>NC_081408.1:718886118-720086118 GCF_030272615.1 Cryptomeria japonica
CCAATTTCCCTTTCAGTTATTGAGGATAGGGCTTCTTTTAAGTCTCCATTTAAATTTGAGCCCATGTGGTTTAGGGATTCTTCCTTTTTGCCTCTGCTTATGAAATGGTGGAATTCTGCTCCTTTTTGTTCTAGGTCCCATATGTTTCAGATTGCTAAGAAGTTAAGTTATTTGAAATTGAATATCAGGGAATAGAATATCTCACATTTTAAGAACATTTTTCAAGAGAAATAAAGGATTCAAGATATGATTGAGTGTCTTAATACTCATGTGCTTCAACATGGTATGGTGCCACAAGTTTTTGATGAATTGAAGTCACTAAAATTACAGCTTAAGGAGGTGTTAGCTAGAGAGGAAATCTATTGGAGACAAAAATCTAGAGAGTTATGGCTTTCAGATGGTGACAGGAACACAAAATTATTTCATTCTTCATCTAAGATTAAAAGATGTAATAATAGGATATCTTGTATTCAGTGTCAGAATGGGAATTTATTGACAAAGCCGGAGGACATTGCTTCAGAGGCAGTTAGGTTTTTTAAGTCATTATTATCTTCAGAAAATGGAAATCTCAGCATTGATATTATATCTAATATTCCTCCTTTAGTATCTTTGGAAGACAATAAGATATTTTTTTTTAAAGAAAAAGTGGCAAGCCACTGATATATATATATATATTAATAAGAAAACTGATTCAAGAGCTCAATAGGGAAGAAGAAAACCCTATATCCTTGCTAAAATATAATAAACAAAGAAGAAAAGAGGCTATGAGAAGAAGCCCCCTGAAGATCCGGAGAAATAGATAGAACCTGCCCATAGAACAAGCCTCTTAGAGGCCAAATTTAGATTAGCGGGTCAGAACAAAACTAGAAGAAACCTTAACAAAATGACCCCCATAACTAGTTATCATGAAGACTTGGAAATCAGAAATCTGGTTGTCGGAATACTATAGAGCTGCCACGACCGGTTATTGGTTGTGTTATATCGGAACTTTGATACCGGTATGTTGTCCTCTTGACCGGTTCATAAAAAAGCCTCCATTACTAGTACTAGCCGACAGGTTAAGAAGATGACTCAGCAACTAGTTCCGTTGTACCAGTGGAAGTAAACTCATAAACCAACATCGGCAAACAAGGGGTAGTCAAATTTTTTTTGGTCATACCGGTTGCCGTCAAATTTTCCACACATAAAAAAGGAGCATATTCTAAGTAGCAAAAAACAAAGCCAGAATTACTTTACTCGTCCATGGCTGCATCCTCCTGGGTCTGAATTTCAGGGGCATCAAAAGCGGACTGAAAGGAGGTAGTCCATCCCATGGCCTCATCCAGCACCAGTGCATTGAGTTTTGGCACCCTATCTATAGCTTGTCCCCTTTCCATAGGTTGCAAAATTGGCAGACTGGGATCGATGTTTTCTATTTCCAGGATCACCATGAGAGCCCCAACTTTAATTTTGACTCTGTCCACAATATGGTCATCCAATTATCTGCCAAATTGTTGTAGGTCAATCTTCACATGGTGGAAGTTTTTCCGTTCGAGGGCATGTTTTATTCGGTCATGGAAAAAGGCCCCCAAGGAGAGCCGACCCCTGCCATAGATTATAGTTTACTAGGGCTTCATGGAACGAGGTTGGTGCAAGCACATCTTTTCTTACCAACTTAAAGAACACTAGTTCAAGCAGAGGAATAGATTGCAAGAGATCTAGAGCATTGGAAAGAAAAGAACTAAGGAGTTGATAGGGGTAAAGAATTCTTTTGGCTTGAGGGGACAAAATCTCCTCACCAATGAAGTCTTTGACAACTCTTCTCAATTGTGGATTGTGCAGAAGAAAAAGTTGGTCGAGGTCCCTGTCATTGATGTGTCCATGAAAAGCCACCGAAGGTCCTGAAATTTGCACTGAAACCCGATCGTTCCATGGCATATACTCCCAATGCATTTGCCTGCACCCTACGCAAGAGCCATTCTCCATATTGCAGAGCACTGAGATACTTCAAAAATTAAAAAAACTTCAAAAAATTCCGCTGAGAACTGTGTATATAAAAGCAGGCTGGTTTCCATTTATAAACAAAATTAACATCTCGAAGTGCAGTAAATGATTGGACTTTAAAACCAAGTTTGCGATTTCTTGTATTAGTTTGTGACCGTAATGTAGTTGAGAGGATGTGTGAGAGGCCTAAGTCTGTTTTGCCCCATGTGAAGTGACATTGTGAGAATCCCAGAGTACTTCGCACTAAACTTTCATTCATACCATCTACAAACTACATTTAAATGCATAAATGCTAGTGTCCTGTCAGTCTTCATGTTCGCAGGCCCTGGTTAAATGCCTACATGCGAGAACTTATTAAGAAGTAATTTGTGATTAGAGTGTTGTACGTTCCTTTTGTACCAATTCAAGCAATTTGGGAAAATAAGACAGTTTAGTGGGAGTTGCAACTGACTCAACTGAAATGCCATCGCAACCCATATTTGCTAACATGTCAGCAACAAAGTTGCCCTCTCTTAATGTGTGACTGACAATGTAATTCAAAAAAGTGTCGAGAAGATCCAAGGTATGCTTCAAAACATTCGATAGATACTAGGTCTTAGATCTTTTCGAGGTAATTGAATTGATAATAACTAATGAATCCCCTTCTATATGTCTATTAGAGAAGCCACACTTCCTTGCTAACACCAGGCCAGCTAGTAAAGCGTTTGCCTCCGCCAAGTTATTTGTACCCAAAGGGATGGGTGAAGCTTGGAAAGCACGCATTTTGCCAAATTGATCTCGAATGCAAACTCCAATTCCCGACTTCCCTGAGTTTCCACGAGAAGAGCCGTCAAAGTTGATCTTAAAGAAATTAGGTGCTGGGGGTACCCATTTTATGGAAGACCTATCTCTCACATGAGCTGAGGACCAGTTCGGGGGAATCCCTATTGGAAAAATGATACCATTCCATGATTTTTCAATTACCTTATCCCACCGGGTAAATGACCGGATGTCCTTGGAATTAGTGAGAGAAGAATTTATGATTTCTGCAATTGAATTTTCCAACTTGATTAAAACTTGATCCAAAGAAGAGGATTTTTTTTCTAAAAATTCTTTTGTTCCTCTCCCACCAAATGGCCCAAATTATGTGAGCAAGAGCACATTTCCAAATGCCTGAGAGGGTTGATGTAAAAAATAAAAGAGGCCAAGAGTTAAACATATCCCACAGTGATTTCGGAAAGGGCATCATAACTTGGAGTTTATTCATGATGAAGAACCAACATTGGGAGGCAAAGGTATAGTGTAAAAATAAATGATCAACTGTTTCTTCCTCTAAGCCACAAAATACACAATTAAAAGCTTGTGTAATGCCTAGTTTTACTAGTCTATCTGCTGTTAGGATTCTTTTGTTCAACGATAGCCATGCAAAACAACCTGCTTTAGGTAGAACAATGTCATTATAGCAGAATGAGTATGCCCGACTACTTACCTTACTGTTGCAACCCTGCTGTAAGGCTTTGTAACCTTCTTTGATTGAATATTGCGCTAATTTAGAAGCTGCCCAAAATAACACATCATCTTTGTTAGACATGAGAACTGTCCTATTCAATAAAATATTTGCCGGGGAAGATTGCTGGGTGGATATTGAGAGAAGAGTGGGATCTTTCCAGATTACTTTTCCTGAAAATATTTCTACAGCAGGCACATAGTCACTCAGTTTTGTACCCCAATGAGCTATAGCTATATTCATAGTGTCTTCCATATTATCGAATTGAGCAATAGGAGGATGCCCACACCATGAGCCTGTCCAGAAGTTAGCACTGAGACCATTATTGATTTCCCATGAAACATACTTAGATATTAGATTTCTTGAATCCATCATAAAATTTCAAATAGTAGACCCCTTTGGAGGATCTAGAATTGTCAACACTCTTGATGGTTGAGTGTTGTCCAAATATTTAGCTTGCATAATCTGGCACCATTTGGAAACAGGATTAGTGTACATTTTCCAAATCAGTTTCCCTCCAAAAGCCTTGTTGCGATGCTTCAGATTATGAAGCCCAACTCCCCCTTGGGATTTTTGGCATGACATATTTTCCAGAGAGGCTAAGGGGATTTTCCTTTCATTTGTCATATTACTATTCCATAGAAAGTCTCTAACAAGTTTCTGCAATTGTTGAATGACGGATGAGGGAGCTTTGAGAACATACATGTAATAGTTTAGTATTGCTGTTAACACTGACTTGATAAGAAGGATTCTACCTGATAGTGATAGCCACCATACTTTCCAAGCTGAAATTTGTGCCTTGATTTTACCACTGACAACAGACCAATAAGAAGGTTTGTTTGTTCCCATAAAAAAAAGGGGATGCCAAGGTAATAAGCTGGCAATTGATCCATTGAGAAGCCCGAAGTCTTGGATAATCTTAGTGACAAGATTGAAGGTGTGTTAAAAATGAAAATCTTAGACTTAGTAGCATTAATTTTCTGGCCCGAAGCAGAAGAATAAATTTCCAATGTTTGCTTAATGAGCCTGGCTTCTTTTAGAGAAGCCTTAGCGATTAACAATGTATCATCAGCAAAAAGAGAGTGAGTTACTATTATTGAAGTACCTGGAAGAGTGACACCAAGACAAAGCCCTTTTGAAGATTGAAAATTGATATATCTGCTAAAGGCATCTGCCATGAGAATGAAGAGAAAGGGTGATAAAGGGTCACCTTGTCTTATTCCTTGTGTACATTGAAAAAACCTTGAGGGATGTCCATTGATTAGAATAGAAAAATGCGCACCTGAGACACAAGTTTTGATCCATTTGCACCATTTGTCTGAGAAGCCAAATTTTGATAATACTTTAAAGAGAAAATCCCACTTAACCCGGTCGTATGCTTTCATCATATCAAGTTTGACAACAAAATTTGCTTGTTGGTTTTCATGGATAGAGTGTAAAACCTCATGTGCTACTAGGGCTCCTTCCATAGTCTCCCTACCTGGGACAAAACCCCCTTGTTCTTGCGAGATGATCTTGGGTATGAGATAATGCATTCTAAGGTAAATGGCCCTAGTTACGATCTTGTAGATAGTGTTACAAAGAGAAATAGGTTTGAATTCTGCGAATGTTGATGGAGAAGGTGTTGTTGGGATGAGAGAAATATGTGCTACATTAAAACTTTTTAGAATTTCTCCCCTTTTCCTGGATTCTTCCATTACCGCTAAGAGGTCAAAACCAATCACATCCCAACACTTTTGGAAAAAGAAGGCGGTGAAACCATCCGGACCTGGGGCTTTATCTGGGGAAAGGGAGAATACCACTTTGTGAACTTCCTCCATGGTGAAGGGGGCCAGTAGGATTCTGTTATCTTGGTCGAAGATCAGAGGAGGGATAGATTGCAGTAGAAGCTCAACATTATCCTTCTAAAAATGATCTAAATTAGAGGGTGGGGGGGCTATAAGATTCTTGAAAAAATTTACTCCTTCATCTTGAATGTCTGCTAAATTTTTAATCAATACCCCTATGTCCGCATGCTTGATTGAGAATATAACATTAGATGCTTTTCTTTGTTTTGTGGATGCATGAAAGAATTTTGTGTTCTTATCTCCCTGTTTCAGCCAGAGCTCTCTTGATTTTTGTCTCCAATATTATTCTTCTCTCTTACAAGCTTCTTCCCACTCACTTTGAAGACCCTTCTGTGTAGAATGCAGGAGCTGATCCAGTCCCTTGGAAATTATGTTTTGGTTAACTTCTTCTAGTTGTTGTGTAATGAATTTTTTTTGAGCAAAAACATTCTTAAAGATCTTTCTATTCCATTCCTTAGCTTGGACCTTAATAAACTAAAGTTTCTTAAAAAATTGGAACATCTTTGTTCCACTACATGTAGGGGCAGATACCCACCATTGTCTTAATAAAGCTTGAAAGTGTGGATGTCTAAACCACATGCGCTCAAACTTGAAAGAAGAACCAAAACACGACATAGGGTCAGAAGACAAAACTGCCTCGCGCTGGAGGGTAGTGCACACAAGAGGGTCTAAGCAGTGATTTTTACAGATTAAAAGCTTTGAGCACTCATGACCACTACAGGAATTTGTGAAATGACCTAGTTGGTGCTGATATTTGTAGATGACCTCTGTGTTATCCAAAACAATGTCTTGATGCTATAAACCCCATTTTGATGTGATAGTTAAGTGCCTTGGCAGGGTTTTATCTGAGGCAAGAAGAAGGCAAACTCTAACATCTCTTTGGATTGTTTCAAAGGGTATACGATCATGAGAAACAAAGATTCCTAATTAATTGGCCATGGTCTCCACAATATCCAGATCTCTGTATTCCAATGGCAAACACAGTAAAGAGATCCAGTGGGGGTAAAATCTACATAGATTAGGATTTGGTTTAAAATTTGGAATCCAGGACAAGGTAAAAAGACCAGCCCCTTGACAAAACTAGCCTTTGTTTTTATGAACTGGATCTCTATCTTCAGATGAAGAAAATAGAGCAATAAAAAACCCTGAATGGCTGTCAATGAAGAAAATGTCATGAAGACCCGACCAGTGACTATTTTCCCATGAAAGCAAAGTTTGAAGAGGGATTGAAGAACTAAACTTACCGATGAGAACCGATTTTCAGAGAAAGGAGACCGAATGGGAGAGAACATGGTCAGGAAAGGTTATCTTGATAGCAAAAGCATTCTCAACTGGAGCCCAAGTTGGAATGGGAAAAGAGGAGTTCGCCTCTTTGAAATTTACCTATTTTCTTTTCCACACAAAGTGTGCTAGTTTTGACTTGAGGGGGTCTCCATGGTCACCTTGTTGATCTGCTCCATTTTCCCCATTGGCAAAACAATCCTTGACAAAAGACTGTTGAGATACAGATGGAGATGCTTTACAGATGTCAAAAATCAGTTGTTTCTCTTGATGTTTTGACCGAAACGCTATCAAAAGTGGAAGCTTTTTGGTAGGATTTTGAATTTTTTTTTCCCGCCCAAATGAATTTTGAAATGATGGGCCATGGTTAAAAGAATTTATTTTTTCCTACCCGAATGGTTTTTGAAAAGGTGGGCGAAGGCTTGGGTGTCCTCTGGAGTCCTTAAGAGCCCCTTGGTTGTGAGAAGCTCCCCCGACGAAGATGTTGGAGTTTAAACAATTCTGCAGATTTCCTTTTACTTTGTGGGGTTGAAAATGAAATGAGCGGGTTGATTGAGCAAGAGGACGATTGAAAAAAGTATCGAGGCTATCTGACTGGTCTTTTAGACATGCGAAACGATTCAACCATCAGGTCCCTAAAGGTAGGTTTGAAACCGGTTTGATAAAAGGTTTGTCCCTGAAGATTTTGGTGAAGGGATTGATATCAAAATTTGAATATTGGCCGAATTGAGGGGCATCCTTAGTCTGTCCTAGATGAGCCTGATGATGGACACTGTAACCTTGCCGCCATCTTCCATTTCCTGCAACTTTGCTTTGAAGCCTTGCTATGCCCTGCTTCCCTGCACTGGCATCTTGCCGCCATCTTCCATTCCCTGGAACCCTGGTTTGAAACCCTAAAACATGCGATCCTCCTCCCATTCCATTTCCTGCCCTTCAAAATCGAAGACAATAAGATGTTGATGTCTCCCTTTTCCTTAGAAGAAATTAAGAGTGTTGTCTTTGCCATGAATCCGGATAAAGCTCCGGGACCAGATGGTTTTACTCCTTTATTTTTTTAGAAATGTTGGGATTTTGTGGGAAATGATGTTTTATTGGCTCTTGAGGAAGCTAGGAGAAATAGGTCCATTTTAAAAGAACTTAATACTACAATGATTGCAATTATTCCTAAAAAAGAGGATACTAAGACTTTTATTGACTTCCGCGCCATTGCTTTATGTAGCACTTTGTATAAGATATTTACGAAGGCAATTTCCCTTAGGTTGGCAAAAATTCTACCTAGGATCATTTCATTGGAGCAAGGTGGTTTTGTTCCTGGAAGAGAGACGACAGAGGGTGCAATTGTAGCACATGAGGTGATGCATTCTATTTCCACCCAAAGAAGCCCGACCATGATAATTAAACTAGACATGATGAAGGCTTATGATAGAGTAGAGTGGGGGGCTTTATGTGTTGTTCTTGAGAAGTTAGGTTTTTCCAAGGCCTGGGTCAAAAGGATTCGTGCATGTATTTCTTCTGCAAGATTATATGTTTTAATTAATGGTTCTCCTTGTGGTTTTTTCACTTCCTCCAGGGGTTTGAGACAGGGAGATCCTCTTTCTCCCTTTTTGTTTATTCTCCTAGTTGAAACATTTAGTTGGGCTATTAGGGTAGCTAAAGTGGGGGGGGCTTTGGAAAGGTATAAGGATTCAAAATATTCCCCAAAGTATTTCTCATTGTCTCTTTGTAGATGATACTTTGTTATTTGGACATGCTTCGCTAGTTGAGGCAAAAGTGATTAAAGGAATAATATAGAATTATGCATCGTTTTCTGGTCAGAAAGTGAATGGTGATAAATCAAAGATTTTCTTCCTTAATACATCACAACTAGTTCAGCATAGGTTGCAATCCTTTTGGGGATTTGAGACTGGAAATCTTCCATGTACTTACCTTGGGATTCCTTTCTTTGTTAAACTAGATAAGATTGGTTTTTGGGATAAGATTATTTCAGTCATTTCTAAAAGAATTCTCTCATGGAATCATAGATGGTTAACTTTGGCAGGTAAAATTGTTCTCATCAAGTCTATTTTGAATGTTGTTCCCATATATCTCATGCCTGTTTTGAAGTCTCCAAAAGTAGCTATTGTTAGTTTACAGGATACTCTTAGAGATTTTCTTTGGAATAATAATAAAGATGGCAAGAAGAAACTCCCTTTAGTTGCATGGGATAAGGTATGTTTGCCTAAGGAACTTGGGGGAATAGGAATTCTGAGTCTAGAGAATCAGAATTTAGCCTTAGGTGCTAAGTTGGTTTGGAAATTATATGACAAGCCTAGCAGCTTATGGGCACAAATTATGTTTGCCAAATATTTAAATAATGGACCGAGAGAGTATATTTTTAAAGTCTCAAATTTGCCTTCGGGTTCTGCTATTTGGAATTTCCTTTGTAAATGTAGATCAATTATTTTGCCTCATCTCTCATGGATTGTTCATAATGGTAGAAAGGTCAGATTCTGGGATGAAGTATGGAATGGACACACACCTCTGGTGAATATTAGGGATTGGTCTCCTCTGATCACTATTCTTTCCTCCCTTTGGGGTGTTTTTGTAGCAGATTATTTTGAAATTGTGACTAGTGGACCCCTTAAGCTAGCTAGATGGAAGTCGATTGATTTCTTAGATGTTGATTAAAGTATGAAATTAGATTTTGAGAAGATTTTGGGGGATAGAATTGTATTTCTTTTTGATTCTGAGGATGAACTTATTTGGACAAAGAATATTTTTGGTAAGTACACTGTTAAAGATGGTTATAACTCTCTTATGGTTGCTAAAGATTTATTATCCTGGCCTTATAAGTTATTTTGGAATTCAACTTGTCTTCCTAAAGCTGGAGCCTTTGCTTGATTGGCAGTTCAGGACAAAGTCCTTACAGGTATGTGTTGGCATTTTGACACGTAGTCGTCATTGATGTCAACTGGTGGAGATTGAGCATGGTAGATGGATGCTTGGATAATGATGAAGAGGCAAAATGTTAAGATGTACAACCAGTACAAGATGCTATACTGGTCAATAGGTGAAGAACACTCTACTGGCAAAGGGTTTTATCGATATGTGTTTGTCGGATTGACTAAACATTGGAAAGACGTGTCCTGATTGGATTAATGCGGTGTGAAGCTGAGGTGGCAAGTAGGGTGTAGTTGGCGAAGTTTCACTCGCTGGGTTGATGAAACTGATATTCATCATTAATGAAGGAACCACATATCTAGGAATCATATCAGACTGATTGCGGCTCGAGGAAGAAGGAATGTAAGAGGAAGATCGGGGGAGTAGTTGACGTCTAGATCAAAAATGAAAGATTGGATTGAAAGATCACCTCGAAAAGGAAACAATAGGATCATTAATGGCAATCTGTAAAATGCAAATCTAAAATGAAGGATCACGTTTCCCATATTTGAAAAAGCATGAAAATGATGGTGAAGAATAGATGGACATCAAGGAGATCAGATCTTGCATATCTGATTGGATTTAATTTGCCTCGAGGATGGTGTAGAAACCCTAACCGCCTAGATTTTGAATTTGCCTTTTGGTAGGAACCTATTCAATAAGAAAAGGGTAGAATGGACTAAAAAAATGATGATGATGCTACAGTGAAGAAAGGAGTGAGGAGAGGAGTAGGAAGAAGAAAACTTGAGAGGGGATTTCGATCAAGTTATAGTTTGAGCAAGTAGGCAGACCGGTCAGAGGATCCTACTGGTAGTTTCATAGTCGAGTAGTTGAGCCTTACTAGTAAGGCATGGCATAGTAGGCAACATCCCACTATGACACAATGTACTAAGAGATTGTGTGAGAGAAGGAGAGAAAGATAACAAAAAGTTGATTGATTCAAGAGCTGCAGAATTCATTTGCAGTAAGTAGCCTAAATTATACTCAAAGAGTATTTCAATATACATTGCCAAGTTGGAGCTTGGTGCAGGGGTTGGTGCTCCTTGGGTTGGTGCCCTAAACTTTGTAACTTTATTTTATTGTGAGGCTGGATTGGAGCAGTAGACTTCAACAACTTTTCTCACTGGGGTTTTTCCCATATTGGGTTTTCCTCGTAAATCTGGTGTTGTGAGTTGGTTGTGTATGCATGATCATTTTGCCCTTCTTTCTTATATTACCGGTTGGATTGTCTATGTGATTAAGTAAATAATTGATATTCTCAAGTTAGATCAGAAAAAGAATAGACCTAGGAACCATTGATTCACCCCCCTCTCAGTGGTACTCTGTGTTCAACAATTGGTATCAGAGCCAAGTTCTTGATTATTTTTAAACCTTGGGTAGATTCTAGACTTTGAGCACAATGGCAAGAAGTGAGTTTGCTTCCTCAAAAGCTCATTTGTTTGATGGATCTAACTATGCTTTCTGGAGCAGAAGAATGGAGACATATATTTCATCTCTTGGCTTTGATGTATGGATGTTAGTCAAGAATGGGTATGCTGTTCCTAATACTCCTCCCACTGATCCAGATGCAAAGAAGGAGTATGAAAATAATGCAAAGGCTAAACATGCCATATTGAGTGGACTATCCCATAATGAATTTGTCAAGGTTATGCACTGTGTTTTAGCAAAGGAAACATGGGACAAGTTATAGAGATTATTTGAGGGAGATGCAAAGGTCAAGGAGGCCAAACTGCAAACTCTAAGGAGCCAACTTGAAATCATCAAAATGAAAGATGATGAAAAAATCGTAGAATACCTTCACAGATTCGATGAAACTATGAATGCTATTAAAGGACTTGGTGAAGAGATTGCAGATGAAATTCTTGTCAAAAAGATACTTAGATCTCTCACTCCAAAATATGATACCAAAGTGTCAGCCATAGAAGAAGGCAAGGATTTGAAGATTTTTACTATGGAAGAACTATTTGGTTCCTTGACAACCTATGAGATGAGAACAACCGGTGATACTTCCTCAAGAAAAGAAGCTGCTTTCAATACCACCAAAAAGGGGAAGGAAGCTGTTACCCTTAAAGAATCTAGTGAAGACTTTGATGCTGAAGTAGCAAATTTTGTCAGGAAGCTCAAAAGAGGATCATGCCAGTACAAAGGAAAGCTGCCACTTAAGTGTTTCAACTATGGGAAGGTAGGACACTTCGTTGCAAGTTGTCCTCACAAAGAAACTAATGGAGATGAGTCAAGAGAGTTTAGAAGATCTATCGGCAAGCATAGAGAAAGAAATGAACATCGACAGGGAAGAAGAGACTATCGAAACCAAAATAGTTTACATACCATTAAGGATGACACAACAGATGATGAGGATGCATTAGAAGATGATGACCATGAGAACCACAAAAGAGTAAATCTTTGTATGGCACTTGACATACCTGCTACTGAAGATGAGGAAGAAGAGGATGTTGAGGCTGAAGTGGATTTGGAAAGTGAACTTATCAGTGCACTTGAAGAACTAAGTAAAACAAGAAGAGATCTCAAGAGAGTTAAGCTTATTGTAGTAGATGAACAAGATCTCTTGAAGTAGTCTCTAGAAGAATCCGGTCAAATCATATCTGACCTAAAGCTGCAGCTAGAAGAAACTAAGAGGATCGGTGAAGCTACATCCCTTGACTTAACAAAGAAAGAAAAGGAGCATCAAGAGCTGGAAGAAGAAATAATAAAGCTTAGAAAGGAGCTTGAGGAAAACAAGGAAGAAATAAAAATAAGAAGCAAGTATGAAGGCAACACTGAAGCTTTGGATAAGATGTTGAGAAAACAAAAGCAATCCAAAGACACTGGTGGCTTAGGCTTTGAAGTTGGTCAAGGATCAGCCCACCAAGGAAAATCCGACAAAGAGATAATGTTCACTTCTTCAATTGAAGGAGAAGAAAAGAAGACATTCACTGTGGGCAAGGAAACCGATAAAAATACATATGCTAATATTGTTAGAAATCGGCATCCAAACCGGCATATAGAAATGAACCAGAGGTCACATTTCATGCACAAATTTGTAGACCCGAGAAGGAATGTCGGGATTGACCGAGAAGGATTCACCAGATTCAACAACATGAATAGAAGACCCCCAATGAGGCAGTTCCATTGTGGACCAAGACAACACGACCGATATGTATCAAATTTTCATGGTTACTGTTACTAGTGTAATAAATTTGGGCACAAAATAGCTGACTATAGGTTAAACAATCAACCTTCTATGAATTTTGAAAGTAGAAATTCATTTAATACACTCTAAGATATGAACGTTGTTTTCCATCAGTGCAATGAATATGGACATAAGAGCTTTGATTGTAGGAAGAACCAACTGATATCCTACAATAGTATTAAAAATGCTTCTTTTATTGAAAACATAAAATGTTATAACTGTAAAAAATTTGGACACAGCCAAATTATGTAGAAACAAGAAGATCAAGCAAGTGAAAGAAACTCCTGATCAAAGATAGGTACTGAACCTGAGCAGAATCTAGGAGCTGACAATAAGAAGGAAATCAAACCGGTATGGGTTGAGAAAGAAAAGGAAAAGGCAGAATCAAGTCTCATAGTGCAGACTGCCTTGCATGTTGAGAGGAAAAATCTATGGGTAGTAGATAGTGGTTGCTCAAACCATATGATTGGTGACAAAAGAAAATTCATTAATCTTGAAGATTGGAATGGTGGATCGGTAAGGTTTGGAGACAATTCCTCCATCAAAATAAAGGGAAAAGGAACACTAAGCATTGATAGAAAGTTGAAGGCACATGATGTATATTATGTGGAGGGCTTCAAACATAATATGCTAAGTGTGAGTCAAATATGCGACAAAGGTTACAAATTCACCTTTGACTCAACCGGTTGTCAGATAAAGAAAGATAGTAATGGTAAAGTGGTGGCAGAAGGAAAGAGAACTGATGGAAACGTTTATAATTTGAAGGAATGCTATGAGTCCCAATGTTTGTTAGGACAAGTAGATGAAAGTTGGTTGTGGCATAGAAGATTAGGCCACATAAATTTTGAAAACTTGGTTGTAGTAAGCAAAAAGGGGCGTGTGAGGAATATTCCACACATCATCAAGCTAGTAAACACATTTTGTGATGAATGTGTGAAAGGCAAGCAAACAAGGGTAAGTTTCAGTACAAAGGAGCACAACACCTTGAGATTGTGCATACAGATCTGTGTGGTCCAACTAGAACAAGAGCCCTTGCCGATGAAAGATACTTCATGCTTTTAATTGATGACTACTCAAGGATGACATGGGTCACCTTTTTGCAAGATAAATCACAAGAATTTGAAAGATTCAAGATCTTTCGAAAGATGGTGGAAAAGGAAAGTGGGTACAAATTAAAATGTCTAAGATCAGACAGGGGTGGAGAGTTCACATCAAATGAATTTGAAGATTACTATGAAAAACATGCAATTAGAAGACAATACTTTGCTCCTAGAACACCAACAAAATGGTGTGGTAGAAAGGAAGAACATGATAGTCAAGGAGATGGCTAGAACTATGTTGAATGAGGCCAGTCTATTGGATACTTATTGGAAAGAAGTGGTGCATACTGTTGCATACACCTTGAACCAGGTTTAGTTGAGAACAAACAACAAGATGACACCTTATGAATTATGGTATGACCGGAAGCCATCAGTCAAATATTTCAAAGTTTTTGGAAGAAAATGCTTCATTAAGAAAGATATGGATGGTTTGGGAAGATTTGACTCTAGGAGTGATGAAGGGATCTTCCTTGGTTACTCGTCAAACAACAAGACCTACAAATGCTACAATAAAAGACTAAGAAGAATTGTTGAAAGCGTGCATGTAAGAGTTGATGAGGATATGCACAAAGGATGTCAACCACACATTAACCGATATGATGACTCCGATGATGAAAATATTGATGTTCAGTCTGACATTGAACCAGAGGCAGCACCTCAGAAGGCTCCCAACCGGTATGTACAGTTGAATCATCTGAAGAGAAAATTATAGGAAATAAGAGTGATGGTGTGAAAATTAGAAGAGGACTTGCCTGAAATGATGAACAAGTCAACCTATGTCTCATGACTGAAGTTGAACCCAAAACCATCATTGAGGCTAGCAAGAGACAAGAATGGATGGATGCCATGGAAGAAGAAATGCACCAGATTGAGAAGAACAAGACTTGGAAATTAGTCCCTAGACTGGAAGATAAGAGCATTATTGGCACAAAGTGGGTCTACTAGAACAAAATGAATGAAGAAGGTAAGGTTGTAAGGCACAAAGCTAGACTAGTGTGCAAATGATACTCTCAGGTAGAAGGGATTGACTTTGAAGAAACATTTGCACCGGTGGCTAGATTAGAAGCAATTAGGATGTTTCTAGCTTACTTTGCCTACAAGGGCTACAAAATGTACCAAATGGATGTAAAATATGCTTTTCTAAATGGAAACTTGGAAGAAGAAGTATACATGGAGCAACCGGAAGAATTTCTGCTGCATGGTGATGAGACATTTGTATGTCGGTTAAAGAAAGCTCTGTATGGTCTAAAGAAAGCCCCCAGGGCATGGTACTCAAGGTTAGATTTGTATCTAAAGGAGTGGGGATTCAAAAAGGGAAGTGCTGAAAAAAATTTGTACATAAGAAAAGATGAGACTTACATGATTATTATGGTTGTGTATGTAGATGACATCATCTTTGGTGGCAACAAGGATACTCTTTGCAAAGCGTTTGCTAATAAGATGCAGTTAGAATTTGAGATGTCAATGCTTGGTGAATTGACTTACTTCCTTGGCTTGCAGATACTATAGAAACTTGAAGGAATCTTTATCTCATAGGTCAAGTATGCAAAGGAGATGCTGAAGAAATGCCAACTGGAAGATTGCAAACCAGTAAGTACTCCCATGGTGACTGGCAGAAAATTAAGTAAGAATGATGAATCACCGGTAGTGGATCAGACTTTGTATAGATCCATGATAGGCAGTCTACTATATCTAACTGCTTCAATACTGGATATTGTTCAGGCAGTATGTATGGTGACTAGATTTCAAGCTGCACCAAAGCAGCCACACATGAATGTTGTTAGCAGAATTTTTAGATATCTACAAGGAACACTTAGCTATGGTTTGTGGTATCCAACATACACTGATGCTGATTGGGCAGGGTGTATTGGTGATAGAAAGAGAACAAGTGGTGGTGCATTCTTTCTGGGCAACCGGTTGGTCTCATGGCATAGCAAGAAGCAGGACTCAGTCTCCCTATCTACTGTTGAAGCTGAATACATTGCTGCTGTTAGATGTTTCTCTCAGGTGCTTTGGATGAAGCAGAATCTCAAAGATATCCAAGTGGACATCACAGATCCCATTTTCATCTAGTGTGACAATTCAAGTGCCATCAACATAGCAAAGAATCTGGTCATGCATTCTAGAACAAAGCATATTGCAATCAAATACCACTTCCTCAGAGAGAAGGTTGAAGGACAAGAGGTAAGAATGGATTATATTCCTCTGGTGAACAAGTAGCAGACATTTTCACCAAACCACTACCGGTCAACACGTTTGAGTACCTTCGACACAAGTTGGGAGTTGTATCATTTACCTAAGATGGTTTGTGTGGTTTAGGGGGAGCATTGTGTGGTTCAAAGGGGGAGTGCACAAGTACCATTTGTCATTGTGTCAAAAGGGGAGAAATGTACCGGTATGGAGTGGACTGTGAGAAGTTGACATCAATGCCAAAGGGGGAGATTGTTGGCATTTTGGCACTTTGTTGTCATTGATGTCAACCGGTGGAGATTGAGCATGGTAGATGGCTTCTTGGATAATGATGAAGAGGCAAAATGTTAAGATGTACAACTAGTACAGGATGCTATACTGGTCAACAGGTGAAGAACACTCTACTGGCAAAGGGTTTTACTGGTATGTGTTTGTTGGACTGATTGAATATTGGAAAGCCCTGTCCTGATTGGAGTAATGTCGTGTGAAGCTAAGGTGGCAAGTAGGGTGTAGTTGGCAAAGTTTCACTCGCTGGGTTGATGAAACTAATATTCGTCATTAATGAAGGAACCGCATATCTAGGAATCATATCAGACTGATTGCGGCTTGAGGAAGAAGGAATGTAAGAGGAAGATCAGGGGAGTAGTTGACGTCTGGATTGAAAATAGAAGATTGGATTGAAAGATCACCTCGAACAGGAAACATCAGGAGCATGAATGGCAATCTGTAAAATGCAAATCTAAAATGAAGGATCACTTTTTCCATATTTGAAAAAGCATGAAAATGATGGTGAAGAACAGATGGACATCAAGGAGATCAGATCTTGCATATCTGATTAGATTTAATTTGCCTCAAGGATGGTGTAGAAACCCTAACCGCCTGAATTTTGAATCTGCCTTTTGGCGGGAACCTATTAAATAAGAAAAGGGTAGAATGGACTAAAAAAAAGACAATGATGCTATAGTGAAGAAAGGAGTGAGGAGAGGACTAGGAAGAAGAAAAATTGAGAAGGGATTTCAATCAAGTTATAATGTGAGCAAGCAGGCAGACCGGTCAGAGGATCTTATCGGTAGTTTCATAGTCGAGCAGTTGAGCCTTACCAGTAAGGTGTGGCAGAGCAGGTAGCATCCCATTGTGACATAGTGTACTAAGAGATTGTGTGAGAGAAGGACAGAAAGATAACACAAAGTTAATTGATTCAAGAGCTACAGAATTCATTTGCAGTAAGAAGCCTAAATTGTACTCAAATAGTATTTCAATATACATTGCCAAGTTGGAGCTTGGTGCTCCTTGGGTTGGTGCCCTAAAATTTGTAACTGTGTTTTACTGTGAGGCTAGATTGGAGCAGTAGACTTCAGTAACTTTTCTCACCGGGGTTTGTCCCATATTGGGTTTTCCTCGTAAATCTGGTGTTGTGAGTTGGTTGTGTATGCATGATCATTTTCCCCTTCTTTCTTATATTACCGTTGGATTGTCTATGTGATTAAGTAAATAATTGATATTCTCAAGTTAGATCAGAAAAAGAATAAACCTAGGAACTGCTGATTCACCCCCCTCTCAGTGGTACTCTGTGTTCAATAGTATGAGACTGGACAGGCTTGGTATTACTGTTGTTTTCCCTTGTGTCCTTTGTAACAAAAACTTGGAATCTTCTTCACACCTGTTCCTACATTGTGATTATGCTTATGAATGTTGGCAGTGGTTGTTTGAGAAGTTAAATATATCTTTTATTATTGGTAAGGATCTCATTTCCCATTTTAGATCTTGGCCCTTTATGTTTGCCTCATCTTTTTATGCATGCCTTTGGATCATATCTCCATCTATTTGATTTGGAATGTTTGGCTAGAGTGTAACAACAAGATTTAAAAAAACAAGTTCTCCTATGTTTGAGGTTCTATTAAAAATTGAGTCTTCAATCTCTGAGGTTGCTTTGTCATTTATTTATAAGAATTTGGAAAATCTTACTTCTTTTTCGCACTGGGATAGTAGAGTTTCTAGAGTTTGGAAGATGCTGTTGGTTTTACCCTCTCATGGTTCAATTTTAAAAAATAATGATGCAATAGGTAATATATGCTCTGCTAGATGGAAGCCTCCTCTGTAGGGGCACTTTAAACTAAATTTTGATGGGGCCTCTCATGGTAACCCTGGGCCAGCTAGGGTAGGCATGGTAATTTATGATCACAATGCAAATTTTATTTGAGCTAAGTGTCATGCTATTGGTTTTAAAACTAACAATTATGCATTATTTCATGCTTTGTCTTTTGGATTGGATATGGCAATCTCTTTGGGAATTAAGGACTTAATAATTGAAGGTGATTCTATGGTGATTACTCAATGTGTTATGAAAAAGAAATCAAATTGTTAGAATTTGCAGTATATACTTGATCTCATTTTACAAAAAATTAGAATTGTTTGAATCTTTCTTGTTATCCCATTGTTACAGAGAAGTTGATAAGATTGCAGATTATTTGGAAAATTTAGCCATTGATAGCAATGTTAATTAGCGAGAGGTGAGTTTTGAGGAAATTCCTTCTAGGGTATGGGAAGGTTTGGAGCAATAGTTATGTGATTTTTTTGAGTAATGTTGATGTAAAATTTTATGATGATAATTATTCCCGCTTTCCCTTTTCATTTCAAGTATTCATGTTCGTTGTCTGGAGGAGAGTTTGAGCTCATTGTATTTGATACAATAGTGTTTTTCCAAAGGTTTTCTGATACTTTCTTTTTTGGCAGGAAGGTTTTTGGCTCATGGGATTTGGCACAGGGCTTTGGAAAATTCCGTCTTCTTCCATTGATAGCAGCTGTGGAGTCTACATTTGAATATTATCCAATGGGTATTTTTTTTTTTTTTTTGCAAATTGCCATATGGTCTCTATGTAAAACTGATATTATATGTGTTGTGACCGCATTTTGTATGTGGTTTTGGGCATGGTGTATAAACTGATCTGTTAGATAATATAGGTTTATTTTATGAGCTGTGACCGGAGGTTTTCTTCCCAGGGTTCTTTCATCTGGCATGCTCTTTGAATCCCATGTAAAAAATAGAAAATATTAATAAAAAAGTTTAGTGGAATAATCCACTTTTATTGAATTTTTTATTTATTTAGAAATGGACTTTAATTAAATAATAAAGATTATTTAATTAAAGAAATTAAATCACAATTAATTAAATAATAAATATTTAATTAATATTTAGAAAAGGGTTAATGATTAATTGAAGATAGAGATAGAAATTGAGAATGAAATTTAATTAAATAATAAATATTATTTAAATTGAATGATTAAAAATCATAATTAACTAAATAATAACATTAGAAAATGGTTTGAATGATTAAATGAAGATAAAATTGAAATTGGAATAATTAGTAAGATAATGGGCAAAAAATGAAATTAGAAGAATAAGATTAATTAACTTAATTAAATAATTAAAGAATTATTTAACTAATTTAGACGAATAATTAGTACATGATTAATGAGACATTTTTAGGTGTCTACACATATATACATACATACATATATGTACACACATACATGTACGTATGTATGTATGTACACACACACACACACACACATATATAAATATATATGTAAATATATACATATGCATATACATATACATATACATATATACATATATGCATACATATACATATATATGTATATATATATATATGTGTATATACATATATATGTATATGTATGTATATGTATACATATACATATATGTCATATATACACATATATATGTACGCACACACAGACACACACATATATGTATACATATATACATACACACACATATGTATATATATATACAACATATATATATATATATATATATATATATATATATATATATATATATATATATATATATATATATATATATATATATATATATATATATACAACATATATATATATATATATATATACAACATATATATATATATATATATATATATATATATATATATATATATATATATTGTAGACACCTAAAAATGTCTCATCAATCATGTACTAATTATTCCTCTAATTGATTAAATAATTCTTTAATTATTTAATTAAGCTAATTAATCTTCAAAGTTTCATATTTCTTCTATAATCTTATTAATTATTCCAAATTCAATTCTATCATCATTTAATCATTCAAACCATTTTCTAATATTAATTAAATATTTATTATTTAATTAATTATGATTTTTAATCCTTAAATTTAAATAGTTTTTATTATTTAAATAAATTAATTTAATTTCTATCTCTAATCAATTAATCATATAATTTTAATTCTTTAATTTAAATAATCTTTATTATTTAATTAAATTCAATTTCTAAATAATTAAATAATTTATTTAAATTATTTAATTAACTAATTAATTCTCTAAATTCAAATTCAAATTCTTCTAATTTCTTCTAATTTCAAATACATGTGCATGATTTCAAAAATCAAATTAAAAATCAAAGTCAAGTTTTAAATATATTCAAATACCAAATTGAATTTAAAATAAATTCAATATTTGAATTAAATCTCATGCAAAGATTAAATTGAAAATCAAAGTCAAAGTGCAAGCACATGCTAAATTAATTAATTAATTAAATCATTATCTTTCCAATCCCTATTTCTATCTTCCACTTTGCTTTTTTTCCAAAAAGCTTTCAATCAGTTTTCAATCTATTTTAATTGATTATTTCAATTAATTGATTAATTGCATCTTTTCTTTAATTCTCTCCAATCATTCATTTTCTATCTTCTAGTTAGCTTTTTCTAAATAAAGCTTTCTTTCTCATCAATCAATTATCCTCCAATCACCCTTTTTCATCCTTCAGTCAACTTTTTCTCAATCAGTTAACTCATTTAATCTATTTAATCTATTCTGTCTCACCTCCAAAATAGCAGTTCAACTATCAATCAACATGTGAGCTCACCTGAGTTCCACCTCTTGATCAATCTGTTCTATCTTTCATTCAATCCTCTCTAATTATCTATAAATTGAGCATTCAATCTCCATTTTCAACGATCATGATGAATCACGAACTTTGAATCTTTGTGTCATTTGCAGGTTGCCAGCATGATATCTATGAGCCACCATACCACAAAGAGGAGAAGAGCAATGTAAGCTATACACAGTCTTGGAATAGGGGGGATTGATTGATTTTAATTATATTCCTATTTCTTGCTTCTGTGTTATTTCATTGTCTGTTTGTTTGAATTCTAATTAGGATAAAGGATTTGTGATTTTCCCTTTCATTCCTAGTTTACTTTACATTAGATAAATTTTTACATGTGACATTTTGGTGAACTTGACGTGAACAACAACTAATTAACCTTCTCTATTTTCTGTGTGATTTTTGCAAGTTGTACAAATTTTTTAATTTTTTTGCAGGTTTTGTACGGATTCCAAAGAAAATCTCATCATCACGCAATCATGTTTATAGAATCACGCAATCACATAGACAGATTTACGCATTCACGTAGACACCAATAGGCATTCATAGTTTTTCAATTTCTGGTTTGAGTCACGCAATCGCCCTCATATTTTTACGCATTCTGTTAAGTTTTACGCATTCACCCAGACATCATTACGCATTCACCCTTACATAATTACACATTCACCTACACATCATTATGCATTCACCTACACATCATTACGCATTCACCCACACATCATCATGCATTCATAGTTTTTAGTTTTGCAGGTTTCTGGTAAAAGTTATGCTTTTGATAGGGTTCATTAATTGTTTGTTCATCTGTCACGCATTTGCCCTGTTATTTTTATGCATTCGCTCTATTAGGATCATGCAATCGCTATGTCAGAATGACCAAATCGCTCTATTAGAATTATGCAATTGATCATACAGGATCACGCAATCGCTTAGGTATCATCACACATTCGTATTTGTCATAGTTTATTTCTCTGTTTTCTGTGGGTTTTATTGGGTTACTGATTACCTGTTTGCAGCATGTGGCAAATTTACAGAGAGGATCGAATCTTTACTAAATCAAAAATACTCATGCTCTCACATTCCAGTTTTGGGCTTAAAATTAACAATGGTTAAAATGGACATGCATGCTATAACACTTCAATTTTGGGCTTAAAATAAAAAATGGTTAAAATTGACATGCATGCATTCACATTTTAGTTTGGTATTTTAAAATTGACATGCACATGTGTATCTCACACATAAATTTGGGTTTTAAAATGAACGTGAATCAGGCTGCTCAATAGATTAACTCACATTTCATTTTCTTAAGGGAAAAAACTTTTATTGTGTTTGGGGTGGACCTACTGTTGCATCAACTACCTTTCCACCCACCTTCGGGGTCTTGGGAGAAAGGGAGAAGGTGATAACAATGCCTAAATTTTTCATTTTAGTAGTGAGGGGTATCTTTGACTAGGGATTTCATTACCCCACAGAGGTACTTTGAATTAGGATGCGTTGGGGATATCATCTCTCCCAATGTACTCTCGAGTGGGTTTTTCGAGCCGCTATATAAATATACTGGTTAGGCGGCTAGAGTGTTGAGTAAATTCAACGTTTGTGGGGGCCTTCCCTGCACCAATAAGTTCAACTAAAGTCTTAAGTGGCTTGCTCTCAGAATCCGTCGTTGGATCGGGACCCCTCAAAATTTTACAATGAGAACCAACTTAGTAGCCCAAATCCTACATTCAGTGATTCTTGGAGTGTGGATCGTACCCCATAGATAGCCTTCATGTACCTTGCATTATGATAAATAAATCCCTTGGTGATAAGATCTTCGGATCTTCGAGATAAGAGAGACTGGCATGCCCGAGAAGTGTGTACCGTGGAGTGGAGCCAGTGCTGCCAAACTCTCTATCTGTTCATTTTGTTTTGGTATTTTATTGCAAGGGCCTCATTTGAATGGTTTCCACTTTCTAGCCTAAGATTGTATTCTGTGCTTTTTTATGTATCGTTGTACCATACCAGTATTGAGTCAATTTTTGGGCTATTTCAGGCCCTATCTTACGTATCTCTGAATTTTCAGAATTGGTCAGAACACAATTTAGTTAGCTATACTTATCTTCAAACAATTGTTCTCAGATTTGGAAAACAACAAACTTGTCCTACACACATAATTACTGGAAACAAAGTCCATCTTGAAACATTAGACAGTCCTACAAACTCAAAAAATTTACATACTTGTGACCATAGGCAGTCCTTGCATAGTCCTCATTCACATCCTTATTATCATCCATAGTCCTTGCATAGTCTTCATTTACGTCCTTATTATCCTCCTTAGAACTTGCATAAGTCCTTGCATAGTCCTCATTTACGTCCTTATTATTGTCCATAGTCCTCGCATAGTCCTTGCATAGTCTTCATTTATGTCTTTATTATCATCCTTAGAAGTTGCATAGTCTTCATTTATGTCCTCATTTTCATCCTTAGAAGTTACATAGTCCTTATTTACATCATCATAATCTTCGCATAAGTCCTTATTTGTGTCCCATTGAGCTCCTAGTTCATTTTAGTGTTGTTATAATCTTCATTTTAGTCCTTGTCTAGACTTCATATATGTCTGTGTTAGTCTGTTGTCATTTGCATAATCATCCTAGAAAGTCATACCCCAAACTTTCAAAACATAATCAGAGGATTAATCAAACTCAACCTCAACTCAAACAAGTTTGTCAAGTTCAAAAAATCAAACATTGTCACATCTAGAGAAATGGAGAAAACATCTTGCATGTGATCCTAGGTCCAAACCAATCAAGCAAACATCATGGATTGGCATTATACATTTCGTAGGGAAGGTGGAGAATTCATCCCTTCCATTCCTATTCCATCACCATCTATAGAAACCTTAGCTCAACAGATCAAGACTTTGCAACAACAAATGATATACATGACTAGTCCTAACAACCATAGGGGAAAGCTAGAAAAAATGACGAGAGAAGTGATGACCATGAGGGAATTAGTATCAGGCCAACCTTCTTCTTCTTGTGAGACCATTCAAACTTGCCAACCTTCATTGTTCAACAAAATCATTCCTACCTCGGTTCAACCAACATTAGAGTCATGTAAACCTTCTTTTTATTTCAACCCACTATATCAATCATACCAATCATATCAACCCAACATTCAGAGCACCCCATTCAACCAAAGTCCAAATAAAAATTCACATCAACCCAAGATTAAAAGTACCTCTTTCAACCAAAATCAAATCCCTTTCAACCAAAGTCCAAATCAAAATTCACACCAACCCAACATTCAAACCTCTTTCAACCAAAATCAAACCCCTTTCAACCAAAGTCCAAATCAAAATTCATTCAACCAAAATCAAACCTCTTTCACCCAAACTCATACTCCTTTCAAACAAAATCAAATCCCAAATCAACCATATCTATCCACCATTTCATCATCCCCTGAAGTCACACAAGACCAATCCATGCCATCTCTATCTAATAACACAACCTCCCAAGAGCTATCCATAATACAAATCCAATCTAATCCAAGTCATGATGCTAGTCCTTTTGATGCTTCAGAAATTCAAGATCCAATCACATCATATACTCCTATCACAAAGAATCTCGTTAAAAATCCTTTCTCATCAAGCCAAAATGTTGAAACATTCCAACAATCTCCCTTGCATCTCCAAACTCCTTCCCCGTGTCAAGAGGATGATCCAAAATCAGAAGAAATGAGTCCTGAAACAAATAAAGATCAAGAACAAACCCTTCCATCCTACCCAATTTTGATCAAGATCCCACCGACCAAGAATCTTATGATGATCCTCTCATCCTTCTGTATAACTTTAACCTATGTCCGTTGACCATGAACTTGAAATAAAATTTTTGATAGTGGTGAGTTGAACAACTCTATTGAAAAACTTTTGTTGAATTTCATAGGGCTCCAACCAATGTATCTGAAGTTCTCCCTTGTGGTCCTTGTACTAGGATTCATATAACAATGTGCATTTCCCCTCCTTGAACTCTTTTGTCTTGATGTGCTAATCATGCCATTTACTTCTCTACTTTTGCACAATCTTTGTATGTTGAACAACTTCCTTCTGCATCTCATCAAGTGCATTCAATTGATGCAACTAATCCTTTTGAGCTTGGTCAAGATTCATATTTAACTCCACTATTTTCTCAATGTTTTATATTCAAACTCGATGGGGATGACTGTCTTCTTCCCATAGACAAGCTCATAGGATGTAAACCCTATGGTTGTCTTCAACATTGTTCTATATGGCCAAACTACATCAGGCAGTTTGGCAGCCCAATCTTTCCTATACACTTGAACAATTTTAGTTAGAATTCCCTCTAATTCTCTATTGGTAACTATAGAGACCTAAAAATGTCTCATTGATCATGTACTAATTATTCGTCTAAATTAGTTAAATAATTCTTTAATTCTTTAATTAAGTTAATTAATCTTATTCTTCTAATTTCATATTACTTCACCATCTTACTAATTATTCCAATTTCAATTCTATCATCGTTTAATCATTTAAACCAATTTCTAATGTTAATTAAATATTTATTATTTAATTAATTGTGGTTACTAATCCTTCAATTTAAATAATCTTTATTATTTAAGTAAATTCTATTTTCAATTTCTATCTTCTAATTATTTAATCATTAACCCTCTTCTAAATATTAATTAAATATTTATTATTTAATTAATTATGATTCAATTCCTTTAATTTAAATAATCTTTATTATTTAATTAAATTCATCTTTTAATTCTTCCAATTTCTTCTAATTTCAAATACATGTGCATGATTTCAAAAATCAAATTGAAAATCAAAGTCAAAGTTCTAAATATATTCAAATAACAAATTGAATTTAAAATAAATTCAATATTTAAATTAAATCTCATGCAAAGATTAAATTGAAAATCAAAGTCAAAGTGCAAGCACATGCTAAATTAATTAATTCAATTAATTAATTAAATACATTCATTATCTTTTCAATTCCTATTTCAATTAATTGATCAATTACATCATTTCTTTAATTCTCTCCAATCATTCTTTTTCTATCTTCCACTTAGCTTTTTCTAAATAAAGCTTTCTTTGTCATCAATTAATTATTCTCCAATCATTCTTTTTCTATCTTTCAATAATCTTTTTTCTCAATTAGTTAACTCAATTAACTATTCAATCTATTCTGTTCCACCTCCAAATCAGCCGTTCAACTATTAATCAACATGTGAGTTCACCCGAGTTCCACCTCCTTAATCAATTTGTTCGGCCTTTCAATCAATCCTCTCCAAAAATCTATAAATTAAGCATTCAATCTCCATTTTCAACAATCATGAACTTTGAATCTTTGTGTCATTTGCAGGTTGCCAACGCAATATCTGAGAGCCATCATACCACAAAGAAGAGAAGAACAATGGAAGCTACATGTGATCATGGAATAGGGGGTTTTGAATAGAAGAATTTATATTCCTATTGCTTGATTGTGTTATTTCATTGGTTTTGTTTAGAATTCTTTGATTAGATGGGGATTCACGATTTCTCTTTATTTATAGTTGAATTAGTGATGAATTTTAGCATACACAGTAACTTCTACTTGACCATTTGATTGTGGATGATAGAGGGTGGATCTCTTGTGTATGATTTTAAATTATTTTACCAATTGTTCTATCAAATCAAAAGTAAACTGTGGACCTTGACCAGTTACTATTTCAAAACGGACACCATACTTGGTAAATATCTCATTTATAGGAATTCAGCTACTTTTGTATCTTTGGCAGTCTTCAAGGCTTTGACTTTCCACCCATTTTTTTAGGTAATCAATGCAGACTAGGATGTAAGATTTATTGTTAGATGTAGGTTTAATTGGTCCAACAAAATCTATCCCCCACTAGTCAAATTGTGCAAGTGCTAATTGTTCCTGTATTAACATTTCATCACTTCTTTAAGGTTTTCCCATCCTTTGGCAACGATCACATCTCCTTGTATTTTGGACAACATTTCTATGTATGGTATGCATATAATAGTTTGCATTGAGTATTTTGAGATCTATCCTTTTAATTACAAAATAGCCTCCACATGGTTCATCATGGCATGCTTCGACATCAAATGTCTCATCCTCTCTAAGGCATATATGCATGACAATATTAGGCCCTATATAAAATAGGTACCCAACTATCAGAGAATAAGAAGAGCTACAATACACAAATTTCTTTTTATCCCTTGGTGATAGATGTGGGGATGTTTGATCTGCAACTAAGTAGTTAGCAATATTAACATATCATGGAGTATATATTGGTAAGGAAAAGAGATCCTCATTTGTAAAAGAGTCATCCACCATTGGATCATCTATTGAGGTTGTCAATATGGAAAGAAAATCTACTACCACATTTGCCTTACCAGGATTGTCAATAATAGTGATGTCAAACTCTTATAGTAAAAGTAGTCATCCGACAAGCCATCCACTTACCATTTGTTTATTCATCAAATAATGTATTACTGCATAGTTAGTGTGAATAGAAATAGGCTAGCCAGTGATATAGTGTCCAAATTTATTCATGGTATAAATGATAATGAGCATCTATTTCTCTGTAACTATATAATTAACCTCAACACCTTCCAAATTATTAATTTAATATAGGAACTTGCATATTCAAGATTACCTTCCTTTTGACCTAGGACTACTCCAACTGTAAATTCATAGGCACCAGTGTCGATGTGAAGAGGAAGAGTCCAATTTGGTCTCTAAGTACTGGTAGTCTCATGAGAGTAGATTTGAGTGAATCAAAGACTTGATGGCAATTTGCAGTACAATTGAATTTTACCTCCTTTTTAAGTAGTGTGAATAGAGCTTCAATGATCTTATTGAAATCTTTGATGAAGCACCTTAATATCCAACATGCCTAAGGAAGATTCTAGTTGGCTATATTGATTTGGTTGTATCTACAAAATCTATCTAGAAAGGAAAGATTCCTTTTTCCAGCCGATGAATCCAAGACTTGATCAATATAAGGTAATGGAAAGTGGTCTTTCTTTGTGGTTGCATTCAATTTCCTATAGTCTACACACACTTGCCACATTCTTTCTTTCTTTGGCACAATCACTAGGGGTGACACCCATTTATTGTCTGAAATAGGTAATTAAATCTTGCATCAAGGATTTTTTTGCAGTTTAACCTTCACTATGTCCCTAAGTGTTGGATTCATTTGTCTCTATGGTTGCCTCACTAGTCTATAAGCCTCATTGATTTATATTATGTGCATGCATAATATTGGATCATTTCCATTCATATCATGATAGTCCCATGCAAATGCTAAAGTATGACCTTGCAACATCTGCAATAGGTCAGTACACAATGTCGTTGTCAATTTGTTACTAATGTTACATGTCTTACCTAGAGACACTTTTATGCGACTAGAAACTGTCATAACTAAGGAAATGTCTATAATCCAAAAATATTAAGAGTGCAATCATGAGGAAAAATATCTTAAAACATATGTGAAGTGGATTGATCTTCATTGGTCATCAGACTATGAAGTGGACAAGTAAACAAGATAATAACTCCTCTTTCTATGGGTCTAGACCATAGAAATTATATATGATTCGAGCAAGAATGACATTCTCATCATGTGATTCCATCATAAGGGCTCTTTCTATTGTCATAAGAGTTTGTAGGGAATATTATTCTTCATCCTCTAGGGTAGGCTAGATGGATTGTTCTAAATTAGATAGAGGCCGAGGTGAAGGGTAGAATACCAATTTCTCAGTCACATCCCCATTAGAGATTGTCATATTACTTGAATTGTAGCCAATGAAAGCATCAATAGTGGCCAACCATGGCCTTCTAAGAATTAAAGGATAGATAACTAGGGAGGCCTTGTGTTGTAAAACAATGAAATTAGTAGGATACTCACATGAGTCTATAATTATCACCAAATCTTAAATTACCCATAGTTTTATAGTGGATCTATCTACCAATTTTAGAACAAGCAATGTTGACCCGATGTTGGCTAGTTGTAGGTCATTAATTCTCTCCTTATTTATGACATTGAATGCTACACCAAGGTCTATCAATGTATTTTTAATAAGGGTCCTATTGATGTTTACATTCACCATTGGATTGCTTGGTCTGAATATTTGGGAACTACTAGAGTTCCCAACATGATATTAGCATGTTATCCAATGAAATGGATCATTTGGAGGTCCTTTGTCTTACTTCCTAGGCATTTAAGACACAATTCCCTAATAGTCTTGGTATAAATAGGAACATCCTTAATGGATTGTATGAGACATATCTTCTCACTCACATTTTTCAGTTGTCCTAGAAGGTCAAACTCAGACTTAGGGTGATATTTTTGTGTGGCTAATCTCTTTGTAAAGGGTGGTTCCTCATTTGAATGTTCAATAGGTGGTGGAACCTATTTAGATGGTTCATTGTCAGTGATGTCTACTATTGGTTCCTTGTTAGATATTTTTGTGATTTGTGAAGATGTAGGACCAATAAGAGCCTTACCTGAATGAAGATGGATATCACTGACTTTAATTTTATAGGTTAAATACTATGTTTCCTTGTTACAGTAAGCCAATTGGATAGGCCTAGTGTTATGACTGGGTGTAGGCTGAGCAAGAAATTGTGGTGCTTGTGGCTAACTAGAGGTAGACATATTTTGATTGGGCATAATAGCTAGCTGCTAGGACAAAGGTTGTTATTGTTGCGAGTAGGAAAAAATATATTTTCACCATTGTTGGTTTCCATGCCATGGTTGAGACCATGAATTTTAAGGATTTTGACACTGATTATAACTTGGATATTGATACTAGGATTAAGGTAGTCATGATCACTATTGTGGTATCTAGTTTGATATATTACCTTACCATTGTTGGTTTGGTATAGTATTTTAAGGCTAGAGAATTTTGAGTAACCCTAGAAAATGAAGGATTATAAGACAATGGGTTTGGTAGAATACATTATTTTTAAAACCATGGCTTGCATAGTGAAATATAGAATACCTATCCATCTTCACCCTCTAGTGCATGAAACTCAAAATGGATCAACTTCTCTTCAAAAATTGCAGCAACCTTTTTGCATTTACAAGTAGACCTCTTTTGTCTATAGTGAGGGTAATACTTTGTGAGAGTAGCCTATGCCTCTTATTGTTTCTTTCTAATGTGAAGAGTATATAGTTGAGTATCCAAATGACTGATTATATCCCCCTTCATGTTAGAAAGAAGATTGCTCAAATCCACCCTCGAGACACCATTGGATGTCTTAGTAGTGTGAAGCAGCCTAGGATTTTTGTTGTTTCTAAAAGTAGACCTAGAGTAATTCTTAGAAAGATTACAAATATCTTAAAATGTCTCTTGGGTGATGTCACCTCCACCCATTAGGTTTAGTACATAAATAAAGTCTTCATTAATCTCTCTTAGAAAGATCAGCTTGAGAGACACCAAAGTGAGACTGTTTTGCCTAGATTCATTCAAACAAAACTAGAACCACTCTAATTAATTTGTTGGAATCAAGGATCACCGAGAGGGGGGTGAATTAGTAATCTACCGATAATCAAATTTTCTAACTTAATCTCAAACCAACAGAAGCATATGCAAGAAAGTAAAATGCAGAAACACAAGATAATCAACCACAAAATCATAACACTAGAATTTTTACGTGGAAACCCAAATGGGAAGAACCACGATGGGATTTGAACCCACAATATTATTCCACTATGGCTAGTAGTAAAATAATATTACATAAAGGGAATGCACTTGCATTCAGGCATACTGCCTAGAGCTCACTACTTAAGTACAAAGGGCTACAACTCGGAGGAAGGCTCATTGCCTTACAATTTATTACAAACTAGTTACAACAAGTAGTGAATTGGAAAATAACATTTGACTATGCCAAAAATTAGTTCCAGTTAGGTGCTCACTGGATCAACCAAGATCAAAATACACACATGAAACTGCACTCAATCGATGCAAAATGGTCTACCACATCACATCACACTCTTAATGAAACTTCCAAATCAGTCATATATATCTGGATTAGCAAGATTAATCTCCCATAGGTCGGCATCCAAAAATTGCATAACACACAATTTGAAACGTGTAGTTGCAAGTCGGCTTCAATCTTTTCAAAAACTTTGTACCAGACCCAAAACACATTACCAAACACTTCCTATAGGTCTCGCATAACTCCCAAACAAAATTACAACCATTGGAATTAACTTAAACAATCCAGACACATACTACATCATCAAACATGAAGAATACTCTGCTTTGCTGCTCTACCAGATATCGGATCTTCAAACAAGTGATAAAATCAATACCAAAGGGTAGATTTGTATGATAATAGGCTTTTGATACTTAAGAAATCAACCTTGATCACAAAAACCAAGATCTACTTTAACGAAAATGAAAAGTGCTCTCGAACTTGTACATTGAGCTTTATCAGACAAACTGATCACAAAAGACATACTCTAGATTACCTGTTAACCAAAACTTCATATTAGATCAAATCAATAGGTTGAGTTGCCATCAATGACAACTTTGAAGCATCTACAATCATCAAAGACTAGCAATCTTAACCAGAGCATCACCGAAACATCAAATGCCAACAATCTCCCCCTTTGGCATTGATGGCAACACTGGTAAAAAATGATAAGTATCCCAAAATTGTGCTAACACCAAAAATCTACATTCTATACACTCAATCTATTCTGACTCCCCTTGAACTGATTACTCTATTTTTCACTACTCTCTCACCCCCTTTGACATCAATGGAAAAGGGTGGGAATCCACCAACATATATGAACAAAAGAATGAATGAATGCATTTATTTACATAAACTTAAAGATGTCTGAGTAAGTCACCTTTAAAGACTTCAAATACTTGTTCTATCCTCTCAGGAAACAATCAAAGACATTTATTAAAGCACTGTACATAAATGCATGAATCTCAAGACTAAGAAGGTCAGACATAATAGGTTTGCCTAAGACACTTATTGCATCTTGTTATTCTCCCAACAAGGTATCCATCTGGGGAGTTATCATACTCCCCAGTTCACCAACTCTGCTCAAAATTATATCCTTGTCTTAATTCAAACCCTTTATTTTAGCAGTGTAATCCAAAATTTGTGCTTCAAGAGTACTTAGGAAAACCGATTGAGGTGTGAAAGAATGTCCTATACTAGATAACTTATCCTCAATTTCTCTTATTTGCCAATCAATGTCTGCAGTGAATTTGGGCAAAAACATATATGATTTGAAGATTTTTCCACCCTCATCCAAGACCTCTTCTACACTCTTCATTGTAGATCTCAAGCTTGCTCTATCTCTTTCCACATCTTTTAAATTCTTCTGCAATCTCATCTCATTAAACCTCTTCTGTACAGTTTCATCCACAACCTTCTCTAACCTTCTCTAATAATACAAAATTGGTATTAACAACATTTAATAAACTTAAGCTTTCCGGATGGAGAAGCACCAAAATCCTGACCAAAATTGGGTAAGAATTTCTCCAAAACCTCAGTGATAAGAGTAATAACTTCCTTTTCTTCTAACTGAGATTTCAATAGATCTTTGCTTGCCTTAATTTGAGCTTGGGTGGAAAGTCTCAATGCTTGAAGAGGAGAAAGAGTGCTCAAGTCCACCGGACTATGGGAAAAGTCATCCTCAATAACAATCTGCTTACCTTTGTTAGAGACGTTGGCCACAGTCATGAATGCGGGAGGTTCCTTTGAAGGTTCATCACTCTTCTCCTTCTCTACCTCTGCCCTTACACCCTTTCCACCTTTGGCAATCTCCTCTGCTATCATTTCTGCAATTACCTCAATCTCAAGAGGATCCTGAGTAGTTTCACCAGAGTCATTTTCAGTGGGTACATCTTGTACTACTTATTGCTCAACCTACCCAATAGATGGCTGATCCATCTGACCACCAGAGACCCTTGCATGTACTTCCAGAATGGAAGTGTCTTTAGGAATGTCCTCTATCGGGTGGGTGCTAACTTGAGGTTGATTTACCTCATATTTCTTCTCAAGCAAAAATTATTTCATAATATGCTTAATCTCATTGACAACTTCATCAATTTTACCAAGCATTATTCAGTTGACCCTTTTCTTACTTTTGAAATTTTCTTTGGCCAACTTTAGTAATTTCCTGATTTCTTCTTTAGAAATATCCAAACAAGAATTAGCCAAAACATACTCTTGTATTTCCTCATCTTTCTAGCATGCAGTATTTCTTTGGACATCCAAATTATCATACAATTCTTTTGGTAACTTAGATGATAATTCAATTAAGGCTCTACTAAAGTTATTCATATAATGAACAACTACTTCCTCTAACTCTCTCCTCTCATTATAATCGAGATTTTCATAATATAGAGAAATATTATTCTTGTTACCATCCTTAATGATTTCATCCTTTATTTCTTCTAGAGACTTAGGAGGAATAATCTTAACATTACCAGATTCCAGGGCTTCATCAATCTTAGATTTTTGCTTTTTGCTCCCTCTAGACCTTCCAGATGGCTCACCTTGGGTATTTGACTTCTTTGGATGGTGGAGCATCACTGGATGGCTTTCAAACTACACGAGCATAGTTTGCAGTCTTTTTAACCTCTTAGACTTCTTCATCGGACTCTGTCTCTTCCTCTGCAACATGTTGCCTAGAAGGCTTCTCATTTTTTCTTTTTATCCACTCCACCAGTAGATACTACTAGTTTGGGCTTTGGTGGAGGTACTGGTTTCTTCAAACTGGAGACAGGTGCAAACTTACTAGGTTGGGGCTACCTAGAAGATGAGGATGTCGGTTTAGATTGCAACTTGATCACATCCTCTTCTCTCAGAATGTTCTGAGCTCTAGCCCTCTCCATGACTTCCTTAGTGTAGCGTCCTAAAATTGCGACACTTGCAATTTCGACCGCATTTGGGTCTTCACGATGGCGACTCAACACTGAACCTGAATGGAGACCCCGAAACTTGTTCATGACATCAAAAACTGCATTTTTTTAGCACCCTGGCCTTATCCTCCTTGCACCCTGCTGTCCCTAGAGGTGGGACCATGGCGCTGGCCCTATTTTTGGGCCCGGTCTCTTTTGGGTCTCGGGTCTTTATGTTTGCAAATTGGAAAATAATGTTTCCTGGTCGGCCTAAGGTCGGAAAAATCAGTCTATCAACCCTAATTGGCAAGTATATAAACTACATTTCCTCTCCCATTTTGAGGAGGAAGGACATATGTGTACAAGATGTGGAAACGATATTCAAACATTCAAGCATTCAAGCATTCAAGCATTCCTTCAAGCAATTGAGCATTCTAAGTCTCCATTCAAGGCTAAGTGTTGCATTCAAGACAAGGATTCAACCATTGAAGAGGAGATCACATACCACATACAACATACAACATACAACAACATTACACCTTCGCATGTAAGAATACAAACATTCTTACAACAAGGTATCAAGTACTTGTTTACATTACAAACATTTACATTTACAACATTTCTCATTTCTTGGTTAATTCCAAAACCGGGGTTTGACCTAAGGGCAAACCCCTAATCCCTAACCCCCCAATTGTCTCCGCTTTTCTGTGTGTAGGTTGCAGGTACGCAGCTGTAATTGAAGATCTGGAATCCTTGTGCAGAGACGAACAGATCCCCCTTCGTTTCACGGATTTTTCGGAGGACCGTGTGCACGCTGGGCGCCATCGTCCCGTCAACTTTCACCCGAATTTGCAGGACAGCGTCGTCTCGACATTTTACTGCTAATTCCAGGTCCACAGCTTCATCCTATATTCCTATCTCCGTTTATAAGCGAATCTTTCTTGCTTCTACATGTATTCCTAGTTCAATCTTCTATCTACAATCTTTACAAAAGAGGGTATCCTTGATGTCTCAACCCTTGAAACTCATTTAGAATCCAATCTTGCATTGTGTGGGATTGGATCTTGTGGGTTTCAACCCCTCTTTTGAATGTAAATTCCCTCCTAAGTGAAAACCGTCAATCCTAGTGACCCCCTTTCTCCTTAGAGTGGGGGAGAACACCTAGGGTTTGATTTTCCACTTTACACTTAGTTAGTCCCATCTTTTCTGCCACCACCTCTACTTCCTTTCAGATCTTCCTCTTTCGAGCCAATTCAGAGAACTTCTGATGTAATCTTAAGTCCTTCTCCTTGAAAGTACCAAATCTTACTTGTTTTTCATCAATCGGCTAGCTCAACAAATGTTGAACATAGACATCAAGGGTTACTGCATCAACTTCATATCTCATCAAAAGAATTCATATTGTCCTTCGCTCAACAACTTCCATTAAACATTGATCCTTATCAACCATGAAACAAATGTTTTTCTCATATTTCTCCACAATCTCCTTAGGAATTCTTTCTCTCCCCTTCATGGAGACTTGAAAGGTTTTTAAATAGACCCATAATATAGATATTATCATTGTGGCATCTCCTATCCCCCACAATCCCTCCTTGATTTTCATTGCCACCGGTCTATCATAGGCCCATTAGAAATTTCCTTTTATACTGGGCATCTCATTAAGGAAATATAAGGCCAAGAAAATAAGAAGAGAACCATACTTAAAGGTATGCTTCTTGTCTTTCTTAATTTTCTTCAAATTACTTATCAGTTAATTTAGGAGGACTGTACACAGATCATACCTCACGTCATCCTTGAGCATTTGATATACTGTATATATGGCAGTTCCAGAGATGGAGTTCTGTTACTTGATTGATAGACTTTGTAACCAACCACCATCGATGCAAACCTCAAGTCATGCTCCAAAATGTCATTGATAGTCATTGCTCTATTTTCAAACTTGGAACTGGTAGTGGCTATCATAGTATTATTCGATACCTTTCTTAGGCCAAGTACTTCACCGGTTTCACTAAGGTATGTCACAACTTGAATTGTCTATTTAGTGATCTTATGAGGCCTATCAAGCCATATGAACTCATCATGGACTCAATTAAGGATACATCAGATCCACTCTGTTTCATCAAGCAATGGAAAATGGATGAACTGCGAAAAACCCTTATCCTAAAGAACCTTATATTCTAGTTTGAGGTTTCCCAAACTGTCTGCCAAATGTTTTTTATATAAGGTCAGCATATCAACATTGCCAAGCTCCTCAAGATCACAATGGATGTATGCCCTAATATCCTCATTTTGAAGGATGTCGTAGGGTACCAAAGAAAATGCTCCTTCTGGATCATCTTCAACAGAATTGAAAGGGTGTTTCTTGAAAACAGGTCTGGCTCTATCCTTAATCTCAACAACCAATGGGGTAGCAATTCTAAATACTGATTCCATTTGAATCTAGGGTTTAAAAATGATAGCTCCACAAAATAGATAAATACCTTAATTCACAACCGGGTGGAAGAATTCACCTTCGGATCACTGTAAGCTTGGTTTAGATCGCTAAATCGCTTCACTTCATTGTACTGCTCTATTCTCTTGGTTGCATTGTGAGAAATAAACTTTTCGAGTGCCCTTTTAACCTCTGAAAACCTAATTCTGAGTTGTAATAAATTCTTCAATCGGTTACCATGATATTCATGAAATCACTTACTAGAGCCTCAAATCTTCATCCAATCTTCCGGATAACATTTGCATACATGATTTAAACTTTCTGCAACCTTTTGGAATCGGTTACAGATCTTTGAAGAGGGGGTTCTATGAATCTACATGAAAAACTCCCTCTAAGGCCAAAAATACCTAGTTACTGGATGAGGTTCCATCACCAGATGGAGGTGTGGAGCCATTCTATACATTGGAATCCTCTTTCTTAGCCCACATCTTTTTATGCCGATCTCTGATTTCTTCTACTTTTGCTTTGTCTTTCTCATCTGATTTGCCTTTGTTTACCAAACCATTATTCTTTCTTCTGTAGTATTTTTCAATGTGACTAGTCTTGTTGCATGCATGGAAAATAATATTTCTCTGCAAAGGTCTGAAATTCATTTGATTTGGTCTCATCTCGCATTGGTTAGAGATATGTCCAAATATCCCATAAGCATAACATTTCTTGTTCTGAAAATTGTTCATTACTGCTTTTCACATATTTGACTAGTGACCAAAATTATTGCATATGAAACACTAATCGGTAAAGGTAGGACCATTTTTTATATTGTTCATTCCATTATTCATCCTACTTCTACATTGATTTGCCATATGACCAAATTTATTACAAGTAAAACATCTATAATTGAATTTATAGGCATTAGGTTTTCTTATTAGAGGATTCTTGTTCTTAGGCTTTGCATTACTCTATCTGGAACCAAAGGATTCACTTTTTTCATATCCAAGTCCCCTCATGTCTTTTCCATGTCTCTATCTATCCAGCATCTCATCCAACCTTGTTGAGATAGTATTGAATTTTTCTTTGTATTTATTTGCAGTAACAAGTTCATCCCTTAGGGAAACAATTCATCTTTCAAGTTCTTGTCCATCATTCCTTGATTGTGTCAACTCAAGCTTCATCTGATCATTCTCATAGGTAAGTCTGAAGCATTCATTTGATTTGTCTTTTAGTGATTGAGTCAGACTTTCTTCATTTTTCTTCTGGTCTTCAATCTCCTTAGTCAGCTTCATCACAATGGATTGCATCTCATTCTTCAGTGCAACATTCTCTCTAGCAAGCTTATCACATTCATCAAATTTGTCTTGATTTTCCATGCATTGTTCTTCCTTTTCCTTTAGTTTGTCCATCAACTCTTTCCTCTTATTTCTTGAAGTGTTCACTTGATCTTTCAAATCTTTAATGAAGTCTTCAGCTACATTCAAGTTTCTCTTTAAGGAACTTATTTCATTTGTTGCTGCATCAAGATTCTCAAGTGCCACACAAGGCTGTCTCTACAAACCAAAATCCATTGATTCAATCTCCTGGACCTTCCTCAAGTGGTTAGGCTTCCTCAGAGGAACTAGGCTCTGATACCAATTATTGGAATCAAGGATCACTGAGAGGGGGGCTGAATCAGTGATCTACTGGTAATCAAATTTTCTGACTTAATCTCAAACCACCAGAAGCATATGCAAGAAAGTAAAATGCAGAAACACAAGATAATCAACCACAAAATCATAACACCAGAATTTTTATGTGGAAACCCAAATGGGAAAAACCATGGTGGGATTTGAACCCACAATATTATTCCACTATGGCCAGTAGCAAAACAATATTACATAAAGGGAACATACTTGCATTCAAGCATACTTCCTAGAGCTCACTGCTCAAGTACAAAGGGATACAACCCGGAGGAAGGCTCACTACCTTACAATTGATTACGAACTGGTTACAACAAGTAGTGAACTGGAAAATAGTATTTGACTATGCCAAAAATTAGTTCTGATTAGGTGCAAAATGATCCGCTGCAATTGATTTGCTTATCTGCTTTGTTCTGCTCTGCAACTTCTCACTAGATCAACCAAGATCAAAATGCGCATGTGAAACTACACTCAATCACTCCAAAATGGTCTACCACATCACATCACACTCTTAATGCATTATCCAAATTTATCTTATATATATATATATTCGGATTAGCAAGATTAATCTCCCACAGGTCGGCTTCCAAAAATTGCATAACACGCAATATGAAACGTGTAGCTGCAAGTCGGCTTCAATATTTTCAAAAAATTTGTACCAGACCCAAAACACATTATCACATGCTTCCTATAGGTCTCACATAACTCCCAAACATAATTCCAACCACCAGAATTACCTTAAATAATCCAGACACACACTACATCATCAAACATGAAGAATACTATGCTTTGCTTCTCTACTGGATACCGTATCTTCAAACAAGTGACAAAATCAATACTAGAGGGTAGATTTGCATGATAACAGGATTCTGATACTTAATCAATCAACCCTGATCACAAAAACCAAGATCTGCTTCACCAAAAATGAAAAGTGCTCTCAAACCTGTACATTGAACTTCACCAAGCAAATTGATCACAAAAGACATACTCTGGATTACCGGTTAACCAAAACTTCATACCAAATCAAATCAATAGGATGAGTTGCCATCAATGACAACTCCGAAGCATCTGCAATCATCAGAGACTACCAATATTCATCGGAGCATCACTGGAACATCAAATGCCAACATAATCCTCAAGAGGTTCATCTTCCCTTTGTGACATCATTAAGATATCCTCTTTCCTAGTATCTTCACCTCTGTAATAGTCATGATACTTCTATAAAAACTTCTCTTTCATGGCAGCCCAACTAGTGATTGCATTTCTTAAGCTCATAAACCACCTTACTTGTAGAATCCTCAAGGGTTGCTGGAAAAAGTTACCACACAATACATTAACTTCAAACATAAATGTATCAGGGTCTTCTATGATGAGATTGTAGAAAATTGAGAGAGAAGATGGAGACATATTCTTTATTGTTGTTGCTCTATCTTGTTTAGGGGTGGGAAATTCAAAGATAAAAAGTGTTTCACAAATTTCTAATTCTGCATCAACCATTGTAACTGGTACTTTTTGTGCATGCTCTTGAGTAGGTTCTTCTTGTGATTGTATATCGTTAGGAGATGGTGGATTTATAGGTGCACTAAATGGATCTTTTGGCTTTTGAGTTGGTTCTAGTGAGCCCTCGAGCTCCTTCCTTGAAGCCAAGACATCCTCTATACTTTGTGTGGAGGGAAGAAATCTTCCTGTTAACTCTCTCTATTAGTGCATGCAATGGAAATTTCAAGATTATGGTCCATCTTCCTGCACTTGTTAGTAAATGGATTGATAATAATCTCAAAATCTATTATTCCTAATGTTGAAAGTAAACAACTATTTTAATGGAAAGAAAATAAAAGAAAATAAATGATAGAATACAAATGACTAAAAATAAATAATGGAAAGCAAATCTAGACTCAAGAATCCTAAACCTTAGCACCATCCTTAGCAACAGTGCCAAAAATGTCAGGTCTCCTCTATATACATAAGTTTGGTGGAGTATGTCAAACACTCAGCATGTTCGAAGTTCCTAACAGGGTAATCTTATGTCCTAAGTAGAGGCTCATTTAATTATTGACTAGGGATGTATCTTCTTAGATGATGTTGGCACTATATGTGCAACAAAGGGTTATTAAGCTTTCTACCATTGCATGAAATAAATACTAAGGAAATCATAACAATGCTAGAAATGGAAATTGTATTATACAATAGTTGCTATGGGTTACTGAAAAGTGACTCAACAATGGCTATGAGTAACATTGTACTGACTTGGTTGCTACCACGACTCTAGCTAAGTTTCCGTATTAGCAGAATTCATAAACTATCTAATAGTAATTAAGAAAATAACAACAATTTATCTAATGCATACATAAATGAAACCAAACTAACAAAAAGAAAGGAGAGAGAGTTACACTACCTCAAGTGGCTCTTTCTTGAGGAATGCAATCTCTAGAAAATAATAGTATGATAACTTAGAGTATAATACTCATTGCTCATTCATTTCCATATGTTTATACTAATGACAATGATATTCATAGATATTCAAATAATCTAATTTGTATCATTTATAAATGATTATCTATTAACTGATTTGAAAAAAATGTATATTTGAGAAGAATAAGTAACTCTAATAGAACTCTCCTTTTTAAAACAATTTAAGAGAGTGGAGCATTTACTTCTTCAAACTAATCCTAAAATATGTGTTTCTCCCCCTACTATGGAAGATGACTTGTTCAACAAGGAAACTGTATCAATAACTATATCTAGTTATAGTCTTAGTTTGGAACAAACTCTTTTATTTGGTAGCAACACAAAACTAGGATTGATTACAAGTTCATTGAAATGATTTTATGCGACACAACCTCATCGTTCTTCATAATGCTATAATTTCTTCATGTTTATTGGGCAAAAGGAGTTAATAGAGGTTCAACGTGATCACACTTCTCCTTGCAATCCCTTGACCACTTCCACACAAATTGTCAGGGTGAATCTTCCTTTGGCTACAAGCGAATGATGATCTCTTGAGATGTGCGTTGGATGTAGTTTCTTCAAGTTACATTTTAGTCCCTTAAAACAAGCATTTATCCACATAAATCATCATCTACAACATATTGACAATATATCAATTATAAAAACATATAGCGTATTTGTATATTAACATGTCATTTATATACCATATATTAGATGATAGTATGATTTAGGAGATAGTTAAAACACATAATAAGTCTGATAGAAGTAGTAGGAAATAAGTAAATTGAGGATAATTATGGAACTCATCAAAGATGTGTTGGAAGTAGAAGATGTTAGAATGGATTTAGAATATTGGATAAATGACACACTAGGCTCCTTCGAGACTTCAATTTTAAATTTGGGGATTTTATATTCTCCACAAAGGAGGGTGTAAAGTTTAAAGAACCCAATTTTTTTTTCTAGGAAATAATTATCAATATGAGTTGTGTTGTAGATGGAACTGTTGTCAAGAAGGATTGCGCTTGAATGATAAGTATAAAACCCATCAATCCTGTGAAACATGGGAATACTTTCAGGCCTATGGGTTGCCTATATTGAAAGTAGACCTCCAGAGATCAGGCCGACTTCATGTCTGATGAATCTCGTGCAATTAACTTCTTCTAAGAAAAGGGATAGAAGGAATGGTAAAGTTAAACCTATCCTACGAGGTGATGCACCAAATGTTGCTTTTGAGACCTTGCAACTACTTAACTCACAAAAACCTTCAACAAATAACTTACATTACTCACAACTCAACTAAACATGTAAATGCATCAATATTTCATAGAAAGGATTGAATTCAGAATCTGGTTGAAGGAGAACAAATTGTTCTCACAACTACAAATCACTTAAAATTAGCTTGTACAATCTACAACCTGCACCTATCATGCAACTACTCACATTAAATTCTGATTGAATGAGACAAATTAAAGGATCAGAAGATAAATCACAACAAATCATCAAATTACTCATTCATAACACAACACAAGAAGTATTGAGAAGGAAAATACTGCTATTTTATTGAAAAATTAAGGAATTGTTGCTGTTACAATCTCAGAAAAAGTGAGCCTCAATATTGTCCTTGAGCATGAAAGGGCCTAAAATAGTCCACAATTATGCCGAGGAAAGAAAGAAAAAACTGCATAATAGAAGAGAAGAGGAGAATATATAGAAGATAGCTGAACTTTGAATTGAAAGTCTGCATGAAGAAACCCTAGGCAAATTTTCCTAAAATAGCGTGCAAAAAGCATAAAAAAATCTACCAAAAATAGCTCCTACTGCTAAAAATAGCTTTCTCAACTGAAAAGACATGTAATTGATACTCTGACTGTTGCAATCTGCCAAAAAATGCCCCTCTAAAACACACCTCCCCCTCTGAAAAATGGATTCAATTTTGATTGCCAAATATAGCTAGAAAAAGCATCTTCTCTTCTTTAAAATCTGCATGAGGTATAATGCCCTTTTTTAATAATTTAATATAATTTTATTAGACAATTAGTATAATTGTTCTAATAAAACTATATTAAGTTTAAAAACCAAAAATAATTTAAAATAACTTTATTCAAACAATTAATGTAATTGCTTAATAAAGCTATTTTAATTATCATATTGCATGAAATATTTATGAAAAAGTATTTTACATCTTAATTCTTTACCCATCCCCTTATTTTTGGGTTCAATGCATGGCACAAGGTAAAAGAATTAAAGTCTTTCCCCACAACAAATAATAAAAGAGGGGGATTCATTTTAAGAATAAATTGAAAGCCCATCCTAAAATCAAACTAGGGCATGTAAAAGAAAAGAGAAATTTGAACCCTAATCTTCACTCTAATCTTTCACTTTGCATACTTTGTCTTCTCAAGTAAGACACTATGGTGGATACCATGCTTGACATGCATTGTTCAGTCTGAAGGTTGAATGAGAGTTTCTCTATGACTTGATCTGAGGCTTTTAAATTTGGTATGCAACTTTATTCTCCTTTTTTTTTCATTATTTCCCTTAAAGAGCTCTATTGCAGAGATTCATGTATTAGGGTTTTTACAAGAAATATTTTACACATGCATTATTTTTGGAAGAGTTTGGACTGTAGCTATAATGACTATGTCTTCTTATGTTTTGAAGCGAGATGCCTGCCCTTCTGCATATAGGGTATTCTTTTACTATGTTGGGCCTTTGACTGTTGTTGTGCATTCTTATTACTATGGACTATCTCTTGAGCACTCTTGAAGACCTCTCTCTTCTTTTGACTCCTAAAATATTACTTGTTCTTCACCATTGACTGTTCTTTTGAAGATGATACTATATAGACTTCTCCTTGGAGGCTTTAAGACATTTTCATTGAGATCTTGTGTATTGTCCTTTACATCTCTGATTATTGTGCTTCTGTGCAAGAATTTACATATGCTTTCTGGGGTACAATGCATGTTCAAAATTGTTCATTACTATCCTAAAATGCTTTAGGACTATTCATTTACTGTGGTAGCACCTGCTCATACCTTTTTGGGTACTGTTCTTTTAACCATTTACTCAAAACCCTTTATCATGTCCTTAACAAAGCACTCTTCTTAAATGATTTCGAGAGTATTAAGGGTCTGCACTTTATTGCTAGTTGTTGTTAGCTATTTGAGATTTCTTTTTTCATTATCAAATTGAAATATGTTATAGTAGTAAAGCACCTTGAATGCCCCTTTGATAATGAAAATAAAAACCCTCAAACCCCTGCATAGGATACCCCAAATTGCTCACTGTTTTGTCATGCTTTTAAGCTGATCATGAATGGAGTCTTTGAATCTTCTACTGCTGTCTGTCATTTAGTTGCTCTTTATTTTTGAGGACTATGATGATGACTGGTAAATGTCATCTCCTGTTTATGATTACTACATACTTTGAAGTATGATGCACCTTGTCTTGCTCATTATATTTTATGCCTTCTGCTTTAATGATTTTTTGCAAATCAACTGTAGGTTTGTAACTCTAATTTATGTATTATAACCTTTGTTAAAATAGTGACACATTGAGATATTATTCATTGTTCTTTTTGCTTAGAGACTGTTAATGCTTCTTGGTGCTCATTGACCTTCATCAGACTATTGTAGCTATTTTAGGCTAAATATGAATCTCTATGCATTCATTGTCTATGATATGCATTCATTGTCTTAATGCTGCACTGATATGATTGCTCTATTATTCTCATGTAGAACAACTATATGAAGCCTGATCATGACTGAGACTCTTTATCACTGGGCTTTTTTCTGAATATTGGCTTTATGATATGATTGTTGCTCATGCTTTGTCAATCTTGGAATTTTCTTGGAGATGTATTTCACTGAGATCTCTTTGACAGTGATCCTCACTGTGTAGGCTCTTATTATTGCATTTGGTCACTCAAATTTTATGCATTGTGACACCTCCTTGCTACTGTACATTTTGATTCCATTGGCTGATAGATGGATGTTCTCTGCTAATTCTTGATTATGAATCAATGATATGGCTGATATCTCTTTTTGTGTTTTGATGCTCTAATATTGATAAAGGAACAAGTTGATCCTCATTATTACTTTTGTGGCCTTGGTATGCTGCAAATACTATTTTTTCTGAGGTGCTGCCCTTTTAATATCCAGACTGACAGTCACTATGAACTATAATAAGCTCCTTTTTTACTCATGACCGTTTTTAGGTTTGACAAGCTTTTGCTTGAATGCTAATATTATGAAAGTGAGGAGCTATTATGTCATGACTTTAAGGCACATGCACCTATCCTTTGAAATAGATCCTAACTTAAGGCTGCAATAAGGACTGCCATTATTGTATCTTGTAAATACAGTCTTCAAAACTAAGTGTTTGATGCTGCTAGGCATGAGTATATGCCATTGTACTTTGTCATGACGACTGTAACAAGATTAAATTCTCCTCAACATGAAACTTTTCATCATTTCTAAACCCTATGGTTTCTATAAATGCTTTTGGACTAATACTATCATAATGGTCTAGGAGGTCCAAATCTATCATCTGTGGATTGTGATTTATTCTGCCCAGATAAAGTGATTGTGCATTTATTGATTGTTATGGTAATGACTTGAGACTCTTATAGATGGATCTATGTAAGGACCTCCTTTTGGAATCCACTTTGTATCTCTAAAAATTGATGAGGGTTCCTGTAAGATGCATGAGTGTCTTTTGCCTATGATTGCATAGAATGACTGATTAGAGACATTGACAACCTCTATGTTATGTTGATCTCAAGACTGTCTTTGTGGCTTATGATTACTGATCTTCCTCTAGATTTGATGCTGCAATAATTACTGTGATACCCTATTAGGATTGAATAGGTGTTTGATATGCCAATATGGCCACATTGGTCACAGGCACGTCATCCAAGACAATGATCTTGAAAGTTTTCCTGGTATGAATGACAGGTCCCTGCTCAATGGAGCGATGTTGACATATTAGCATGCTGGTGATGCAGAGCCCTCCTTGTATCTTGTCAAACACTTCAGGATGTATGACACTGACCCCTCAACACACCAATAGGATCCTACAAAGCAAGACTCTACAATCTTACTTCTAACTTCTCATTTCACTCCAAGGTTCATACTACTCAAATTGGGTAACTTGCTCCAAAGTGCATCATGAAGCCTCCTAAGGTTCTTGACCTTCACAACACCTATTATGGATCTTACAACACTCACATGGATCAGACCAAACACTGGTTTCAAGGATTCAACCCAATTCCCTATGACACCTTCACAATTAGGCCTATTTGCTTATGGCCCTTGGAGACGGTTAATGGGACATTAAGTCCAAAATTTTCCAAACACCCTGGAAAATAAGTCATAGATTTAGATACCCTCTATGGTTTTACACAATCCTCCAAAAGGAGAGGTCAAGATCTGGCAAGGAAAGGTCTGAACACGATGATGACCAACTATCCTAAAGGGGTAATTAGGCCTCCATTTGTGAAGCAACTATATCAGAATGGACACACCTTACAACCACAACCCCATGGGAATGTGGGGAACCATAAACCATTATATATTCCAAGGTTACACGCCTGAAATCATCGCCAATTGTCTTCTAGGGTAATTATTGCAGTATAAGGACTAGGTAGCCACATATAGATGTCTACCTACGGAGTGGTCAAACACACATCTCCCTTGATCCTCCTAAAAAATTCCTTTGGAATCATATAATAAATAGGCCACTCTTGCATCCCATCCACTTCCATGAGTTTTAGATAAACAGGTTGCAAGTTATGGCCATGGGAAGGCAAAACCCTGGTTTTTTGGGTACCTACAACAAAAACTTAGATATCCGAAGAAAAACAAATTATCAATACCTCAAATCATTGGTAACTCACTGCAATAACAAAATGACAACATTGGGGATTGGTCCCAATCTGTACAACTCCGTACCCCGTGCCAAAACCTCACAGTTTGCAGGAAAAACTCAGAATTTCTTATTATTTGCAATCATAGATACTTTCTCCGTATAGTCTCTCCTTTGGAATTGTGTCCACAAGGTGTTTATACCCCTCTACAACTGCTCCCAACCGAAAACAAGAGGTTAGAGCTGTTGGAGGAGTTAAAACAACAAAAATTCAAAAAGTTGCACAAAGGTTGCTCATGACAACTTTTGACAAAGTTGTCAAAAATGTCATTTCTTGCACTCGAATGACTTGGGTCAAGACTAACACCTCTAAACACCCTAGAAGCACATAAAATAACTAAAATCACTAGGACAAACCTATCCTAAGCATATCTAGTCCCCTTTTGTCCAAAAGTCCTAATTGAATTATCAAGATGCCAAAATAGGAGTTTGGCTCACAAGATGGGGCCTTTTATTACAAACACAAAATGCATAATTGAAAACATAAGGAAAACATCTTAAGACATTCTTAAGGTATCATCCTTCCTCCTCCGAGCCTGAATGATCATGTTGAAGGGGTGCCCTCACACCAGCTGGGCTCAACCCTTGTGGGAGCCTTATTTAACCCCACACACTTTATGATGAATAAGTAATGCACTATTTAATCCCCGTATCTGCACATGAAACAAACATGTTAGATAAAACATGGTATCTCTCATGGCAGTCTCTTTGCATTGATTCCTTCCCTCTGATTCTGACATACTGATAGCTGTAGGCATATGTTTTGATATCCTTATGTAGATGAACTATATTTCCGTTGAGCTTGGGTATGAAAGTATGATAATCCTCATTTCTCTAACATAAATATCAGCTTTTTTGCAGGTGCTCTTCGAATGTGAGCAGAAGAAGTTGGAGTGGATGAGCAGTTATGGCTCGACAACTCTCTCAAGTTTAGACTCATCATTCCAGGCAATGACATGGTACCCTATTCTCATACTCTTTTCTTCTTCTGTTGTATAGTTTATTTTCATAATGGTATGAAAATATCTATTTATAGTTTCAGTTTCAGCTATTCCCACAACTTGTGTGGGACAATTTACACATTTCTTGTAATACAAAACTATTTCTATACAATATTTTGGTGTTATTTACTTGAAATACTTGCATAGGTGAAATGAACTTTAAATTTTAAAGCATGATGTACACAATGAAGAAACTTTTGAATTTTTTTTTGTGTACCTTTCTTCAAATGCAATGTGTAAGACCTGTAATAGGCCACCAAATTTAGCTATAGCAAAGTTTGGTAGCAGGAACCATAGTGTTAAGGGAATATATGAATCCTACTCCTTTTTCAACATCACTATGTGTAGAGGGGGAGAAAGAAAACCACCCCAAAAGGACTATGGTAACCTCTCGGGGACTCGCTAAATCTACCTCTCCACTTAGGATAAGCACAAAGCATGGTAGTTGTCAAGTGTCAATAGATAATAAATTTTTAACCATAAAATCTAAGACTACGAGACACAAAGATCATCTGGTGACCTCTGCTAATCCTTTGCCCAAGGATGCACGTGTAGGTCGTGGATGATAGCATGATGCATTGACATCCCATATAGACAAAGTATGAATTTCTATACCAAAAAAATATAGAATGACACATGCATGGGTTTTAATGTGTTTTAAGTGTAATTGATGAACAACAAAAAATAAGCTAGTTGCAAATAAGAAGTGAAAAAGACAAGGGAAAGGAAGAAGATTACAACAGGTCCACGAAAGAAGCCTCCGAGAAAGATAACTCTTCCTCAGTATCCTACACACAAGATGGAGAGATGAAAAATGTTGAGGCTATGTTTTAGAGGTCTGGCATTGTCAGACTCCTGTTTCGATGCTTCCACTTCCATGGACATCCAAGATAGATGATAGATAAAACAACAATAACAAAAATGATAAAAGAGATGGTTAAATGATATGTTAATGGAGATAATAGAAATTACAAAAAATAAGAGGGAAGAGACTCCCCGTCAACACTAGAGAAGTAGAAGCTTTCTGGAGTGAAGACGAGGCATAGAATCCTTGAGCACACAAAGTTGTAACAATGATAATGGTGGATGAAGTTTTGGTAGAACTAGAAAATGGAGTCTTTAGCACAAAGTATGCAAAACCAAAGAAACTATACATAGAAAGTAAATCCACTAACTAGAGAGCTTAGAAAAATTCATTAGAGAGCAAAAAGAAGCCCAAAATGGCTAGATAAGGAACTTGAAAGAGAATCTGACATTAGTGTGCATCGCAAGAGAATTGCAATTGCTACAAATCGTAGATAGAACACTCCAACAATTGCCTATAGATTTCATATTCGTGGGACATTTGCACGGTGCACAGGTGTCCATGAGCCAAATAGTCAATAGGGTCAAAAAAAGGACAAAAATGAGGCTGACAAGGCAAGTCAAGCATGCAAGCAAGTGAAAGCTAAAGGGGTTCTCCAATCGGCTTAAAGATGAGGTGCTTATGTAGCATGGAATTACACAAGGTGAAATTTAAAATGGTACACTATACAATCTTGTATCACCTTCTAGTGTGTACATCTTATCATTGTGAATGAACTTGTCTCATGTCCTTTAATTATAATATAGCTAATATTATTTAATAATTTATTAAATTAATTGAATGCAATATATATTTGTTATCATTGAAAATAAATTCATTGATTTTCAATATAATATATAATCATGAGTTACTTAAACGCTTGCTTCCTCTATTTTCTTGCAATTATATTTTTATGTAGTGTTATGGTAGAGTTAAAGTTCAATTTCAAAATCAAAGTGATTCACTTATGACTATAAATAGAAAAGATTTTTTGCATGTTCTAGCTGTTGGCATTTGCATGAAGATTGCATTAATGATATGTTATGTTGTCATTGATGTCAATTGAACTGGTAATGGTATTTATGATATTGCTGATATTGTTGTTATTATTGATATTGGCTTGTAACCGGTAGGAAGATATTTGTGGAAGATGTTGTAAATTGGTATGTTAATTTGTGAGTTAAACTGGTAAACCGGTGTATAAGGTTAAAACCTTTTCTATGCAATGTAACCGGTAAACCCTACCAGTTGTTTTTTGTTAAACCCTAAGCGATCAAGTTTGTTGGTTTAAGACCTAATGATGAGCGGTAATGATGGATACACATGTGATCATTGAATGAGGATAAGTTCAGATTGTTTTTGGCATGTTTGTTTGTTTGATTGTCTACGGAATGAGCAAAGTGGATTGCATCTAATGCATAGCACGTGATGAGTTACAAAGTCCGATGAAGCGGTGATCATGGAGTGGTTAGAATTTTCTTGAAGAATGTGAAAAGATTGTTATGATTTGTAACAATCAAGATTGAAATGACTTGTTTGTAATCTCTATGAGAGAATTAGGTTTTTGTTGTGTTACCGACCTAGTTGATTTGTATTTAAGGTCGATGAAGTTGTTTGTAAAGGTGTTGGAAAATTGTTGGTTGAATCCAGTTGAGTGTGTGGTTTCCTAACTAGAGAATGGATCTACAATTTGTGTAGAAGCAGATTGAAGCTTAAAAGGATCTGATCAAGCAAATGTAGTGCTATTCAGACAGATCAAAAAAACTTGTTGTTTTCTAACAATTACAACAAAATTGAAATCCCCTAACCGGGTAAGCTCTAACATGCTTGGTTACTTATTAAATCCTCTAACAAGGTGGTCCATTAGCTTGGATTCTCACACCCTCTACCGAGGTTACTCCTAACAGGGTATTTTTCTTTTCATCAAGGCATTTTGTAAATCCCTTAACCGGGCGATTCCTAACAGAATCAGTTCTTAACATGACTTATTGTAAAAGCTTTAACAGGCTTGGCTCCTAAAAGGGTGAACTTCAGAAGAGTTCAGATAGCTATCCTTGTGAGTCTCATCTCACCGTGGTTTTTACCTATTTGGGTTTTCCATGTATAAGCATTTGTGTCAAGTGGTGAATGTTTTTGTGGTTATGATCTTATTTGTTGTTTTGATTGACTACTTAACTATTTTGATAAGGCATGATAATTGGAAGCATTGAGAGATTGAAGATGTTGAGATATGATTAAGCATTTTGATGTTTACAAGATTGAAGTTGTTTACTGTTAAGTTGTTATAACAATTAACTGGTTGATCTTGATAGTGAAAGTTTACTTTGTGAGTTTGAATTTAAGACTGGGAAGTTTGTATCAGTTTTTCAATATACTGATTCACCCCCCCCTCTTAGTATTCTACCGGATACTTATTCTTTCATCATACCATCAATTGGTATCAGAGCATCTCAGGTCCTCTTTAACCTAAAAGCCTAACATCTTGAGGAAAAGATCTTGTAGATCATGAAGAAGAAGGAAGGTCTGAAGTTCAACAAAGATAACTATAGGATATGGAGCGACATAATGAAGATTTACATTAAGAGTCTGGGAACTCAGTATTGGGATCATGTAGAAACTAAGTATATTGCACCTACTGGAACTCTAACTGACGATCAAAAGAAAGAAGAACAAGAAAATCATCAAGCATTGGAGGCTATTATCAGTTCCCTGTCTGATGCTGAATATGTGGATGTTCATGGTCTTGAAACTACATATGAAGCATGGAAAAAACTTTAATATATTTATAGAGGTGATGAACATGTTAAGATTGCTAAAGAGGAGAGCCTAAGAAGAAAGTTTGATGACATGAGAATGTCTGAAGGTGAGAATATCCAGCAATATGGTCAAAGGATAAAAGAGATAGTTGGTGAAATAAAGAGTGCAGGAGGGAAAGTGGAAGATGCCACAGTGATTAGTAAGGTACTGAGAACCCTGCTACCGGTCTATGCTATCCGAGTTGTAGCTATTCAGGAGCTGAAGTCCATTGAGAAAACTAAGGTAACTCTTGACTCTATCATTGGCAAACTTACTACTTTTGAATTAAATGGCTATGATGGTAGTGTACAGAAATCAGAATCTGCATTTAGAGCTCTTGTCTCTAACCCATCTGTGAGAAAAAGTAGAGATACTTGTCATGGTTATGAATCTAGATCTAGCAGAGATGCTGATGATGAAGACAACTTAGTGGAACTTGAAGCATTGTTGGCAAAATGACTGCCAAGAGGCACATGGAAATATAGAGATAAACTACCTTTAAAGTGTTTTGCATGCAACAAGATTGGTCATATAGCAGCTAACTATCCTAATGGTGAAAATGAATACAAGAGAGACAAATTCAAGAAGTATAAGGGCAAAGGCAAGAGAGATTGTCTTATTGCTATTGACAGTGGTATTACTGATGAAGAATCTGATGATGATGCTAGTGAAGATATTGTGTTTGTAGCTATTAAGGAAGAAATATCATATCAGAAGGCACTAATGTCCAGGATGGATAACTCTGATGATTGGATCATTGATAGTGGTTGTTCACATCACAAGACTAGTGATTAGAGCAAATTTCTTTCCTTGAAGGAATTTGATGGCCGTATTGTCATATTTGGCAATGACTCACCCTATATGGTTAAAGGTAAGGGAGTTATTTCTCTTAATGGGAAGAGCAGTGCTAATGATGTCTATTATGTTGAAGGCCTAAAGCACAATCTTTTGAGTGTGGCACAACTTAATGACAAAGGATACCCACTGGAGTTTAGAAATGGTATGTGCAAAATTTTTGACAACAAAGGTGAATTGATTGCAATTGGGAAACAAACCAGAGTTAATCTATTTCATCTTAATCCTAAAGTTAGCAACTATTTGATTGCAAAGATAGATGATAACTGGCTTTGGCATAGGAGATTTTGTCATATAAACTTTGATAACATTGTTAAAGTGAGAAAGTCCAAGACATTAAGAGGTCTGCCTTAGCTAGATAAACCGGTTAATGCTCTTTGTAAAGAATGTCAATTAGGAAAGATGACTTCTTCAACTTTCAAGAGCAAGTCCTTCTCAGTAGAGCACTTGTTAGATTTGGTTCATACAAATCTATGTGGACCAATAAGAACAACAAGCATTCAAGGTGATAGATATTTCATGATCTTCACTGATGATTGTTCAAGGATGATGTGGGTCATATTCTTGAAGGATAAGAATGAAGCTTTTGGTATATTAAAGGCATTCAAGGCCTTAGCTGAGAAAGAGAGTGGCAAAAAGATAAAATGTCTGAGAATAGATCAAGGCGGTGAATTTACTTTTGTGGAATTCACTAAGTACTGTGATGAGAATGGTATCAAGTGACAACTTTCTACACCAAGGACACCACAACAGAATGGTATAATAGAGAGGAACAACCGGTCAATTGTTGAAGTTGCTAGGACAATGTTGATACAACAAAGTGTAGCGAAAATATTTGGAATGAAGCTGTAAGTACAATTGTCTACACAATGAACCGAGTTCTGATGAAAAGAGGTAAGGACAAGAACCCTTATGAATATTGGTATGGAAGATCACCTGATGTTAGTTATTTTAAAATATTTGGTAGCAAGTATTTTATTAAAAGAGGTGATTATATTAGCAAGTTTGAAGCTAAGAGTGATGAAGGCATATTTCTTGGCTATTCCACCAAGAGTAAGGCCTACAAATGCTTCAACAATAAGACATAGAGAATTGTTGAGAGTGTCGATGTTAGTGTAGATGAATGTCCTGAAGTCTCAGATGGAACCAGTTCAGAGAAAAAGGATGAAGATCCTTGCATTTTTCTTTTGGAACCTGAAACTATTAAATCAGAAACTGGTAAAGCAAATCCTAATATACTTGTTCAAATAGAACAAATAAATTTAGAAGAAGATGATAATGAACAAGCTGAACCTGAAGAGAATGATCATGTTATTCCTAGGTATGTGAGACTGAACAATAGTCCTAAACAAATTATTGGGGATAGGGATGCTGGAGTACTAACTAGAAGGAAAATAAGAGAGAACTCTTGCATGATCTCCACAATTGAACCTTGAAGTGCTAAGGAGGCTTTGGTGATGATTATTGGGTTAAAGATATGGAGGAGGAATAAGATTAAATTAAGAAGAACAACACTTGGACCCTGGTACCCCGACCGGTAAACAAGAATGCTATAGGTACTAAATGGGTATTCAGAAACAAGTTAAAAGAAGATGGTGTTGTAGTTCGCAACAAGGCAAGATTAGTCTGCAAGGGTAATGCTCAAGAAGAAGGAGAAGATTATGGCAAAAATTTTGCACCAGTAGCAAGACTGGAAAGTGTCAGAACTTTACTTGCATTTGTAGCCCATAAGAAGTTCAAGGTATACCAGATGGATGTTAAGTCTGCATTTTTGAATGAGATATTTGAAGAAAAGGTATACATAGAGCAACCTGATGGTTATGCATTGACAGATGAGAAAGACATGGTATGTAGATTGCATAAAGCTTTGTATGGATTAAAGCAGACACCCAGAGCATAGTATGAATGACTTCATACACATCTGATGAAGATAGGCTTTGCAAGAACTAGTGATGATAGTAATATTTATCTCAAGTCTGAAGGAGATGAAATATTGGTCAGTGAAGTATTTGTTGATGATATTATTTTTTAAGGTAATGATGTCATGAGCAATAGTTTTGCAGATGAAATGAAAAATGAGTTTGAAATGTCTTTAGTAGGGGAAATACAAATTTTCATAGGCTTGCAAATACAGCAAATGAAGAATGGTATTTTCATTACTCAATCTAAGTATGCAAAAGAGGTTTTGAAGACTTTTGGCATGAGTGACTGTAAACCAGTTGGCACACCAATGGTTACAGGTAGTAAGTTGTCCAAGGAGGATGCATCTAAGTCTGTTGATGAAAAGGAATACAGGTCAATGATTGGCAAATTACACTATGTTTTTCACAGCAGACCGGATATTGTCCATGTGGTTGGTATAGTTGTAAGATTTCAAAAAAATCCAAAGGAAGCACACCTGATTGCAACCAAGAGAATTTTTAGGTATCTGAAAGGTATAGTTGACTATGGATTATGGTATCCATATGGAGGAAACTTTGATTTGAAGGCATACATTGATACTGATTGGGCAGGAAATATTGATGACTAGAAAAGTACTACAGGTGGAGCATTCTTTCTAGGAGGAAGGCTAGTTTCATGGAGTAGTAAGAAGAAAAGTTGTACTTCACAATCTACTGCTGAAGCTGAGTATGTTGCAACTTATATGAATTGCACACAAGCTATTTGGATGAGGCACATTTTGGAAGGTTTTAAGATGAATATCTCAGAACCTATCAAGATTTTATGTGATAATACACGTGCCATTAATATTTCTAAGAATCCTATTTTGCACGCTCGCACCAAGCACATTGAATTGAAGTATCACTTTTTGAGGGAAAAAGTTCAAAGTAAAGATGTTATCTTAGAACATGTTTCTACCCAGGAGCAACTTGCAGATATCTTTACCAAACCTCTGCCTAAGACCACTTTTGAGTATCTTAGAAGTTAGTTGGGGGTTGTCCCTCTTCATCAAGTTAGTTGAGCATGATGCTGATTGCATCAGTCCCTGAATTACTTGTAAAATTTTACATGGATTGATGAAGAAGTGGATATATTCCACAGGGGAAGCATCAAGTTGTGGTATGTTGTTGATGCACAGTGAAAATTTGACATTACATGTTTTACTTTCAATTTGGCATTGTTGTCAAAGGGGGAGAAGAATTATGTGATTGAGGAGAAGAATTATGTGACTGGCAAAGGGAAACCAGTGACAGGTTGAAGATAGACAGAGCATGGTGAATACTTGGTAATGTAAACCAACATTCCTATTCAGCAATCACAACAACAATTAGAGGCGTTGATATTTGTATTTCCATCAATGCCAAAGGGGGAGATTGTTGGCATTTGCATGAAGATTGCATTAATGATATGTTATGTTGTCATTGATGTCAATTGAACCGGTAATGGTATTTATGATATTGCTAATATTGTTGTTATTATTGATATTGGCTTGTAACCGGTAGGAGGAGCTTTTTGGAAGATGTTGTAAACCGATATGTTAATTTGTGAGTTGAACTGGTAAACCCATGTATAAGGTTAAAACCTTTTCTATGTAATGTAATCAGTAAACACTACCAGCTTTTTTTTGTTAAACCCTAACCGATCAAGTTTGCTGGTTTAAGACCTAATGATGAGCGGTAATGATGGAGACACATGTGATCATTGAATGAGGATAAGTTCATATTATTTTTGGCGCGTTCATTTGTTTGATTTCCTAGGGAATGAGAAAAGTGGATTGCATCTAATGCATAGCGCGTGATGAGTTACAAAGTCTGGTGAAGCGGTGATCATGGAGCGGTTGGAATTTTCTTGAAGAATGTGAAAAGATTGTTATGATTTCTAACGATCAATATTGAACCGACTTGTTTGTAATCTCTATGAGAGAATTAGGTTTTTGTTGTGTTATCGACCAAATTGATTTGTATTTAAGGTCGATGAAGTTGTTTGTAAAAGTGTTGGCAAAGTGTTGGCAAAGTGTTGGCTGAAACCGGTTGAGTGTGTGGTTGCCTAACTGAAGAATGGATCTGCAGTTTGTGTAGAAGCACATTGAAGCTTAAAAGGATCTGATCAAGCAAATGTAGTGCTATTCAGACAGATCAAAAAAACTTGTTGTTTTCTAACAATTACAACAAAATTGAAATCCCCTAACTAGGTAAGCTCTAACAAGCTTGGTTACTTATTAAATCGTCTAACAAGGTTGTCCATTAGCTTGGATTCTCAACCCTCTATCGAGGTTACCCTAACAGGGTATTTTTCTTTTCATCAAGGCATTTTGTAAATCCCTTAACCGGATGATTCCTAACATAATCAGTTCTTAACAGGACTTATTGTAAAAGCTTTAACAAGCTTGGCTCCTAACAGGGCAAACTTCAGAAGAGTTTAGATAGCTATCCTTGTGATTCTCATCTCACCGTGGTTTTTACCTATTTGGGTTTTCCACATATAAACATTTGTGTCAAGTGGTGAATGTTTTTGTGGTTATGATCTTATTTGTTGATTTGATTGAGTACTTAACTATTCTGATAAGGCATGATAACTAGAAGCATTGAGAGATTGAATATGTTGAGATATGATTAATCATTTTGATGTTTACAAGATTGAAGTTTTTTACTATTAAGTTGTTATAATAGTTAACCAATTGATGTTGAGTATTGATCTTGAGAGTGAAAGTTTACTTTGTGAGTTTAAATTTGAGATTGGGAAGTTTGTATCATTTTTTCAGTATACTGATTCACCCCCCCTCTCAATATTCTTTTAGATACTTATTCTTTCATCATACCATCACTAGCTTTTTTTTTTTCTAAGCTTAATATTGTAATGATCTCCATGTCTTTAATAACAACACAATCACATTCATAAAGGATTTTTCTCTTGTTATAAATAGATATATAACTTCTTTCTATTAAGCACATGAAAAGGGGGAAGATGGATAAATAACACTAGATACTAGGGAAAAAGAGACATTCAAACCTTGCATGATGACATCGATCTCTTGCCAGATCTGGTTTTGACAAGAATAGAAAGTGTTTTTGGAATGTACTATTGTATGAGGCATGATGGAGCAAGTAACAAACTCTTTTTGAAATCAAGTCTTTTGAAGTAGAAAGAAGATGGAGATATATGCACATCGAGGTGGGGAATTTGTATGGTAATCCTTAAACTACACACATTAAGCAACATATTAAGTCTAGAGAATATATGTCAACTTTGAGTATTTAACACTTTAAAGCTTAGAAGTCAAAGATTAGTGTATGTGATTTAAGTCGTCTGAGGATTTGCACCTTTCATGACCATGAGTTGCACTAGTATCAGTGTTTCCTCCTACCTATAGACTTGGAGTAATGAAATTTTAATGGTAGAATTGGCTTTCGCTCAATGTTATGTCCCCAATCACACCATGTTTAATAACTTGAACGATTACATGAATTAGATCTTGAGAAAATGAGAATGAAAATATAATATTTTGTTGTCATTGCATTTCAATCTTTTAATCTATTTAGAGATATGATTTCACCATCATTACAATGCTCATATTTTTCCCTTAGCCCACACTTCTACCTCCTTTAAATCTAGAAAACTCTATTGGCGACCAAGTGCCATCCATTGGTTCTTCTTTCTAAGAATGCACTTTTCCTTTTTCATCAATCTTCTTGATTATTAAACACTTTTTTTACTGTGTTCACAATGATTTAATATAGTTCTTACTTCAACCTTGGTCTCATTTCTTTCCAATGATAAATCTTGTGCCAAATTTTTATAAGATCGTTGTGACAGGATTTGTATTTTGCCTCCACCTTTTGTGTAACAGGAGTGTGTGTGAAAAGTGGACCTATATCTGTATCTGAAATATACAACACTTCAATTAAGTCATTAGATGCATGATTAGTAAAAAAATAATCAATGAATAATAAACCATTAAAAAGAAACCCATTGCCTTCTAGTAGATGTGAGTTTAGATTGCTCTCAGATTGCTAAGCTATCCAGTGACTAGACAACACCTAAATGAAGGATTTTTAAATCTATATGAACATGGATTTAAGCTAGAAGAATGCAAGATTAATCTAACATGATTTAAGCAATATATGAATATTTAAGTTAAATGATTTAAGAAATATGAAGTAACTAATATGCAATATCTCAATGCAAATTCTCAATGAACCTAGAGCAAAAACAACATAATAACAGTATATTCTCCAGGATTTTTGAATGAGAGATGAGAGCATGAATTTATAGAAAATTCAGAAAGGAACCAAAGGCTGAGATCAAATTATGATGAGCGGTCAAGATTTTCCAAGAGGAAGCACAATCCAGGTGAATTGATGTGATTGGATGCTTTTCTCAGTTTTAAAGGAAATTGAACTAAAATTAAGATAAAATCAAGAAAAAACTGATTTATTCTCTATTTCATTCAATTTTAAGATTTAATTGTTTTAATTGCTTTCTTTGAGATTATTTGTCAATTTTTAATTTGTTTTTTTCAAGATTATCTCCAATTGATTTCTTTTCTCAAAATTTTAATTCTTTTTTGGTCAATTAATTCCTTTTTTGATTTATTTCCATTTTTTGAAGATTTGTGCTCATAATTTCCAATTCCTCTTTCTTGATTTGTTTCCTTTTTTTAAAGATTTGTGGCAAATTGATTTATTTAATTAAATTAATTCCTCTTTTTGATGATTTAATGGCAAATTGATTTATTTAATTAAATAAATATTTAATTAATATTGGCTGACTAATTTTGCCATGTGACATTTGATGATTAAAGAATTAATTGTGTGCTCAAGATTGATTTAATTGCCTTTGGTTAGGACCTTGGTGACGTTGTTGAGATTAGGGGCTCATGGTTTAGATGACCATTTTTAGGGTATTACAACAGGTTCTAAGTCTTCACATTCCCTCTCCAGTCCTCACTTTCCTTGAGATGCATTTTTAATATTTTTATAATAAACAAATCTATTTTACGCATATTTTGATATCTCTCATGATTCTTGTGATCTATGCTTTCGTAATCCACATGCATGTTAATCTATTTTGTTCTTATCTATCCTACATTATTACAACCAAAAGAGAAATCACTCCATGAAGTATTTATTCTTCAAAAGCATGTTATATTTTAACTTTCATACCTTGAGACCACCTAATTTTCTCAGACCAAAGGCTAAGATTTGCATGTTTGCATGTTTTTAGAAACTTCATGAGCTAAGTGTTTTTAATATTCCTTTAGTCTCTAATCTTATTTCTTCTTTTTAAGTTTGACTACCAGCCATCTTTAGATATCATGTGTACTCCCATAGGCATGCATTTTTCTAAGACTTCTATTTTGTTAATCATGCAATAAAGAGTAGACTGTGATTATATTCTTATCTCCCTTCCTACTCGACTTCATTTTTTTCTTTTTTAATTTTTTTTTTATCTTTTAGCAGATTGTTAATATGATACAATTTCATGTTGAAGTTTGAGGGGTTCTAATATCTTATAGAATACAACTAAACATGTTATTATGCTCTCCCATCCTTGATCTTAGGCAACATGTTGACTATTTAGACTTGCGTAGGTTTCCCATTTATTCCTAGGTTGCATACCATTGACTAAGTTTAAGAATTATGCAATATTTGATAGGTGTCCAAACTTTTATTTTTTATATAAATAGAAAAGGCTATTCCCAAATCTATAGAGAAATAGTTCTTGACTTCATAGTAGTTACCGTTGTCACAGGGATTTGCACCCGATGCAAATATGAAATACCTGCAATCCCGTGAAACATGAGACTACTCTCAGGTTGTGGGTATCCTATTGTGAGAGTAGAGCTTTGGATTATAGGCTGACTTCCTTTTTGATGACCTAAAACTAAATGAAATTCTGACTGGAAAAGGGAAAGAAGGATATGCAGAAAATAAAAAAAACTACTACTACTTAACAGGTGATCCACCAAAGATAAAAACCTTCTAATGCTGCTATAAATTACAAAATTAGTCAACTAAAGAAACTCCACTCTCACACCCCAGTTGCACATGCTTGCATAAATGATTCTTATGAAAGATTCTAACACTTTGATGTTCATAAATAGGAAAATAAGTATGTTTTCACAATTTTAATACAACAAAGTAGAAAATATAGTCACATACCTGCAACTTAACATGCTGCTCCTAAATCAAACATTGAAGGAATGGAATAAAAAAAGAGGTTTTCAAGATGTAAACACAATATCCTTATCAAATTACTCACATACAATGCTAAAAAAGAAATAATTGAGGAGGAAACACGCTTCTCTTATTGAAAATCAGGATCTTCTTGCATTACAAGGCCAAAATTACTCTACAAAAAATTGGATATTACTCATAAGAAATGAGTTACAAAAGTCTAAAAAATTGCTGCTACAACTGGTCCCAAAAATCAGAACTAGAGAGAATAGAATGAAGAAGAGGGACTTATACAAAAAGCCTCCAAAATTCAAAATTTGAATTTTGGCTCTCAAAAATGATGTGCTATCATCAACTCCGACCCCTCCCTCAAAATTAGGCACTTAACTGAAAGAGAACTCCTCCAAACCTGCATAAGGAGTTGTCAAATTGAAGACAACATCTTGCAGTCGAATTCAACTGAAAATCCCCCAAGAATAGGGACACAACTGATAGAATCAAGTAGTTATGTGCCTCAAAACACTCCTTGACTGAAACTCAACCTATAGACGTCTAAAAATGGTCAACGCTTGTGGAGTCATACTTTAACATTTGCGCATTGCCTTATTTTAGGGTTTTTGCGTCGTGTTGTTCACCAAAAGTGATAACCCAAGATACCTGTAAATCTATCTATGAGATAGCCAATCTCAATCAATGAAACACCTTAGGGCTTGGACAACATAACATAGGATCCTAATGATCCTCCTACACTTCAGGTTCTGCTAGACCTAGGGGGGGACACCCTTTTTATGCATTAAATACAACAATTACAGACACATAACTGCATCAACACTAAGCAGATAAATCATTTCACAAGCTCAACAGGTTAAGGAACATTACAAATTGGCTAGATCTGTACAAACAATAGGATGAAACAGAGCTTGGAAAGAATGGAACACAAACACCCCTAAACATGAAGGGAAATTAGATTTGTCGTTTAAAATATATATCTGAAAACATCCCCAAACTTGCAAGACCAGTGCCTTGTTCATTGGGCAACAGAGTCACAGACAAAACTACAAATATGAATCATAGATGCAAGCTTATTTTCCTTAAACAAAATATTCATGCACCAATACCTTATATTAATGCACTATTTGATTCATTCACAAATTTATTAGATCTGGATACACATTTCATCATTCATGACTGACTACAGAATTTAAAACCTTCCTTGAAGGATACCTATAAACAGTCACACAATTTCCTTAAAACTGACAAATCTTCATCCTCCTTGAGGATTCAATTTATGATAATGAAATGCATACTTAGAGACAATACTATGAGGAATTTACTCATGCCTGACACAAGCAAGACCTGCAACTAAAATCACATTTACAACAATGCACTGCAATCTCTGTACCCTGAAACCAAACAGAAGCATTCACAAATCTGGGTCATGATATTCAGAAAGTGGAAGCCATCAAATTTGGAGCATTTTCCAAATTTCTGGAACCCTTACAACTAAGAAGAATTGGGAATAAAAGGGAGAGGGAACCAAATCAAATCTGCAACTGAATTGCCAAGTGTCTCCTCTCTAACTGAATTGTGTTCCCGTGGAAACTGCCTCCAAAATATCCCACATTTGTCACAATTAACCTCATAATCAGATTCCTCACTCCGAGAGCTTTCCGGTGATATGTAATACTTTATATTTTGGCCACAATTTAGACCCTGGGCGAATTAATTCCCATTTGTGCTCAGTCATTTAAATATTTCGAATTTTAATATAGTCAGAACTATATCATTTATTCATTTTAATTTTGATTTTTGCCTCCATTTGTGCTCTGACGCCTTGCCACGTTGCGGCCTCTGATTGGTTGATGGGGTTGATCGGACGCCACCTAGGATGACACCTCATCACCGCCACGTCATCTGCTTCGTCACTGCCACCTGGCCGCCACGTCATCGCCACTGGACTGCCACCTGTGCGCCAACTGTGTGCCACCTCACTGGGACCCGCCTGCTGGACTGCCACCTATCACGACACGTGGATGACTCTCATTCACTTTTGCTATTTCGCTCGTTTTAAACAACGTGCATCTTCCTTTCGTGAAATAGCGTGAGCCATTGATCTCTCTCGAACCTGCTCACTTGTTAAGCCGACCTTCCTCTGCAAAATTTTGCCTGTCTACCTCGGGAAGCATGCATGCGTGGGTTCCACCTAGTCGCCATCTAGTCAACTCCTCTGTCGCCTCGAGAAGCGTGCTCACACGTGGGCCCGCCTTGGGTGCCCATAGGGCACCATCCGTCAAAAGCCTTTATGGCTTAAACATTATAGATGGGTTTGGCATTGCATTTAAATATTAAAAAAGACAATTTCCCAGCCAATGTGGGATATATGCATCTTCCTAGGAATGCATTTTTTGAAACTTTTTTTCTGAGTCTTTTCATGGTTGCCTTTGCATTTGCTGAAGACTAAATGCTGCCCTTACCACTTTCTATGCAGGAGAATATTTGGCTTTAATGCCTGCCAATAGCATTTGTTTGAAAAGTTTCATACTGTGCCCTCTTTACCCAGCCACTTCCACGCAGGGCAGATAAGAGATACTGGCATTTACATCTGGTAATGTTGTTTGCTTGGGAGTTTTTGCAGCCTGTAGCACAAGGGATTCACATCCTGCACTTTGCGTTTACTGAAGACTTTTCTAAATTCTCCAAACACCCACCATTCTGCGTAGGGGAAAGCAATGGCTAATTTCATTTGCTATTTGTTTAACATGGGGTTTTATTGCCTCTTTACATTGCTTTGCACCATACTCCATACACCACGCAGGAGATTAAGCATTGGATTTACCACTGCCAATGCATTTGGTTCTGTTTTAACATGGCCTCCAAACAGCCACGTGAGGGAGGAGAGACTGCAACAATTGTTGTGGAGTTTGTTGCTGCTGTTATAAGTTGCATTTCAAATGCCCTTCTCCAGCTACCACATGCCATAAACAAGGAGGAGCTGCCAATGTATTTGGTTGATCTCTCTGCGACTTCACACAGGGCCACGGACAGGAGGAAACAAATTCAAACTTTGGCATTTGCTTGATGGTTTTTATTTTTTGTTGCTTTCAATTGCTATGTGGGGGAGATGCTGGGATGGTTGGAGTCTTGCTTGCTGCACATTGCATTTGTCTGATTTGCTTTTGTTTGGGAGTTTTAAATTGCCCTCCCAGCCATCACACACAACAAAGAGGATAAAAAGGCACATGAGGGAGGGAAGACACAATCTGATTTGCATTTGCTGTGAATGTATTTTGCAACCCCCTTCACGAAGCAAAAATAAAATCCTTCCAACTCCCATTTGCAAATGAAAACTATGCCACATCACATCATTGATTTGCATAAAGATCTTCTTCTAGCAAATCAGATTGAAAAATTTGAAGTTTTGGCACATTACTAAGTTGAAAACCTATTGATCTTCATTTTGGCTTATATGTTGTTGTTCAGCATCATTATCTCTTATAGGCTGGACGGACACAAATACTCTAGCTCTTATCTTATTCTCACAATTGAAGTCACTTTGTGGCATTTTAATCACCTCAAGACAAAATGGATTTGGTCTTCATTTGTTTGGAAATTTAAATGACTTCTCACATTTTCCACTTACCAACTTGCACTTGATTTTGAACTTTCTCTGCTCTCTCACTGTCCAACTGGCGAATCGCAGTCGAGCCAGGTCGGGCCCCAAAGTGGGTCCGACTAAAAAAAATTTCATTTTCATGCAACTGACCCCTGGAATGCTTCATGGACCTCAAACATACCTTTGGAAATGATCGGCGCCATTTTCGGATCATAAAATTGCATTTTACATCCTTCAGGCAATTACGCCACAATTTTCGCATTTAATCGCGAAGACGTAATTTTCAAACCTGTCAAAACACCTTTCTGGAGCTCGCCATCTGACAAGCATGTACTTTGATATACAAGGATGACATCTACCAAACGGTTTCTCAAGACGAGTCCCGAGCGAAGAGATATTAATTTCCGAAAACGGCCAACTGGCTTTGTCGACACTGCGGACCTAATGAAGTCAATGTTCTAGCAACACATGATGCCTTTCTCAAAAATATCAAACGACCTCCGTGGGTCCTCAAATTTGAAACATAGGTACTTTAAAGTACATATTAAATATTTGAATTCTTAGTTCGATCACCAGACTGACAGGATGCAAATGGTGCGCTCACCAAAACGGCTACATTAACTGATATAACACTGGAGTGCGGATAACTAAATTTTATGGCAAAATGAGCTATTTTGAAAACCGATCAAACGGATTGGTAGAGCCTTGAAATTTGAAACGTAGCTCACCATTTATACCAACATTAGCCCGGAACAAACAATTTGACATGACGCTCACCAGGAGATTTTTACACTTGTGCAAACATCACAAACTACAAACGGATTGAGCTTTGAAAACTGAGCAAACGGATTCATAAAGGCTTGAAATTTTAAACGTAGCTCATCATTTATACTGACATTAACCTGGAAGAAACACTTTGGCATGACACTTACTGAGGCAATTTTTACAATTGTGCAAAACAGGGCTCCGACTAGCTGTCAAAACAGGGACTTGCCAAAACACACAAACTGCAAACGGATTCGGTTTTGAAAACTGAGCAAATGGATTCGTCAAGACCTGAAAATTTGCAGGGTGACTCACATTACTGCATACAATTGAATCCATTTTGAATTTTTTTATGATGATCAACAGGGAAAAAGATGTAATTGCTCAAAGAAGGCTACTCCATAAAATTTGCATTTGTGCCTAAAATGCACTTCCAGCTCACCCCTCAAAATGGGTACCTCATAAACTTATCCAAATTGAATTATGAAAGTTGCACATCACTGAATAGGCCAAATGAAAGGTGTGGGACATGAATCCCGAGCCTTACCCTCTGAAAATCAACTGGCTCCATTTTACCCCCTTGCTAACTAGGCCATTCAAACTGACTTATTTTAATCATTCGAAAATGCTGGGCAAATTTTTGAAATTGGCCTATAAACTTGACTCAGTTTTAATTAGTCCCAACACGTCGCATTAACATTTATCCTATGTTGCGCACTTGGTCTTTATCATTTGCGAGCATCGAGTCCTTCTGCATTCTTCATTTGTCTCACTTTCGAATTTGGTCTTGTCGATAACAATCTTTAGTCGTGATTTTGGTCGATCTTATCCTATCGCATCAATGTGCATGCTCATTTGGCATATTTTGACATCGTCAATCCTAATCGATGATGGAATTAGGGTTTTGTCCTCTTATCAATCTTGTCATCTTGCGATCGATTTGTCATCGATCGTTGTCGTTTTCAATCTTATCATCATGCGATCGATTTGTCATAGATCTTTGTCATTTTCAATCTTATCATCATGCGATCGATTTGTCATCGATCGTGGTCATTTCCACTCTTGTCGTTTTGCGATCGATTTGTCATCGATCATGGTCATTTCCAATCTTGTCATTTTGCAATCTATTTTGTCATCGATCGTTGTCATTTTTGTCATTTTGCGATCGATTTGACATCGATCGTCATCCTTCTCAATCATGTCAATTTGGATCAATTAGTCATTGTTCCTCGTCAATTGGCACATTTATCAATCAAATCACTTATCAACATTGGTCCTTTGTCAGTCAGAATCATGATCAAATCAAATCGATATCAATTATCTTTTGTCAAGACCTAATTGTCATCCTTGCGTTTCTAATTCATCTTCCAAGGTTTTATGATTTATTCATTTAATCTTGTTTGTCATTTTCCCTTTAGGTTAAATAATTTATTTATTTATCCTAAGTATTCTTGTCACAATTAAATATTTATTTAATTGGCTAATTAATTCCCTCTCTTTTTATGAATTAATTAATAAATGAAGAATTGTTAATTAATTTACCTAATTTTCTAATTTCATCAATTTCTAATTTCCTAATTTCCAATTCATTAATTTCCACCTAATTTTTTAATTTGTCAAATTCAATTTCCACCTAATTAATTTCTCTCTAGTTTCTCCCTATTTTTGTGCTTCGGTGGAAGCATGAATTTCTCATGCGTCATACTATTGGCATAGCAAGATGTCATAAGATTCTAGTCCTCTAACCTTTGCATTGGCAATATGTCATAATTCATGACATAGAAGGTGTCATAACCTTCTTCTTTCCACTCAATTGTGCCATTTTTGAAATCAATTGCCTCTAATATCAATGTCATGCTAATCTTGTCTTTTCTCCAATTTATCTATAAATTGGATGAATTTCTTCAATCAAAAGGTCGAATCAATCACACTTCTAATACCCTTATGTTGTCGTCTCATCTTGACAATCTTGCTTTCACATTATGCTTATGCACTTGAAGGTGAGATCCACAAAACAAAAGCTATTTGAAGGAGAAAGAAGGACAATGGAGCCACATGAAGGAGACATCTGCATTTGGTTTTCTTAGATTTCATATTGAATGTCTTGTTTTCATGTTTTCATTGAATGTTTTTAGGATTGTTATCATTGCAATTGAGTTTTCGTGATTGAGCTAGGCTAATATCGATTTGCTTTGATGATTTCCACATTTCCTATCTACATTAATTGGTGAACCTGACGTGAACTAACCCCTTAATCATGTTTTGAGTGCTTTTGAGCTGTTTGCAGGTGAAAAACCCAAGAAACAGGGTAATTTAGGGCTTTCTGAGCACTTCTGCGCCTGTGTAGGAGCAATCTGCGCTTGTGTCAAGTGATCTGCGCCTGTGTCAAGGACTTCTGCACCTATTTCAAAGGGATCTGCACCTATGTTACTTCATTCTGCGCTTGTGTTACTGCATTCTGTGCCCGTGTAAAACATTCTGTGCCTGTGTAAGACATTCTGCGCCTGTGTAAGGCCAGAAACAGAGGTAAAAAAAGCAGTGTTTTTACTTGCAAATTACTTTGTTTTGCATTCTGTTTCTGCATTTTGGTTTTTCTTTGGTACTGATTCTTTATGCAGCACCTTGGCATTACACATGGCAAAGACAAAAATGGAACTACTAACAAATTTTATGCAGGTTCACTAGTCAAAGATCAAATAAATCAAACTTCTGACTTAGTGATTTTGCAGGTTGCCTTGTACTCCAACTAAACTTTGTGTTTGTAATTCATAATTAGGCACCTAGTATGATTGCTAAATAGGATGGAATGAACATGTGTTTGCTTTGATTGTCAAGTTTGACATTGGAGTAGGAGAGTATGCTCTCATCCTTCTTAGGGTGATCAGAAATCCAGATCTTCGATACCATTCTCATGGCTCAGATTGTTTGTTACCTTTAGAGGGCATGCCTTCCCGACCATTTGCTTTCTTTTGCAAGCAAGTGACAATCGTGAGAAGGGAACGACCCAAAGTGAGTACAGCTAGAATACCTTGGCATTCTAACTCACTATAAATAAATACCTGATGGGCGAAAGCTTTGAAGGAAGGGTTACGTGGGAATTGTAGTTACTTGGGAAGTGATGACCCTTGGACTCTTTCTCATATCAACATCTAAGTAGGGCCTTAAGGTCTAAATCATGCTTGCGCGACTACATTTGTTTGGTATCTTGGTGGGCTTAATGTCTCAATCACGCTTGCGTGACACCAAGGAGTAACGCTTAACAGAAATCCTTACTAAACACCTTGTATTTAGAGGCCAAAAATCCTTCTAGTTGCTTGAGAAGGACGAGTTCGGATACTTGGAAGAGATACTAAGTTCGCCATGGGGATATTTCCATGGGGAATGATGCTTGGCTGCCCTAAGAAGTGAGTGCCATGGAGGGGAGCCCGTGGGGTCAAGCTTCTATGTATTCTCCTTGAATCTCATAATGAGTCTACCTCTCAAGTACCTATTGTCCTTGCCTACCATAAGAAATGTGTGAATGAGCATGATTGTCTTGAGTCTAAGTTAAAATATCTTGTCTTCTTTACTTGTTAAAAGTTGAGTTGTGTCTCATTTCAAAAACAAAACAAATTGATTCAAAACAAGGTTAAACACAAGAGTATTTCATTCAACAAAGTTCAAAACACCTTCAAACATGGTTGTCAAACATTTTTCAAAATCTTGTCTTAACATTCATGTCACTTAGATTTAGGTTCATCCTACGTTTGCATTTTGCAAATTCATTGTCAATTACCAAGGTTAAGGTTCACCTAGGTCATACTCCTTTGCATATCAATAAGGGTCATCCATTTTGCATGTGTCCTCTTGCATTAGAGTAATACCATTTCATAATTCAAACTTAGGTTGACATTGTCATACATTTGCATTTGCATACCCTAGGTCTCTTCATTAAGCTTAGGTCATTATCATATCATATTAGGGTCATTTTCATAGTAATTGTCCCTTTGCATATAGTGTCAAAACTTTGGTTTGTCATACAAGAGTAATCCAAATCTTTGATAAACCCTAAGTCATTGTTAGGAAGTCTAGACCTTATCAAACCTTTTCTCTTTTTGTCATTATTGTCATTTGGTCGAACCTAGCTTAGTATCCAAGCATATATAGTAGACATTGTCATTTTGTCCTTTTGTCACTTGGTCCTTTTGTCCTTTGAGGTCTAGACGTCATTTCAATTTCCTAAGGGTTTCTTTTTAGATTTGCATTCCAAAAAGTTTGTCAAAATTTTGAAAAAAAACAAAAGCATAGGTTGCATTCTTGCCATAGATTGCATTTTCGTTTATTTAGGTTGCATTTAGTTGCATATCATACGTCATCCTTTTAAAATAAAAAATTCCAAAAATATTGCATTTGCATAGTGACATGGCTGTTGAAACAAGGTCAAAATCTAAGAAGATGGGAGAACCAACATATCAACCCATTGACAACATATCAAACTCACAGTTTCAAACTAGTCAAACAGTACAAATTGAAGGCTTGTCAAACACATCATTACCACCATATGGAATGGTTCAACTTGGACCACCTCCATTATATGAACCAGTGTTTGTACCCATGAAACCAGGACATGTGAGTGTTCCACCAACACCAAGAGGAAATGCACCTTTCGATTGGAATCAACCAAACCTGCAACATGACATTCAAACTCAAACATTATATGAGGAACAAACTCTTTCACAAGGATTTGGTTCAGATCAAGGCATTCAACAAGAGACAAATCCAAATATTTTACCAGATTCTTCATCAGATTCTGATGCCTCTGATGATGTTGATATGTTCCTTCAAGATCCAAAGTTGATGAAAAAGGTGGATAAATTCTTGAACAAGGTCTTTAAGATGTTCCCACAAAAATATCTTGACATGATGAGTAATGTGACCTCCTCAAGTGAGCAAATCAACGTGCAAAAACAACAAGGCGGTGAGCTGTTAAGTTTCTCTCCACATCCAAATGAAGAAAATGTGCAAGAAGAAACTCAACCTACCTTGATGAGTAAACGTGCTTCAAAGGCATTGACAGTGACTATTCCTCAAAAGTCACCATTTGAGACAATAAATAATCGATTATTTAACACAACACCTGTAACACAAGATCAAATGAAGACCACACAAATATTGACAACTGTCCCTCAACAAGAAGTGGTTCCTCACATGCATAAAATTGGATCAAAATCTAAGATGCAAGAAAGCTTCACGACTGGAATGCCTGATCTCACCAATGTCCAAAATAATTCCACAATGCAACAAAGTTCCTGTGTCCCGTTAAGCTCAATATATTTGCCAAACACTATTGTGATAGATCCTTCGATAATGGCGACACAAAGAGCTATAGATAATGATTTGCATCAATAGAAAATGTTGCAACAATTGAGTAATACACGAAAGGTACAATCGAATGTGCAAACAAACAATGCACAACAACAACAATACTGCATTCGACAACAAGTTGCAGTGCCCTTTGCACCATTACAAGTTAATACAAACTTGCAACCACCACAATGGATTGGACAAACAACACAGCAAGTCAATGCAAGTGCCATACCCCATCTTAAGGAGAAACAAAAAAAACCACCCAAACAAAGTTTTTTGCAAATGATGGGATTTACACCGCGACAATAACAATTGGCACAAAGTCAGCAAATTCTGATTCGTTAGCATCAACAACAACATGTGCCTTAATATGTGCCAAGACAAACAAGCTATCACACTTCACAACCACAATTGACGCCTGTGCAGTATCAACAACACTCTCAATTGCAATATCAACCTAGGCTACAAACGATAATCCCACCACAAGAGGCACATTAACAAGGTCAATATCAAGGCATGGCACAACCACGACAACAAGAGGTGTACCAAGAACATTATATGCCGGAGACACCAAAGACGGTAATTTCAGAGCATCAACAACCGATCGGAAACACGATGTATCGACAAAGAGTACCCACCAGGATTAATGATGGACCTCCAAAATTTGACACAATTGCGCAACAACTTGAGAAGTTGCAACGACAAGTCGACGCATTGGAAACCAAAGGAACAAAGAAGCTGTACACAAATCAAGATTTATGTCCTAATCCATTTGACAAGAGCTTATACATGCCTCCCTTCCCTAAGCATTTTGAGGCACCTAATCTTGAGAAATATAAAGGGAATGGCAATCCAAAAGATCACATTCGAGCATTTTTCGCGGCATGTACTGAAGTGAGTTATGAGGAAACATATTTAATGTGCTTGTTTGCACGAAGTCTCATGGGACAAGCCATGGATGGGTATTCGCATCTGCCAGGAAATATAAAGACTTGGTCGGAATTGGCTCAAAAGTTTATATCTCACTTCGCATTCAACATTGACAGTGATGTGACCATGTCAGATTTATGCAACACCAAGCAAAAGCAAGGTGAACCATTAGTGACTTTCTTGCAATGATGGCGAAGCTTGTATAGTTGTTCTTCCCTAGATATACCTGAAGAACAACAAGTGAACTTATTTATCCAAAATTTGGTCCCGGAAATGATGTATGAACTCAAATTGAAAAGTCCCAGTACTATTGAGAAACTCATTAAGAAAGGGATGAACATTGAAACTGCTCTTGTAGCTAAGGGAATCATTAAGCTCAACAAAGATAGTGATAACACAAACAATTCAGGGGACAGAAATAGATTTTGGTACAAAAACAAGAATGTCACTAATGATAGAGTAGTTGACGTAAGAACGGTGTGTTGTTCACCAAAAGTGATAACCCAAGTATACCTGCAATCCTTCTATGAAATGGCCAATTTCAATCTATGAAACACATCAGGGCTTGGACAACATAACATAGGACCCTAATTGATCCTCCTGCACTTCAGGTTCTGCTAGACCTAGGGGGGATACCCTTTTGATGCACCGAATCAAACTTATTCACTCACCATGACAGCATCAATGAAGCAGATAGAGCATTCCACAAACTCATCCAATTTAGAAACACACTACAGATTGGCTAGATCTGTATAAACCACAAATGAAAAAGAGCTTGGAATGAAAGAACACAACCCCTAAACATAAAGGGAAATAGATTTTCTTTTAAAATTGTTGTTCTGAGACCATTCCCAAATCTGTCAAAGACCAGTGCCTTGTTCATTGGGCAGCAGAGTCACACACAGAACTACAAATATAAATCATAGATGCAAGTTGTTTTTCCTTACAACATATCCCTACACTAATACCTTGTACTAATGCATTACTCAATCCATTCATAAAATTATCAGATCTGGGACACATTCCATTGTTTATGACTGATTATAGAATTTAAACTCTTCATTGAAGAATGCCTACAAACAATCATACAATTTCCTTAAGATGACAAATTATAAGCCTCCTTGAGGATTCAATTCATAACAATTAAATGCATACACAAAGACAATATCATGGGAAATTACTCATGCCTGACACAAGTAAGACCTGCAACTAAAACCACATTTATAGCACTGCACTGAAATCTCTATACCCTGAAACCAAACAAAAGCATTTACAAACTTGGGTCAAGATCTTCAGAAAATGGAAGCCATCAAATCTGGAGCATTTTCCAAATTTCTGGAACCCTTACAACTGAGAATAATTGGGAATAAAAGGGAGAGGGAACCAAATCAAATCTGCAATTGAATTGCCAAGTGTCTCCTCTCTAACTAAATTTTGTTCCCGTGGAAACTGCCTCCAAAATATCCCACATTTGTCAAAATTAACCTCATAATCAGATTCCTCACTCCGAGAGCTTTTCGGCGATATATAATACTTTATATTTTGGCCAAAATTTAGACCCTGGGCGAATTAATTCCCATTTGGACTCAGTCATTTAAATATTTCGAATTTTAATATAGTCAGAACTATATCATTTATTCATTTTGATTTTGATTTTTGCCTCCATTTGTGCTCTGACGCCTTGCCACGTGGCGGCCTCTGATTGGTCGATGGGGTTGACTGGACGCCACCTGGGATGACACCTCATCTTTTGCCACCTGTTGGCCACGTCATCGCCACTGGGCTACTTGCTTGTACGCCACTTCATCGCCATGTCATTGCCACTGGACTGCCACCTGTGTGCCACGTGGACGACTCTCGGTCACTTTCGCTATTTCGCAGGGTTTAAACTACGTGCATCTTCCCTTCGCGAAATAGCGCGCACCATTGATCCATCTTGAACCTGCTCACTCGTTAACCCGACCTTCCTCTGCAAAATTTTGCCTATCTGCCTCAAGAAGCGTGCTTGCGTGGGGTCCACTTGGTCTTTGTCGACTCACCTCCTCCGTCACCTCGGGAAACGTGCTCGCGCGTGGGCCCGCCTTGGGCGCCCATAGGCACCATTTGTCAAAAGCCTTTATGGCTTAGACATATTGCTATTGTGCGTTTTTGGTTATAAAGATTAAAAAAAACCACTTCCCAGCCAATGTGGGATAATGCATTATGCCTGGGACTGCGATTTTGGAGCAATCTCTGAGACTTTTCATGGAGCCTTTGGTCTGAGACCTTCTTAATGCTTAAACTCCATCTTCACGCCATGTCCAATAGGTTTGCCAATAAGATTTGTTATGAAAAAACTTCATACTACTTCCCCTCCATTGATGGCATGCAGAGGATGAATGGATTTGCCCCCTTTTAAAAAAAAATAGTCTGTAGTTTCTTCAACGCCCCTTTCCAAGCATCACGCGGGAGGAATTGGGAATGTGTTTGGCATTTTGATTTGTCAACATCTGCATTTTCTTGAATGCTTTAATCGCTGCTTCATATTCTCCATGTTGCCTGCTGTGTGTGTCACTTTTCTTAATGATTTCTATGCCTCCCTTCACATGCCACGTAGGAGGACTTGGATTAATTGTTGCCTTTGTTTTGGAACATGCTTCCAACACCTAGCAAACACATCCACCACCGGTAGAGAAAGACAAGGAAGAACTTGGGGGTTAAGCCACCACCAGGGAACTTCATACACCACGCTGGACTTAGTTGCTGGTTTGCATTTAAATGGAATTCTGTGCAATCTTACCATCTACACATCCACCTGGGAGGTCCTTGGTTGCTGCTGTATCTGCTACCAAAGGGAGAGTATATGAGGAGCTTGCTGGGAAGGTTTAAATCTGCTGTTGAAAACTTCATGCACAAAAATCCCAGGAAAACAAAAACTCTCTTACACCTCAAGTGATCTGCCTTGCTCCAAACCCAATGGTGTTTGCTGGGAGAGTTCTAAGCCATGATTTTTATTCCAATCACCTCATGTGTAGCAAGGAAGACTGGTGTAAGGCATGAATAAAAACCTTAATGAAGGTAAGTAGTCCCAATCGCATTGCATTTGTTTGATTTTAGCTTTTAATGGTTTGTTGTTGTTGTCACTTGCCATTTAATTTGATTTATGGTTTTTTCTATTTTCAGTACATTAGCGTGGGAAAAAGGAGGCCCCAGACCATGCTACAGCAGAGAGCTACTGGTTTTACACTTGCCAATTGAATTTGGCTGAAGATTTAATGCTGAAGGTTTTAACTTGCACTCCCCAGCCATTGATGAAATCTTTTGAGGGCTGCCAACACGTGGGAGAAGGAAGGAGGCTCTTCACCTATCAATGGTATTGTTGGAGTTTTAATTCCCTTCTCCAATCACTGCACATAAGACTGCCATTTCATTTTGCTAAAAAGCTTTTAAGCTTCCTGTTCAACTGCCACATTGAGGGAAGAAGCTGGTTCTGAATTGTCAACACACTTGTTTGAAGCTTTAAAACTTCCCAAACTCCGCAAATCTCTTCTTTTCAACAATATAAATACCATTCCTTCATATTTAAATCATATAAACATATGATTGCGAAAATAACAATTTAACTTTGCCTGAAAAGATGCATGGAGTGGCAAGCCAGGTCGGGCCCCAAAGTGGGTTCGGCTTAAAAAAAATTTCGTTTTCATGCAACTGACCTTCGGAATGCTTCGGGGACCTTACCCATACCTCTGGAATCGATCGACATTGTTTTCGGATCATCAGACTGAAATTTACAACTTCCAGGCAATTACGCCACAATTTTCGCATTTAATCGCGAAGACGTAATTTTCAAACCTGTCAAAACACCTTTCTAGAGCTTTCCATCTGACAGGCGTGTACTCTGATATACAAGCATGAACACTGCCAAGCGGTTTTTCAAGACGAGTCCCGAGCGAAGAGATATTAATTTCCGAAAATGCCTAACTGGCTTTGTTGACACTGCGGACCTGATGAAGTCAATGTTCTGGCAACACATGATGCCTTTCTCAAAAATATCAAATGACCTCCGTAGGTCCTCAAATTCGGAACATAGGTACCTTAAAGTACATATTAAATCTTTGAATTCTCAGTTCGATCACCCGACTGACAGGATGTAAACGACGCGCTCACCAAATCGGCTACATTAACTGATATAACACTGGAAGTGCGGATAATTGAATTTGATGGCAAAATGAGCTCTTTTGAAAACCGATCAAACGGATTGGTAGAGCCTTGAAATTTGAAAAGTAGCTCACCATTTATACCAACATTAGCCCGGAACAAACATTTTGACATGACGCTCACCAGGACATTTTTACACTTGTGCAAACATCACAAACTACAAACGGATTGAGCTTTGAAAACTGAGCAAACGGATTGGTAGAGCCTTGAAATTTGAAACATAGCTCATCATTTATACCGACATCAGCCTGGAACAAATATTATGGCATGACGCTTACTGAGGCAACTTTTACACTTGTGCGAAACAGGGCTCCGACTAGCTATCGAAACAGGGACTTGCCAAAACATACAAACTGCAAACGGATTTGGCTTCAAAAACTGAGCAAATGGATTCGTCAAGACCTAAAACTTTGTAGGATGACTCACATTAATGCATAAAATTGAATCCATTTTTAATTTCTCCATGGTGATCAACAGGGCAAAAGATGTAATCGCTCAAAGTAGGCTACTCAATAAAAACTGCATTTGTGCAAAAAATGCACTTTCAGCTCACCCCTCAAACTGGGTACCTCATAAACTTGTCCAAATTGAATCCTGAAAGTTGCACATCATTTAATAGGCCAAATGAAAGGTGTAGGACATGAATCCCGAGCCTTACCCTCTGAAAATCAACCGGCTCCATTTTACCCCCTTGCTAACTAGGCCATTCAAACTGACTTATTTTAATCATTTGGAAATGCAGGGCGAAATTTTGAAATAGGCCTATAAACTTGACTCGGTTTTAAATAGTCCCAACACGGTGAATGCAAATCAACCCCCGTTCACAATCAAGAAATTGAGTGCTCCTAATATGTCAACTATGGAACAAAATCAAACACCAGTGAGCAATGTTACTCAACAGCCGCAATACCAACAACATACTCAACAATACACTCAACAATATAATCAACAACAACGTCAGCAACAAAACCAGCAACGCAAACCTTTGCGATCAAGGGATGGGCCTCCTTGATAGTTTACGCCATTGGGAGAGCCTATTGAGTCAGTAATGAAACAATTAATACAAGCAAAATTTATCAAGTTACCAGATATCAAGGCAAAACCATTGGTAAAGCCGCATTGGTGGAATGATAATGCATATTGTGAGTACCATCGGTCAAAAGGACATAAAACCGCGTCATGTTTTCAATTGAAACATATGATTCAAGACTTGTTAGAGCAAGGAGTAATTGAGGTAGATCCACCCAATGCGACCTCTAACACTGATCATACAATTTTCAAAACTCCTTTGCTTGATCATGACAAGGGTAAAGCATCTTCTTCAAACTCTACCCAAACAACAAATTATGCGAATACTGGTTACAACAATGTCATCAATTGTTTTCGCGTGTCAAATGAGTATGTTTCCACCCTAAGAATAAAGGGACAAGATCCTTCTTGCACAGTCACCACTCGTCGATCCAAAATAGTCCTGAAAGGAGCTCCTACAGTTCCTCCCAAATCAACTCCTGTGAGTTAGTATAATCTCCTAGATCATCTAGGAAAGACACCTGCACAAATATCAATCCTTGAGTTGTTGAAAATGTCCCCCATGCATCGCGCAGTCCTAGATAAAACTTTAATTGAGTCCACTGTCCTGACAGACATTGATGTTGACCAGTTTCAAGCCCGAATTGGACATCTAGCTGTTTCCCAAAATGTTGCATTTTCTGATAATGATATTTCACCTGATAAGCTCCCTCATAATGATCCTTTACAGCTTGAAGTATTTGTCCATAATTGCAAAATCCGATGAGTCTTGATAGATGGCGGAGCGGGTCTTAATATTTGTACCTTGAGAGTGGTCATTGGCCTTGGTTATACAAAAAATGACATTGATGCTTCCGGAAGAATAACAATCAAAGCATATGATGATGTTGAGCGCCCATCTAAAGGGATAATTACATTGCCTATCAAAGTCAGTCCAGTGATAGAAAACACTTTCTTGCAGGTCCTAGACCTCGATCTCCCTTACAATATGATTCTTGGCCATCCGTGGATCCATGCAATGAAAGCAGTTCCATCCACTTATCATCAATGTTTAAAATATCCTTACAATGGAACTGAGATAACAATTCTAGGAGATCCTAATCCATTTCAATTTTGTGCTACTCTAAAAGATTCCCCGCAGCAGCAAGTCCCAGTTAATAGAGAGGCCCACTCACATAGTTATGTGGATCCTAATGAATTGTTAGATGCTGTCAAAGGAAAATTGAAGATACAAGACCAAGGATGCGGAGAGTATTCAATGGCTTAAACATTCCTCATCGGGAATTTACCAATATCTCCAAAATCATATGGCAAACCACATTTGTTGCAAAAGGAACCTAAGGTAGTCATTCAGTATCAACCCCCCACTACATTTACAAGATGGGGTGAACTTGACAAAGAAACTTTGGATGATGATGTCATAAATTGGCTTTATAAGGATCCAACTGAGACCCCACCTATCAGGTTGCTGGTTGAACGATACGACAAAGGATTTACTATGCTGCAGAAGAAAGGATATGACGGCTACAATGGCTTAGGCCCTCATAAAAAGGAAGGCTAGAACCTATTATACCCAAGATGTGACCTCCAACTTTAGGGTTAGGTTTTGTACCATTGCGAATTGGACCCTCGTCTACCAAAGTGACCACGTGTGGAAAGGGGCGTGACTCTGATGAAGAAACAACACCTGAGGATACCCAACCCGAAACTAATTCCAATGAATGGGAGTGGAGTTCTTTTTCTTCTAGCTCCTATGCCCTCGACAATATTTTCCTTGACCCTAATGATTTGTCTATGGAAGACAAACATGAAATAACTCCTCTTCCCAAAACATGTCCTAACACTTGGATAGAGTCATTCTGGGACCCAAGCTCCGAATCAGATACAAGCAGTTCAGATAGTGATACCACGGATGTTTACATCTTTACCATCTTAGCCCTCTCTCTCCTTAAAACCGGTGATGACATGCCCCTCGTTTATCCCCAGCTTATCCAACATGACCAACAAGAACCACTCACATTGGATTGTTTTCAAAATGACGAAGCAATTGCAAAATTCCTTGGACTACGGGAAGGCATACCACAAGGTGATCATAAGGCAGGATTTGCTATTGATCTGGATTCCACAGCATATTTTGGGGAGTCAACTCCATCTTCCAGTCATCAAAATGAAAAAAGGAAAGAAAAAGTAAAATATCAAAAGAATAGGTCTTTGAGTGAAAACCGTAAGGCACTCTCTGATCATGAAAAAGTAAAAATAAAAGACGTACTTGCAGGTGAAAACCTCTCTGAGGTGCCCAAAGGTGGAAGAGTGGACATACCCCTATCAAGTTAGGATAAATCAACATTGCTTGTGGAAATGACCGAAGAGATAAATTTGGGTACACCTGACAACCCCAAGGTCATTCATTTTGCTGCTTCTCTATCAAAATAGGAAAAGATAGATTTTGTCAATTTCTTTCTTGAGAAGAAGATCAGTTTTGCATGGTCCTATGCAAATATGCCTGGCCTTGATCCAAAATTAGTCCTTCATCACTTGCCATTAAAAGCAGATGCCAAGCTTGTCAAACAGAAACTCAGAAAGATGCATCCCCAGGTGGCTCTCTTGGTCAAGGTAGAACTGAAAAAATTACTAGATGTGGGCTTTATCAGACCCATTGATTATGCATACTGGATTTGAAATTTGGTACCAGTTAGCAAAGTAACTGGGGGCATCAGAATCTATACAGATTTTAGGGATCTCAATAAAGCATGCCCTAAAGATGACTTTCCACTGCCAAATATAGACATCATAGTTGACATGACTGCTAGATATGAGATGCTCTCATTGATGGATGGTTTCTCCGGCTATAACCAAATTTGCATTGCTCCTGAAGATCAACATAAGACTGCATTCACATGTGCTTGGGGTACTTACTGGTGGAATGTGATGCCCTTTGGTCTTAAAAATGCGGGAGCAACATATCAAAGAGCTATGACGACAATTTTCCATGATTTCATGCATACTTTGATGGAGGACTATGTTGATGACTTATTATGCAAATCTGTCACAAGAGATAGTCATCTAGCCATCCTGGGCCCAATCTTTGACCGAATGGAAACTTACAAGCTTAGACTCAATCCAAAGAAGTGTGTCTTTGGTGTCATAGCCGGCAAATTACTAGGGTACATTGTTTCTCACCGAGGCATCGAAGTCAATCCGGCCAAGGTTAAAGCAATAATGGATGTGCCTCCTCCTTCTAATCTTTATCAACTAAGAAGTCTGCAAGGAAAGCTACAGTCAATCCGCCGGTTTATAGCTCAATTGGCAGTCAAATGTCATCCATTCCAGCATCTATTGCATAAAGGAGTCACTTTTAAATGGACTGAGCAATGTCAATCAACATTTCAAACTCTTAAGGCCTATTTGCTGTTGCCACCTATTCTAATGACTCCTATAGAAGGAAAGCCATTTATATTGTATATTTCTGCAACTAAAATGGCACTAGGAGTTCTCTTGGCCCAACAGGATGAGAACGACAAAGAGCGAGCTATTTATTATATTAGTCGGACACTAGTGGGCTATGAGTTGAATTATTCAACTATTGAACGAGCATGCTTAGCAGTGGTATTTGCAACACAGAAACACCGACACTATATGTTAAATCACCAGATATTGTTGGTTGCAAAAATTGATCCCTTGAAATACTTGCTTAGTAGAGCAGCTTTGACGGGTCGCCTAGCAAAGTGGGTTATGATCCTCAGTGAATTTGATATTGAGTACATGGAGCGAAAGGCAATAAAAGGACAAATCATAGCGGATCAACTTGCAGAGGCTCCTATTTATGATGATCATCCCATGTTGACAGATTTTCTGGATGAATCAGTCTTTGCTCTCACGTCTTCTAATGAATGGAAGTTATATTTTGATGGATCCCATACCAAGTTCGGGTCCGGAGCAGGTATATTGTTTGTCACCCCTCAAGGTGATGCTATTCCCAAATCCTACAGAATAACTTTCCATTGTACCAATAACATTGCAGAATATGAAGCTTTGGTCACAGGACTCCGAGTAGCGGTCCACTGGAACATCACACATTTACAAGTCTATGGAGATTCTTAGTTAGTCATCCGACAAGTGAATGATGACTACGAAACAAAAGATGAAAAGCTTATTCCCTACAAGCATATGGTAGATTTCTTCAAGACAAAATTCACGGCTATCCATTTCAGTCAAGTTCCAAGAATGCAAAACAAGTCGGCAGATGTGATGGCTACGATTGCTTCCATGTTAAATATGCCCCACACTATGGACAAATGTGAATTTTTGGTCGAACAGTTGCTTGTCCCTTCTTTTGACATTCCGACAACAGATGTGATGTGTGTTTTTGTTGGTCCTAACTCCCCGTGGTACAATGATGTCTATCAATATTTGAAATCCCAAACATTACCACCTAACCTTTCCGCTAACCAACACCGAGCCTTCATCCGATAGACGGCCAAATATGTCATCATTGCCAACACCCTTTACCATCGTTCCTTTGACCATACCCTCCTCAGGTGTTTGGATTCTAACGAAGCACAAATGGCTTTACACGAGGTTCACAATGGTATATGTGGGGGCCATTTCAATGGTCTGAGCTTAGCCAAAAAGTTGATTTGTGCTGGGTATTATTGGCCCACTCTGGAAAAAGATGTTCATGATTTTGTTAAGAAGTGCTACAAATGCCAGATCCATGGAAATTACATTCATGCACTAGCCCAAGAGCTTCATTCTGTCATATCTCTATGGCCCTTTTCTCAATGGGGATTGGATCTTATTGGCAAGATTCACCCGACATCTGCAAATGGACACAAGTTTATCATTACAGCCACAGAGTATTTTACAAAATGGATTGAGGCTATCCCCATGACCTATATTACTGGTGTGCAAATTTCAAAATTCCTATTGAATTATATCATATGCCGATATGGGGTTCCCCTTGCCATAGTCACAGATAATGGCCGTCCCTTCAAGAATAAAGATGTCAAGGAACTCTGTGAAAAGTTTCATATCCAACACAGTTTCTCCAGTCCATACTATCCACAAGGTAATGGTCAAGCCGAAGCATCAAATAAAACCATTATCAAGATCTTGAAAAAGGTTGTCAATGACGCTGGTCAAGATTGGCATGTACAATTGAATCCAGCACTATGGGCTTATCACACTTCTATCTGCACACCTACTGGCACAACACCTTATTCCTTGGTGTATGGTGCAGAAGCCATTTTATCTTTGGAAGTGGAGATTCCTTCTTTGCGTGTTTCCTTGCAACATCTGATTGATGATGAGACGCACAAAGTCTCTCGATTGCATCAGCTTGAGATGTTAGATGAGAAACGTCAGACAACCCTGACACATTTGCAAGCATATCAAAACCGTCTCCATCGCTCTTATAATAAGAAGGTCAAAGGGCGACACTTCGAAGTGGGAGATCTGGTTTTAAAGGCAAACCCCAAGAATGCACAATCTACTGACATCATCAAAGGCAAGTTTGAACCTAATTGGGTTGGGCCTTTCATAGTGACTGCAGCCTATGGCTCGGGGGCATATCAGCTTGCCACCCCAGAAGGTGAACCTTTGTCCGATCCTGTAAATAGCATGCACCTTTGCAAGTACTGGGCATAATTTCTATCAGAACTTCTTCAAGTATGATCCTAAAAAAAATACAAAAAAAATCAAAAAGCTCAAAAAAAAATGCAAAAAAAATTTGAAAAAAGTGAAAAACAAAGGAAAAGAACAAAAGAAAAAAAAATAAAGAAAAATGATTCGCCCTCTAGTGAAAACCTGGCAAGCAGGCGCTTTGGGAAAGTACCATGGTGAAAACCTGGCAAACAGGCGCCATGTGTAAAATGATCATTGCTCTGTCATCTATCATGACCTCTAGCTATGCTTTCTCTCTAAAGATTTATCGTGCCTATCCTTATCCTGACCCAATGTTCTGTTTCAGGCCTGTGATTGGTCAACATCATTGTCTTGCATACTCAATTTCTTGTGCATATGTTTCGGTCTTGGTTTCTATATATGTCTTTCAGATGTGCATTGGGTGCATTCCCCTTGTCATGATCAATCACTGGAACTTTAAAATTGAAAAATGTCCTGAAATAAATCCAAAAAAAATTGAAAAATGTCCTGAAATAAATCCAAAAAAATTCAAAAATGTCCTGAAATAATCCAAAAAAATTGAAAAATGTCTTGAAAAAATCCAAAAAAATCAAATAATGTCCTGAAATAATCCAAAAAAATTGAAAAATGTCTTGAAAAAATCCCAAAACATCAAATAAAGTCCTGAAAAAATGAACACAAAATAATTGTAAAAACTTGAAAAGCAAAAAAAAATAAAATACATCCCCTTTTGTGCATAGACAGATCGCTGAGCATACCTCCAATGACACACAATCACACATTGTGCTTTACTGAAATCACGCATTCACAGATGAACTTTTTCAATCAAACCAGACATTCAAACTGATTAAAATTGTCATATCAATCAATCAACATCAATATCATTTTTCCTTGTCATATTATCATGGGTCTTATACAGGGTGTGGTATACTCGAAACTAGACGGTGTCTTGTCTTAGACGGGGTACCGCATGTCCTGAAACTAGACAACATGACAGTCCTACCAAGACTTTCAACTTTTGACAATGAAGATCAAGATGTTTGTTTGACTTGTTGGAATTAGCGAGTCTTATCTTTTTATTGATTTATCTTTGGCTTCGATCATGTTCCTATGTTGCTCGATGATGTCACTAAGTGATTTAGAGTGACTGGGATGGTTCATGGTCCCTTTCTTTTTTGTTGTGATTGCTATTTGTGGAATGTTTGTTACAAATTGGGGCAACTATATCATTGGGTGTCTATGATAAGTATGTTTTCTTTGGGAACGCCGCACATACCTCGACCCTTGATGTATGCACCCTAGGATGCTTCACTCATTCTTTGTGTGCGATGTGTCTATCTTTTGCAAAAAGGGTTGCATTTCAGCTCTGGCCTTCAATGCCATGATGCTATGCATCCATTTTGCTACATTAAATAAAGGTTCTCACCTACAAAGTGCATTACTGAAAGCAAGTTTTTCTTGGTCTCTAATTGTCCTTTGTCTCATTTCTTCTTACTAACATTTTTTCCGTTCGTTTGGGCAGTCAGTTCAGTCTAGTTCTTCGATCTACATAAACAAATGCACATATGCTGCATCCTGCATCCATTTGGTTAGTACATTTGCATTACATCAAGCATTTTATCCATTTCATATTATAAATGCATAAAAAACACATCAAAATGTATCCATACATGTTCCACAATAAACAATGCATATGCCATCCATACATGGAAAGTAAACATTAACCATAAGTCATAACACATTGCATCCCATTGTATCGATGCATATCACATCATATATCAAAATAATATTGGAGTACAAAATTGGACTGTCTGTCCTAAGTATGGCCTGTAGGCTGAATACATAATGTCAAACTACATCTGTCTCTGTCGTAAGGAGCACGTGCCTCTGTCACTGGGTGCTCCCTCTGTCCTCCTCATCCTCGCCATGTCTCAAGGATGATGTCCCTCCTGCCCCTGGTCTTGGCTGTGGTGGTCTCATAGGTCCACTCACCCCCATACTGCTCACTAACCTCTGAGAACGTGGCCTGCTCTCTGTCCTCGATCGTGCCCGATATGACGTTGCTCTCTACTCTGGTGGAACTGCACTCTCATATAGTGTCCTCCAATGGCGTATCTCCTCTCTGGTCTCCACCAACATCTGTGCCATCTCACGTGCACCGACGTCCCTAATCGACCCAATATTCTCAGTGACTCTCTGTTCTTCTTGTTGTGCCTGGGCTATTGCTGTATCTCGAGCCGCTGTAAGTCTGGCTATCTCCGCTCTGAACTGATCCTGCTCTGTCCTCAAGATAGCATTCTGTCTCTCTAATGTCACAATATGATCATGCTGACTCGCTATGGTAGCCCTACATATCTCCATCTCCTCTATGCTAGCTGTCTCCGACTCTATCGGTATATCCTGCAATGACTCCTGATCGGCTGACTCTGGCTCATAATCTTCATCCTCATCATCTCTGTCCTCATCATCCCCCTCATCCTCATCACTGCCCTCCTCCTCCTCATCCTCATCTCTATCCTCATCATCTCCCTCCTCTCCAACGAGTGGGAAGTCCTCCTGTCTCCTCAGTACCAGAATATCAGGATCTGTCAATGGCACTGGCCGTCATCGTGCAAACCATCTCTCATACTCCTCTGTCGTCTCAGTGTCCACCATATCTGATCTCCAATCCCACTGTCTCTACTACAGCTGTGAGAAATCTACATATGCTATGTGTGGCTGAATCATCCTCCCCCACTGACTCGTCTCTCTGTGAGATCAGGCAAAGTGTGCAGTCCCTCTAGGTGCATCCTGCCTCTCTCCAAACTGTCGTCTGACTCTCTCTGGTAGGTATATCTCAATCACTCTCTGGCGATTCACTGGTCGCCCAATCAGGTATCTCTCCTATCTGCAATATGGTAGTTCATCACTATCATCTGACCATCCAGGGCAATCAAGATATGGCCTCCATGTGAACTCTCTCAATTAGTCTAGCTCATGTCGCCAATACAATACATATCCGAAAGGACCCTGTCTCAGTGCTCCCCCATAGCAGTACACATATGGTCAGTGTGGTACTACCTGTCTCTTTGCAATCGATCGACATATGGCTATGTGCTCAAAGGCCCATACCTGTAACAGTGTGACTCCACAGCTCAAAGTCTGCACTCCCTGATATGCTATCTGATTCAACTGAAAATATAGCATAGCAAGCACACATGGTCCCCATGCGTACACCGTCCCCTCTGTCGCCATCCACTCTAGCACTCTTCCCCATCCAATAGGGAATCCATGTCCTTGTTTTTCCCCTGCTAGTAGGCATGCTATCACCACTGCTATCACCACATATCATCGATCATACTCTGATGCCATGGTCTCCCAGCCAATCTCCCTCTCTACGATATCCAAATCATCTGCATCGCACTCAAATAATCTGCACAACACATCTCTCCTTGTCACCGGGTCATACTCTATCATCTCCCCATGAATCGGAATGCAGAGGATACGCCATACATCCTCTAGTGTCACAGTTGCCTCTCCAATCACTAGATGGAATGAGGAGGTCTCTGAATGCCATCGCTCTGCCAATGCGGTAAGAAGTCCTGTGTTTGCCCTAATCTTGGGCATGAATGTGATGTAGTATATACCAAGTCCTGCTAATGTATCTCTGTCTGTGTCATAACATGAAGCAGTCAGGACGGTTCTCCCGCGTGATCAATGGATACTGTCGACTCTACATCACAATTGGGGCACATTTTGTCAATTTTAGGGTTTGCTCCTACGGACTACATTTCCTTGTTTCATGTCCAAATCAGGGTGTTTCTAATCTATTTTGACCTATCCTACCCTTATCCCCCCTTTTCGGATCATTCGCATGCTATTTTTGACCAAAATTGAGTTCCTAGTGAACAACTACGCTTGTGTGCTGTATCCTACACCTGTGTTGCATCAACTTGCGCCTGTGTACCCTACACAAGTGCAAGATACCCTACACAAGTGCAGGATGCGCTCACACAGGCGTAGAAGTCACTTTCTGCATTCTCTGTGGGCCCCGCAATGTCCTGTAAGCAAGCCAAAATCATGAAATTGACAATATGGGTTTTTGAGATACATACCGCTGCTCCCACATCGTTCAGTCATCTGTAGGTGTGTACACGTTCCTCGAGGTGATCTGCCATTGGAATGTTCGCCATCTCTCTGCAAGTGTCCTTTTCCAGAGCAACAAATCCTCCACTTTGGCTAGTGCAAATGAGCTCTTTTCACTCTCTTTGTCTCATTTATAGATCTTTGTCAGTGCATAGATGGACATGCACCCTCTCCATCTTATGCTGGTCGCGGTCTCTTGCATCTTCAATTGCTTGTCCTTTGTGTATCCGATCCCCGATTTTTCAGTCTGTTTGAACCTATCGTCTTCTATCATTCTTATCGATCAATTGGCCTCTTTTCTGGATATCTCCGGCCAATTCCTCGAGGGGGCATGCATATGTCACTGTCATTGTCTGAGGCATTTTCATTATTGTTCTTTGAAACAACGCTTGAAATTGCATTGTCTCAAAGAGGGGCAAAATGTAGACGTCTAAAAATGGTCAACGCTTGCGGAGTCATACTTTAACATTTGCGCATTGCCTTATTTTAGGGTTTTTGCATCGCATTAACATTTCTCCTATGTTGCGCACTTGGTCTTTATCATTTGCGAGCATCGAGTCCTTCTTCTACATTCTTCATTTGTCTTGCTTTCGAATTTGGTCTTGTTGATAACAATCTTCAGTCATGATTTTGGTCGATCTTATCCTGTCGCATCAATGTGCATGCTCATTTGGTATATTTTGACATCGTCAATCCTAATCGATGATGGAATTAGGGTTTTGTCCTCTTATCAATCTTGTCATCTTGCGATTGATTTGTCATCGATCATTGTCATTTTCAATCTTATCATCATGCGATCGATGTGTCATAGATCGTTGTCATTTTCAATCTCATCATCATGCGATCGATTTGTCATCAATCATGGTCATTTCCAATCTTGTCGTTTTGCGATCAATTTGTCATCGATCGTGGTCATTTCCAATCTTGTCGTTTTGCAATCTATTTTGTCATCGATCGTTGTCGTTTTTGTCATTTTGCGATCAATTTGACATCGATCGTCGTCCTTCTCAATCATATCAATTTGGATCAATTAGTCATTGTTCCTCGTCAATTGGCACATTTATCAATCAAATCACTTATCAGCATTGGTCCTTTGTCAGTCAGAATCATGATCAAATCAAATCGATATAAATTATCTTTTGTCAAGACCTAATTGTCGTCCTTGCATTTCTAATTCATCTTCCAAGGTTTTATGATTTATTCATTTAATCTTGTTTGTCATTTTCCCTTTAGGTTAAATAATTTATTTATTTATCCTAAGTATTCTTGTCACAATTAAATATTTATTTAATTGGCTAATTAATTCCCTCTCTTTTTATGAATTAATTAATAAATGAAGAATTGTTAATTAATTTACCTAATTTTCTAATTTCATCAATTTCTAATTTCCTAATTTCCAATTCATTAATTTCCACCTAATTAATTTCTCTCTAGTTTCTCCCTATTTTTGTGCTTCGGTGGAAGCATGAATTTCTCATGCGTCATACTATTGGCATAGCAAGATGTCATAAGATTTTAGTTCTCTAACCTTTGCATTGGCAATATGTCATAATTCATGACATAGAAGGTGTCATAACCTTCTTCTTTCCACTCAATTGTGCCATTTTTGAAATCAATTGCCTCTAATATCAATGTCATGCTAATCTTGTCTTTTCTCTGATTTATCTATAAATTGGATGAATTTATTCAATCAAAAGGTCGAATCAATCACGCTTCTAGTACCCTTATGCTGTCGTCTCATCTTAACAATCTTGCTTTCATATTATGCTTATGCACTTGAAGGTGAGATCCACAAAACAAAAGCTATTTGAAGGAGAAAGAAGGACAATGGAGCCACATGAAGGAGACATCTGCATTTGGTTTGCTTAGATTTCATATTGAATGTCTTGTTTTCATGTTTTCGTTGAATTTTTTAAGGATTGTTATCACTGCAATTGAGTTTTCATGATTGAGCTAGGCTAATATTGATTTGCTTTGATGATTTCCACATTTCCTATCTACACAACCTATTAGGACTCCCAAGCTGAAGCAAAAGTGCCAATTAGGTGAACAAATCACCTATTTTAACTCCACATGTTGGCAAGTCACCAAAAGAGTCAAACTAGAGATCCAAAGATATCTCGTCTCTTACAAACACTTAATTACCCTTCACTTTGCATCTCAAAAGATATATTTTTTCAAAAGAGATTTATGACTATCACTTTTAAAATAAAGATAAGTTTTAATAATGCAAAAAGCAAAGAAACCTTACAAAAAATAAAAAGCTTTATAACCTAAAGCATTACAAGTGTTTGTTTAACTCTTAGAGAAACATAAAAATAAAAAAGAAAGCCACGACATGAAAAATAAAGATTTGTTTTGATTTCCCAAAGGTAAGAATAACCCTTTCTATCAGGATTTTAGGGTTTCAACCCTAAACACAAGACCAAAAGATGAAACGCTTTCATCTTTCATTTCTCCTTTTGCTTTCTCCATTCTATGAGCAACCACCAACATGTAGAAACCCTAAGCCAAGTTTGAAGCCATTTTCTATGCTGTTGTTTGGTGATTTACTAGAGATTTCAGCACATGAAATCGCAAGGTAATCTCTTTTGTCTGTGCTCCTTATAACTGCAAACATATTTTTATATACTACAACTATTAATTTGCAAAGATAATTATGAATTCTTCATAATATTCCTATGGTTGTCATGGACTACTTGTTAGGATTTAACCGATGGACAACTGAGAGGGGGGGGGGGGTGAATCAGTTGTCAACAAATTATATTAATCAAACCAATTTATAACCTTTAATCAGAGCACATAAACATTGAATACCAGAATAACGGAATCAGATACTGGTAAGCAATAAAACTTAAGAATGAAATAAAGAATTAACACAATGCAACCATACCACATAACACCATGATTTTTACATGGAAATCCCAGTAAAGGGAAAAACCACGGTGGGAAGTCTACCCACAGTTAGATGATACGTCTGTAGAAAGTATGTGATACAATAAGGGGCCTACACATGTAGGAAGGAACACTTCCTAGAGTGTACTTCTCATTACAAAGGAGTCTTACTAACTATAGAGAGGTTATAACCACCTCTTGATAATTGGACAACAATCCAGAAGAATGAACTTCTAGAGATAGCATCTATCATGCCTGATTATAGTCCCGGTTAAGCTCAATACTGGAGGCCTTTGACCTTTTACTTAAACACAATCTGATCACCTATGATCGACCAAATCTCCTTTGCATATGATATTACATTCCATGACCATGATACACTTTATTCCTGTACCATGATCTACAATGAGATCTTACATCAATTTATACAAATCCTAAGGCCTAAACCAATTAGGTAGGCCACCTAAAAGATATTACAATAAGATCATTACATACATCCATATTATAATGATATTCCATGTCACCTTAAGACCAAAAAAACAATAACCAATCCATAAAACATCCCGGTAACGTGTAGAGAACACGTTAACATGATACCGGTCCATAACCTAGATAGGTACTAGACCTAATCTGGGTCCACCACGCCAAAGCAATGTCTCCAATTAGTCGAGGCATGATCAAGGATCACTTTCTGCATCCTGAATTCCATCTAGAAGCCACACCAACACCACTTATGCATTCTGTCAAAGATTCTCATTAAAAGCTCTGCTGGTTAAACCTTAAACCCTTACCGGTAACACAAGATCTTCTACCAGTAACCAAGACGTGTCTATCGATAACCAACCATAACAGCTAGTGTTGACATCAATGACAAAATATCAATGCAACACATAATCAATTCCTCCATATTGACAACAATCTCCCCCTTTGGCATTGATGGCAACACTAGATGTGAAAAATATCTAAGTACCAAGAAATGCCAAACAAGTCTCCCCTTGTGAATAATATCTCTGTAAAGTTTTGAATTTATTTTTCACATCACTATCTCTCCCCTTTGACACCAATGCTAGAAATCTAACAAAAATATCAAAGCAAGAATATAAGCCTCTGAATCTCAAAGCTGACTACTCCCCCTGAGTAGTAGCATCCCTACATCAACCTGAATCAAAGGATAAAGCTGATGATAAATACCAGACTGATGGTCTGCTCCATCAATTAAGTTTCTACCGGAGGGGTATATACCCCTAACCTATCTCTCAAATATCAAACGATTCCTTAGATAGTGGTTTAGTGAATATATCTGCAATCTGTTCTTTAGTGTTCACATAAACCAATTTGACTTCCTTTTCTTCCACCTTGTCCTTCAGAAAGTTATATTTGATTGATATGTGCTTAGTCTTAGAGTGAAATACTGGATTTTTAGACATGTCAATAGCTGCAAAGTTATCACAATAGATAACTACCGGTTCACTACAATTTACCTTGATATCCTTCAACATTTGCTTCATCCACAAGACTTGAGTGCAATTAGTTGTTGTTGCAACATATTCAGCTTCGGTTTCACCTTTGATGTGAACTTTGTTGAATGTGTAGACTATTGTACTCACTGCTTCTCTCCAGTAGATGTGAGGCAATTTGGCTTCCATCATCATAGTTATTACTACATCCAAAATGGTTCTACTCTTCCTTTCCACTACTCCATTCTACTGAGGAGTCTGAGGTGCAGATAATTGTCTCCTAATTCCATTTGTCTCACAATAACTGTTAAATTCATGAGAAGTGAACTTAATGCCTTGATCTGATCTTAGACATTTGATTTTTAATCCAGTTTCTGTTTCTACCTTATCTTTAAAGATCTTGAATTTCTCAAAAGATTCAGACTTCTCTCTAAGAAAAGTCACCCACATCATTCTAGAATAGTCATCAATTATCAACATGAAGTATCTATCACCTTGAAAGCTTCTAGTCCTTGCTGGACCACATAAATCAGTGTGAATCAAATCAAGCACATCATTAGATTTATCAAGTATTCTCTTAAAAGAAGTTCTAACTTGCTTTCCCAATTGGCATTCCTTACATACCGGATTATGAGGCTTTATAATCTTAGGTATATCTCTAACTGCCTTTGTTGAACTAATCTTAACAATACAATCAAAATTAATATGACACAACCACTTATGCCATAACCAACTCTCATCAATATGAGCAATCAAACATGTCTTATTACCAGTGTTCAAGTGAAAGATATTACCTCCAGTCTAAGTACCGGTTGCAATCTCCAAACCAATTTTGTTAATGATTTTGCATTTTCTATCTTTAAACTGAAGTTGGAAACCCTTGTCCACCAATTGACCAACACTCAAAAGATTATGCTTTAAACCTTCTACATAATATAAATTATCAGTATTATGTTTGCCATCCAGAGAAATAATACCTCTACCTTTGATCATACATGCTTTGTCATCTCCAAATCTGACTTGACCGCCATTATATTCTTGTAGGGACATAAATTTTCTTTTATCTCTAGTCATATGATGTGAGCATCCACTATCAATTACCCATTCATCCTTGTCTTCAACTTTTTCTACCATGGCCTTTTCTTCATTCATGATAGCCGGTTCTGGTTCATCTTCCTTTAAAGAATAGAACACCCATTCCTTTCCATTGCCGGATCCACTAGCAAAGTTTGCTGCCGGTTCATCCTCAGAGTCATCACTTACTCCTTCCTCATCTGCTATGTAGCATTGTTTATTTTTCTTGAATCTATATTTGTTCTGATTAGGCTTAAATCATTTCTTAACTCTTTCTTCAAATCTTGCATTCCTTTCAAGACATCTAGATGCAAAATTACCAATCTTATTACATGCAAAACATTTAAAAGGTGCTTTTCCTTCATACTTACTTCCTGCCAGTCCTTTAGGTAATCTTCTAGAAAATAAGGCTTCAAGTTGCTCAAATTCTTCATCCTCTTTCCTCATATCTTCCAATTCCTTTGCATATAAGGCTTTCCAATCACTTTTGCTGGTAGATGATGATGCATGAAAAGAAGGTTCAGGCTTTGTAGCTCCAGAAGGTCCAAATTCTTCAAGCTGAAAAGAAGGTAATTTCCCAATCAGAATGTCTCTGTTAACTGAAGTGTTTTCCATTGTTCTCAGTTCATTAATTGCAGTTTCCTTCATCTTGTAAGCCGATGGAAGGGCTCTCAAGACTTTGGAAACTATTTCATCTTCACTCAGAGATCCTCCACAACATTGAATTCCCATGACAATCTCATTTACTCTTTCCATAAATGTAGCAATTCTTTCATTATCTTCCATCTTCAAGTTCTCATACCTTACCTAGTAACCATCAAGTTTAGCAATTTTGATAGTAGGATCACCTTCATTCAGAGTTTTCAATTTATCCCACACAAATTTTGCTGATGATTTATCAGTTAATCCAATGATTTTCTGATCAGTGAGTGCACACAAGAGTGCTTCTCTTGCTCTACAATCATTTTCAATATTCTTGTCCAAGTTTGCTATAGCAGGATTCCCAGATGCTGGATCATAGGGTGTATATCCTTTCTCAGTGATCTCCCAAATATCCTTACCAAGACATATAAGATGAGTTTCCATTCGGATTTTCCATATCCCATAGGTTGTTCCATCAAGCTTAGGGATTTCTCTTCTAAAAATAGTTGCCGGTGGATTTGAAGTATTAGTTGCCATAGGATCTACCTCAAGCAGTTAAGCTTCTGCAAAAAAGGACCAAAGCTTTGATACCAATTGTTAGAATAACCGGTGGACAACTGAGAGATTAAACCACTTTATAACCTTTAATCAGAGCACATAAATAGTAGATACTGGAATAGCAGAAACAAATACCTGCAAGCAATAAAACTTAGGAATGAAACAAAGAATCAACACAATGCAACCATACCATATAACACCATGATTTGTACATGGAAAACCCTATAAAGGGAAAAACCACGGTGGGAAGCCTACCCAGAGTGAGATAATACTTTCGCAAAAAGTATGTGATACAATAAGGGGCCTGCACATGCATGGAGGTACACTTCCTAGAGCGCACTGCTCATTACAAAGGAGTCTCACTGACTACAGAGAGGTTATAACCACCTCAAGATAATTGGACAACAATCCAGAAGAATGAACTTCCAGAGATAACATCTACCATACCTGATTACAGTCCTGGTTAAGCTCAATACCGAAGGCCTTTGACCTCTTACTTAAACCTAATTAGATCACCTATGATCGACCAAATCTTCTTCGCATATGATATTACATTCCACGACCACGATACACTTCATTCCCATACCATGATCTATAATGAGATCTTACATCAATTTATACAAACCCTAAGGCCTAAACCAATTAGGTTGGCCACCTAAAAGATATTACAATAAGATCATTACATACATCCATATTAAAATGATATGCCATGTCGGCTTAAGACCAAAACAACAATAACCAATCCATAAAACATCTCGGTAACATGTAGAGAACATGTTAACATGATACCGGTCCATAACCTAGATAGGTACCAGACCTAATCTGGGTCCACCACGCCGAAGCGATGTCTCCAATTAGTTGAGGCACAATCAAGGATCACCTTCTATATCCTGAATTCCATCTAGAAGCCGCACCAACAACACTTATGCATTATGTCAAAGATTCTCAGTAAAAGCTCTGCCAATTAAACCTTAAACCCTTACTGGTAACACAAGATCTTCTACCAATAACCAAAACCTATTTGTCGGTAACCGACCATAACAACTAGTGTTGACATCAATGACAAAACATCAATTGTATATTTCTTCCTTTACTGTGTAATGGCTGGCATCTTTCACTGTATCTGGGCTTATTATTATACAATATACCTTATTTGATGGCTTTATATGACATGTTATTTGTTGTTTTCCTTTTTCATTTCCTGAGATCTAAAACCCTTAGTTGTTGTAAGATATCCTTCTTGTTAGAAGTTGTGACCACATCTACTCTGATAGTTGTTCTAATGTGGCTTTGGAGGCTACCTTCTTGTGTCTGGAATGATCCCACCAAATATTGGCTTCATGGTTGTTCTCAGCTTGTTGTATTTGTTGGCAATATTACAAGGATATTGAGAAGGTTGTTGATGATTATGGACATAACTGATTAAAGATGTTTTACTATCTTGATATTATTATTTTGTCATTGATGTCAAGAAATTGATTTTCTAATTCAGTATGATGTTGCCATATCTTAAGAAATATGATATGAATATTATAAAGAAGTTGGTAAAGACATAGGAAAGAATATGATGAATACGGGGATAAGTTATTCAATGGGCAACTCTACCGAGTCAGACAATGATGAGATCTTGATGTTTTAGATTGTTTTAACATCATACATATGTTGTAAAATGTAAAGGTTAATACTATACTATGTTATCAAGCAAAGAACCATGTCGGTAAACCCTAAGGAACCTAGTCGGTAAACCCTAAGGTTATCGCAATCGGTTAATGAAGACAGAATGTCTACCGAGTGAAGTTTAGTATTCACCGAGTTGTAATAGAGCTATAATAGAATGCATTAAATGTTTACATGTGATATTTAATGAAAGATGCTGATGAGCTAGAGCGGATCAATGATTGGCAAGCCGTAAAAGAAGTTTGTTAAATGAATCTAAGGCAATGGAAAGTCGGCAAGAAGATCTACAACTCAGATTGAACCGCATTACCCTAACACAAGTTCCAAGGTGGGGTAAAATGTTTTTAGATCGAAAGATACAATGAACCTGGACAAGATTGAAGAACTGATGGTTATGATTGATCATGGGAAATGTGATCAAGGAGATTAAGTAGTTAGAAGATTGTTTATAAATAAGGAACTGTTGATAAACAATGAATGCGGGAAAGTGTATGCATAGGGATGCTACATAGTGATTACTGAGCATAGAAGCTTGAAGACCTATTAGAATAACAGAGTATTGATGCCCAACAGATATACAAGATTAGTTCTATGTCTAGATTGAATTGAACAAATAGGAATCTACTTTAGCATTTCAGATATGAAGTTGCAGATAGATTGTATTACTGTTATTTTGTGAAAGTGACAGGAAATCTCTTAACTGAGTGGACTTAACAGTCTTATTTGTAAATCCTCTAACAAGGTGACATTCTGATTGAGTGTTTGAAATCCTTTGACAAGGTCACTTCTAACAAAGTGAAGATCCTAACAGATCTGAGGGAAATCCCTTAACCAGGTCACATCTAGCAATGTGTTTGTAATCTTTAACAAGATTTTCTTTTAACCGAGCATACTCTAGAAGAGTATATTTCTTAGTGGATTTGAAATCCCACAGTGGTTTTTCCCTATTTGGGTTTCCACGTTAAATCTGGTGTTATGAGGTTTATATTGTTCATATACTTTTGAGTTTGCATGTTTGACAGTTTTTGATTATATGACTGATATATGTTACCGAGGTTGAATCTGATGTTTTTATGGATGATTAAGTTTGTATGATTCAGCCCCCCCCCCTCTCATCTTGTTGGCTATTGGATCTGTACTTATATTAAGTATCAGAACTATCAATTGGTATCAGAGCTTTGGACTCCGAAAGGAAAGTTTAAAGGCACTTGAGTTAAAGATCCAAAGATGTATAAGAGGGATGCACCTAAGCTGAATAAGTCAAGTTTCTCTACATGGCAGAAAAGGATGAAGCTACATCTATCAGGAGTTGGAGAATATGCTATATACTATCTGGAGAATGATTTTGTTGCACTGAGCACCTATCCATTGACTATGGAAGAGATAAAGGTGAAGCAAGAACATATTGAAGCAATGATTGAAATAACATCTGCATTGACCGATTCTGAGTTTAATGATCTAGAAGGCTGCAATGATGCAAAGGCAATGTGGACTAAGCTCATATCTGTATATGGAGGAGATGAACATGTTCAAAGAGAAAAAGTTGATAGTCTAAGAGGACAACTTGAATCTATGAGGATGAATGAAGGTGAGAACGTAACCCAGTACACTACAAGACTAAAGGAGATTGTAAATCAAATAAAAGGAGCAGGAGGAACTATTGAAGAAAAGGATGTGACAAGTAAGTTGTTAAGAACCCTTTTACCTGCCTATGCAATCCGAGTCTCTGTAATCAATGAATTGAGGTCTGTACCTAATATGCCAGTTTCCTTGGATGCTACTATTGGTAAGCTACATGCATTTGAGTTAAGTAATTTTGATAACAGTGGGTCATCGGTAAATAAAGTTGAATCTACATTTAGTTCTTTTCATCTGAATGAATCTAATGATTACAATGAAAGAAAGTATAAGTACTCTAAAGAAGATCATAGTGGAGCAAGTGAAAGATTTTGGAAGAACATGGAGGAGGTACACAAACTGTATGAAGATATCAGAAAGCAAGAAGAGTTTGAAGCACTATTGGCCAAAAGGTTACCGAGAGGCAAAGGTAAGTATAAAGGAAAACTACCTTTGAAATGTTTCAATTGTGATAAGATTGGACATATGGCTTCTAACTATCCTGACAAAGATTTCACTGAAAAGATAGATTACCGAGATGACAAACAAAAAGATAATCATTACAGAGGACACTGAGACTTCAGAAGAAGAAATACATGCTTAATTGCTGATGAGGAATCTGAAGATGATAAATAAGATGAGAATGATACAGAGGAAGTTGTTTATGTAGCTATCAAGGATGGATCAGATGAAGAAAGGTATGAAGAAAAAGCCCTAATATCTCACATAAACACTGTAGTCACATAAATCTGTCCACTTAATTAAATGAATATTTAATATTTATTTGATTATTTAACCATCAATTAATAATTAATTAAATTAATATTTAATTAATTCATCTTAACCCTCTTCTCCTATTAATTAAATAAATTATTCAATTTATTTGATTTAATTCACTTAACCAAATTCATACCATTAATTAAATAAATAAATCATATTTGTTTAATTAAATCTTCTCTCACATTTAAATAAATTAATATTTATTTAAATCCCCCAAAATCCCACCTCTCACATTTAAATAAATTAATATTTATTTAAATCCCCCAAAATCCCACCTCTCACATTTAAATAAATAAATCATTTATTTAAATCACCTTTATCCTCCACCCACTTGTATTTTCCTACAAAAGCAAGTTGCACAATTATTTTAAATAAACAATTTATTTAAATCACCTTTATCCTCCACCCACTTGTATTTTCCTACCAAAGCAAGTTGCACAACTATTTTAAATAAATTATTTATTTAAAATCCTATTTATCCTCACCCACTTGAAACCTTTAATGGTTTCCCTTAAAGTATTCAAACTTGATGGCTTTAAAGTCTTCAAACTTGATGGCTTCCTTCTATAGTCTTCTTAAGACTTTAATGGTTTTCCTTAAAGTCTTCAAGCCTTTAAAGGTTCCCCTCAAAGTCTTCAAGCATTTAAATGCTTTATCTTCATTTTCTCATTTAAATAAATTAATATTTATTTGAATATTTATCCAAATGCAAATTACACCATTTAATTGAAATAAATGATTTTATTTTAATTGAAAATACCAAAATTTCTCCCACTTGCATTTTCCTACAAAATCCACTTGTATGCCTAAACCCCTTCTAGATTCTTCTAAACCCTTCCTAATTAGCCTAAATTCATCCCTTAAATATTGTCACATTCCTAAGCAAATTGGAGTCACTTCTCAAAGACTCCAAAGTCTTTGAAAAACAATTAATGCTTTGTGTGTTCAACAAATTAACCCTCAAAGTCTTGGATAACCTTTGAAAGCTTCCAACCTTCAACCACTAAATGGCTCAAAGTCTTTGATAACCATTGAAGGCTTTCAACCTTCAACCACTTAATCCCCAAAGTCTCCAATAACCATTAATGGTTACCTCAAACCCTCCCACATGGTTAAAACATTTGTTTTGACTCAACCTCTACCCAACCCAAAGGTCTCATCAAGCCTTTAATGCTTTGACCATGATTATCTCTTAAACATTTGCACAAAGGTTTATCCTTGGATTAACTCTTAATCCAGTGGGTAATCTTAATTTAGACTTGACCCTTACCTTCTAGATAACCATGAGGTCTTCTCAGGCCTTTAATGCCTCCAACCTCTTCTCTCAACCCAATCCTATGTTGAAACTTGTCACCATTTTATTGGTGCCAATTGTGCACATGGATCCCCAACTTTCAATCCTAACCCTTGTTAAGATTGCTCAATCTTAACCCTTCATTTCCCTATTTCTTCTATAAATAGAACCCTTCTCCTCAAGCAAAGAAGAAGCATTTAGAGTATTGTTGTTATACTGGCATTAGCATAGAGCTTTTTCATAGCATCACTATCTACTCTTGCATAGTATTTGCTTATCATATTCAACCATCTTGAATCTCCATATGGCATCCATGGCTAGTGCTAAAAGCTGAGAGCTACACTCATTTGGGACTTGGAGAGGAGAGGAACAAGGGAGGAGCAACTATGAGCATCTTGATTAGCTATTTCATTCTATGTTTATATGCTTTCTATTTCATGCTTAATATCTCTCTTGATATGCCTGTTTAGGATAATCTTTTGTTGCTAACACTAACGTTTGTTTCTTGTGCTCTTGTATGTGTTGCCATCAAACAGATTTTCTAATCCTTTTTGCAGAGCATCAAACACTAATGATTCTTGGATTATAGATAGTGGATGTTCACATGATATGACATGAGATAAACACAAATTTGTTATGTTAGAAGATTATGATGGAGGCTATGTTAGATTTGGTAATGATGCACCATGTCCGGTAAGAGGTAAAGGATCCATAACACTTCTTGATAAAGCAAGATGCAATGATGTTTATTGGGTGGAAGGTTTGAAATATAATTTGTTGAGTGTAGCACAACTAAACAACACAGGATTCCGAATAGAATTTCAGAAAGGAATTGTCAAAGTTCATGACAAGAATGGAAAGTTAGCTGCTACTAGGACACAAACAAAAGGTAATACATTTCACCTTGACTCAACTCACAATAAGTGTTTGCATGCAAAGATTGATAATACCTAGTTATGGCATAAAAGGTTTTGTCATGTTAATTTTGATAATCTGATCAAGATAAGCAAGAAGCACAGAGTAAGAGGTCTACCGAGTCTTGAAAAACCTGAGAATGCTATGTGCTGAGGATGCCAGATGGGTAAGATGACAAGATCCATCTTTACAAGTAAGTCCTACATTTCTAAGGGAATTTTAGATCTTGTGCACACTGATCTTTGTGGTCTTATGAAAGTTCAAAGTTATTATGGTGATAAGTATTTCATATTATTTGTGGATGACTATTCAAGGATGATGTCAGTAATGTTTTTAAAAGAAAAATCAGAAGCTTTTCAAATGTTTAAGTGGTACAAGGGTAGAATTGAAAATGAAACAGGAAGACAACTGAAATGTCTTAGATCAGATAGAGAAGGAGAGTTCACATCTAATGAGTTCAACCTATTTTGCAATGATCATGGTATTAAAAGACAAGTCTTTGCACCGAGAACTCCACAACAGAATGGAATAGCTGAAAGAAGAAATAGATCTATTATGGATTGTGCTAGAACACTGATGATTGAGAAGAAGGTTCCACAAACATTTTGGAGAGAAGCAATAAGCACAGCTGTTTACACCTTGAAACGAGTTCAATTGAAGAAAGGTACTTTGAAGACACCTTATGAAATCTGGTATGGCAAGAAACCTAATGTAAGTTATTTTAAGATCTTTGGAAGTAAATGCTATGTTCATAAAGATGATAGAAATGGCAAGTTTGATCAGAAAAGTGAAGAAGGAACATTTCTAGGATATTCTTCTAGAAGTAAAGCATTTAAATGTCTGATCAAATCATCTAACAAAATAGTAGAAAGTGCAAATGTGAAAATTGATGAATTTGCAGAAAGAACTGATGAAAGGAATTCCAAAGAACCAGAAGACTATGATGAATTTGTCTATGTGCAACCGAGAAGTCCTACCAAGATAACTGTTGAAGAAAATGAAGAAAATATCCAGTTACCGAGTGATGAAGAAGATCATATAAAGCCTACTGAGCCTATATTAGCCAAGTATGTCAGAAGACACCATGCACCAAGTCAGATTATAGGAGATAAGGATGATCCAGTGATGACAAGGAACAAACTGAGACTGAACACATGTTTGATATTTGAATTTGAATCGAGAATAGTGAAAGAGGCATTTAACAGTGAAGATTGGATAAATGCTATGACTGAAGAGATTGATCAAATCAAGAAGAATGACACAAGGACACTAGTCCCAAGACCGAAGGACAAAAATGTAATCGGTACAAAGTGGATCTTCAGAAACAAGCTAAATGAGAAAGGTGAGGTCATTTGGAACAAAGCAAGATTGGTTTGCAAAGGTTATGCCCAAGAAGAAGGAATTGATTATGGTGAGACTTTTGCACCTGTTGCTAGACTTGAAGGAGTTAGAACATTATTGGCATATGTTGCTTTCAAGAACTTCAAGGTATATCAAATGGATGTCAAATCTGCATTTCTGAATGGAATATTAGAAGAAGAAGTTTTCATTCAACAACTCGAAGGATTTGTTGATGACAATAATAAAGATCAGGTATGTAAATTGAACAAATCTTTATATGGTCTGAAACAAGCACCTAGAGCATGGTATGAAAGATTGCACTCTTATTTGATTAAGATTGGTTTTATAAGGACAAGTGAGAACAAAAACATGTAGATGAAGAATGATGAAAATGGAATACTAATCTCAGCCATATTTGTTGATGATAGTACATTTTGTGGAAATGACTCTTTATGCAAGAACTTTGGAAATGAAATGAGCAAAGAATTTGAGATGTCATTAATCGGTGAGATAAAGTATTTTATAGGCTTACAGATACTACAAATGAAAAATGATATTTTCATTACTCAATCCAAATACATAAAGGAAATCTTGAAGAAATTTGGAATGGAGGATTCAAAGCCAGTAAGTACTCCCATGACTACCAACTGTAAACTATCAAAGAATGATGAATCTGCATATGTTGATGAGACACTCTACCAATCCATGATTGGAAAACTACAATATGTTGTTCACAACAGGCCAGATATAGCACATGCAGTAGGTATTGTTGCAAGATTCTCTGCAGATCCTAAGGAAATACACATGACAGCAATCAAAAGAATTTTCAGATACTTGAAAGGCACTGAAGATTATGGCTTAGTATATCAGAAAGGAAATTATTTTGATCTAAAAGTTTATACTGATGCTGATTGGGCAGGCAACATTGATGACAGAAAAAGCACAAGTGGAGGATCTTTCTTCTTAGGAGAAAGACTAGTGAGTTGGCTCAGGAAGAAACAAGGATGTGTTTCTCAGTCAACAGCCGAAGCTGAATATGTTGTAGCAGCACTGAATTGTACCAACATTGCATGGATCAAACAACTGTTGGAAGGTATAAATGAGAAAGTTACTGAGCTAGTAACTATATTCTATGACAATACTAGTGCCATTAATATTTCAAAGAACCCTGTTATGCACTCTAAGACAAATCACATCTCTATCAAATATCATTATCTTAGAGAAGATGCTCAAGAGAAGAAAGTGGTGTTGGAATATGTCAACACAAAGGAGCAAATAGCTGATATCTTCACCAACCCACTACATCTCAGAAGTAAGTTAGGGGTCCTACCCCTATCTTTTACTCACTGACCAAGTTTGGTGAAAGCATCACTTCGATGACTCTATTGAATATCTTTTGGGGAGCTGATGCTGGGGTGATACACTTTAGAATTTTTTTCTGAAAGTGTACTGGAAATAATACTGGGATAATATAGAAAATGATACAGGGAATAGGAATTGTAAACAAATGCTCTGATCGAGACTCGGTTGATACACAACAGCAGGAAATAACTTCTTACAGAAAGAAATTATGTTTTAGTTCTATTCTTTTTGGCATTGTTGTCAAAGGGGGAGAAGACCAAGAAGGAGAAGACCTACCCAGAGGGAGAAGACCAAGAAGGAGAAGATCTACCAAAAGGGGAGAAGACCTGAGAAGACTGAGAGAAGACTATAGATTGAAATAAAGACTTAAAACAGAAGAGAAGTCTGATGTATGGGGGAGAGCATTTCAGCATTTCAGAATCATAGCAATCCGAATTTTTTAAAGGTCAAATCAATTGGTTTTGCCATCAATGCCAAAGGGGGAGATTGTTGGCAATATTACAAGGATATTGAGAAGGTTGTTGATGATTATGGACATAACTGATTAAAGATGTTTTACTATCTTGATATTATTATTTTATCATTGATGTCAAGAAATTGATTTTCTAATTCAGTATGATGTTGCCATATCTTAAGAAATATGATATGAATATTATAAAGAAGTTGGTAAAGACACATGAAAGAATATGATGAATAAGGGGATAAGTTATTCAATGGGCAACTCTACAAAGTTAGACAATGATGAGATCTTGATGTTTTAGATTGTTTTAACATCATACATATGTTGTAAAATGTAAAGGTTAATACTATACTATGTTATCAAGCAAAGAACCTAGTCGGTAAAACCTAAAAAACCTAGTTAGTAAACCCTAAGGTTATCGCAGTCGGTTAATGAAGACAGAATGTCTACTGAGTGAATTTTAGTATTCATCGAGTTGTAACCAAGCTATAACATAATGCATTAAATGTTTACATGTGATATTTAATGAAAGATGTTGATGAGCTGGAGCGGATCAATGATTGGCAAGCCGTAAAAGAAGTTTGTTAAACGAATCTAAGACAATGGAAAGTTGGCAAGAAGATCTACAGCTCAGATTGAACCGCATTACCCTAACACAAGTTCCAAGGTGGGGTAAAATGTTTTCAGATCAAAAGATACAATGAACCTAGACAAGATTGAAGATTTGATGGCTATGATTGATCATGGGAAATGTGATCAGGGAGATTAAGCGGTTAGAAGATTGTTTATAAATAAGGAACTGTTGATAAACAATGAATGCGGGAAAGTGTATGCATAGGGATGCTACATAGTGATTACCGAGCACAAAAGATTGAAGACCTGTTAGAATAATAGAGTATTGATGCCCAACAGATAGACAAGATTAGTTCTATGTCTAGATTGTATTGAACAAACAGGAATCTGCTTTAGCATTTCAGATGTGAAGTTGCAGATAGATTGTATTACTGTTATTTTGTGAAAGTGACTGGAAATCTCTTAACCGAGTGGACTTAACAGTCTTATACATAAATCCTCTAACAAGGTGACATTCTGATTGAGTGTTTGAAATCCTTTGACAAGGTCACTTCTAACAAAGTGAAGATCCTAACAGATCTGAGGGAAATCCCTTAACCAGGTCACTTCTAGCAATATGTTTGTAATCTTTAACAAGATTTTCTTTTAACTGAGCATACTCTAGAAGAGTATATTTCTTAGTGGGTCCGAAATCCCATAATGGTTTTTCCCTATTTGGGTTTCCATGTTAAGTCTGGTGTTATGAGGTTTATATTGTTCATATGCTTTTGAGTTTGCATGTTTGCCAGTTTTTGATTATATGACTGATATATGTTACCGAGGTTGAATCTGATGTTTTTATGGATGATTAAGTTTGTATGATTCACCCCCCCTCTCATCTTGTTGGCTATTGGATCTGTACTTATATTAAGTATCAGGACTATCAGTATTCTCTATGAAAAACCCTATGACTTGCACTATGAAGGACTTCTCTCGGCTTTGGCAAGGGTTCTTTTCCAATTGAAACTCAATGAGACCTTCTTTTGTGTTACCCTATATGCTTCTGATAAGGGTTTCATCTTGGTCCATTTGTTGTCATTTTTCATACATAAAAACTTGCTAAATATGAGTGTGATAATACATCTCTTGACAGGCAACCTGAATTATTAAAGCTATTTTCTCCGTGATATGCTCATAGACTCTATTTATTTCTATAGATGGGTATTGTTTATTGCAAAAATCCATCTCTTAGTGACTATGTGGTTTGCTTACTGTTCTTCTTTGTCTTACTCTTTCAAACTTCTCCACATTGACTGTTTGTTCACTTGTGCATTACTAGATTCGTTAGTGCTAGATATGATCTTTATTACTCCTTCATGGAGATATTTCTCTCTTTCATTGAAATGGTACTTTTGCTTTTGATGATCATTTTTGGTTGTATATATGCTCTCTGAGACTATGACTATAAACTTTCTTTACTATTGTCTTTGAGTCTTTATAGCATTGTGAATGATTGTAGATGACGTTGGCATGATTGGCATAACTGATGCTGATGGAGAATATTGATAAACTGGTAAAGGACTGTTGGTAGTGATATAGTGATGAAGAGATTGATATTATTGGCTTAATGACTTTGATCAGTTATTTGTGTTGTCATTGATGGCAAAGTATGTGGCAACTATGTTTTTCATGTTTATTTTATCATCTAAGTCTTTTTGGTCTACTGAAAATGCCTTACCTGTAATGAAGACAATGAATTGGGAATTAGGACCTTAACTGGTAAACATGGAAATGCTTTGATTGGTTCTTAAGATTGGTGATGAGTCAAGTGTTGAGGTTTGGAACATGTATTTGTATCATTGTAATGTATATTTTACTAGAACCGCCTCATGCTTTGATTACCAGAAATCATGTTTATGATTTCTATTGTATTTTCTGTAGGGTTTAAGAACCGGTATTCAATTCTTATAAGCGGTAATGATTTTGAGCTCAGCGGTGTATTGCATTAGTTTATAAGTTGGTGATGATGTGGCTGAAACCGCATGAAGTGTTTGAATGATGTTCTGGCACGATCTAAGAGAAAATTTATTGGGAATGTGTGAAGTGCTTAGCAGAATAAGCTAAGGGTTTGAAAGTGTATCAGATCAAGGTGCGGTGATCATTCAACAACTATTTTTTATTTGTAATTGATTGTAATGATCCATTTGATGATCTGTAATGAGTTATACAGATCTGTGATGATATATTCTGTAAGTCTTAGGGTTTTGTAACTGACTAAGATGTAAAGGTTATTTAGGTAAGTATAGTTGATGTTTGGTGTGTCGGTGAATTGAGGAAAGAGTGTGAAGCCAAACCAGTGTTGTGTATCTACAAGAGTGTAGAAGATTAGAGATAAATTGGATCTGAACAAGCAAGCAGTTAGTGCTATTTCCATATCCTTCATATGTTGTTCCCTAACAGTTGCAACAATCAAAATCCCTTAACTGGGTAGGTTCTAATAGGCCTTAAATTGTAAATCGCTTAACTAGGTAGCTCAACATTTGAGTCTCAAATCCTCTTGCGAGGTTTCTTCTAATAGGGAAAATCTCCTAATAGGGCTTAGCATAGCAATCCCTTAACCGAGTGACTCCTAACAGGGTCTACTCCTAATATGGCATCATTGTAAGCTCCTAACCGGGCTAGGCTCCTAACAGGGCATATTCCAAAAGAGTGCACAATTTTTGTGGGTACCAATTCCCACCGTGGTTTTTCCCTATTTGGGTTTCTACGTGAAAATTCTGGTGTTCATGTGGTGAATGTTTTTTGTGTGTCGATTTGATTTACTTTCAATTTATGCATGTTGATGAACACTTAATGAGCAGTTCTGATAATTTAGTTTAACAGTTGTTATCAGTGATTACCGGTGCTAGTAATTAGTTTATTACTAGTTTGTGATTGATTTAGTGAAGTTTTGTAAGTTTAAGTTTAAGTTATGAATTATTATTAATACTAATTTACCCCCCTCTCAGTATTAACCGAATCCTCTCAGATTAACAATTGGTATCAGAGCATTAGGTGTGCAGAAGCTTAACAACTTGAGGAAAAGATCTATAGAAGATGATGAAGAAGGGTCCCAAGTTTACCAAGGACAACTACTGGATATGGAGTGATTGGATGAATAAATATATCAAAAGATTGAGTTCTCAATTTTGGAATCATGTGACAAATAAGTATGTGGCTCCTACTACTAGTCTCCTGACACCTGATGAGCTTAAGGAGCAGCAAGAAAACATCCAGGAACTTGAAGCAATTGTAAGTACTTTGTCTGACTCTGAGTATATATATGTTCATGGATTTGACTGCATTTGAAGTATGGGAGAAGTTAGGTTTGATTTATGGAGGTGATGAACATGTGCAAAGGACTAAGGTAGAAATTCTTAGAGGTAAATTTGATGATATGAGAATGGTTGATGGTGAGAATATAGAACAATATGGACAAAGGATTAAGGAAGTTGTAGGGGGTATTAAGAGTGCTGGAGGCAAAGTTGAAGAAGATACTATTGTTAGTAAGATGCTTAGAACTCTCTTACCACAATATGCTATTAGGGTATCTGCAATACAAGAGTTGAGATCTATTTCTAAAGATAAAGTTACTGTTGATTCCCTTATTGGTAAATTGACTGCATTTGAATTAAACAAATTTGATAATAGTGTTCCTAAGCCATCTGAATCTTCTTTAAGGCTTATGTAACCAGTACATCTATGAAGAAAGGAAAGGATATCTGTCATAATCATGAATGCAGGTCTAGTCATGGCGGTAGTAGAGGAGATGGTGATGATGAAGATCATCTAATGAAACTTGAGGCACTATTGGCTAAAAGATTTCATAGAGGCACCGGTAAGTACAAAGGTAAAATTCCTCTGAAGTGTTTTTCCTGCAATAAGATTGGACACATTGGTGCAAGCTGTCCTAATGGTGATAAAATGGAAAAGTTAAGGAAATTTAAAGGAAAAGTTCAGCAAATTTAAAGGAAAAGGAAAGAAACGTTGCTATGTTATAGTGGATGGTGTGACAGATGAGGAATCCGAGGAAGAGGACAATGAGGAACTTGTCTTTGTTGTTGTGAAGGAAGATTTGACTGATGAAAAAGATTTGGTATCACACATGGATAGAAGTGATGAATGGATAATAGATAGTGGTTTCTCACACCATGTGACCGGTGATAGAAACAAGTTCTTATCTCTTGAAGAATTTGATGGTGGTGTGGTAAGGTTTGGTAACAACTCACCTTGGATGGTTAAAGGTAAATGATCTATTTCATTGAAAGGAAAAAGTAATGTAGATGATGCCTTTTGGGTAGATGGATTAAAACATAACTTACTGAGTGTTGGACAATTAAATGATAAAGGATATCTTCTTGAATTTAAGAGTGGAGTGTGCAGGATCCTTGGAAGTAAAGGAGAGTTGATTGCTATTAGACAGCGAACTAGAGGTAATCTTTTTCATTTGAATACTAATGTGAATAGTTGTTTGGTGGCTAATATTGAAGACAGTTGGTTATGGCACAAGAGGTTTTGTCATGTGAACTTTGACAATTTGATAAAGGTTAGCAAATCAAGTATTGTGAGAGGTATGCCCAACTTGTGAAACCAGACAATGTGTTGTGTAAGGAATGTCAGATGGGTAAGATTAATTCTGTATCTTTTAAGAGAATTTTTTTTTCTTCAGAGCATATCCTTGATTTAGTTCACACTGATCTATGTGGTCCTATGAGGACTAGAAGCTATTATGGTGTTAAGTATTTTATGATCTTTACTGACGATGTGGGTAACTTTTCTGAGAGAAAAGTCTGAGGCTTTCAGTAAATTCAAGGCATTTAAATATTTAGTTGAAAATGAAACTGGGAGGAGTTTGAAATGTCTAAGATCTGACCGGGGAGGTGAGTTCACTTCTGATGAGTTTTTGAAGTTTTGTGATGAACAGGGAATTAAGAGGTAAATGTCAGCACCCAAAACTCTATAGAAAAATGGAATTGCTGAGAGAAGAAACATGACAATTGTGGAAGCTGCTAGAACAATGTTGATACAAGGTGCAATACCTAAGATGTTTTGGAGGGAAGCAGTTAGTACAACTGTTTATACTTTGAATTGGGTACTTGTTAAGAAAGGTAATGATAAAACACCTTATGAACTTTGGAATGGTAAGATTCCTAATGTCAGCTACTTAAAAATTTTTGGGAGTAAATGTTTTATTAAGAGGGATGATGTTACTAGAAAATCTGATGCTGAGTGTGACGAAGGTATTACTCTATCAAGAGTAAAGCATTCAAATCCTATAACAAGAGAACTAAGAAGATAGTTGAAAGTGTAAATGTTAATATTAATGAATTCTCTGAGAAAATCGATGAGACCAACAGATCTGAGCCTGAAAATGATCAAGAAAACCTTGTGTTTATAGAGCTAGAAGTGCAGAAGAATGATGAAAATAATAATGCAGAAATAGGTACTCAATCGGTAAATGAAGAAAGAAATGAAGAAGATGACATGAAGCAGAAGGCACATCACTGGAATCGGTAATACCAAGGTATGTTAGGTTAAATCATTTAGAAGACCAAATTGTAGGAGATATGAATGCTGGTGTACAAACTATAAGGAAAATCAGAGAAAACTCTTGTCTGATTTCAACTATTGAGCCTAAAATAGTAAGAGAAGAATTGAAGGATGAAGACTAGATTAATGGTATGAATGAGGAATTGGATCAGATAGAGAGAAAAAAGACTTGGACACTTGTTCCTAGACTGGAAGACAAGAATGTTATAGGTACAAAATGGGTTTTTAGAAACAAGTTAAATGAGGATGGCAAGGTTGTAAGGAATAAAGAAATACTTGTTTGCAAAGGTTATGCACAAGAAGAAGGAGAAGACTATGGTGAAACCTTTGCACCGGTGGCAAGATTGGAAGGTGTAATAATGTTACTTGCCTTTGTTGATTTTAAAGGATTTAAGGTATATCAAATGGACGTTAAATCAACTTTTCTGAATGGTATCCTGGAAGAAGAAGTATATATAGAACAACCAGATGAATTTTCATTAAGTGAAGATGAAAATATGGTTTGCAAGTTACACAAGACACTATATGGTTTGAAAGATTCCATACACATTTGATCAAGATAGGATTCTAGCATACCAGTGAGGATAGTAACATATATTTAAAGATTGATGGAAACAAAATATTGATAGAAGAAGCTTTTATTGATGATATAATTTATGGTGTTGATGATGATTTATGTGTGGCTTTTGCTGGGGAAATGAAAAAATAATTTGAAATGTCTGTTATTGGTGAGATTAAATTTTTCATTGGGTTACAAGTTCAACAACTGGATGGTTGAATATTTATCTATCAGATTAAATATGTAAAAGAAGTATTGAATTATTTTGGCATGGAAGATTGCAAACCAGTTGGTACTTTGATGGTGATAGGTTGTAAATTGTCTAAACAAGATGATTCACCCTTTGTAGATAAAAAGGAATACAAGTCCATGATTGGTAAGTTGCATTGTGTTGTTTACAGTAGACCGGATATTGCACATGTTGTTGGATTGGTTGCTAGATTTTAGAAAGGTCCCAAGGAGACTCACTTGGTAGCAGTGAAAAGGATATTCATATATCTAAAAGGCACAATGGATTATGGCTTATGGTATCCTTATAAAGATGACTTTTCTTTGAAAGTGTTTACTGATGCAGATTGTGCATGCAATGTTGATGACTGGAAAAGCACTACCGGTGGAGCTTTTCTTCTTGGAGGTAGATTGGTTGCTTGGACAAGTAAAAAGAAAACATGTGTATCATAGTCAACAATTGAAGTAGAATATGTTGCAACATCTATGAATTGTACACAGGCAATCTGTATGAGACATGTGTTGGAAGGCTTTAAGCAAGATATGTTTGAGCCGGTGATTATTTACTGTTACAATACTAGTGCTATTAATATTTGAAAAAATCTCATGTTACATGCAAGGACAAAGCATATAGAACTAAAATATCACTTTCTGAGGGAGAGTACATGAGAAGCAAGTCAGAATGGAATATGTGATAAGAAAATAGCAGTTAGCAGACATCTTCACTAAACCTTTGCCGAAGACAACCTTTGAGTACCTCAGAGGTAAATTAGGGGTCAGACCCCTACATAAGATCAACTAAGATGTTGGAGATGCATAAATCCAGTGGGCTTAATGAATATTTTTCACTGTGGATTAATGAAATGTTGGCTACCCCGTAGGGGGAGCAACTTAGATGAGATTTGCAGAGATGTTGGAGACATCAACAACAAGAATGAAAATCGGAGATGCATTTGTACCTTTGGCATTGCTGTCAAAGGGGGAGAAGAAATATAAGAGAAAGGAGAAGAATAGTAAGAGAAAGGGGGAGAAGTAACATGATCCAGAGGAGAAGAATTAGAGCAGGTGAAGTAGTGAAACCGACAGATGAGGTGCAACAGAAGAAGAATGAGTGAAGGCAGCAAAGAAGTTCATAGTTGATAGTTGAATATGTTGGTGTTGCCATGAATGCCAAAGGGGGAGATTGTTGGCATGATTGACATAACTGATGTTGATGGAGAATGTTGATGAACTGGTAAAGGATTGTTGGTAATGATATAATTATGTAGAGATTGAGATTATTAGCTTAATGAATTTGATCAATTTTTTGTGTTGTCATTGATGGAAAAGTATGTGGCAACTATGTTTTTCGTTTTTATTTTGTCATCTGAGTCTTTTTGGTCTACCAGAAATGCCTTATAGGTAATGAAGACAGTGAACTGGGAATTAGGACCTTAACCAGTAAACGTGGAAATGTTTTGATTGGTTATGGAGATTGGTGATGAGCCAAGTGTTGAGGTTTGGAACATGTATTTGTATCATTGTAATGTATCTTTGACCGGAACCGCCTCATGCTTTGATTACCAGAATTCATGTTTATGATTTTTGTTTTATTTTCTATAGGGTTTAAGATTTGTTATTCAATTCTTATAACCGGTAATGATTTTGAGTTCAGCGGTGTATTACATTATGTTTATAAGTTGGTGATGACATGGCTGAAACCGCATGAAGTGTTTGAATGATGTTTTGGTGTGATCTAAGAGCAACTTTCTTGGGAATGTGTGAAGTTCTTAGGGGAATAAGCTAAGGGTTTGAAAGTGTTTCAGATCAAGGTGCGGTGAACATTCAATGACTGTAATTGATTTGTAATTGATTGTAATGATCCATTTGATGATTTGTAATGAGTTGCAAAGATATGCGATGATCTATGTTGTAATTTTTAGGGTTTTGTAACCGACTAATATGTAAATGTTATTTTGGTCAGTATAGTTGATGTTTGGTGTGTCAGTGAATTGAGGTAAGAGTGTGAAGCCAAACTAGTGTTATGTATCTGCAAGAGTGTAACAGATTGGAGCTAAATTGGATCTGAACAAGCAAGCAGTTAGTGTTATTTCTAGATCATTCATTTGTTGTTCCCTAATAGTTACAACAGTCAAAATCCCTTAACTAGGTAGGTTCTAGCAAGCCTTAAATTGTAAATCCCTTAACTGGGTAGCTCAACATCTGAGTCTCAAATCCTCTTGCGAGGTTTCTCTAACAGGGCAAAGCTCCTAACAGGGCTCATCATAGTAATCCGTTAACTGGGTGACTCCTAACATGGTTTTCTCCTAATAGGGCATCATTGTAAGCTCCTAACCGGACTAGGCTCCTAACAGGATGTATTCCGAAAGAGTGCATAATTTTTATGGGTACCGATTCCCACCATGGTTTTTCCCTATTTGGGTTTCCACATGAAAATTCTGGTGTTCATGTGGTGAATGTTTTTGATGTGTTGATTGTTAATCTTAGAGGATCCAGTTAATATTGAGAGGGGGGGGGGGTGAATCAATATTAACAACAATTTCAAACTTAAAAATTGAACCTATAAAACTTCACCAAATCAATCATAAACCAGTAATAAACTCTTTGCCATTATCGGTAATCACTGATAACCAACTTTTAAACCGGTTTATCAGAACTACTCATTAAGTGTTCGTCGACATGCATAAATTGAAAGTAAAACATAACAACACATAAAAACATTCACCATATGAACACCATGTTTTTCACGTGGAAACCCAAATAGGGAAAAACCACGGTGGGAATTGATACCCACAAAAATTGTGCACTCTTTCAGAATGCGCCCTGTTAGGAGCCTAGCCTAGTTAGAAGCTTACAAAGATGCCCGGTTAGGAGCAGACCCTATTAGGAGTCACCTGGTTAAGGGATTTAGATGATGATCCCTGTTAGGAGCTTTCACCTGTTATGATCAACCTCGCAAGAGGATTTAACACTCAGATGTTGAGCTACCCGGTTAACGTATTTACAATGTAAGGCCTGTTAGGACCTACCCGGTTAAGGGATTTTGACTGTTGCAATTGTTAGAGAACAACACTAAATTATCTGGGTATAGCACTTAACTGATTTCTTGATCACATCCAATTCTTGCTCCAAATCTGCTATACTTTGGCAGATCTCATACTCTGGTTCGGCTTCACACTCTTCTCAAAACCACCGACACAACAAACATCAACTGTACCGACCTAAATAACCTTCTCAACTTAGTCGATTACAAAACCATAAGACTTACAACATAGATCATCACAGATATTTTTAGCTCATTACAAATAATCATTGATCATCATATGGATCATTACAATCAACTACAAATCAATTACAACCATTGAATGATCACCGCATCTCAATCTGATATAAAGTCAAACCCTTAGAACATTCTGCTAAGCACTTCACACACTCCCAAGAAATTCGCTCTTCAAATAAACCAAAATATCATTCAAACACTTCACACAATTTTTACCACATCATCACCATCTTATAATCACAATGAGATCCATTGCCGAACTCAAAGTCATTACCGGTTAAGAGAATTCTTGGCCGGTCCTTAAACCCTTCTTAAACCCTAGCAAAAATACAACAGAAATCATAAATATGACTTCTGGTAACCAAAAAATGATGCAGTTCTGGTCAAAGACATATTACAATGATACAAGCTTACATTCCAAACCACAACACTTAAATCATCACCAATCACTAGATTTAATCAAAACATTCCTCGTTTACTGGTTAAGGTCCTAATTCCCATTTTCCTATTTCTTTACCGGTAAGGTATTTCTAGTAGACCAAAAAGACTAAGATGACAAAATAAAACATAGTAAAAATCAATTGCCATCAGTGACAACACAAATAACTAATCAAAGTCATCCAATCGTGCAATCTCAATCTCTTCATCACAATGTCATCACAAATAATCCTCTACCAGTTCAGTCATCATTCTTCATCTGCATCAGTTATGCGAATCATGCCAACATTCTCCCCCTTTGGCATTGATGGCAACACCAACATAAACACCAACATATTCAATTAAAATCATGCTGCTCTATTCTAGAACTTCTCTGCTGCACTTCACTCTTTTGTCGGTTCTTCTCTTCTCCACCTAGAACTAAATCTTCATTTCTTCTCCCCTTTCTGTTACACATCTTCTCCTCCTTAGGCTAATATATTTATTCTCCACAGTCATATTTCTTATTCTCCCCCTTTTACAACAATGCCAAAGGTGCATATGCATCAACAATCATCAAATTTGTTGTTGCTGTCATCAACATCTCTGCAAATCTCATCTAAGTTGCTCCCCTTGTAGAGTAGCCATCATTTCATCAATCCATAGTGAAAAATATTCATTAAGCCCACTGGATTGATGCATCTCCTGCATCTTAGTTCATCTTATATAGGGGTTTGACCCCTAATTTACCTTTGAGGTACTCAAAAGTAGTCTTCAACAATGGTTTTGTGAAAATGTCTGCTAGCTGCTCTTTGTTTGTCACATACTCCATTCTGACTTGTCTTTCCTGTACTCTCTCCCTTAGATAGTGATTTTCAATTCTATGTTGTTTTTCCTTGCATGTAACATATGATTTTTTGAAATATTAATTGCACTTGTATTGCCACAATGAATAGTTACTGGTTCAAACATATCAAGTTTAAAACCTTCTAACACATGTCTCATCCAGATTGCTTGCGTGAAATTCATTGATGCTGCAACATACTCTACTTTTGTTGTTGACTATGATACACATGTCTTCTTTTTACTTGTCCAAGCAACCAATCTACCTCTAGGAAGAAATGTTGTACCGGTAGTGCTTTTTCGGTCATCAACATTGCCTACCCAATCCGCATCAGTAAACACTTCCAAATAAAAATCATTTTTATAAGGATACCATAAACCATAATCTATTGTGCCTTTCAAGTACTAGAATATCCTTTTCACCACTACCAAGTGAATCTCCTTGGGATCTTTCTAAAATATAGCAACCAACCCAACTATATGTGCAATATCAGGCCTACTGTGAACAACATAATGCAACTTACCAATCATGGACCTATATTATTTTTCATCAATAGAGGGTGAATCATCCTGTTTAGACAATTTACAACTTGTCACCATCGGAGTACCAACCGGTTTACAATCCTCCATGCCAAATGTTTTCAACACTTCCTTTATATACTTACTCTGATAGATAAATATTCCACCATCCAATTGCTGGACCTGCAACCCAATGAAAAAATTAATCTCACCAATCTCAAATTCTTTCTTCATCTCCTCAACAAAAGCCATACATAAATCATCATCACCTCCAAAAATTATATCATCTAAAAATATTTCAACTATCAACACTCTATCTCCATCCGTCTTAAGATTTATGTTAATGTCCTCACTGGTATGCTGGAATCCTATCTTGATCAGGTGTGCATTCAATCTTTCAAACCATGCTCTCGGTGCTTGCTTCAATCCATACAGTACCTTATGTAACTTGCAAACCATATCTTTATCCTCAGAAAAATCAAATCCATCTAATTGTCCTATGTACACTTCTTCCTCAAGGATGCCATTAAGAAAAACATATTTAACATCCATTTGGTAGACCTTAAATCCTTTAAATGCAGCATAAGAAAGTAACATTCTTAATCCTTCCAATCTTGCCATCGGTGCAAAGGTTTCTCCATAATCCACTCCTTCTTGTGTATAGCCTTTGCATACCAACCTTGCTTTATTCCTCACAACCTTGCCTTCTTCATTCAACTTGTTTCTAAAGACCCATTTAGTGCCAATCACATTCTTGTCTTCTGGTTTGGGAACAAGTGTCCATGTCTTGTTCTTCTCTATCTAATCCAATTCCTCATTCATAGCATTAATATAATCATCATCCTTCAATGCCTCTCTTACTATTTTAGGCTCAATGGTAGAAATCAGACATGAGTTTTCTTTGATTTTCCTCCTTGTTTGTACACCAACATTTTGATCTCCTATAATTTGTTCTTTTGAATGATTCAGTCTAACATACCTTGGTATTACCAATTCCAGTGCGGTGCCTTCTGCTTCATGTTATTCATCTTCTTCATCACTTTCTTCATTTACCAATTGAGCACCTATTTCTTCATTTTCCTGCTCATCATTCTTTTGTACTTCCGGTTCAATAAACACAATTTTTTCTTCATCTTTCTCAGGTTTAGATCCATTGGTCTCATCAGATTTCTTAGAGAGTTCATATACCTTCACATTTTCACTCTCAATGATCCTTTTTGTTCTCTTGTTATAACATTTGAAAGCCTTACTCTTTGCAGAGTAACCAAGAAAAATACCTTGATCACACTTTGCATCAAACTTTCCAGTGAAATCATCACGTTTAATGAAACATTTAGTCCCAAATTTTTTAAAGTAACTTACATTAGGAGTCTTGCCATGCCATAATTCATAAGGTGTTTTGTTGTTACCTCTCTTGACAAGTACCTGGTTCAAAGTAAAAGCAACAGTGCTAACTGCTTCTCTCCAAAACATTTTTGGTACTTCACCTTGAATCAACATGGTTCTAGCAGCTTCAACAATTGTTCTATTGATTCTCTCTAATATCCCATTTTGTGGTGGAGTTATAGGAGCTGACATCTGCCTCTTGATTCCCTGTTCATCACAAAACTTCACAAACTCATCAGAAGTAAATTCTCCTCCTCGGTTAGATCTCAAACATTTCAAATTCTTCCCAGTTTCTTTCTCAACTAAAGCTTTGAATGCTTTGAATTTACTAAATTCCTCAGACTATTCTCGTAGAAAAGTTACCCACATCATCTTGGAAAAATCATCAGTGAAAATCATGAAATATATATCACCAAAATAACTCTTAGTCCTTATAGGATGACACAGATCAATATGAACCAAATCTATAATATTTTCTGAAGAGAAATACTTACTCTTAAAAGATATAGAAGTCATCTTACCCATCTGACAATCCTTACATAACACATTATTCGGTTTAACAAGCCAGGGCAAACGACCTCTCACAATACTTGATTTACTAACCTTTATCAAATTGTCAAAATTCACATGACAAAACCTCTTTTGCCATAACCAACTGTCTTCAATCTTTTCCACCAAACAACTATTCACATTAGTATTCAGATGAAATAGATTACCTCTTGTCTGCTTTTGAGTATCAATGAATTCTCCATTTTTCCAAGAATCCTACACACTCCACTTTTAAATTCTAGAAGATATCCCTTATCATTTAATTGATCAACACTCAAAAGGTTATGTTTTAATCCATCAACCCAAAAGACATCATCTGCGTTACTTTTTCCATTCAATGAAATAGTTCCTTTACCTTTAACCATGCAGGGTGAGTTGTTACCAAACCTTACCACACCGCCATCAAATTCTTCAAGGGATAAGAATTTTTTTCTATCACCAGTCAAGTGGTGTGAGCAACCACTATCTATTACCCATTCATCACTGCTATCCATGTGAGACACCAATTCCTTTTCATCAGTCAGATCTTTCTTCATAGAAACAAACACTATCTCCTCATTGTCATCTTCTTTTGATTCTTCATCATTCACACCTTCATCCACTGCAACATAGCAATGGTTCGATCCTTTTCCTTTAAATTTCCTGAACTTTTCCTTTCTATCACTGTTAGGACAATTTGCAGCAATGTGTCCAATCTTATTGCAGGAAAAATACTTCAAGGGTAATTTACCTTTGTACTTACCAGTGCCTCAAGTTCCATCAGATGATCTTCATTATCATCCTCACCTCTGTTACCGCCATGATTAGACTAGCAGTCATGATTATGACAAATATCCTCTCCTTTCCTCGTAGATGTACTGGTTACAGAAGCTTTAAAAGAAGATTTAGATGGTTTTGAAAAACTATTATCAAAGCTGTTTAACTCAAATGCAGTCAACTTTCCAATAAGGGAATCGACAGTGACTTTATCTTTAGAAATAGATCTCAATTCTTGAATTGCAGAAAATCTAATAGCATATTGTGGTAGGAGAGTTCTAAACATTTTACTAACAACAATATCATCATCAATATTACCTCGAACACTTTTAATGCCACCTACAAATTCTTTAATCCTTTGACTATATTGTGCAATGTTCTCACCATCAACCATTTTCATGTCATCAATTTTGCCTCTTAAACTTTCTTCTTTTGCTCTTTGAACATGTTCATCTCCTCCATAAATCAATTCTAATTTCTCCCATAACTCAAATACAATTTCTAATCCATGAACATCTATATACTCAGAATCAGATAAAGTACTTACAATTACTTCCAAGGCTTGAATGTTTTCTTATTGTTCTTTAAGCTCATCCGGTGTCAAGAGGTGGGTAGTAGGAGAAACATACTTATTTATCACATGATTCCAATACTAAGCACCCAATCCTTTAATGCATATCTTCATCTGGTCTTTCCATATCCGGTAGTTGTCCTTGGTAAACTTGGGACCCTCCTTCTTCATCATCTTTCTTCAGGATCTTTCCCTCAATTTGTTAAGCTTTCTGCACACAGAGGACCAATGCTCTGATACCAATTGTTAATCTTAGAGGATCTGGTTAATACTGAGAGGGGGGGTGAATTAGTATTAACAAGAAATTAAAAATTAAAAATTAATTCTATAAAACTTCACCAAATCAATCATAAACCAGTAATAAACTCTTTACCATTATTGGTAATCACTGAAAACCAACTATTACACTGGTTTATTAGAATTGCTCATTAAGTGTTCATCAACATGCATAAACTAAAAGTAAAACATAACAACACATAAATACATTCACCATATGAACACCACGTTTTTCATGTGGAAACCCAAATAGGGAAAAACCACAGTGGGAATCAGTACCCACAAAAAATGTGCACTCTTTCAGAATGTGCCCTGCTAGGAGCCTAGCCCAATTAGAAGCTTACAAAGATGCCTTGTTAGGAGAAGACCTTGTTAGGAGTCACCCGGTTAAGGGATTTAGATGATAATCCTTGTTAGGAGCTTTGACCTATTAGGATCAACCTAATAAGAGGATTTAACACTCAGATGTTGAGCTACCCAGTTAAGGGATTTACAATGTAAGGCCTGTTAGGACCTAACCAGTTAAGGGTGTATACGGTGAAAATGGATAACAACAATATAATATTGAAAGACTAAATGAATTCAACCACAAAACCCTAGCCTAACAACAACAAAGATCCACCATAACATATGAAGATTACTTAAGACAATGCAAATCAAATGAAATCACAAAGATTATACCATCACATGTCCAATAGGGTTTGGATCTCCATTCTTCCTATCTCCATTGATCTTGCTAGATATATTTGCTCTCAGATTTTATGTGCACAAGAGCTCAACAAAGAACAAAATGTGGTTGCAAGTAGAATTGCTTATGTTCAAAGGCGTAGTGTAGTCAAGTAGTCAACAATGGGGGGCTTGATAATGAAGGAAGCATCTCCTTATATAGAAGACAATATATGAAATGAAGGGATAAGATTGAGAGGTGTAAAAGGAGGTCGGCTATGATTAGAGGGTAGGTAGAAGAAATAATAAAATAATGAAAGGGGTAGGTAGTGTATGAATTAAGAGATGAATGACATATGTCATAGGTAAAAAAGGCTAATGAATTAATTAAATAAATAAAGATTTATTTAATTAATAGAGGAAGTGGGATAATTAAATAAATAAGATATTTATTTAATTTAGGAAAAGGATAATTTAAATAAATAAATGTATTTATTTAAATGAGAAATAAGGCTAGAAGAGGATAAATGAATTAATTAAATAAATAAAGATTTATTCAGTTAATAGAAGAATTAAGCTTAGATAATTAAATAAATAAAATAATTTATTTAATTAGACATGACAATTTTAGGCATCTACATTTTGCCCCTCTTTGAGATAATGCGGCTTGTCGTGTTGTTTCAAAGAAGATAATATGAAATGATACAAAGTTGCCCCAAGATGGGAATGATATGCCCCCTCGAGAGATTGGATGAAAAAATGTCTGAAAGATCACAGACAATCTCTCGATAAGAAAGAAAGGCTAGAATGGACTGATCGGATAGAGTGACAGAGTCACGAGATAATGAAGACTGACTCGGGAAATGAGGGCTAGGGCAGTCTATAAGATAGACCATGAGGGAAATACATCCTCATTGTCATCCACACATCCAAGAGATCAGAGTGCAGAGGGAGATAGAGTAGCAACAGTCAGCAACGATGGCAATGGTTCACAGATTCGATCGCGTTCTCCGATTTCAGAGGCCAACAGATGCAGGAGAGCCAGTGAGTACCACAAAACCTCCTTGTACTTTGTTTCATTTATTGTTGTCATTAATGCATGCTAGATAGGGTAATAAATGCACTCTAGGATAGGGTCCAAAAAATGTCAAAAACGTCCAGGTGCGTCTGTGTTGGTGCCAGGCTACGTCGGTGGCAGGCACGTCTATGTTAGGAAAAGCATCTGTGCAGAATGCGGTCGCGTCTGTGTCATGCAGGCACGTCAATGAAATGCAGGTGCGCTTGTGTCTTTGAGGCACGTCTATGCAGAGCATAGGCACGTCTGTGTGTGTCAGACGCATCTGTGAAATGCAGACGCGTTTATGCAGTCTCTAAGTGCGTTTGTGTCATGAAAGCGCATTTGTATCCAAAAATGTGAATTTGTGACTTCTAGGTCAAATTGGCAGTTCTGTGATGAACATATGCTGTCGATTGGATAAGTTGCTGAGAGGATACACTCAAGCAGGTCCTCTAGGGAAAACTAGGATAACAAATAGGGCTAGGATTGACAATTCTGTGATAGAACATACGTTGCCAATTAGGAAACTACTCAAGAGGATCCACTCAAGCATAGGCCCTAGGATAAGATAGATCAAGACACTTTGTGATGAACAGTGAGTACCAAGATATAGTACTTTGTGATGAACAGGGAGTACTAAAATATGGACAGCACTTTGTGATGAACAGTGAGTGCAAATGTGAGCAGCACTTTGTGATGAACAGGGAGTGCCAAACACGTAGTACTTTGTGATGAATAGGGAGTACCACTAGGATAGAAGCAACACTTTGTGATGAATAATGAGTGTCACTAGGATAGAGCATCATACGTATGTAGATAAAAAGTAGCATTTTGTGATGAACAGTGAATGCCACTAGGACTGATATGATTGATTTGCTTGACTGCAGGAGTATTTGCCTATATTGGAGTCGCGGGAGAGATTCCCATCGACTCAGAGGTTGCGACTTGAGTTGACAGCCAGGGATCGAGCTGCGATTGAGGTTATGGGATTGAGACATATTCTGTATGTGCCTGAGTTTCGACCGAACATGGGATTGCTGACTGCACTGGCAGAGAGGTGGCACTCTGAGACTTGCACTTTTCATTTGCCGATGGGGGAGATGACAGTCACCCTAGAGGATGTCTATAGGATTCTACGGATACCGATCGATGGGGAACTGATTCCGTATGATCAAGATGGAGACAGGGATGCCCTGAGATGAGTGTTCCAGGATCTAACATTGGAGATGAGGGTTGGACATGTTGCTTGGGATACCATGGCAGCGATAGGGTTAGCGCTACCAGCGGTACTGGGAGGAGTGATCAGTGGGTTCTTGTGTTCGGATAGAGCGACACGAGGGTTGGCTGTGGGCTGGGGAGGTGCACTAGAGACATTAGTTACTCAGCACACCAGATATGCCTGGGGACCGTGCATGCTGGCACATTTATATTATGAGCTGCATCCGTTTGTGTACCACAGATCAGTGGGATTGGGCTACAGAGTGACATTGCTATAGGTGTGGGCATATGAGCATCTGCCAGTGACACAACCGATACACTTCAAGGGCAGGGGCCATGGACACAATTTTGTGCATTTGTATGATATGATCACCTCGCAACCACAGATTGCCAGGTTGGAGTACTGGCAGCGGGCTATAGATGAGATTGATATGGTTATATGGAGGCCATACCTGAGATGTGAGTAGTGGGAGGATGATGCAGTAGAGCTACCCTACACCTTCCAGAGAAGGTATTTGATTGGGCAGATGCCCTATGTATTGGAGAGGCAGCTGGTGGACAGAGTGGGTAGATAGTTTAGCAGGATCTAGTGGATGCCCCGGGGTTCACGCATGTACACGCGGACGGTTAGGGATCAGGCGCACTTTGGGCCTTTGATATCATATGATCAGGCTGTTACACAGCTAGTGGAGATGATGCCCTTACCCTGGGATATATGGCCAGAGATCAAGGATGCTGACATGGATGCAGAGTACACAGTGTATTGGACCAAGCATCCATTCCCATGCTTGACAGATCCAGGAGAGCCGCTAGATGGAGATGGTGGTGGGGATGGTGATGATGATGGAGATGATGGGGGTAGAGGCCGATAGAGAAGGCGGGGTGCAGTTGGAGAGAGGAGGGTGGCGCCACAGAGGGAGGGTGTAGAGGACAGACAGGCTTGGATTGTGAGGGGTCATGGTGGATTGCCGCTATAGGTGTTAGCAGTACAGGGTCCCAAACAGGTGCAGGGACAGGGACAGAGGCAGGTACAGTTACAGCCACCGGTACAGGAATAGACATAGGGATAGGCACTCGTACAAGGGGAGCCACAGGCAGAGCCATAGGGGGAGGCACAGGGGGCCGAGGTGGAGGAGGATGAGCTGGTTGACTTGAAGGAGATCTGCCAAGGACAGGCAGATGAGATCCAGGAGCTGGAGAGGGAGAGGGATAGACTCAGGAGGCAACTCAGAGATACTGAGTGGGAGTGGGACCAGGCCATTCAGCGATACACTGAGGCTGAGACAACACTGAGGGCTGGGAGGCAGGCGACAGAGGACACAGGAGCTAGATATGCCTATGTTCTATGGGCAGGGGGGAGATAGGTTACTGGTGTGACCTATACTATGGGGCAGTGCTACCAGATCAGTGGGCGAGGAGCTTCCGTAGACCATTAGAGACAGCGAGAGCTACAGGAGGGAGCCAGAGGAGATAGGCATCTAGCGGTGGGGTTATGGGTCCTCCACCACCAGATAGAGAGAACAGGAGGGATGATCCTGAGGTGGGTCCTTCCAGGGCTCAGATTCCATTGAGGCCAGGCAGCTCTGAGGGAGGGAGTTCATCATAGCCGTAGAGGGCTCCCTATGTATCAGTATTGTACCATTTTGTATGATGATGTAGACACCTGCCGGTGATTGTAGCCATATGATTTTGACATCATTGTATCATGACACTTTATATATATATATATATATATATATATATATATATATATATATATATATATATATATATATATATATATATATATATATATATATGAGATGATTCATCTTTGCGGAAGCTATATGCATGTGTACCTATGTGATGAGATGCTCTTATGTTGTATGTTTCTATATGATGCTTATGTTATGGATGCAAATATGTATATGATGCCATGCAATATTTTTGTTCTTTTATGTTTTATATATTATGCTAATGCAAAATGCTAATGAATATGATAATGCAAATGATTATTTACATGATGAGAATGTAAAATGTGCTAATACGTGTTGTGTACAGGATGCAATGCAATTGTGATATCTATATGTGTGTATAAAATGCTAATATGTGGTAATGCAGGTGCAACTACATGAAATGTAGATATTTTTTTGGCGTGACATTATACTCAGTCATGTGATAGCGAGCTACACGGACTCAAGAAGGATGATGGAAGTCAATCAAGAAAGGGGGATGAAAGATAGAAGATATGAAAGTGAAAGGGCTTCTTATGCGTTATCATCACTGAGCTTTATTATGGCAAAATAGGTTATGACAATCGAGGCATATGTTCGACCCAGAAAGTCATTGTACCTGTTTGCATGGAGATAAGATAGTCACAAACAAGGAATGCCCCAATTCACACTAGACTCATAGTGTCCTCATATCCTTGGACAAGTCATAGCATTACTAACACAGACAACAAATACAAATAGGTGACGATACCCCATCCTCGCCTTTCTAGTCAAAGACATCCTGGAGATAGAATCTCTAGTCAGAGACATCCTGGAAAAGCTAAAAGACATGTCACTAGAAAGAAAAAATCAAAAGAAAATCAAGACTCAACACCAACATCCACTGTAGTCCTCAAGGTTAGTGTCTCTTGTCACTTGTATAAGTCTTATTTGATTGTGGTCACAATGTTTACTTTCATCGAAAGGATAGATAACACTGAACCATATGTTGTCTGAGTCTGTTGAAAGATTTGATTTGTTGAAGCCCATTGTTGCTATTGTGTCTCATCTGAAATTGACTGCATCCATGAAACTGATACTTTATTGCGGCTTGGTGATGTAAAATGCTGCTTTATTGCAGATTGTGCGTGGATAGACTGAAGAAAACTGGAAGAAACTACACTCCTCGAAACATGTGATGCTCTTAGTTTCACACCCATCACTAGATGTAGGATTTTCCTTAGCCACAGATAGGAGCTGATTTATTATGGAGGGAAAGGGGTGATAAGGAAGGTTATTATGAATGGCTAACCAATCTTAGGTAGATCAACAACAAGCCATGATGGGAATAGGTAAGTTTATTATGGATGGATAGGTTGTGAGTGTGTGCAAAGTGAGAGGATAAAATTGAATCTTGAAGGAGGGAGGAGCAATGTCTCTACGCATGACACTGGTGACCCAGTTTTCACCATGGTACTTGCCCAGGGTGCCACCGAAGTGGTTTTCACCGTTGGATGAAATTATTTCTCTTTACTTTTTTTAAATTTTCAATGTTTTTGTGTCACAAGGCGCCTGTTTGCCAGGTTTTCACCAAGTAACGATTTTTTTATTTTATGTTTTTTTTTGTATTTTTGATCATTTTTGATGATTTTTTTTTTTGTATTTTGAATTAGGATATTCCAAAGAGCTATGTGTAGAACCTGCGAAGGTGCATGCTGTTGATAGGATCCTCCAAAAGTTCACCTTCTGTAGTTGAGAGCTGATATGCCCCAGATCCATATGCTGTTGTAATGATGTAAGGACCAAGCCAATTTGGTTCGAACTTGCCCTTCTTCTCTCTGTCTTGCTGATTTTTGGGGTTTTCTCTAAGAACCAAATCACCTACCTCAAATGTGCGAGGCTTGACTTTGTGATTGTAGCTGTGACTCATTTGTTGTTGATAAGCCTTGAGATGATTAAAAGCAGTTTGTCTTCATTCATCCAATAGTTCAAGTTTTTGTAAGCGAGAGACCCTGTATTCTTCATCACTGATAATGTTTTGCAAAGAGACTCATAAAGAGGGTAACTCGACCTCAATAGGCAAGATAGCTTCAGTGCCATAGACAAGTGAATAGGGTGTCACTCCTGTAGGTGTGTGGACACTTGTGCGGTAAGCCCAAAGTGCAGGATTAAGTTGGATATGCCAATTACGGCCAACGTCATCGACTGTCTTTTTTAAGATTTTGAGGATTGTTTTATTAGACGCCTTAGCTTGACCATTACCTTGGGGGTAATATGGTGTGGAGAAATGATGGGAAATATGGAAGTGATCACAGAGTTCACAAACATCTTGATTTTTGAAGGGACGCCCGTTATCGGTGATAATAGAAACAGGAATACCATATCGACAACTGATATAGTTGAGAATGAATGTAGCAATCTATTTTCCAGTGACTTGCATGAGAGGCACGACTTTGATCCATTTTGTGAAATACTCTGTGGCAGTGATAATGAATTTATGACCATTCGAAGAAGGAGGGTGAATCTTGCCTATGAGATCAAGTCCCCACTGACAAAAAGGCCAAGGAGTCGCAATTGGTTGAAGTTCTTGCACTAGCGCATGAATGAGGTCTCCATGAAGTTGACATTGCTTACATTTCTTGACAAACTGATATGAGTCTTTTTCCATATTGGGCCAATAATATCCAGTCCTGATGAGTTTCTTGGCTAAGGTAGGACCACTAGAATGTGGACCACATATCCCTTCATGTACTTCACGTAACTCAATCTGAGCTTCGTCGCTTTCCAAACATCTAAGAAGAGTGCCATCTAGACCTCGATGGTATAGGACATTGGTTAAAATGACGTATCGAGAAGTTTGGCGAATGAAAGTGCGACGTTGGTTATTGGATAGATCAGGAGGTAGGGTATTGTCACAAAGGTATGTGAAAATGAAACCATATAACTGGGACTCGGGACCGACGACACATATCATCTCAGTAGGAGTGATTTCATACAAAGGAACCAAAAGGTTATCCACCAAGAACTCATAGCAGGTCTCATTCGGAGGTAGATCGATTAGTGAAGCAATTGTAGCCATGGCATCTGCGGCTCGATTCTGCTCTCTTGGTATCTACTCAAAGTCTATTTTTGTGAAATATTGTTTCAGGTCATCCACCATTCTTTTGTAAGGCATTAATTTCTCATCCTTTGTTTGGTAATCATCAGTTTCTTGACGGATTACAAGTTGAGAGTCCCCAAAAACATGAAGTTCCTGGATCTTCCACTAAACAACAATCCGTAATCCTGTTGTTAATGCCTCATATTCTGCTATGTTATTATTGCAAGGAAATGATAAGCGGTATGATTTTGGTATAGAATCCCCTTGAGGAGTTATAAAGAGGATGCCAGCTCTTGCCCCATGCTGTGTGTGTGAGCCATCAAAGTATAATTGCCATGGTTTTGCATGTGACATTGTTAAAATGGATTCATCTGGGAATTCTGAAATTAGAGGAACATCATCTACCATGGGAGCATCTGCTAATTAATCTGCGATGGCTTGTCCTTTAATTGCTTTTCTGTCCACATAATCGATGTCAAATTCACTCAGGATCATTACCCATTTGGCTAGTCGCCTAGTAAGCATTGCTTTATTGAGAAGGTATTTCAATGGATCGATCCTTGCAACCAACTTAGTCTTATGAGTTAGCATGTAATGTCGTAATTTCTACGAAGCAAAGACCACAATGAGACATGCATGCTCAATTGGTGTGTAGTTTAGCTCGTATCCTACCAATGTGCGACTGATATAGTACACTGCCTTTTCTTTGCCTTCAGCATCTTGTTGTGCTAAGGGTGCCCCCAGTGCTGTTGAAGTAGCTGATATGTATAGTAACAGGGGTTGATTTGGAATTGGTGGCATCAAAACTGGCGGATTCAGAAGATAATCTTTAAGTATCTGAAAAGCCTGTTGACAGTTATCATCCCATTTGAATTTGATGTTTTTATGTAGCAAGTGTTGAAAGGGATTACATTTATCTGCAAGTTGTGCTATGAATCTTCGTATAGACTGGAGTCTCCCTTGTAAAGACCGAAGTTGACTGATGTTTCGTGGTGATTGCATCTCTAGGATGGCTTTGACTTTTGCTGGATCGGCTTCAATTCCTCTTTTTGATACAATGAATCCTAGGAGCTTCTCGGAGGTTACTCCAAAGACACATTTCTTGGGGTTTAATCTTACTTTTTATTTTTCCAACCGATCAAAGACGACTGAAAGTATGTCCAAATGTGTATTTTTGTCTGTAGACAACCAAAATTGTCCAGTCTAATTAAATAAATATTTTATTTATTTAATTATCTAAGCTTAATTCTTCTATTAATTAAATAAATCTTTATTTATTTAATTAATTCATTTATCCTCTTCTAGCCTTATTTCTCATTTAAATAAATACATTTATTTATTTAAATCATCCTTTTCCTAAATTAAATAAATTTCTTATTTATTTAATTGATCTCACCCCTTCTATTAATTAAATAAATCTTTATTTATTTAATTAATTCATTAACCTTTTCTACCCATGACACATGTCATTCATCTCTTAATTCAAACACTACTTACTCCTTTCATTATTTTATTATTTCTTTTACCTACCCTCTAATCATAGCCGACCTCTTTTTACACCTCTCAATCTTATCCCTCCATTTCATATAGTGTCTTCTATATAAGGAGATGCTTCCTTCATTATCAAACCCCCCCATTGACTACTTGACTACACTATGCTTTTGAACATAGGCGATCCTACTTGCAACCACATTCCGTTCTTTGTTGAGCTCTTGTGCACATAAAATCTGAGAGCAAATATATCAAGCAAGATCAATGGAGATAGGAAGAATGGAGATCCAAACCCTATTGGACATGTGATGGTATAATCTTTGTGATTTCATTTTATTTGCATTGTCTTAGGTAATCTTCATATGTTATGGTGGATCTTTGTTGTTGTTAGGCCAGGGTTTTGTGGTTGAATTCATTTAGCCTTTCAATATCGTTATTATTGTTAACCATTTTCACCATAAACATTTTGGCACGCCCCGTGGGACATATATTTTTGTTAGATCTATGTTTTTTGTAGATTTTTCTAACCCTATATTGTTGTTTTGTAAAACAATTTGGAGAATAATCTTGTGCAGCTAGGGTTTTGGACACAAAATCAAGATCTTGGAGAGATTTGATCATATCTCAAAAATGACTTGGAAATTTTGCACCAAATGTTTTTGCAGGTTGAAGAAAGTATCAGGAGCTCGCAATCCAAAATTCAGAATTTTTGGAGCATATTTTCATTTTCTATGAATTGTTTTTGATTTTTCATAAAAAATTAATTTTGAGAGCAAATGAGAGAATTTTTTGGATTTTCTTACATTTTTGAAAATATCTCATAATTATACACAGGATCTATTCTTTGTGATTTTAATTTTGATGCAAAATATTTCCCTAAAAATTGGATCTTTAAAAATTAGGGTTTTTCCTTATTTTGATCAGATCTCACAAACGACTTTGAATTTTGGTAGAAATTTTTTTGTGTAGGTCAAAAAATGTATCAGAAGGATTCAATAAAAAATTCAGATTTTTTGGATCATTTGTTTAATTTATATGAATTTTTTATGATTTTTCATAAAAAATTAATTTTGAGAGAAAATTAGCGAATTTTTTGGATTTTCTTACATTTTTGGTAATATCTCTTAATTATACATAGGATCTGTTCTTTGTGATTTTAAATTTGATGCAAAATCATTCCTCAAAAATCAGATCTTTAAAAATTAGGGTTTTGCATTATTTTACTCATATCTCACAAACTGCTTGGATTTGTTATAGAATTTATTTTATGCAAGTTTGGAAGACCATCAGGACTCTCCAGTAAAAATTTCAAATTTTTTGGATTGATTTTGCATTTTATATGATTTTTTTATGATTTTTCATAAAAAATTAAGTTTTGGAGCAAATTAGCAAATTTTTTGGATTTTCTTACATTTCTGGAAATCTCTTGAAATTTTACAATTGGTATTTTTTTATGATGAATCAGATCTTTGAATTGGTCAATAAAATACATTGTTGAAGGCCCTTATTTCACAAAGTCTTTTGGATCTAAAATTTACCTAACTTGTGTGCTTGCAGGAAGGGGTGATTATTTCAAAGAATCCAAACTACTAATAAATATTTGTTGCAGGTCCTTGGCAAGGGTTTTTGGATTTTTATTATGTGTCTTGTTTTCATAGACTAGCAAACACTTCAATTGGTGCACTGAAATTGAATCATTGTCTTTTGTGTCTTGAGCAATAGGCTCTTTTTGTTTAATCTTTAGAGGGCATGTCTTCCCATGTGGTCATTAGGACTACTAGTGAGAAGAGAATGACCCAAGTGGTAGCGAGGAAAACCCACCTCTTCTGAACCACTATAAAAAACTATATTCATGGTGAAAACTATGGATAACGTGTGCTGATTAGTTCATACCGACACTATGTCTCCCCATAAACCCGTTTGATCAAATTTATTTGATCAGTTGTAGGGCATAACCCCTACAGGCTGGGAGCCTTCTGTATTTATAGAGCTGAAAGTGCCACATGTATGGCCACACGAGTAGATGCCCTTACTAGCACCTTTTTGTTTTAGAAGCCAAAATCCTTCTAGTTGTTGAGGCAGGAGGTCGGACCTCTGGTAGCGGCCCACACACATACGGTTCTTAGTAGAGATACAAAGTTTGCCAAGGGGAGTTTTCATGGGGACTGATGCTTGGCTGACCTGAGAAGTGAGTGCCGAGGGTGGAGCCAGTGAGGTCAAGCATCTAAGTATCCGCTTTGAATAGTGTAGCCTCGGGGGTAAAACGTGGGATCAACAACTATTGTCTTGGCCAGCCATAAGAATTGTGCTTGACTTATTTTAAACATTCAAAACATTCAAGACCAAACAGCAAAACATTGTGTCTTTTGTGTCTTCAAGCGTATGCAAAACATTTTTACATCAAACAACACACTTTTCCTGGAGTCATTTTGAGTCTAAACACTTGCAAACATTGAGTCCTCATCAACATTGTGTCCTCTTGTCATGAAAAACAGTCAAACATTCAGATTTGGTCACAACCAACAACTTCACAAATTGGAAAAATTTTACAGTCTAGCAAACAAGAGCAATTAGTTTCAGAATTCTTGAGCTTCCTAGGTTGTTTCTCCAGGTTTTCATCTAGCATTCAACTTGTCTTTGGGTCTCACAAAGTCCATCATTGCTTTACATCTTACATTAAATTTACATTTGTCTAAACTTGAGTCAAAAGGTCACTTGCTTGTCCTCATCATACTTTGTCAACACACTACATACAACAACATTTTGCTAAGTGGTCCCTCACCAAGGTCTATCACCTTTGGGTCTCATTTGGTCTTACTTAGAGTCAAGGTCAACTTACCTCATCAAGAGACACTATCCTCTCTTTGGAAGTCACACCTACTCTACTACATACATACTTGGTCTTACACTTTGGACATTGCAAGTACACCTCAGATTCATTTACATTCCATCCAACTCTTGGTCTTCCATACTTTTTCCATTTTCATCTAGTCTCACACATCTCGGTCAATACCTAGTTCATGGTTGAAACCCGTCTTCAAAAATCTAGGAGAGAAACTAAAGAGGCTCAAGAGTCCGCAAACATGAGTTATTATGAGTATGACAATGATATCTTTTTCAATTCTGATCATACTACATTACCTGACATGGATGCCTATAGAAACATTCCAAATGTTGAGAACATGGACACTACAAACAACAATGATACACACAATGACAATATGGACAACTTTTCCATACATTCAGCAGAAGTGGAAGAAACCATTATGAATCCTCATTTCAATCGATTGGTTGAGGAAATAACGAGGAGAGATAGACAATACTTCTTACAAATGATGGCACAAAGTGGAGCCAAGATACCTCATGATTTTGACATGTCTCAAATAATGGAAAATCGACCTTTGCAACAAACTTGCTCCAACATGGATCAAACGAGGCCTAATAGTGGAGGCAATAGAGGACCACATCTTGTGCCTGAATCACCATCATCTTTGCTTCAAAAACTAGAGGTCCCACATACACATGGTTAAGCATATGATACTCACCTTCGCAGACCATTATGGAAGCCTTATGCAGAAAAATACACTCAAGCACATGCTAATGCTAAAGACCTACCACCAAAGCAATTGGATATCCAAAGGCATGCTCAAAATTTTGACACAAGGAAACCCCGCGTCAAATTTGGGGGAAACACATTAGAACATGACATGCCTGTAGAGTATGGTTTACATGGACAAAACATATATTCCATTCCTCACCATGACTCTATACCAAGTGGTCCTTATATGCAACATCACTATAGACCTCCTCCATATGAACATGTGTATGATCAATATCATACATATATGCAACATGCTCCTCCTCCAATTGGTGCCTCAAGCATAGGGTATGGTCCAAGAAGTCGATCTCCACCTAAGAACAATTTGGAGCAACAAATCAGGGACTTAAAAAAGAACATGGAGGACATAAATACACTGAAGCCAACATACACAATGAGAGACATATGTCCTTATCCATTTGACAAGAGCATTCCAATGCCTCCTTTTCCTACATACTTTGTGACACCTAAGTTTGATAAGTATAGAGGAAAAGGGGATCCTAAGGCACACATAAGATAGTTTTTCACAGCTTGCATTGAGGTAGCTTCAGAAGAGACATATTTGATGAGATTATTCCCACAAAGCCTAGGTGATCAAGCTATGGAATGGTTCCCCCAACTTCCACCTGGTATTAAGTCATGGGGTGACTTAGAAGAGGCATTTATTCAACATTTCTCCTACAATATAGAGACAGACATATCAGTCACTACTTTGTGCAACACCAAGCAAAAAGAGGAAGAGTCTTTTGCATCATTTTTACAAAGATGGAGGAATCTAGCCAGCAGATGCTCTTGTGAAATTCTACAAAAACAAATGGTAGAGATGTTCACCCAAAACGTTAACAAATACATTGGCTATGATATAAGGAAATCTTGTTTGTCCACCTTCAAGGACGTCATTGAAAAAGGTTTAGCGATAGAAAAGGTCCTAATTGAACAAGGAGTCATTAAGATATTCAAGGAAAACAAAGATGACTTTAAAGGAAAAGACAAGCCAAGATTTTGGAATAAAAACAAGAACATAGTCAATGATGGTGTTGTTGATGCCAATACAGTGTGACCCAAATTCATTTTTTGGGGATCAAATCAGGTGAATACTCAAACAAATTCTAAATCATGAAGGAAGTACACTCCATTGGGAGAACCACTTGAGTCAGTTTTCAAAAAGCTAGTGGCAAACAAGGTAATCACTATTCCAGATTTTCCTCCATATGAACCAAAGGTTAAACCAAATTGGTGGAATGATGATGAATATTGTGAATTTCATAAGAGCAAGGGTCATAAGACAGGAAATTGCCATCGACTAAAGAACATCATACAAGATCTCATTGATAGGGGTGACATTGAGATTGAAGGGCACTCATCCAATCAAGAACATGAGATTTTTAAGGAACCATTCCCAAACATGACAAAGGAAACGCTAAAGTCACAAATGATCAAACCAACTATGATTCAACTATCAATCACATCTCGATGGACAATTACGTCTCTACCATTATCATCAAGGACAAAAACCCTGAGAATTCTACCCAAAGACCCAAGATTGTCTTAAAAGGCATTGGATCTTCTTCCGAACCTACCTCTGAATGTCATGTTACAACCCGTCGAGGTAAAATCACTTTGCAAGGTGCTCCAGCCAAGAACACCGCTTCCTCATCAACCAAACCTGAGTATGACCTTGTAGAACAATTAGGGAAGACACCTGTGCTCATCTCCATTCTTGAGCTCCTACGCATATCCCCCACACATAAAGCCATTCTTGACAAAATCTTGAGAGACACTATTGTCCCTACTGATCTGAACGTGGACCAATTTCAAGCCATGGTGGGATACCTTTCCATTCCACACTCCCTTACATTCACAGAAGCCGATGACGCCTCCGTAAGTCAGCCACATAATGCACCTTTACACATTGAATCCTTCATACACAAACATAGAATAAAATGAGTCTTGATAGATGGAGGAGCAGGTCTAAACATTTGTACATTGAACACTATTAAACAATTGGGATATTCCGACAAAGCTGTGAATTCTACAAACAAAATTACTATCAAAGCATATGATGATGAAGAGCGTTCATCCAAGGGTACAGTCACCTTACCTCTCAGAGTTGGGCTAGTTACAAAGGATGTGGTTTGTTAAGTACTTGATCTTGATCTCACATACAACATATTGCTAGGACGTCCTTGGATTCATGAAATGAGCGCAGTCCCATCTACATATCATCGATGTATCAAGTTCCCTCACAATGGAGTTGAAGTGACCGTCAAAGTTGACCCAAATCCATTCATATATTGCAACAATCTGCGACCTAGATCAGAAATAACAATCCCAGTCAATCGAGAAGTTGTTCCATCTTCGACATATGTGGATCTAGAATCCTTGAAAGCTTCTACATCAAAGCAAGCAGAGCTCAAAGAAAAATTCAAGATTAAAGATTTGGGATGTGGTGAGTATATCTTTCATGTTGATCAACTCCCACTATCTCCTAAGGTATTCAGTCAATAGGAACAACCTACAAACAATTTGCAATGCCAAGGAATTGGGTGTGAACCACCTAGTGTTGTGGCTACTAAGTCTGAATTCAAATCTCCTCTAGTGGTGCAAGCATCTCTTGATATCAATAGTCCTAAGAATGGTTCCAACAAAGAATCTATTGAGTGTATCACCAGCCCTCTTGAGAACTCACATAGCTTTACCATATCATCCACTCATTCCATTTCCAGTCCGCTCCTAGACTTGGATCAACAAGAATTACAAAAGCCCTTAATTATCAGGGATGAAAATCAAGCATTGAAAAAAAAAACTAAAAGTCAAAACTAAAGAAAAGTCCTTTAGTCCAAATCAAAATCAAAAGCTACTGGACTCTGCAAAAATCAAAGTCAAGGATAAAACTCATATGAATCAAAAAGCGAAAAAGTTGATCTCCCCTAATATCAAAATAACTGGGGGCAAAAGTTCTACAATTGTAAGTCAAAAAGCATACTTGTTGATCCTAAGTCTCCATCATGCTATCCTACTTTCACTTCTTTTCACAATCATAAGCCTTCATTCCTCATCCACTTGTTCCACACATCCTTTCCCTTCTGGCAATACATCATGGACCTTTAATGGAGCTTCCTTGAAGGACTTTGTTATCAGGGGTGCCCAAACTTCTTTAGGTGATACGCATACGGGTCTGTGTAGTCCACACACTAGTAATTCTATCTCAGTTCCATTATCAAGGAAGACAGTCACTCGAGATACATATCATTCAGTCAAAGAACAATGCAGTTACAATCATAAGGTTAAGCCTCACACATTTGAGGTGGGTGACTTAGTTCTCAGAGAAAACCCTAAAAATCAGCAAGACAGAGAGAAGAAGGGCAAGTTCAAACCAAATTGCCTTGGTCCTTATATTATCACAGCAGCCTATGGATCTGGTGCATATCGACTCTCAACTACAGAGGGTGAACCTTTGGAGGATCCTATCAATAGCATGCACCTTCACAAGTTCTACACATAGCTCTTCAGAGTATCCCAATTCAAAAATGCAAAAAAATTCAAAAATACAAAAAAAAATCATAAAAATAAAAAATCGTTACTTGGTGAAAACCTGACAAACAGGTGCCTTGTGACACAAAAAAAAATAAAAAAAATAAAAAATTGAAAAATCGAAAAAAGTAAAGAGAAATAATTTTGTCCAATGGTGAAAACCACTTCGGTGGCACCCTGGGCAAGTACCATGGTGAAAACTGGGTCACCAGCGCCATGCGTAGAGACATTGCTCCTCCCTCCTTTAGGATTCACTTTCATCCTTTCACTTTGCACACACTCACAACCTATTCGTTCATAATAAACTTACCCATTCCCATCATGGCTTGTTATTGATCTACCCAAGATTGGTTAGCCATTCATAATAAACCTCCCTTTTCACCTCCCTTTCCATCCATAATAAATCAAATCCTATCTATGGCTAAGGCAAATCGTACGTCTAGTGATGGGTGTGGAACTAAGAACATCACATGTTTCGAGGAGTACAGTTTCTTCCAGCTTCCTTCAGTCTATCCACGCACAATCTGCAATAAAGCAACATTTGCATCACAGATCCGTAATAAAGTTTCATCTTCTCCGCAATAAAGTTTCAGTTTCATGGATTCTGTCAGTTTCAGATGAGACACATCAACAACAATGGGCTTCAACAAATCAAATCTTTCAATAGACTCAGACAACATATGGTTTAGTGCTATCTATCCTTTCTGTGAAAGTAAACATTGTGACCACAATCAAATAAGACTTATACAAGTGACAAGAGACACTAAATTTGAGGACTACAGTGGATGTTGGTGTCGAGTCTTGGTTTTCTTTTGATTTTATATTTTGGTGACATATCTTTTAGCTTTTCCAAGATGTCTTTGACTAGAAAGGCGAGGATGGGGTATCGTCACCTATTTGTATTTGCTGTCTGTGGATTGTCTTTTAGTAATGCTATGACTTGTCCAAGGATATGAGGACACTGTGAGTCTAGTGTGAACTGGGGCATTCCTTGTTTGTGACTGTCTTATCTCCATGGAAACAGGTACAATGACTTTTTGTGTCAAACATATGCCTCGATTGTCATAACCTACTTGCCATAATAAAGCTCAATGATGATAACGCACAAGAAGCTCTTTCACTTTCATATCTTCTATCTTTCATCCCCCTTTCTTGATTGACTTCCATCATCCTTCTCGAGTCCGCGTAGCCTGCTATCACATGACTGAGTATAATGACACACCAAAAACATTTGCATTTCATGTAGTTACACCTGCATTACCACATATAAGCATTTCATACATACATATAGATATCACAACTGCATCACATCCTACACACAACACCTATTAGCACAATTTACATTTACATTATCATATTCATCTGCATTACATACATTCACATTTGCATCATGCATACAAATATAAAACATAAAAGAATAAAAAATATATATATTGCATTGCATCATATACATATTTGCATCCATATCATAAGCATCACATAAGAACATCTCATCACATAGGTACACATGCATATAGCTGCCGCAAAGATGAATAATCTCATATATATATATAAAGTGTCATGATACAATGATGTCAAAATCATATAGCTACAATCACTCGCAGGTGTCTACATCATCATACAAAAATGGTACAATATTGATACATAGGGAGCCCTCTACGGCTATGATGAATTCCCTCCCTCAGAGACGGCTAGCCTCAACAGAGTCTGAGCCCTAGAAGGACCCACCCCAAGATCATCTGTCCTCTGCAGCCACCCCTCGTGTCACCCTATCTGAACAGAGGAACCCACTGATAACTCCTGCCAACACTGCTGGTAGTGCTAATCCTGTCTGTGTCATCATGTCCCATGCCACGTGTCCAGCCCTCATCTCCAATCCCAGATCCTAGAACACTCATCTAAGGGCATCCCTGTCTCCATCTTGATTGTACGGAATTAGCTCCCCATCGATCGGTATCCGCAGAATCCTGTATACATCCTCCAGGGTGACTGTCATCTCCCCCATCAGCAAATGAAAAGTGCAAGTCTCAAAGTGCCACCTCTTCGCCAGTGAAGTCAGCAATCCCATGTTTGCCTGAAACTCAGGCACATACAGAATATTTCTCAATCCCATAGCCTCAATCGCAGCTCAATCCTCGGCTGTCAACTTAGGTCGCAACCTCTGAGTCAATGGAAATCTCTCCCGTGACTCTAGCATAGGCAAATACTCCTATAGTCGCACAAATCAATCATCTCAGTCCTAGTGACACTCACTATTCATCACAAAGTGTTGCTTCTATCCTAGTGGTACTCCCTGTTCATCACAAAGTACTACATGTTTGGCACTCCCTGTTCATCACAAAGTGCTGCTCACATTTGCACTCACTGTTAATCACAAAGTGCTGCTCACATTTGCCCTCACTGTTCATCACAAAGTGCTGCTCATATTTTAGTACTCCCTGTTCATCACAAAGTACTATATCTTGGCACTCACTATTCATCACAAAGTGCCTTGATCTATCTTATCCTAGGGCCTATGCTTGAGTGAATCCTCTTGAGTAGTTTCCTAATTGGCAATGTATGTTCTATCACAGAATTGTCAATCCTAGCCCTATTTGTTATCCTAGTCTTCCCTAGAGGACCTGCTTGAGTGTATCCTCTCAACAACTTATCCAATTGATAGCGTATGTTCATCACAGAACTGCTGATTTGACCTAGAAGACACAAATTCACATTTTTGGACACAAACGCGCTTTCCTGACATAAACATGCATTTATTACATTACCTAGCATGCATTAATGACAACAATAAATGCATCAAAGTACAAGGAGGTTTTGTGGTACTTACTGGCTCTCCTACCTCTGCTGGCCTCTGAAATCGGCGAACGTGATCGAATCTGTGAGCCATTGCCATTGCTGCTGACTGCTGCTGCTCTATCTCTCTCTATACTCTGATCTCTTGGATGTGTGGATGACAATGAGGATGTTTTTCCCTCATGGTCTATCTTATAGACTACCCTAGCCCTAGTCTCCTGTGTCAGTCTTCATTATCCCGTGACTTTGTCACTTTATCTAGTCAGTCCATTCTAGCCTTTCTTTCTTATCGAGAGATTGTCTGTGGTCTTTTCACACATTTTCATCCAATCTCTCGAGGGGGCATATCATTCCCATCTTGGGGCAACTCTGTATTAGTTCATATTATCTTCTTTGAAACAACGCGACAGGCTGCATTGTCTCAAAGAGGGGCAAAATGTAGACACCCAAAATTGTCTAGTCTAATTAAATATATATTTTATTTATTTAATTATCTAAGCTTAATTATTCTATTAATTAAATAAATCTTTATTTATTTAATTAATTCATTTATCCTCTTCTAGCCTTATTTCTCATTTAAATAAATACATTTATTTATTTAAATTATCCTTTTCCTAAATTAAATAAATATCTTATTTATTTAATTGATCTCACCCCTTCTATTAATTAAATAAATCTTTATTTATTTAATTAATTCATTTATCCTCTTCTAGCCTTATTTCTCATTTAAATAAATACATTTATTTATTTAAATTATCCTTTTCCTAAATTAAATAAATATCTTATTTATTTAATTGATCTCACCCCTTCTATTAATTAAATAAATCTTTATTTATTTAATTAATTCATTAACCTTTTCTACCCATGACACATGTCATTCATCTCTTAATTCATACACTACCTACCCCTTTCATTATTTTATTATTTCTTTTACCTACCCTCTAATCATAGTCGACCTCCTTTTACACCTCTCAATCTTATCCCTCCATTTAATATAGTGTCTTCTATATAAGGAGATGCTTCCTTCATTATCAAACCCCCCCGTTGACTACTTGACTACACTATGCTTTTGAACATAGGCGATCCTACTTGCAACCACATTCCGTTCTTTGTTGAGCTCTTGTGCACATAAATTCTGAGAGAAAATATATCAAGCAAGATCAATGGAGATAGGAAGAATGGAGATTCAAACCCTATTGGACATGTGATGGTATAATCTTTGTGATTTTATTTGATTTGCATTGTCTTAGGTAATCTTGATATGTTATGGTGGATCTTTGTTGTTGTTAGGCTAGGGTTTTGTGGTTGAATTCATTTAGCCTTTCGATATTGTTATTATTGTTTTATCCACTTTCACCATAAACACTATCTATTGATTTGCCCAAGAGGTCATCCACATAATCTTCCATAGTAACATGCATGAGATCATGAAAGATAGTAGTCATGGCTCTTTGATATGTAGCGCCTGCATTTTTTAGCTCGAAGGGCATGACATTCCAGCAGAAGGTTCCCCAAGGACAAGTAAATGCCGTTTTGTGTTGATCCTCAGACACAATCTTTATTTGATTATAAGTAGAGAATCCATCCATCAAAGATAACATCGCATGACCTGCTGTGAGATCAACAATCAAGTCAATATTTGGTAATGGAAAATCATCCTTAGGACAAGCTTTGTTGATGTCTCTGAAATCTATACATATTCTAATACTACGATCTGGTTTATTGACAGGCACTAAGTTAGAGATCATTCAGGATAATCAATTGGGCGTATGAATCCGACATCCAATAATTTCTCAAGTTCTGCTTTGACGAGTAATGCCCCTTGTGGATGCATCTTTCTTAATTTTTGTTTCTCTGGTTTTGCCCCTGGTTTAACTGTCAAATGATGCATTACCAAATCCGGATCCAGTCCAGGCATATCAGCGTATGACCATGCAAAGTTGATTTGTCGTTCTTTGAAGAAACTTATGAATTTTGACCTTTCTGACTCTGTCAAAGATTGGGCCAGGAATATGTTGTGTGGAACCTCTTTCGTACCAATATTTGTTTTGATAGTCTCCTCTACCAACATGGATGAATTTTCCTTATATGATGCTGGGAGAATATCGAGCCTTCCGTCTTTGAGTGCCTCAGAGAGGTTTTCACCCTTAGATACGTCCTTTCTTTTTACTTTTTTGGGGTCAGACAGCGCCACAGTGTGGTTTTTGCCATGAGACCCTTGGTTTGTTTTTATTTTTATATTTTTGCGACTAGAAGGCTCGACACTCTCACCAAAATATGCCATGCTATTGAGTTCTATAGTGTATCCCGCTTTATGGTCCCCAGGGGGAAGATCATCTCGTATGCCAAGATAGTCAATAAAAGCTTCATCATTTTGGAATCTGTCAAACTATGCAAGTCCTTCATGATCCCAGTCAATAAGTTGGTGGTGAATGAGGGGAAGGCCTTTAATGTCTTCGAAGTTAGCGGGGCTAAGAGTGAAGATGTAGTTATATTTAGGTATGTCGAGGTAGTTATCGAGGTCATCATTGGCACTCTCCTCATCAGTGTCGATTGTGAACAAATCCAAATTATCATCACTAGTAGCACATTCCAGGGCAGGTGTTCTCATTCTATGTGATTTTGACCTAGAACCTAGAGACAAGGACTGTGTGGAATCATCAGGGGTTGTTTCTTGACCAACTTTGAATTTTTCATAGAATTCCTCTTCTTTTGTGGGTTCATATGGCTCTCTGAATGTCTTAGTGATCTCGTAGTCATTGGAGGATTTGTCTGAACCCCATTCCCATTCATTGGAGTCTATGGAATAACGAGTTTCTTGTTGAATTTTGGCATCTTTGATTTGCAATACTTCTTCTGTCCTTTGAGTGTGGACCTTGGAAGTCACAAAACCAAGTCCCTTCGAGCATTCCTTTTTTAATGTCAATTCAGGTTGTAAAGGTTCAATGATGCCTTCCTTTCTTAACCCAAGAGGACTTTTGCCATCATACCCAAATTTTTGTAGAATCTTGAACCCTTTTCCATACTTCTCACATGGTATACTGATGTGATCTTGTGTATCATTTTCAAGGTCTTTGTAAAGAATTTTTTATAAGTCTTCCTCTTCCAATTCACCCCATCTTTGAAAGATAGTAGGGTCCCATTTGAGTATATTGATAGATACCTGCTTATTAGGATGTGGTCTTCCATATTATTTTGGTGAACTCATGACTTGTTGTAAGTACATGGTCTGATTCAAAGTGTTTTCACCCATGCCCTTGTCCTGGAATTTTCCCTTAAGTTCACCTTGTTTTGATGTCAAAGGTTTTAATGACTCAGGATCAATGTATGTAGAAGAAGGAATAGCTTCGCGATTATTGGGAATGATGGTCTCAGTTTTTGGTCTCAAGTTATTGCAATATATGAATGGATTAGGATCACCATTAACCGTTATTTCAACTCCATTGTGAGGAAACTTAATGCATTGGTGATATGTAGATGGGACTGCCCTCATTTCATGAATCCAAGGATGTCCTAGCAATATGTTGTATGTGAGATCAAGATCAAGTACTTGACAAACCACATCCTTTGTAACTGGCCCAACTCTGAGCGGTAAGGTGACTGTGCCCTTGGATGAACACTCTTCATCATCATATGCTTTGATAGTAATTTTGTTTGTAGAATTCACGGCTTTGTCAGAGTATCCCAATTGTTTAATAGTGCTCAATGTACAAATGTTTAGACCTGCTCCTCCATCTATCAGGACTCGTTTGATTCTATGTTTGTGTATGAAGGATTCAATGTGTAATGGTGCATTATGTGGCTGACTTACAAAGGCGTCATCGGCTTCTGTGAATGTAAGGGAGTGTGGAATGGAAAGGTATCCCACCATGGCTTGAAACTGGTCCACGTTTAGATTAGTAGGAACAACAGTTTCTCTCAAGATTTTGTCAAGAATGGATTTATGTGCGGGGGATATGTGTAGGAGCTCAAGAATGGACATGAGTGCGGGTGTCTTCCCTAACTGTTCTACAAGGTCATACTCAGGTTTGGTTGATGAAGAAGTGGTATTCTTAGCTGGAGCACTTTGTAAGGTAAATTTACCTCAACGAGTTGTAACATTACATTCAGAGGTAGGTTCGGAAGAAGATCCAATGCCTTTTAGGACAATCTTGGGTCTTTGGGTAGAATTCTCTGGGTTTTTGTCCTTGATGATAATGGTAGAGACGTAATTGTCCATCGAGATGTGATTGATAGTTGAATCATAGTTGTAGGATGCTCTGGTATAGTTGGTCTGGTCATCTGTGGCTACAGCTTTTCCCTTGTCATGCTTTGGGAATGGTTCCTTAAACATCTCATGTTCTTGATTGGATGAGTGTCCTTCAATCTCAATGTCACCTCTATCAATGAGATCTTGTATGATGTTCTTCAGTCGATGGCAATTTCCTATTTTATGTCCCTTGCTTTTATGGAATTCACAATATTCATCATCATTCCACCAATTTGGTTTCACCTTTGGCTCATATGGCAGAAAATCTGGAATTGTGATTACTTTGTTCACCACTAGCTTCTTGAAAACTGACTCTAGTGGTTCTCCCAATGAAGTGTACTTCCTTCGTGATCTAGAAGTTGTTTGAGTATTCACTTTATTGTTTGTAGAGCTTGATCCTGAAAAAATGAATTTGGGTCGCACTGTATTGGCATCCACAACACCATCATTGACTGTGTTCTTGTTTTTGTTCCAAAATCTTGGCTTATCTTTTCCTTTAAAGTCATCTTTGTTTTCCTTGAATATCTTAATGACTCCTTGTTCGATTAGGACCTTTTCTGTCGCTAATCCTTTTTCAATGATGTCCTTGAAGGTCGACAAACAAGCTTTCCTTAGATCATAGCCAATGTCTTTGTTAACATTCTGAGTGAACATCTCTACTATTTGTTTTTGTGGAATTTCATAAGAGCATCTGCTAGCTAGATTTCTCCATCTTTGTAAAAATGATACAAAAGACTCTCCCTCTTTTTGCTTGGTGTTGCACAAAGTAGTGACTGATATGTCTGTCTCTTTGTTGTATGAGAAATGTTGAATAAATGCCTCTGCTAAGTCACCCCATGACTTAATATCAGGTGGAAGTTGGGAGAACCATTCCATAGCTTGATCACCTAAGCTTTGTGGGAATAATCTCATCAAATATGTCTCTTCTGCTGCTACCTCAATGTAGGCTATGAAAAACTGTCTTATATGTGCCTTAGGATCCCCTTTTCCTCTATACTTATCAAATTTAGGTGTCACAAAGTGTGTAGGAAAAGGAGGCATTGGAATGCTCTTGTCAAATGGATAAGGACATATGTCTCTCATTGTGTATGTTGGATTTGGTGTATTTATGTCCTCCATTTTCTTTTGTAAGTCCCTAATTTGTTGTTCCAAGTTTCTCTTAGGTGGTGATCGACTTCTTGGACCATACCCCATGCTTGAGGCACCAATTGGAGGAGGAGCATACTGCATATATGGATGATATTGATCATACACATGTTCATATGGAGGAGGTCTATAGTGGTGCTGCGTATATGGACCATTTGGTAGAGATTCATGTTGAGGAATGAAATATCTACTTTGTCCATGGATACCATACTCTACAGGCATGTCATGTTGTAATGTGTTGCCCCCAAATTTGACACGGGGTTTCCTTGTGTCCAAATTTTGAGCATGCCTTTGAATATCCAATTGCTTTGGTGGTTGATCCTTAGTATTGATATGTGATTGAGCATATTTCTCTACATAAGACTTCCATAATGGTCTGCGAAGGTGAGTATCATATGTTTGACCATGTGTATATGAGACCTTTGGTTTTTGAAACAAAGATGATGGTGATTCAGGCACCAGATGTGGTCTTCTATTGCCTCCACTATTAAGCCTCCTTTGATCCATGTTGGAGTAATATTGTTGCAAAGGTCTATGTTCCATTATTTGAGACATGTCAAATTCATGAGGTATCCTGGCTCCACTTTGTGCCATCATTTGTAAGAAGTATTGTATATCCCTCCTCATTATTTCCTCAACCAATTGATTGAAACAGGGATCCATAATGGATTCTTCCACATCTGCTGAATGTACTAAAAAGTTGTCCATATCATCATTGTGTATATCATTGTTGTTTGTAGTGTCCATGTTCTCAACATTTGGAATGTTTCTATAGGCATCCATGTCAGGTCATGCTTGCGGACTCTTGAGCCTCTTTAGTTTCTCTCCTAGATTTTTGAAGACGGGTTTCAACCATGAACTGGGTATTGACCGAGATGTTTGAGACTAGATGAAAATGGAAAGAGTATGGAAGACTAAGAGTTGGATGGAATGTAAATGAATCTTAAGGTTTACGTGCAATGATCAAAATGTAAGACCAAGTATGTATGTAGTAGAGTAGGTGTGGCTTCCGAAGAGATGATAGTTTCTCTTGATGAGGTAAGTTGACCTTGACTCTAAGTAAGACCAAATTGGACCCAAAGGTGATAGACCTTGATGAGGGACCACTTAGCAAAATGTTGTTGTATGTAGTGTGTTGACAAAGTATGATGAGGACAAGCAAGTGACCTTTTGACTCAAGTTTAGACAAATGTGAATGTAATGTAAGGTGTAAAGAAATGATGGACTTTGCAAGACCCAAAGACAGGCTGAATGTTAGATGAAAACCCAAAGAGAAATAACCTAGGAAGCTCAAGAATTCTGAAACTGACTGTGTTTGTTTGCTAGACTATAAAAGTTTTTAATTCTGAACACAGACGCGCTTGTATACTGCATAGACGCGATTTCCTGACATAGACATGGTTCTATTTAACACATATGTGTTTCTAAGATTTTGGTAAATGCAATGTTGATTCTGGAAACACATACGCATTTCTGCCCTTCACAGACGCGATTGTACAACACAAATGCTATTATGTTAGACACAGACGCGTTTCTGCAAATTTTGTGCAATTTGTTTTCCAAACTGTGAAGTTGTTTTTGTTGTGACCAAATCTAACTGTTTGACAGTTTTTTCGTGACAAGAGGACATAGTGTTGATGAGGAGTCAATGTTTGCAAGTATCTAGACTCAAAAATATGACTCAAAGGAAGTGTGATGTTTGATGTAAAATTGTTTTGCATACACTTGAAGACACAAAAGACACAATGTTTTGCTGTTTGGTCTTGAATATTTGATTGTTCAAAATAAGTCAAGCACAATTCTTATGGCTGGCCAAGACAATAGTTGTTGATCCCACATGAGGTTTTACCCCCGAGGCTACGATATTCAGAGAAGATACTTAGATGCTTGACCTCACTGGCTCCACCCTCGACACTCACTTCTTGGGTCAGCCAATCATTAGTCCCCATGAAAACTCCCCGTGGTGAACTTTGTATCTCTACAAAGAACTGTATGTGTGTCGGCCGCTACCAGAGGTCCAACCTCCTGCCCCAACAACTAGAAGGATTTGGGCTTCTAAAACAAAAAGGTGCTAGTAAGGGCATCCGCTCGTGTGGCCATACATGTGGCACTTTCAGCTCTGTAAATACAGAAGGCTCCTAGCTGGTAGGGGTTACGCCCTACAACTGATCAAATAAATTTGATCAAACGGGTTTATGGGGAGACATAGTGTCGGTATGAACTAATCGACACACGTTATCCATAGTTTTCACCATGAATACAGTTGTTTATAGTGGTTCAGAAGAGGTGGGTTTTCCTTACTACCGCTTGGGTCGTTCTCTTCTCACTAGTAGTCCTAATGACCACACGGGAAGACAGGCCCTCTAAAGATTAAACAAAAAAGAGCCTATTGCTCAAGACACAAAAGACAATGATTCAATTTTAGTGCACCAATTGAAGTGTTTGCCAGTCTATGAAAACAAGGCACACAATAAAAATCCAAAAACCCTTGCCAAGGACCTGCAACAAAGATTTATTAGTAGTTTGGATTGTTTCAAATGATCACCCCTTCTTGCACACAAGTTAGGTAAATTTTAGATCCAAAAGACTTTGTGAAAATAGGGGCCTTCAACAAAACAATTTTGCTTTCAAGACAAGCTGCGCCAATTTCGTTAGCTAGATTTGCAAATGTTAGCTCAAAATAATCCAAATCTAAAAAAAAATAAAACCGAATGACTAAAAAAAAATGAATTAATAAAACTAAAAAAAAAATGAAATCAATGCACATAGACGCAGTTACCCCAAACACAGATGCAGCTCTCTGACGCAGACGCGCTTTTGTGAAACACAGACACAGTTTCAGAACATAGATGCGGCTTCTAGACACAGACACGTCTAAAAACACCATAGACGCGAATAAGGAACACAAACGCGATTTTCGGAATCTGCAAAAAAAAAAAATACCGTCGAGGATGTAGATGCGATCCAAGATGTCGCAAATGTGGCAAAAAACCAAAAACGCAATCCGAAAGTACGCAAATGCGAAAATATCAAAATGCCGTCGAAAATGTCAGATCTGCAACTTCAAAATACAATATCTGCAACAAGGATGTTAAATGCAAAAGGGACAAGGGTCCCACTAGGCGTGCCAAAATGTATATGGTGAAAATGGATAACAACAATATAATATTGAAAGACTAAATGAATTCAACCACAAAACCCTAGCCTAACAACAACAAAGATCCACCATAACATATGAAGATTACCTAAGACACTGCAAATCAAATGAAATCACAAAGATTATACCATCACATGTCCAATAGGGTTTGGATCTCCATTCTTCCTATCTCCATTGATCTTTCTAGATATATTTGCTCTCAAATTTTATGTGCACAAGAGCTCAACAAAGAATAGAATGTGGTTGCAAGTAGGATCGCTTATGTTCAAAAGCGTAGTGTAGTCAAGTAGTCAACAACAGGGGGCTTGATAATGAAGGAAGCATCTCCTTATATAGAAGACACTATATGAAATGGAGGGATAAGATTGAGAGGTGTAAAAGGAGGCCGACTATGATTAGAGGGTAGGTAGAAGAAATAATAAAATAATGAAAGGGGTAGGTAGTGTATGAATTAAGAGATGAATGACATGTGTCATAGGTAGAAAAAGCTAATGAATTAATTAAATAAATAAAGATTTATTTAATTAATAGAGGAAGTGGGATAATTAAATAAATAAGATATTTATTTAATTTAGGAAAAGGATAATTTAAATAAATAAATGTATTTATTTAAATGAGAAATAAGGCTAGAAGAGGATAAATGAATTAATTAAATAAATAAAGATTTATTTAATTAATAGAATAATTAAGCTTAGATAATTAAATAAATAAAATATTTATTTAATTAGACTGGACAATTTTGGTTGTCTACAGACAGAAATACACATTTGGACATACTTTCAGTCGTCTTTGATCGGTTGGAAAAATATTTATTTAATTAGACATGACAATTTTAGGTGTCTACAAAGGGATTTTGACTATTGCAATTGTTGAGAACAACACTGAATGATCTGGGCATAGCATTTAACTTCTTGCTTGATCAGATCCAATTCTTGCTCCAAATCTGCTACACTCTGGTAGATCTCATACTCTGGTTCAGCTTCACACTCTTCTCAAAACCACCGACACAACAAACATCAACTATACCGACCTAAATAACCTTCTCAACTTAGTCGGTTACAAAAACCTAAGACTTACAACATAGATCAACACAGATCTTTAAAACTCATTACAAATCATCATTGATCATCATATGGATCATTACAATCAATTACAAATCAATTACAACCGTTGAATGATCACTGCATATCGATCTGATACAAAGTCAAACCCTTAAAATATTCCACTAAGCACTTCCCACACTCCCAGGAATTTTGCTTTTCAAACGTGCCAGAACATCATTCAAACACTTCACACAATTTGTGCCATGCCATCACCATCTTATAATCATAATGAGATCCATTGCCGAACTCAAAATTATTACCGGTTAAGAGAATTCTTTGCCGGTCCTTAAACCCTTCTTAAACCCTAGAAAAAATACAACAAAAATCATAAACATGACTTCCGATAACCAAAAAATGATGAGGTTCCGGTCAAATACATATTACAATGATACAAGCTCACATTACAAACCACAACACTTCAATCATCACCAATCACCAGATTTAATCAAAACATTCCTCATTTACTGGTTAAGGTCCTAATTCCCAGTTTCCTGTTTCTTTACCGATAAGCTATTTTTGGTAGACCAAAAAGACTAAGATTAACATTGATTTGATTTACTTTCATGCATGTTGATGAACACTTAATGAGCAGTTCTAATAAATTAGTTTAACAGTTGGTTATCAGTGATTACCGATACTGGTAATTAGTTTATTACTAGTTTGTGATTGATTTAGTGAAGTTTTATAAGTTTAAGTTTAAGTTATGAATTATTGTTAATACTGATTCACCCCCCCTCTCAGTATTAACTAGATCCTCTCAGATTAACAGATGAAGGCCCCAAAATGTTGTATAGTGTTTTTGATTCAATGTTAAATATGTTTGTTTAGATTGTTCTGAAGCACAAATTCACATCCTTCTATGGCATTATGACTGCATTTTGATATCATAGTCCCTAATGACTTGTTGGCAACAACAATGAGGAAAAACCGAGAGGAGGGGGGTGAATCATTTTTCACTGGATCTACAAACTTAATCACAAAATGTATTTGATGAACTGCAACAATAACAAAGATAAGCAAATTGATAACACATCACACAAACCAAGATTTTGACGTGGAAAACCCAGTTAAGGGAAAAACCACGGTGGGAACCTACCCACAATAAGATGATACTCTACAGTAGTATGTGAAATATTACAATGGGGAATGCACATGCATTCAGACACACTACCTAGAGCTCACTACTCAAAAGATAATGACCTGGAAGGCTACAACCCACAGGGAAGTCTCACTGACTTACAACAAGATTCAGAATACAATCCGGAAGGAATGAACTGCAATAATAACATCTCCAAATGCATGATGACAGTTTCGGTTAAGTACAATTGTCTTCTCTACAACACCAATCTCTTCTCAATCAAAATGTGAAAGGATGAATCATTTGATTGCACATACACCACTCTCTGATAATGAAGACACAACTATGACACCTAATTTAAATGACTAGATCACCTATTTATACAATTCATCAACCTTGACAACAAGGTCGGCTAAACCCTCAACTCATAATTACAAAATTACATCACACAATACAAATTTTGACCACCAGAACAATATAATGATTTACATGACATAACATGGACCTAATTCAAATATGCAAACACACAACACCACCAAAAATCACACCAAGATCAACCGCAACACACTACACCACCAAGAAAACCACATAACACGAAGAACATCACCGCTTTAGAAAAATAAAAAAGAACTCGCACAACGATCAATGTGGATCATCAAGACAAATAGGACACAATTAGGAAACACCAACAAGCATGATAGAATCAACAACAATAGCTGTGCCAATACCACTTATCAAAACTTCATCGATCAACATCTGAAACTCAAGAACACTCAACCAACAACCACTATCATGAAGGAACGATAACTTGTGGAGCACCAAATCATGAACCATCTAAAATGAACATACATAAGACCATCCCAAACAATATCCCAAAATCGCAACACAAGATCTGATCACACCGCAATATACTGAAGGAAATAGTTTTTTAATGTTGCACCAGATTATTTGACATTTAATAGCACTAGAATTATCACAATATATAATAGTAGGCTCATGATAAATAACTCTGATATCCTTTAACATTTTCTTCATCCAAAATACCTGAGTGCAGATACCAATAACATTAATATACTCAACTTTAGTAGTAGATAAGGATACTGCATCTTGTTTCTTACTAGCCCATGAAACCAATTTCTTACCCAAAAAGAAAGCACCACCGGATGTACTCTTTCGGTCATCAGCATCACTAACCCAATCAGCATCATTGTAAGCACATAACATGAAATCATCATTCCTTGGATACCACAAACCATAATCCATAGCTTCCTTCAAGTATCTGAATATTCTCTTCACAGTAGTGACGTGACTCTCTTTTGGATCAGCTTGATATCTAGTAGCCATGCACACAACATGCATAATATCTGACCTAGTCTGAGTAAGATATGGCAGTCCACCAACCATAGACCTGTACAAACTCTGATTAGATTTTGGAAATTCATAATTCTTAGACAAATTGCAGCCAATCGCCATAGAAGTTCCAACCATTTTGAAGTCATCTAATCCAAACTTCTTCAACAATTCCTTCACATATTTAGTTTGAGATATAAAAATACCTTTTCCAGTATGTGAAATTTGCAAACCTAAGAAATTTTTTATCTCACCTATCATAAACATCTTGAATTCTTTCTGCATATCACCGATAAACTTCATGCTCAAGTTATCATCACCTCCAAAGATAATATCATCAACAAAGACTTCAACAATCAATATGTTATCATCCTCAATCTTAAAGTAAAGATTACTATCAACAATCCCTTTATTAAATCCCAATTTCAGCAAATATTTATCCAATCTAGCATACTAGGCTCCACGGGCTTGTTTCAATCCATAAAGAGATTTCTTTAGTTTACATACCATGTCTTCATCATCTAATAGTGAAAATCCATAGGTTGTATACTATTTGCTCTTGAAAGAAATCCTTGTTTGCTTACTCAATTGGTATCCCTTACATATCGGATTAGTAGGCTTAAAAATCTTAGGCAGATCTCTAACAACTTGAATAGAATTGATCTTAATCATTGAATAAAAGTTAACATGACACATTCTCCTATGCCATAGCCAACTTTCATCAATCTAAGCAATCAAACAAATTTTCTCACCAACATTCAAATGAAAAATATTACCTTTAGTCTTAGTTCCAGATGCAATCTCTATACTAGAGACATTAAGAACAATAATCAAAATATTATGCTTCAAACCTTCAACATACAAAACATCATCAGTATTATGCTTACCAGCAAAAGAAATAGAACCTCTACCACAGATCACACAGGCTTGTCATCTCCAAATCTCACTATTCCACCATCATACCTTTCATTACTCACAAATTTACTTTTATCACCGGTCATATGATGTGAGCAACCACTATCTATTACCCATTCATCTTTTTCCTCAACTTTGGTAGCTAAAGATTTCTCTTCAATAGTGCAGCTAGTGGGATCAATAGGTATCGGTCAATCTTCCTTAATGGAAAGAAACACAACTTCATCTCCTTCAAATTCTTCATTTGCAACACCTTCATCAGCAGCATAATAGAAGTTCTTCTGATTCCTATACTTCTGGTTAGACTTGTAAGGCTTATCATACTTCTCATGCTTCTCATATTTATCATTTTTGTCATGCTTATCAAATGTATCATGTCTGTCACACTTAGCCATTCTCTCCGGGCACCTAGAAGCAAAATGTCCTACCTTATTGCAAGAGAAACATTTTTAGGGCAATTTTCCATCATACTTACCAACTCCTTTAGGCAATCAATGCTTCAAGCTCATCCTGTTCTCTTCCTTGCTCTTCCAACTCTCTCCTTTCTCCTTCATATCTGGATATTTTGCATTCTTCAAGTTCATACTTCTGCTTACCGAATACATATTCTCTAAATGCTATCTCAGATTTTCCATGTGATTCACCAAATTCGCTCAGCTCAAATGCAACAATCTTTCCAACCAACATATCTCTTGTCAATGTAGTCACACTCTGGATCTCATCAATAGCAACTACCTTGTGTTTATAAGTAGGAGGAAAATTTCTCAACACCTTAGCAACAATTTCATCTTCTTCAAGGGTTCCACTGTCACATTTGATACCTAGGACAAGGTCATTCACCTTAGCCATAAAGGTATTTATGTTCTCATCTTCTCCCATCTTTAGCATCTCATATTTCCCTTTCAAACTCTACAACTTAGCAACTTTGACTTGTTTATCTCCTTCATACAAGGTCTCAAGCTTCTCCCAGATATCATGTGCGGTCTGAAGTCCCATTACATTTGTCTTCTCTGAATCAGTCAGGGCACTAAACAATGCTTCCTTCACTCTAATATTATGTTCAAATTCCTTGATCTCATCAGTAGTAACCGGTCCATTCAGAGGAGTAGAATAGGCATTCTTTGTAATCTTCTAGTAATCTTCTCCAAGACATCTCAAGTGCACTTCCATCTGGTTCTTCCATATAGCATAGTTACTACCATCAAATCTCAGACTCTCCTTCTTAAAGATAACACTTCCACTTCTATTTTACATCCCGGATCTCCTCAAGTGGTTAAGCTTCTTCTAGAGGATCTAGCTCTGATACCAATTGTTGGCAACAACAATGAGGGAAAACTGAGAGTGGGGGGTGAATCAGTTTTTACCAGATCTACAAACTTAATCACAAAATAGATCTGATAAACTGCAACAATAACAAAGATAAGAAAATTGATAACACAACACACAACACCTAGATTTTGACATGGAAAACCCGGTTAAGGGAAAAACCATGGTGGAAACCTACCCACAATAAGATGATACTCTGCAGTAGTAAGTGGAATATTACAATGGGGAATGCACATGCATTCAGGCACACTGCCTAGAGCTCATTGCTCAAAAGATAATGACTTGGAAGGCTACAACCCTTAGGGAAGTCTCACTGACTTACAACAAGATTTAGACTACAATCCGGAAGGAATGAACTGCAATAATAACATCTCCAAATGCCTGATGACAGTTCCAATTAAGCACAATTGTCTGCTCTGCAATAACAATCTCTACTTAATCACAATTTCAAAGGATGAATTGTTAGGCCCAATATGGAAAGCTAATGTACTGAGAGGGGAGGGGTGAATCAGTACTTCAAATCCTTTTATCAACAATATCTTTACTGTTATGCATAAACCAAAAACTGCTATAACATAACATAAAGCTAAAACAAATAGATAACAATCATACATGATTCACTCCATAACACATATATTTTGGTTACGCAAAAACTCTTGGTTAGAGAGAAAAACTACAGTGGGGATGGCACCCACAACTTCACTACTGCAATAATAAAGAGTGCTCGGTTAGAGCTACATGTTTAGCTATTTCTGATAGCTTACCTTGTTAGGAGTATCAAGATCATTAGATCTACCTTGCTAAAGGATTTTACAACACTTATTCTAAATGTTGTACCTGGTTAAAGGCTTTACAATTTATAGACTTTGTTAGAGTCTTTTACCCTGTTAAAGGTTTCTCTTACAACTTCAAATATTACAATAAAATCTTTACAAATTTCTGCAACTTTACATCTAAAATGTTATAGCAGATTCTATGTGCTCAAAATGAGATTACCTTGCTTATAGAATACCTTGGTAACCCACAGAATAACTTGGTAAACCCTTCTATTTACTCTGTTCCTTGACTGTTCTTTGAAATCCTTCTCGGTGACCTCTGTGTCTCTGTAACAATCATAACACTTAGTGCTTTCTTATGTATCACACATGTCTTGCTTCATACACCTCTCTATCTCTATTATCTGATCTCAGTCGATGTTGTATAAATAGATCTCTTATGTCAGTGATTTGGTTCATTGCTTTGATCTTACAAACATGATTTATTGAATGAATAGCCATACAAAATATTTTATTGGATAGATGACCTAAAAATCATACACAATCTAGAAGTGCAATTTCCAATGTGATAACGGTTCTTTGTTCCTCGATCTTGTAACACGTTTCCACATGTGTGTCTAGGTTCAATGAATCTAGTAACATGTTTCACTCGGTGTATCATTATTGCTGCTCGGTAGACATATAGTGTTACTCAGTAGACAACTCGGTGTATACTGGGCTTTGTGACTACTTTCTTCTATAATCGACTGCTCTGTTCATACCGACTGAATGTTTTAGTAGTAGTAACCGACTAGAGTGTATAGAATGACTTTGGGCATAAAACTAATGGAAACTTAATAAGTAGTAACATGAATCACTTGATCACACATACAACACTCTGTGATAATGTAGACACAACCATGACACCTAATTTAAATGACTATATCACCTATTTATATAATTCATCAACCTTGACAACAAGGTCGGCTAAACCCTCAACTCATAATTACAAAATTACATCACACGATACAAAGATCGACCACTGGATCAATATAATGATTTACATGACATAACATGGACCTAATTCAAATATCCAAACACACAACACCATCGAAAATCACGCGAAGATCAACCGCAACACGCTACATCACCAAGTAAACCGCATAACACGAAAAACATCACCAGTTCAACAAAATCACCAAGAACTCGCACAATGATCAATGCGGATCATCAAGACAAATAGGACACAATTAAGAAACAACAGCAAGCATGATAGAATCATAAACAATAGTTGCACCAACACCACTTATTAAATCTTCATCGATCAACATTTGAAACTCAAGAACACTCAACCAACAACAACTTTCACGAACAAAAGATAACTTGTAGAGCACCAAATCATGAACCATATAAAAGGAATATACAAAAGACCATCCCAAACAATATCCCAAAATCATAGCACAAGATCTAATCACACCAGAATATACCGAAGGAAATACTGAAATCTGCAAAGCACTAATCAAATAAACAAACTGCAAAACTGGATCATCTAATATGATCAATTAAGCTTCCCAGATCACCAAAACTAATACAAAAGAATATAATGATAAAATAAATACCAAACCATAATCCTAATAAACCAATCTGTAGTCACCAGAGTAGGAATATGGTGACATCGATGACAACAACATATCCTAGCAGCAACAATGTCCAACACGAGTGTATTCTGATCTTTCTTTTAAGACATTATTTTGCCCATTTGAGCACACAATGTCTCTTCATTTTCATAATTTTTCTTTTGTTCTGAGCCGACTCCAATGGATACACTCTCTGACTGCGTACCTTGATATTGAAACCCTTCTCCCCTTGAAGGGCATGGCGGCTTCTCTTGTCTTATGACCAGTATTGACTGCTCTTTGTAGGAACCAAGCCCCCTTTTGACTGTATATTTGTATTGAAACTTAAGGTTTCTCATTGTTCTTTGTTCATGAAAGAGATGACTGCTCTTGCTAGCAACTTCCAAGCCCTGTCACTGTTCATATCTTCACACCTTTGTATTTTTGTCATATTTGAACCTATGTGCTTTTGCTATTAATATCACACAAACCTGTCTCAATCTCTAACTCCACCCAAAAATATGGTTTTCTGTTAGGTTTGATTGTATCTTTTTGCTTAATTAAACAATATCACTATTCTTATCAACTTTATTTTCCCTTACCAACAATAAGATTTCATAAAGGCCTTGTATCCTTGTGTATAAGTTGCACTGTTAATTCAAGATGTATGAGGGCAAGTCACTGTAACTACATTTCCATTGATTTCATTGATCTAAAACCTCCCATTGTCCAAAGTGTTGAATACATAATCTATTTCTGCCCTACCTTTGATGACTATCATATGTTGTCTTAGGCTGATTTGGATTGTCCATCTTTTGGCACTGTTATGGAAGGTTGCCTTGTACTACTTCTGTTAAGATTTAATGTCATCTTTAATACTTATCATTGTCTTTCAAATATTTTAAGATTGCTATCCTTGTGATGAAACCTTCATGTTCTTGTGTTGACAGTAACTACACTATGATTTCTTGTATACTTCTCATACCTCTATTTATGACTATATTGTCCAATAATAGGGCTCTATGCCAATCATGTACCTTTCTCTTCATTGTTGATGCTTTCTTCTAAATTTGACTTTCATTGTTGCATGATCCTAGAGGACTACAGATTGCCTTAGACTGCAAATGGTTTTTTGGATACATAATCATGCTATAGGTATTCTTTATGCCTTCTCTTGGATATATTATTGGTTTCCAAGATCCCTTTGTCCCTTATCTCATTGTTATTGTATTATGAGGCTTATTTGTTGTTATCTCTGTCAAAACAATGACAAGGCCTGTCTTTTTCTATTATTGATGGTTAAGATCCATCCTTTTGTATCACTGTCCTTTTGGACTTTGACTTTACTGCTTTGTATGTTGTGAATCTTCACCTTTCTTTTGGCTACTCAAACACATAATGGACTGCTATCTTAAGTGTCAATCGTCTGAAATCTGTAGAATCTCTTTTCCATGACTGTAGCTTTCCTTAGTTATCTTTTGGATTATCCTTGTATTGATAGTCTTCTCTTTGATTCTTTCACTTGAAAAATAGTCATTTTTATTTTTTGTTGACTTTTGCTCTATGTTTTTGTCATAACTGATAGTCAACTTGTGGTTATTCAAGACTTCCCGAATCATGTTCACTGCTACACATACTATCTTTTGGCTCTTACAAGACTGCTCTTTCACTTAGACCTAAGGTGCAGGAGCACCTAGGACTTAGGCTCATAGTCCTTCTACAATTTTGGCTTGTACTGACCTTAGCCAAGTTAGGTTCCTAATAAGGGCTCCAGGAGGGTCCAAGGTGTGTGTGTGATGTTTGTTTTGAGTCAAGTGTAGGCCTAGTTGAGTTGGTTTTCTTCCTAGGTTTGCACTTTGTGAGTAGGTGATAGATTGAGTAGTTGAAATGGCCTTATTGATGGTCAAAAGTGGCATAAATTGGTGTGAGAATTAGAGAGGTCTAGGATGGTCTTAGGAATGCTTAAAAAGTCTTGTGTAATGATTTGTAATAGTTTGTTTAGGTTGGCAAAGCAAAAAGTGGAAAGTTGTAAAAGTTGTCATGACAACTTTTGTCCTAAAGGAGCTTAGCGGTGGAGTTAGGGATAGAACAATGCCCTAGAATGCCTCCAAACATGGGGAATAATTTTTGAACCTCCTCTTGCATGGTTACCAAGGTTGGAATTTTGATTTTGTATGATTGACATTCTAAAACTACTCATTTTTGAACTATTATCACTGTTTTTGGCTTATTTTTCTTAAAATGTGAATACAAATGGATTGAATCCATTGATCCCATTTTGGATTTTAGTTCTTTGGTGTGCTCCAGTTTCATTTGTTTCATTTCATGCTTTTTAGTTAGTGTGAGTTTGTACTTTCATTGTTTTATTTCCAAATAACCATTTTTGGCTTGTAAATAACAATTTCATGTAAAATGGTTGCCCCATAAAATCCCTCCGTTCTACCATCACAACCTATTGGAAAATGGAAGGAAACCCATTTTATAGTGTATATATGCAAGGAGGAGTTTTGGAAGTGGAGATTAACATGGTTACCACCTTGTTTTAGGCGAGTCCAGGAGCAACCTGGCTAGAGAAGACAGGGTGAAAATTGAGTGCATAGTGCAGAGGTGATTACCAAACCTTGGCCAATCCATTTGGGATGATTCATGAGGTCCATAGAGAGTTGAAGTAGCAAGGAGAAACCTTGAAAAGTCATCTAGATGCCCAATTCACAAACTTGATCAGTCACTATCGGTTAAAAACCTAGAAACCCTACCAAACCCTCATTTTTGGGTTAGGGCATTGTACGACGAGTTGGAGGACCAAAACCAATAAAATATCTTAGGGTTGGGTGAGTGTTTGAAGAAAATTAAACCTTGTTGTAGGGTCTTTTGGATCTATTCCCTCAAAGCCCTTGAAAACTGGATTTTGGAGGCCTAATAGGGGCTCATTCCTTGTAGCCCTATTTCTAGGCAAAATGGTGAAATCGGTAAGAAAGATAGTGAATGCAAACCACAAATGGACCCAAATGGAATTCATTCCATGGTAAATGCTACTTCCACACCTCTGCAATGACTCACAATAGTATGGGGGTGAAATTGACAAGTTGTTGTCAAGTTGGCACAATTAAGCATGTTGAAGACACTTTGTGATGATAGGATTTGTAGTCAAACACTAGTTGCAAACACCTTGGGATTGGCAAAGAGAAATACCTAGAAGAGATTGAGAAGGACTTGGAGGGGTTGGTGGAATTGAGCAACACCAACTAGGTGAATTGTGAGCAAGCTAGGTAAACCCTATCAAATTGGTATCAGAGCCTATAAGATTTGGGCTAGGTGAGTAGATGTCCTCAGTGGAATTTGTAGGAGAAAACACCATCGTGACCAATGCAGAGTTGGCAAAGAAAGTGGATGATCAGGAGGAAGAGAATAGACTCATGAAAGAAAAGTTGATTGAATTGGAAAGTAAGCTTGGTGAGATTGAAACCAAGGCAGATGAAGTGTTGGTAAAGGGTGAAGGAGCAGAAGGGAAGGGTAAAGAGGTGTCAGAGATAGACAAAGTACCCGAACCTGATCCTGTCTTAGAACAAGAACCTTTCCTAAAGGCATTGAAAGTCTTAAGTGGTAAATCACTAGAAGGATTGCCATTGTTTATTGGTAAGATGGAGGCATAAGTGGTTCTAGAGCGAATAGAGGGCATGGAGAACCATTTTGAGTGTGAAGGCATAACTGAAGCCCAAAGAGTTAAAGTGGCAAAGTCTAGGATGAGAGGATATTCTCTCACATGGTGGAAATTTGTGCAGGATGAGAGAAAGAAAATGGGTAAAACACCCATCTCTTCTTGGAAAGGGATGTTAGTCAAAATAAAAGAAGTCTATCTCCTTGATGACTATGAAGTGCAGATTCATAGGAAGAAACAAAACCTAAGACAAAAAGACCTTGATGTAAGTGGCTATATAGAAGAGTTTCACAAACTTAGCCTTAGATCTCATGCGGTGGAAGAAGAAAGTCTCAAAGTTGCTAGGTACCTAAATGGACTATGGTGGAACATCCAAGAGAAAATCAGTCTAATGACCCCAAAGACAGTTCATCAAAGCTATCAACTTGCCCTTAAAGTGGAAGAAAAACTGAAAATAAAACATGACTCAAGTAGTAATAGGGGCAGGGGTAGAGGAAAAGAAAATAGGGGCCATAGGGGAGGCTTTGGAGGAAGAAACTCAGAGAAAAGAACACAAGGTGAGTCTAAACTCACTGAGCAATAAGAAAGTAGCATTGGTAAAGGAGGATTCAATAGAGGTAGGGGGTCAAACAATGGTTTCAAAGGAAGGTCTAGTGGACAAGGTAGAGGTTCCTCATATTTTGCCCCAATGAAGTGTTACCATTGCAATCAACTTGGTCATCCAGCATATTGGTGTCTAGAGAAGGGATCATCATCACATAATAGTGAAAGGAGAGTGAACTACCTTCAAGAAGAGACTTCAAGCAGCAAGACTTTAGAGGTTGCCTTAGAATTAGAGGTAGGTGAAAACTTGATGATACAAAGAACTTTGATAAAAGAACCTATCAGAGCAGAGCCTAGCTAAAGGAGGTTATTATTTAGGATCAAATGCAAGATTATGGACAAAGTTTGTAAAGTGGTCATTGATTCAGGGTCAACAAACAATATTATGTCAGAAGAGGCAATGAGTAAGCTTAAATTACAAAGGATACCTCACAACAACCCATATAGAGTCACTTGATTGAACAAAGGCCAACATGTCCTAGTCAATGAGCAAGCATGGATGGATTTCACCATTGGGAGGTATAAGGACAAAGTGTTATGTGATGTCCTACCCATGGATGCATGCCATCTTCTCCTAGGAAGACCATGGCAATTTGATAGACAATCTATTCTTGACGGAACAAAGAATGCATACTCATCAAGAAAGATGGGGTCACATTCAAGATCCAATCTATCCTTGAGGAAGGTGAAAGGAGGGCAATAGGTCCTAATGTCCTTTTGGTGAGTGAAAAATAGTTCTTGAAGACACTTGAGGAAGGTGAAGGTATAGGGTTTGCATTAGTAATGAAGCCTAAAGAGGAAGACAAGAAAAAGTAGCCAGATTTGCCAATAGAGGTTCAAGACCTATTGAAGAAGTTAAAAGGAATAGTGAGTGATGCATAGACATCCACCTTACCTCCTAAAAGAGCCATAAGCTAGCAAATAGACTTTATTCCTAGAGCATCCTTACCTAACATGGCAACTTATAAAATGACTCCCCAACAAAATGTTGAGATTGTCAAACAAATCCAAGAGCTTTTAGACCAAGGCCTTATTAGGAAAAGCATTAGCCCTTGTGCTGTACCTACCATTTTAGCCCCAAAGAAAGGTGGTACTTGGAGATTGTGCACTGAATCTAGGGCTATAAATAGGATCACTATTAGATATAGGTTTCCAATTCCTAGAATAGAAGACCTAATGGATTGTTTAGGGGAAGCCAAATACTTTACCAAGATTGACCTTAAAAGTGGATACCACCAAATTAGGATTAAGGAGGGTGATGAATGCAAAACAACATTCAAGACAACAAAGGGTCTTTATGTATGGCTTGTAATGCCATTTGGATTATCCAATGCTCCAAGAATATTCATGAGACTCATGAATGAGGTGATGAAAGACTTCATAGGTAAATTTGTGGTGGTATATTTAAATGATATTCTCATTTTCAGTAAGGGTAGGGCAGATCATATTAATCATTTGCAAAATGTACTACAAAGATTGTATGAAGGGAAGCTAACCATGAACTTGGAAAAGTGTGAATTTGTTAAGAAAGAGTTGGTTTACCTTGGGTTTGTGTTGTCTCAAGGAAACCTCAAGATGGATCCTAGCAAGTTTGTAGCCATAGTAAATTGGCCTACTCCTAAGTCAACAACAGAGGTGAGAAGCTTCCATGGACTAGCTCAGTATTATAGGAAGTTCATTAGGCAATTCAGTGCTATATGTGCACCAATGTTGGACACCATTAGAGGTGGAATGAAGGCAAAGTTTTAGTGGAATGAACAAGCAAATATAGTATTTAAAACCTTGAAAGAGAAGATAGCTACTCAACCAGTGTTAGCGTTTCCTAGTTTTGAGAAGCTCTTCATAGTGGAATGTGATGCAAGCAATGTTGCAATAGGGGTTGTCCTAAGCTAGGAAGAAAGACTAGTAGCTTTCCATAGTGAGAAGCTAAGTGATGCAAAGAGGAAATACTCCTCATATGACTTGGAATTATATGGTTTAGTGCAGGCTTTGAGGAAGTGGAGACACTATCTCAATCCTAAGGAATTTGTGGTCTATATGGACAACCAAGCTTTGAGCTTTCTAAACTCACAAGACAAGCTCAGTCACAAACACATGAAGTTGGTGGAGTATATGCAAGCCTACACATTCACAATCAAGCACAAAAAAGGTCAATTAAACTAGGTTGCTGATGCATCGAGCAGAAGAATTTTGATAGTCCAAGAAATTCAGTTAAGAAGCATAGGTGTTGAGAGTTTTAGAGACCTATACCTAGATGATGAAGACTTCTCAAATGCCTACAAGGTATGCAAAGAGTATCAAAATCATTTTCATAGTGAGCATTCAGATTTTACCTTGCAAGATGGGTTATTGTTTAGAGGAGGACAACTTTGTGTGCCTAGAGGGTCAATGAGAGAAAATCTCATACAAGAGAAGCATAATGGCAGCCTTCGTGGTCATTTTGGAGTCAACAAGACTCAAGAGTTGGTTTAGAGGTATTACTATTGGCCTAGGATGAATCAAGATGTGAAAAAGTATGCAGAGACTTGTATTGTTTGTCAAAAGGCCAAGGGAACTTCTTCAAATGCCGGTTTATACCAACCTCTTCCCATACCAAATAGACCTTGGGAGTGCATTAGTAGGGACTTTGCAGTAGGATTACCAAGGACAAAGAAAGGATTTGACAAAATTTATGTTATAGTGGACAAATTTAGTAAGATGGCCCACTTTGTACCTTGCAAGACTACTCATGATGCATGTCATATAGCTCAGTTGTTCTTCAAGGAAGTGATAAGGATACATGGTTTACCCATGAGCATTGTTTCAGATAGGGACTCAAAGTTCATGAGTCATTTTTGGAAGACACTTTGGCAAAATCTTGGCACCAACCTCTCTTTTGGACCAACCTACCATCCACAAATAGATGGGCAAACCGAAGTGGTAAATAGGAGCTTGGGAAACTTATTGAGGTGCCTTACCAAAGAGTATGGTTAGACATGGGATCAAATGCTATCACAAGCTGAATATGCTTACAATGACACAATAAATAGAACCTTTGGCAAGAGTCCTTTTGAGGTGGTCTATGGTCTTCACCCAAGGGGTATATTGAAGCTAAGAGACTTAGGTAATGCAAAAACAAGAAGTGGATATGCTAAAGATTTTGCTCAGTCAATGAAAGAGGTACATGAACCAGTCAAGCAAACATTGATGGAGAACACAAGTAAGATTAAGAAAAAAGTTGATGAGAGAAGGAAGAACCTACAATTCCAATTAGGAGACCTTGTCATGGTGCATCTAAACAAATCAAGGCTACAACAAGGAGTACCTAAGAAGTTGCAAATGAGAAGGTTGGGTCCATGTGCCATTCTAGCCAAGTATGGAGAAAATGCATACAAGGTGGACCTACCTAGTGACATAGAATTGTCATTGGTTTTCAACATAGTAAACTTAGTTTCTTACAAAGGGCCAATTCAAGGTTTAGATTGCAGTCACTCAGAGGTATCAGGTGATGTAAATAACCTTCAAATACCAACAAGACCAAATCCAAAGGCTGAAAAGGTATTGAGTTCAAGGATCGCTAAGAAGACAAGGCATAAAATTTATTGGGAGCACCTAATCAAGTGGTAGGGTATGGATGATGCTGAGGCTACATGGGTTGTTGAGATAGAGTTTAAGAAGTTAGGCATTGATCAGAAACTGATCCCCAAAGAGGTGACTTAGTTTTCTTTTATTTGGGAGAATGGTGCAGGAGCACCTAGGACTTAGGCTCATAGTCCTTTCACAATTTTGGCTTGTACTGACCTTAGCCAAGTCAAGTTCCTAATAAGGGATACAGGAGGGTCCAAGGTGTGTGTGTGATGTTTGTTTTGAGTCAAGTGTAGGCCTAGTTGAGTTGGTTTTCTTCCTAGGTTTTCACTTTGTGAGTAGGTGATAGATTGAGTAGTTGAAATGGCCTTCTTGATGGTAAAAAGTGGCATAACTTGGTGTGAGAATTAGAGATTTTTAGTTTGGTCTTAGGAATGCTTAAAAATTCTTATGTAATGACTTGTAATAGGTTGTTTAGGTTGGCAAAGCAAAAAGTGGAAAGTTGTAAAAGTTGTCATGACAACTTTTGTCCTAAAGGAGCTTAGCGGTTGAGTTAGGGATAGCACAATACCCTAGAATGCATCCACACATGGGGAAGAATATTTAAACCTCCTCTTTCATGGTTACCGAGGTTGGAATTTTGATTTTGTATGATTGACAATCTGAAACTACTCATTTTCGGACTGTTATCACTGTTTTTGGCTTATTTTGCTTAAAATGTGAATACAAATGGATTGAATCCATTGATCCAATTTTGGATTGTAGTTCTTTGGTGTGATCTAGTGTCATTTTTTTCATTTCATGCTTTTTAGTTAGCGTGAGTTTGTACTTCCATTGTTTTGTTTCCAAACAACCAGTTTTGGCTTGTAAATAGCAATTTCATGTAAAATGGTTGCCCCATAAAATCCCTCCGTGCTACCATCACAGCCTATTGGGACATGGAAGGAAACCTATTGTAAAATTTATATATGTAGGGAGGAGTTCTATAAGTGGAGATTAACATGGTTACCACCTTGTTCTAGGCAAGTCCAGGAGCAACCCGACTAGAGAAGACAGGGTGAAAATTGAGTGCATAGTGCAGAGGTGATTACCAAACCTTGTCCAATCCATTTGGGATGATTAATGAGGTCCATAGAGAGTTGCAGTAGAAAGGAGAAACCTTGACAAGTCATCTAGATGCCCAATTCTCAAACCTGACTAGTCACTGCCGGTTAAAGGCCTAGAAACCCTACCAAACCCTTATTTTTGGGTTAGGGCATTGTACGACGAGTTGGAGGACCAAAACCAAAAAAATATCTTAGGGTTGGGTGAGTGTTTGAATAAAAATAAACCTTGTTATAGGGTCTTTTGGACTGATTCCTTCAAAGCCCTTGAAAACCGGATTTTGGAGGCCTAACAGGGGCTCATTCCTTGTAGCCCCATTTCTAGGCAAAATGGTGAAATCAGTAAGAAATATAGTGAATGCAAACCAAAAATGGACCCAAATGGAATTCATTGCATGGTAAATGCTACCTCCGCACCTCTGCAATGATTCACAACATTATGGGGGTGAAATTGACAAGTTGTTGTCAAGTTGGCACAATTGAGCATATTGAAGACACTTTGTGATGATAGGGTTCCTAGTCAAACACTAGTTGAAAACACCTTGGGATTGGCAAAGAGAAATCCCTAGAAGAGATTGAGAAGGATTTGGAGGTCTTGGAGCATAGTTAGACCTAGAGAGGTTGGTGGAATTGAGCAACACCAACTAGGTGAAGTGTGAGCAAGCTAAGTAGACCCTATCAACCTAGGCATTAATGTGTCATTATAGGTGCTCTACAAGGGTTTGTCCTCTAACTTGTGACTATTCATTAGGAAATAACATGTCCTTATTGATGCATGATGATACTTAGGACTGTCAATGGCTCTCTTTATTATCTTAAGCATTTCAGTCTAACCTTTTGTTTACCTGATGCTTTCACTATTTCACCGTGTGTTCAAATTGCTACAATATCATGTGCTAAGAAATAGTCTTTTTTTATTGAAGTGTCAAGGTTTTTCCTTGGTACACGATGGCTATCAGAGAATTATGATTTCTCTAGATAACTATCTGTCCCAAGACAAAATCTTAACACGTCTTTGGGACACTACTGATCTGAAACATTTAATGAGTTGGGCTCAACCCTTCTGGGAGCCACATTTTACACCACTCATGTAAAACTGATAAACAACCATGTTACTTTCTTGTATCTGTACATGAAGCAAACAAGTTAAACAAAATAGTGCATATTTGATTTCTTCTTGATGATTTGATCTAATATTTGTTCTCCTGGACCTATACAACTATTACTACTTATCAAGTTGCCATTAGTTTTTATATTCAAAGTCATACTATATACTCTAGTCGGTTAACACTACCGAATCATGCAGTCGGTATACACAGAGAAGTCAGTATGCACAATATAGTCAGTTACAGAAGAAAGCAGTCACAGAATGTAGTACACACCGAGCTATCTACCGAGTATCTTTTTATGTCTACTGAGCAGCAAAGATGACACACCAAGTTGATATACACTGAGTGAAACGTGCTACCAGATTCATTGAACCTGGACATGCATATGAAAACATTTTACAAGATCGAGGCACATCTAACCGTTATCACATTGGAAATTGCACTAGAAGATTGTGTATGATTTTGAGATCAATCTAACCAATGAAATATTTTGTATAGTTATTCATTCGAGGAATCATGTTTGTAAGATCGAAGCAATGAATTGGATCACCGTCTTAAGAGATCTATTTATTCAACATGAATTAAGAGTTAAAGGTGTGTGCATGAGTGTAAGAAGACTGTTACAGAGACACAGAGGTCACCGAGAAGGTTTTCAGAGAACAGTCAAAGAACAGAGTAAACAGAAGGGTTTATCGAGTTACTATATGGGTTACCGAGGTATGCTATAAGCAAGGTAATCTATTATGAGCACATAGAATCTGCTATAACATTTCAGATGTAAAGTTGTAGATATTTGTAATGATTTTATTGTAATATTGTGAAGCTGTAAGAGAAACCTTTAATAGGGTAAAAGACTCTAATCAAGTCTATAAATTGTAAAGCCTTTAACTAGGTGCAACATTTAGATTAAATGTTGTAAAATCCTTTAGCAAGGTAGATCTAACAAATCTTGTTACTCCTAACAAGGTAAGCTATCGGAAATAGCTAATATGTAGCTCTAACCGAGCACTCTTTATTATTGCAGTAGTGAAGTTGTGGGTGCCATCCCCACCACAGTTTTTCTCTCTAACCAAGAGTTTTTGCATAACCAAAATATATGTGTTATGGAGTGAATCATGTATGATTGTTATCTATTTGTTTTAACTTTATTTTATGTTACTTCACTATTCTGTTTATGCATAACAGTAAAGTTATTATTCAAGAAAAGTTTTGGAGTACTGATTCACCCCTCCCCTCTCAGTACATTAGCTTTCCATATTGGGCCTAACAATTGGTATCGGAGCTTGAATCTTGGAAAAGGGTTTAACTACCTAAAGAGAAAGATCTTATCAATGGAAGGCTACAAACAATCTCGGAGGATTGTGTATCTGTAAGAAGAGCTGGATCATGCTAATTAAGTGATTGCAGACATGCAAAGGCAAATGCAAAAATCTTTGAAAGTAAGAAGAAGATTATCTGATGACTTGCAGGATTCTCAGGAGTTAGTGGAACAAATTGAGACATCATCTGAGAACAGTATATCTGAAGAGACTAAAGAGATGATTGGAGTATTGAAAGAAAAGAACAAAGCACTGGTTGATCAACTAAAAGCAATGAAAAGAGAACATGAACATTTCAGCACACAAATGACTGAAAATCTAGATACATTAAGAACAGCTGAGGATAAAACAAGAGATCTACAAAGAGAGAAACAACAACTTGAAGTCTTAGTATCTGATAAAAATGATGAAATCGTAAGGTTGACTGGGATTCGACAAAATATGAAAGATCAACTAGGTTATGCACATCATGAAGCAATTATGAAGAATGATGAAAATCAAGCATTGAAACTTGAAGTATCAAGGTTGACCGATGAACTTGAAACAGAGAAGAAATCCAAAGAAACACTGAAGAAGAGTTATGAAACATCAAAGATGTTGGATGAGCAATTGAATACAAGAAGACCCAACAGAGATGCAGGACTCGGTTACAAAGGAAAAGACTCTATCAAGAAAGGAATTCATACTACCGAGAGAGGGGAATCATCAAAGCAAGCTGGAAATAGGAATAACATCAAAAGAAAGAAGCCTATTTGCTACTACTGTGGAAATCAAGGTCATACTGCCAACATGTGCCAAATCAAGAAAGGTAAGCAACCGAATGTCACTAAGTCCAATGGTTATTGTTACAATTGCAATAAATATGGTCACACATTTAACCAATGTAGGACAAAGTCTGTTAACAACTATCAGAAGGCAAAATACAAAGGGTTTTGTAGAAACTGCAATAGATATGAACATAGTACTGAGAAGTGCTGGCTTAAGCAAAAGAACTACATGTGGTCTGCACACCAAGAAAACACTAGAGGTTACCGAACTTCAACAGATCCTTACCGACAATATGCAACAGTACCATGGGATTACAGTACAAGGATATGGTGTGAATGTTGTGGAAGATATGGACATATTAGTGCTAACTATTTTATAAGGTTTGGAATGAACAACCGAAGATCATGGAGAAATCCTAGTATGGCATGTTTTCATTGTCACAAAGTTGGACACTTGGCTGGAGATTGCAGAGATCAACCTAGAGGAGATACTGAAGAAATAAAAGACAAATTACAGATGATTTGGAAAAAGAAGGAAATTGTGTCAAATGAAGAAAGCACCTTACCTACCGAGTTAGGTGCACCTAGTCCAAATTAATCAGTAAAGGTATTAAGGGACTGCATTTTCTGAAGGTTAAAATCATAACAATTCCTATTCTATTATGTACTAAATTCAAAATCTGCATAGTTAAGATGCATTAGTAAGTTTGAAATTCTATCAAAAGTACTTTACAGGAAACCTGTCAAGTCGGTGAATATAGGAAGCCTGTCAAGTCGGTAAATGAAGGAAGCTTAGTTACTCGGTTAAAACAAAAAAAAGAGAGTAAATCGGTTTAAAAGGAACCGAGTGCATTTAATATTTTTGACCTAACCCGCATAGAGCCCGATAAGGTATTTTGTGTACTTAAAAGTATTTTCGCGCTCATTTTCATTCACCAAGTTTTCAAAAGAGCAAAGCAGAGTGATTCCAAGGTGATCAAAACCTCATTCAAAGAAAATCCAAGGTATTTACATCAAATCTCAACATATTGTTAAGCTGGTTTATTGATCTTGTTGCCATTATTTGCTAAGTATAAAGCATCCGTCATTTGGAATTCTGAAACCCTAAGGACTCTTTACTAGTTTTTTACCTGAAATCCTAAATGGCGCCCACGATCCAAGATCCCATAGTTGTCAAGAATGTAGAGAAGCCATTACTAAAATACTCTTTGACTCCTAAAGTCTCCTCTGAACTGGATGACAAAACCATCTTTTCACTCATCCCAAACAGAGTATTGTTAATCGAAGATGTGAGATTCTTCACCAAATGCCATGTTGAAGAAATTAGTCATGTTGAAATAAGAGACACCTATGATGAACTATGTACTGATGGTGTATTAAACAGCAAGTATGAACACATCAAAATCAAAGGATTGATTGAAGCCCTAACCTATCCTCGTGTGTTCAAACCCCAGTGGGTCAAGTTTGTTTTGAGCAGAGTTCATGATGATTTCATGTGGCTAGAAGAGAAACCATTTAAAATCACCAAGGAAATCATTCATGTGATCACCGGTTATCCTATCTATGATCATGCACAAGCTCAAAAGATGATATCACAAAAGGAATTGATCAGTTTAACCAGAGTAGAATCTGATTACAAAGGACTGAAATTGAACAATGTCACTAATGCATAACTTAAGTTTGCCATTAGAGTAATTGGTTACTGTTTCTTCCAATCAACAAGGGAAAACAGTGTACCCTATGCAATAGTTGACATAGCTTATAAAATTGTGAAAAAGGGAATGAAAATTGACTTATGTGAAGTGTTACTGAAGAACCTGTTTGAGAATCTGAACACAATAAGGAAGCCAAAGAAGAACAACTCGGCAAATACACTAAAGTTTGGTTCACTTCTTGTATGCATGTTTTTCTACTTTGAAAAATTCTTTCCATCAGTCAGTAAAGTAGTTTGGGAGCTACACCGACCAATCACCCATCAGATTAATGACTTCATCAAGAAGCTAGGTGATAATTTCAATGATATAATGGATGATTAATTCAGTAAATTTCTAGAGAAAATGCACAACAGGTACCGGATTCCACCCCAACTAGTGGAGAAATATAAAGATGACATATGCTTTGAGGTAGACACTGATTACTATTATGTGAATGTTGTGGAACCAAGAACTCAATCTTTGCCACCTATGGGTTACGAGATTGACTTTGACATCACACAATAGCAAATTGATGCATTCCATACATTACCAAGGCATTCTACCGAGATGGGGTATGGAACCTATGAAGAAGTGAAGGGAAAAGTAAAAATGAGCATTGTAGTACCCAAAGCTACAAGAAAAGCAACAAAGATGATAAAGGTTTTAATAGAGAAATTCGGAGAAGATTCTTCCTCCACACCTATCAAAGGCACTCTTGCCATCACCAAAGAGGAATCAGAAGCTCAAGAGGCAGCTATAACACTGAGCACCGAATTGCCTAAGGGTAAAGTGTTAAAAAGAAAGAAACAAGACACTTCAAAGGCCCTACTGACTCCTCCAACAAAGAGACCTAATACAAGAGCATCTGCAGCATCACCGAGTAAGAAACAAAAGAGTGTTACTGCTCCCATGGTAACAAAGACATACAAGAAATCTACTCGGAGACTCATTTTGGCAAAAGAGTCTAGTGATACAGAATTTGAAGATGCGAACAAATTCCAGATTGTCAAGAGCAAGAAGGTAAATATACATAGTGTTGAAAACTTCTGTGCCAATCTGAAAGAATATGGCAGATTTGGTTCATTTAGATATGTCAAGTATGAAACTATAAATAATGATGAGAAGAGACAAATTGAAGAAGTTGTCATATGCACACTTCTAAAGTTCCGATTAGCTCCATTGGAACTAGTTAAGTCACTTCCAAATGAACTTTACTTGCATATTGATAATAGGTGGAAGTATGCAATGGACTCAGAGAAACAAATCAGAGAAAGAAGTCTAGTCCATCTATTTCCTGATATGTCAGTAGCCGAAATAAGGGAACATCTAACAACCTACAATTCAAAATTTCTTGTCAAACAAAAAGCCTTAAAATTGATGAATGGGCTATATATTGATGTAGAAAATGAGACAAAAGCAAAATGGCAGGAAATCTTCAAAATCAAAGATGTCAGTGAATAATCTATAGTTGAAATCATTGATGTCACTGAACACGATCCTGATGTCATCGAGCAAGGTCCTGATGCTACCGAACAAGACCCTGCTGACACTATTCAAATAGATGAAGATGTCATGGATACAGAGGAATCAGAGCAGGAAATGATAGAAGGCACTACATATGCAAAACTTGTATCTAGTGAATCCATTTTAGAACAAGTTTAGCCTTATTCACCGATCAATCAACCTGTCTCTACCGAAGCTCCTCAAGATACAACACATGGCACCGAAGGTCACAAGTCTACAACAGGAGAAGATACTACTCTAGAACAGACCTCTCAAGAACCTTTGAGCACTGAAAATGTTGCTGCTAAGACACCCAGTACTGAGACACCAAAAGACACCACAGTGGCTACATGAACCAACCAAAGTGTTGTCTCTACTGAGTAACCTACCGAGGGTCAGCAAGCCTCTCAAGCTATTGTCTTGGTCCAATCGACCAAAGGTAAAGAGAAGAAGGTGAAAAAGCATAGTTTCAAAGTTGATTTATCTAAATCGATAGTGTTGCCCAATGTGGATATATCAAAATTAAAGGGGCAAGCACTCATTGATTTTGGTGAACTATGCAAAGCAAAGGCCAAACAAGAAAAACAGATGGCCATACAAAAGAAGAATAAAGTACATCAGAAGGTGAAGACACTGCTATTAGATATGCTACCTACAGCTACAGTGTCAACTGATGCAGCCATCCACATTCAACTGGATGAACTCCTTAATCAAATAGAAACATCCAGAGTTGATGCATCTGAGTATTTGAGCAAGCTAAAAGACAAGAAGCTTACTGCAAAAATGATAGAAGAGGTACAGAAAGCTCTAGCTATTGGCAAAGTCAAACTTGTCAAATTCATTGCTGAGTTGTCCCCTCAACTCAAGCTCATTCTTTATTTATTTTAGAAACTCTATACATTTTCTATATTCATTAAAGACATTAAGAATAAAACTGATGCAATTGAGAAAGAGATCACCGATCTCTCAAATAAGTTGACCCCAGAGCCCAATTCAGTTCAGAATTTTTATACCAAGCTTCAACAGCTCATGGCTCAACAATTAGAGCTAAGAAATGAAGAACACAAGATCAGGATGGATATAATGACACTCCAGACATTATTCCTTCCTCATCTTTCATCCATCCAAGAATAGATTAACCGAGCCACACGCCTATCTACTACACAAGAGGGAAGCACTCTTGATGGCTTAATATCACTATTGGCTGATATTCAAGCACAAAATTCTTTAATGGAAAGTGTAAAGGATGCACTCTCTGTCGCTCTCACCGACGCCCGAAAAAAGTACAAATCCATTTTTGATCAGTTACCGCCCCCGGATGGAAATTAAAGTTTTTGATGTTTGTCAAAAAGGGGGATTAATATGATAGTCTTATAGTCTTGAGGGAGTGATATAATATATTTGGGGAGTGATATATTTTTGATACAGTATTGAGAATGATATAGTATTCGGGGTATTGTATAAAGGGGGAGTATACCGAGCAGAGTATGCAGAGTATCCAAGGACAGTAAGCAGAGCACACAAGCACAGAACCGAGCATGCAAAATTAGAGTTATGTATAGTATAATGATAAGGGGAGTATATCTGAATATACTATTTCATTGACTATTGTATATACTATCAAGTATAGTCATTTTGCAAAGTATATAGATTTTTGAGTTATGACTTTGAAAGTAGTTTTTGTCAAACATCTCAACTAATGTCAAAAGGGGAGATTGTTACTACTTATCAAGTTGCCATTAGTTTTTATATTCAAAGTCATACTATATACTCTAGTCGGTTAACACTACCGAATCATGTAGTCAGTATACACAGAGAAGTCGGTATGCACAATCTAGTTAGTTACAGAAGAAAGTAGTCACAGAACGCAGTACACACCGAGCTGTCTACCGAGTATCTTTTTATGTCTACCAAGCAACAAAGATGACACATCGAGTTGATATACACCGAGTGAAACGTGTTACCAGATTCATTAAACCTAGACATGCATATGAAAACATGTTACAAGATCGAGGCACATCTAACCGTTATCACATTGGAAATTGCACTAGAAGATTGTGTATGATTTTGAGATCAATCTAACCAATGAAATATTTTGTATAGTTATTCATTTGAGGAATCGTGTTTGTAAGATCGAAGCAATGAATTGGATCACCATCTTAAGAGATCTATTTATTTAGCATGAGTTAAGAGTTAAAGGTGTGTGCATGAGTGTAAGAAGACTGTTACAGAGACACAGAGGTCACCGAGAAGGTTTTCAGAGAACAGTCAAAGAACAGAGTAAACAGAAGGGTTTATTGAGTTACTATATGGGTTACCGAGGTATGCTATAAGAAAGGTAATCTATTTTGAGCACATAGAATCTGCTATAACATTTCAGATGTAAAGTTGTAGATATTTGTAATGATTTTAATGTAATATTGTGAAGTTGTAAGAGAAACCTTTAATAGGGTAAAAGACTCTAATCAAGTTTATAAATTGTAAAGCCTCTAACCAGGTGCAGCATTTAGATTAAATGTTGTAAAATCCTTTAGCAAGGCAGATCTAACAGATCTTGTTACTCCTAATAGGGTAAGCTATCAAAAATAGCTAATATGTAGCTCTAACCGAGCACTCTTTATTATTGTAGTAGTGAAGTTGTGGGTGCCATCCCCACCACATTTTTTCTCTCTAACCAAGAATTTCCGCGTAACCAAAATATATGTGTTATGGAGTGAATCATGTATGATTGTTATCTATTTGTTTTAACTTTATTTTATGTTACTGCACTATTCTATTTATGCATAATAGTAAAGTTATTATTCAAGAAAAGTTTTGGAGTACTAAGTCACCCCTCCCCTCTCAGTACATTAGCTTTCTATATTGGGCCTAACATACAACATACTAGTTGTTGTGATGCACATGAGGGATAGATTATATGTTTTTAGATGCATGTTCATATATGTAAAGATGACCCTTCATTTCTCTAACACACTGTCTTTCTCAAATGCAGGTATTCAGGGGCAGCGAGGAGGCAACAAACCAAATGCAAGCTGAGAAACCCAGAACCAATCAAAGAGGACTTGCCATTCAGGCAATGACGAGTCACCCTTCTTTATGTGCATTTTATATTAATGTTCTACATATGCAAATATATAGTTTTTCCACATTTGCACCATACGAGTTAGTCTCTTGGCTTGTGTGAAACATTGTACATTCATATTTAATAAAGATTACCTTCTCACAAATATGTGTTCTCTCTCTATTTCATATGCATCTGATAATGAGAAATGATAAAGTAATCTTTCTATCATCTCCTTTTAAATGTTCATGAATGTAATACAACAGAGCAAAAATGCACCTTTTGTTTATAAAACACAAAATCTCTACCTGATTGAGCTTGTTAGCAAAAGTAGGTAACAATTACTACATATTCATGATTATGATTGAACAATATTTATTTACAATGTTGTATTTCTTATATCAAAATATCAAGTCCCTTCTATCATGTCTCATATTTTAATAATAGTTTGGTGTGAGTTTGGTACATAGTTAAAAGTTAGCATTATTGCATGAAAAAAAAAAATCAAATTAGCTATGTTTGATTCTTAAATATATTTCTAATTACTTATTATAGACAATAGCTATATGCAAAACTTATAAGAATACAATTATATTGTCAATATCTCTATAAACGAGTCTATAACATTTATACCTAGATTTAGATTTTGTGGTAAACCCCAAAGCCTTTTATTTTACTAGTTCATGCATATTTGTAAGCACATAAAAGTATGTTTAACCTAAGACTTAGATGATATATATAAGATAAGTTCTTATGGTTTTTAAGAACATAAGAATGAATAAGTTTAGTTCTAATGTTTGACTATATTATCAGTTGAATTTATTAGTTGCATAGGATCTCTAAATCAATATGTAAAGTGTTAAGTTTTATTGCTAAAAGATTATGAGTAGTATTGTGATGAATTATTAGGATAATATCATCATTCGGGTCAATATTTTATTATCATTGTTTATAAGATTATAGTGAATGGATTGGTCTTTGTTAATTTATTTATTTATTTATATAGAATTGATGATGTTGTTGTATCAATCCTCATGGATCTTAATGGGATAACTTGTTAATGATTATTGAGTAAGATACTATGAGGGATCAAACATAGGAAATCTATCTTTAATCAATATTAGGCTCGTAAGAAATTAAATAGCTAAAATCATCACATTGATTCATTAGGTTAATAATGGGGCAAATATCTTAATTGTTTGAACATTATCGAGGAAGTTGGAATTTGAATACTTAACCTTGGTTAGTGGATAGTAAGTCTATGTGTGTTAGGTAGTATTTATCTATAAATGCTTAACTAGTGGTTTACTTTCTCCTCTCTATAGAGTTAGATATGGATTATGGCATGCTAATAGTTACCATAGCTAATTTCATGAATGTATAATGTATATTATTGCTATGTGATGTCTTTAAATTTGGTCTCGTGTGACTATTTATGTAAATGAAGTATTGCGTAAAGGAATCTTTCTTTAACTACACATAGTAAGTATGTGTGCCTCTGTGTATTTTTGTAAGCTTATGATTTAAATTGAGTTAAAACATACCTTTTCGTGATATTGGGATTTGTTTTATTTTCTTTCAATGACATGTTTTAAACTTGAATATGAATTAGATATTTGATTTATAGATGATCAAAATAAAATCTGTTGGTCTTCTTTGTGTTGAGAGAATTTATGTTATGATTGCTTAATGGGATATTTGTGATTGAGATGAAATTGAGATCTTGAAATTATTTTGGATTGTTGAGAAAGGATTGTTGCTTCTATCTTCACATGTATTCATCTTGTGCATCTATGATAGCGTTACATTAGCATTAGATAATATATATATCATGTTGCACAAATTCTATCACTCTTGCCAAATTTGTGTTGCTAGTCTTTTCATGTTGGGTCTAGTACTCCTCATGTTAGAAGAATTCTAGAGAAGTGTGTAGCGTCCTAAAATTGTGACACTTGCAATTTCGACTGCATTTGGGTCTTCACGATGGCGGCGCAACGTTGAACCTGAATGGAGACCCCGAAACTTGTTTACGACACCAAAAATTGCATTTTTCAGCACCCTGGCCTAATCCTCCTTGCACCCTGCTGTCCCGGGAGGTGGGACCATGGCGCCCAGTGCCCTGGTCCCTGGCCCTATTTTGGGCCCGGTCTCTTTTGGGCATCGGGTCTTTAAGTTTGCAATTCGGGAAATAATGTTTCCTGGTCGGCCCAAGGTCGGAAAAATCAGTCTATCAGCCCTAATTGACAAGTATATAAACTACATTTCCCCTCCCATTTGAGGAGGCAAGGAAAAAGAGGAAAATATATGCAAGCAAGAGGCGGAAGCGATATTCAAACATTCAAACATTCAAGCATTCCTTCAAGCAATTGAGCATTCTAGGTCTCCATTCAAGGCTAAGTGTTGCATTCAAGACAAGGATTCAACCATTGAAGAGGAGATCACTTACAACATACAAAATACAACATTCATTACGCCTTCGCATGTAAGAATACAAACATTCTTACAACAAGGTATCAGTACTTGTTTACATTACAAACATTTACATTTACAACATTCTCATTTCTTGGTTAATTCCAAAACCGGGGTTTGACCTAAAGGCAAACCCCTAATCCCTAACCCCCCAATCGTCCTCTCTTTTCTGTGTGTAGGTTGCAGGTACGCGGCTGTAATTGAAGATCTGGAACCCTTGTGCAGAGACGAACAGATCCCCCTTCATTTCGCGGATTTTTCGGAGGACTGTGTGCACGCCGGGTGCCATCGTCCTGTCAACTTTCGCCCGAATTTGCAGAACAACATCATCTTGACATTTTACTGCTAATTCCAGGTCCGCAGCTTCATCCCGTATCCCTATCTCTATTTATAAGCGAATCTTTCTTACTTTGCATGCATTCCTAGTTCAATCTTTCTATCTACATTCTTTACAACAGAGGGTATCCTTGATGTCTCAACCCTTGAAACTCATTTAGAATCTAGTCTTGCATTGTGTGGGATTGGATCTTGTGAGTTTCAACCCCTCTTTTGAATGTAAAGTCCCTCCTAAGTGAAAACCGTCAATCCTAGTGACCCCCTTTCTCCTTGGAGTGGGGGAGAACACCTAGGGTTCAATTTTCCGCTTTACATTTTGGTGAACCCAACGTGAACATCCTAATTCTGATTATTCATGGTTAGATCTGAAAAATTTGCTTCCTTAATTACATTTTCATGTTTGATCTTTTGCAAATTTTAGAGGTTAATTGCATAAAAACCCTAAAATTTTCTGTTTAGTAATTGAGCTTGTGAAATGTTTAATTGTTAATGCTTGTTTCAGATCTACCCTTCTACTGCAAATTGTCAAATCATATCTGTGCTTTAATTTTGAAAATTAAGTGGTTAAGTGTCAAAACCCTAATTTTTAAAACCCTCTTGATTCAGCCTTTGACTGATGATTTCACTGATCAAAACACTTCCAAATCGGCTGTAACTTTGGATTCTGCAACAAAATCATAATATCTCTCATCCCTGAAAATTTGGAAAAAAGTTGCGAGGACTATGTGCACCCCGAGCGCCATCGTCCCCGACATTTTTTTCGAAATTTCGGGAGTTAGATCTTACTGTATTTTTCTGCTAAAATCCAGAATTTTGGCTGATTTCATTAATTCTAACACTTTCAAAATTAAAGTCAAAGTTGGTCTAGTGATTGCTTGGATTGAGGCTTCTAATCATTCAAAAATTGTTGAAACTGAAATTCATGTCAAAATTGTGTTTCTTACTATCCTAAATCTGAAAAGTGTGTTGGCATTCATTCGAAATTTCAATGCTTAATTCAAATTTTTGCATTTTGTGACTTTTGAAATTAAATGTTTAATTGCAACAACCTTGATTTCCACTTTCAAAATTGAATTTTGTGTGAAATTGAGTCAATTTTTAGTTTTCAAAACCTGCATTGCTTTTAGTATTCCCTATAAAATCATAAAATTCAAAATTTCAGTTTCCTTCTCTTTTTCAAAATTCAAATTTTGCATTTTTCAACAATCTTGGTAGGGTTCAATTTTGAGATTGCAACTTTAATTTGGCCTATCTACAGATCTTAAAATCACTCAATTTTTTCAGATTAGCTCTAAAATCATCATAACTTTCATCCCTGAAAATTTTGAAAAAAGTTGCGAGGACCGTGTGCACTCCGTTCGCCACGGTCCTGGACATTTTTTCTGAAATTTCGGGAGATTGTCCTGATTGTATTTAATAGCTTAAATCTAGGAGATTGGCTGATTTTACTGAAATTTGCTACCTCTAAAATTCAAAATATTCTCTCTCTCTTTAGTGCATGAGTTTTACAACAATAAGCCCTACTTACACTATTCCCGTTGGGCAAAGCCTTAGAATTAAGTCTTTCCAAAGTTTAATTACCGAGGAGATGGAACCTAATTTGAACGGCCTATTTAACGAGGACATGGGTAATTCCTCTAATCCTCCTAATGATGAAGAAGCTCTCCATGAGGTTTCTGTAGAACAACTTTCGAAATTGGATAACCAATTTGATGATTTTCGACAATGGATGTCTCAAGAATACCCCGATAGTCAAGCTCTTCCTTTAATTGAGGGTCTAAAATGTATGGTTCAAAATGATAAGAATGGAATTGATATTTTATGTATTATTGCACACATTGTGGATTCAAATGTGATGCCTATGAAGAGTTGTGCTGAAACTTTGGGTTATACACAACCTCCTACTCAAGTTAATCATTCTATCCCTTTGACGACTTCTATTGCTAGTATACCTACTTTTACATCAAACATAATGACTACTTCAATACAAGACATTCCACCTATGATCACCAGTCATGGGGGCAATCCTTCTTCTTCAATTAATCCTCTTCCTTCATTTAATCCGACTTCTTCATTCATTCCTTCAATGAGTGTTCCTATTACATCTCCACAAATGAACCTGGCGCAAGGGGGCAATTCATTTAACCATTCCATTCCTCCTTGTAGTGTTCCTCCTTTCCAATCATCTCCTATGACTAACTATCATAGTGTCCCACCACCTTACTCTCAATCAATACCTTCTTTCAATAACATAATACCTCCATCACAATCTAACACGTCTAATATGAACTCTTCGACTGAAGCGACCATTAACAATCTTGCACAAACTGTCTCTTCTTTACAGCAACAAATTGCCTCTATGAATCAATCTAAGTTTAGTGTGCCCACATTTGATGTGGCGAGCCCACTTTCTCTTGACATTGTTCGAGCTATTCCCCCTAAGCATGTTGAACTCCCACAACTGGAGCTTTACAATGGTAAAGGTGATCCTCTAACACATGTTAAGACTTTTCAAACAATATGTACCGATTTTGCTCATGACCAAAGGTTGCTTGCAAAACTGTTTACTAGAACATTAAGAGACAAGGCTCTACAATGGTATTGCTCGTTGCCTTCCTTTTCTATTACTTCTTTCCAACAACTTGCAAATGCTTTTATTCAACAATTTCCAAACAATATAAGTCCTAAAGTTACTTTGATTGATTTAATGCATTGTAAACAAGGTGTTAAAGAAAAAGTGACTGATTTCATTGGTAGATATAAGCATTTGTATGCTCAAATTTCTTTTCTAGTACCTGACAATGATATTCAAAGAATCTTTATTTCTAATTTACAAAAAGATATTAGAGAAAAACTCCTTTTTTCTGAGTTTACTTCTTTCCAACAGTTGTGTGCAACTCTTCACAATTATCAACTGACTGTGAGTCAAATGGAACAAGTAAATCCTATGGCTCCGAGTGATAAGGGTGATAGTAGTCAAAAACCATTTGGGAAGTTTAAACCGAACAGAGAGTCCATTAAATTCAATGAAAACATCATCAACAACAATGTGAATGCAGCATCAGGTGTGCCTCCTATTTCTAAGTTTTTCAAGAAAGAAAGAAAGTTTACTCCTTTGAATGAATCATTGCATAGCATTATGAATAAGTTATTGGAGAAAAATGTGCTTACTCTTCCTCCTATAAGGAAAATAGATCCTGCAAAGATTAATTCACCCTATTTTGATAACAAATCTTTTTGTCAATTTCATCGTCAACCTGGGCATGATACTGAAAAATGTTTTGCTTTAAAGGGTAAAATTCAAGATTTGATTGATAATAATACTATCTTTGTTTCTGGTGTGAATGATAAAGGCAATACATCTGTAGCTCCTCCTAACCAAAATCTCAAGATTTTTACTGATCCATTACCTTCTCATACCTCTAATGCAATTGATACTAATGATTCCTCTGTCTTACCTGATGATCTTGTGTCTATGACTCTGAATGTGATTAACTTTGTAGAGCAGCAGAAAATCCCTAAAGAACCATCCATCACCTTTGATTCTAGTGAAACTATCAGGGCACCTGATGGTCTTTTATATATAGTTGCAAAAGTCAAGAATACACCTTGTCGTGGAGTGCTTATTGATCCTTCTTGTATGGTTAATATCATTACTGAAGAATTTCTTTTTACTTTGCAATTGAATCAAGTGATCTATGATGAAACAAATGTGGTTGTGAAACTATTTGATGCATTTTCTTCTCCTGCAATTGGTTCTATTACATTACCTATTGAGGTCCATAACAAATCCCTTGATGTAAGCTTTTCTATTATTCCATCATCCGAACAATTTTGTGTGAAGCTAGGCTATCCTTGGCTATCTTCCATGAAAGCTATTGCTTCTCCTATTCACAAGTGTTTGAAATTTCCCCATAATGGTGAAGTTGTTACTATCAATCATAGTCTCTTTAAACCAGCTGAAAGAACTTCTAGCGTTCCTATTGATTATTTCTGGCCTAAACAATTCCAATCTCTTCCATCGCGAAGTGATCATCTTTTCAAATCTTATCAAAAGTGGAAAAAAGATATGATCCTATCTCTAAGTGAACCTAGAACACCCAAACTTGATATTCCTATCATTCTTGAGAAGGAAGTTCTTCCTTTGAAAGATAAAACTAATGTCTTTCCTCAAGAAGATTCCCAACCTATCCCTATGGATGTGACTATGTCTATGCCTAATAAACTTTCTAAAAGTAGACCTATACCTCCTCGTCATGATGGACTTGGTCTCCTTCCTAAACCAAATATTCTTCCTTTATATGGAGCAGTTCCTCCTCCTTATTTTTATAGAGAGAAGAGACCTTCTTCTTCTCCTATTATCCAACCTAAGAGATCACAACCCAAACACCCAAGTGATAAGGATGAGAACATTCCTCCTCCTCAATCTTCTCAACTTCCTACTAAGACTAGACGAAATCGTTCTGCACGTGAACGCCGACGAAAGTGTCGTCTTAGAGCTCATGCAGCTGCTTCTCAAACTTTACAATCCCCAAAAACACCTTCAGCTAGTATTATTCCATTTTCTCCTCAACCAGAAATTGAACCAAAATCTCCTAAACATAAGATGCATGATGGTCTTGATCCTGTGCGAGTTAAAGATCCTATTTTTATAAATCTTGATGATGATATAGATGAAAATGTTATTCATGATGAAAATGTTACTTCTTTTTCTGATAGTGAATATGAATATGTTGATGTTGATAACCATTTATCTAACGAATTTTCTAAAGCACTTATCCTAGCTCCTAGACAAGAACAACGTGGCTTGGAACATGAACATAGCCCTTGTTTGGATCTCGTGATAGCTCCATCTGCTGTGTTGGATGTTCCTCCTCTAGCATGTTCCCTACCTTCCCGAAACATTGATCAGCAAGATCGGGGGGTAGATGATGTGCTAGACTAGTTCATTAGCATAGCAGACTCTTTCCTCCTCTCTTTTGTTACTTCTTCTATGTGTTATTCTCATTCTTCTATTTGTTGTCCTTAGTGTTGTCTACTTGAGGACGATGCAAAGCATTGAGATCTCTTTTGGTCTCTCTCATGTTGACTCAAAAGACACATGTGTTCCCTTCTTCTAGGTGACCTTCCTTGATTGGGGAATGAAGAACAATTATGCATACATACATATGATATACATGAATTATCATACAGCATACTGACCCCAAGGAAAGCGAAGTCACCTTGTGCTTTGTGTTTTGTGTCTATTATCCTTGGGCTTATCTCACACTTGGGGGCTAAATCCTTATGATAACATGCTCCTTTCCTTCTCATTTCCTATATGTATCACTACCTTAAAGAAATCACCCCCGATGAGGCATGTGCGATCTCTTTAATGTAGGGGGGCATACACCTTGTTCATATCTCTTCAAGTTACTTGAAAATTTCTTGACAAATTTAGCTTTGCCTTGAAAATTTTTGATGTCTTTCTTGCATGACTCATAGTGAGGGAACCTTACTACTGACAGTCATGGTTCTCCCTCATGACCTTCCCTTTTACTTTTTCAATCGAAGCCGTAAGATCCTTAGTCCACTGGGGGCTTGGTATATCTTGCCTTCTTGACGTGGTGAAAGTCTTTCAATGTTGTTTCCTTGTACTTTACCGGAAGTATGGGCGTACGCTTATACTCTCGCTAAAGTGGGGGCTAAATGTAGCGTCCTAAAATTGTGACACTTGCAATTTCGACTGCATTTGGGTCTTCACGATGGTGGCGCAACGTTGAACCTGAATGGAGACCCCAAAACCTATTTACGACACCAAAAACTGCATTTTTCAGCACCCTGGCCTGATCCTCCTTGCACCCTACTGTCCCGGGAGGTGGGACCATGGCACCCAGCGCCCTGGTCCTTCAGGACTAGGGCGCCCAGCGCCGTGGTCCCCCAGGACCATGGCGGCCAGCGCCCTGGTCCCTGGCCCTATTTTGGGCCCAGTCTCTTTTGGGCATCGGGTCTTTAAGTTTGCAATTCGGGAAATAATGTTTCCTGGTCGGCCCAAGGTTGGAAAAATCAATCTATCAGCCCTAATTGACAAGTATATAAACTACATTTCCCCTCCCATTTGAGGAGGCAAGGAAAAAGAGGAAAATATATGCAAGCAAGAGGTGGAAGCGATATTCAAACATTCAAACATTCAAGCATTCCTTCAAGCAATTGAGCATTCTAGGTCTCCATTCAAGGCTAAGTGTTGCATTCAAGACAAGGATTCAACCATTGAAGAGGAGATCACTTACAACATACAAAATACAACATTCATTACACCTTCGCATGTACGAATACAAACATTCTTACAACAAGGTATCAGTACTTGTTTACATTACAAACATTTACATTTACAGCATTCTCATTTCTTGGTTAATTCCAAAACCGGGGTTTGACCTAAAGGCAAACCCCTAATCCCTAACCCCCCAATCATCCTCTCTTTTCTATGTGTAGGTTGCAGGTACGCGGCTGTAATTGAAGATCTGGAACCCTTGTGCAGAGACGAACAGATCCCCCTTCGTTTCGCGGATTTTTCGGAGGACCGTGTGCACGCCGGGCGCCATCGTCCTGTCAACTTTCGCCCGAATTTGCAGAACAGCATCATCTTGACATTTTACTACTAATTCCAGGTCCGCAGCTTCATCCCGTATCCCTATCTCTGTTTATAAGCGAATCTTTCTTACTTTGCATGCATTCCTAGTTCAATCTTTCTATCTACATTCTTTACAAAAGAGGGTATCCTTGATGTCTCAACCCTTGAAACTCATTTAGAATCCAGTCTTGCATTGTGTGGGATTGGATCTTGTGAGTTTCAACCCCTCTTTTGAATGTAAAGTCCCTCCTAAGTGAAAACCGTCAATCCTAGTGACCCCCTTTCTCCTTGGAGTGGGGGAGAACACCTAGGGTTCGATTTTCCGCTTTACAAAGTGTAACTACTTTGTGGTAGGGTGGAAATGCACTTCGACAATGTTCTCGAGTATTGTGTGCTCAAGGAAGATAGATGTTGGGGGTTCCTATTATGGTGGCTTTCATGTTTTGTACATTGTGTATTCATTATATTCGATCATGCGGTCTAATTAAAAATGAATATATTTTCCACATCTTTTGTCTTGTTATTGTGTTTTATACTCTAACTTTATGTTGAAATGTAATTTCATTTCTCTAATCTTGTATATTTGAACATGTGGCAATAATTAATGCTTGATTCTTAATTTAAAAATATAGAGGACCTTACAGCTTGAGTGTCCAATCAAGAGTAGAAAGGAAGTTTCTTGCATATCATGAAGCCACGCTCTACTTAGAAGAAGGTTATATGCTAGAGTATTGGGAATGACATGGATAGGTGTGGTTAAGATCATGAGACCTTCTTTAATAGGAAATATAAATTTGTACCTAACAATTGTCTACCAAATTTTATCAAAGCCATAAATGCATAGAGAAATTAGTTGAATGGGGATGTATTTTGATCTATGTTATAAGTAAATGCTAAAAAACATGATGACCTGATCCATTATCAACCAAGGTACATCTTATTTCATTACCATTGTTCAACACCTTAATCGTGAGGGGATCATATTGATTTTGATCTTGAAAAGGTGGCAACTTGTGTTGTTTGAACATAATATCTAGCTTTGTTTCATGAATTTGATCAAGAAAGGTTGCTACATCATTTGGTCTCATACAAGGTGAGACAAATACCTTCTATAAGGCTTCTTGTAGCATCTAATGGTATATGATATAAATTTATCCTAGCTGGTGTAGGATAAATTTGTTTAACAAGATCATACTCATTACCAACATGTGAAAGATTAAGGTGTGGAGGAAGAAAAGGTTGGGAAGTAGGAAGAACATTTGAATCTTTCTTGTTATTTCAAGTGTTATATGTTTGAGCTACTACATGATATTTAGATTGTCATGCCACTTGTTGATTCATCCTATCTCCTTGAGTGAGTTGTTTTGTGAAGTTTAAGATGTAGTTAGGAGGTCTAGTTGGATTCTTAACACCTTTTAGAATAAGCAATAGTTTGTTTTGAGGTTGAGGGTGATCTTAATTGTCATTTAATTCTTCAAATGATCACTTTTAAAATTCTATTGAATATTGAAATTCACTACTCCAAAATCTACCAAGAAGAGTTGATGAAAAAATATATTTAAGTAGTCAATGTGTTGAATGATTTAGAAAAGGTCTCCAAGCATATGCTTCCAAATTTATATTAGACTTGACTCAGAGAACATGCCCATGAGATTAAAGTCACTATGGTTTATTACAAGTGTATTGCATTTAAACATCAATTTATTCATCAAAGAAAAAATGACAATCACCAAGACTTGAATAAGAGTTGTGGAGCATGAAGAATTCCAGTTCCTCTCTCTAGGCAATAGAAAGCAAAAAAAAAAAGGTCTTCAACCATTTAGGCATAGCAATAGAAGAAGAAAGGATTATCATTAGGAAACAACATAGTGAGTATTGGATACACCTAAAAATGGTTTGAAGATAATTAATTAAATAACCAATTATTTAATTAAACTTCCTCCCTAATTTAATTGAATTCATTAGGCAATTTGATTAAATTCCCCCTTTCATCTACTTATTACTAAATCTAAGGATTTATTTAATAGGTTCATTGCAATAGTACCCTTTGATTAATTAATTCACTCCCCCCACTTCATTAAATTCTTCTAATCCCCTGATTAATTAAAACAAATAAATTTATGAGTTGTTGAGAATTAATTAGTCTTTTCCTAGTATTTGAATTTTTAAATTCAAATTACCCACATGCCTCCTACCTTCTAACCACCTAACCTAATCATCCCTCTAACCTAACCCATTCTACCTAGCCTTGGGTTTAATTAACCCTATCCTATCTTGCACATTCTAACCTCCTTATCCTAACCTCCTATGGTGTGGATATTTTCTTCTTGAGATACATGGCACTTTGGCCACATGTCTCCTCTCTTGGACACTTGCCCTTTTATGAGAAAAGCTACTTGACACTTGTCATCATAGAGATGACAAGTGCATCTTCCTCCAACATCTTCTTCAACCTCCTTCAATTTCACCCTTGATATCTCCAGACTCAATCTTAACTGTTGATTCTTGCCACCTCACCCCTGGCCTTGGAAATCCTATAAATATCCCCCATTTTGGAGCAATAAGGATCCCATCCCATTTCATCTTATTCATTGTTACTATAGGAATATCCATTCTAGCATATCATTTGAGCATTGTTATTATAGGAAATTGCATCTTAGATCTAGTTTAATTTGATCGTTTTCTAGCATAATTGCTGAATCATGTAGCTTAATCAATCTCTTTTCTAGCTTAATTACATCATCATCATAGCTTAATCATGCATATCATTAGCTCAATTAATCTCTTGGATCAATCTAGCATAATCAATCTCATCTTTTCACATCATTATCATTTTAAATCCTCCATTTAGGTGTAGTCAAGTCACTGGGATTGCTTATCCAGATCTGAGAGCAAATCCATACTCGCATCTCTTTGGAGGTGATAGGTCGCTTTGTCATGGTTTTATCTTTCATTTTCTTTTAATTTTCTAACCATGCTTGTAATGATCTATTCAGTGTTTTGTGTTGCAGCTGTAGGTATCAGACTTCATAGAGCATGACATTTTGGTGCCCACCGTGGGTCGGAAATCTCATTTTTTTGGCCTCTCAAGAATCATCAAATCTTCATTTCTGGCTGCGTCTGAATCAGAATCTCGTACGAGCCCCTTTTCAATCTCGTATGATCTCCTTTGTGCACTAATACGATAATTCTTTCTTACTTGTATGAGCTTCTAAGGATATTGAATTGTTGTACGAGCTCCATTTGATACTTGTACGGTCCCGAAAGGATACTCGTACGGTCAAGTAAATTATGTCTTATGAAATTATGTTTTTGTGTTTTCAAGGCAAATTGCATTTGAGGGTTTTCATACTTCAATTTGATCATTACTAATGGTAACCCTGGTCTGTTCGTGAGTTTTTTGGTAGCCTAATAGGTTTTTGTAGGATGATTGTCAAAGATTATGCTTGTCAAAGCTTCATTTCAACAAAACACATCATGACTACTAATACATTTATTTTGTAGGTTGCCTAGGAGGACTCAACCAAACTTTATGTCTTCTTTAATTTTTCTAGGCACACTTATTTTTGCTAATGGAAATGAACAATCATGTATTATGTGTTTTGATGATAGGAGAGTATGCTCTCACCTTTCTTAGGTGATCAGAAAGCTAGAATCATCCTTTGCTTTCATTAGTGCATATCGTTAGCAGACTTGCCCTCCCGAGGAGCTAATAAATCTTAGCCATTAAGGACGGTAAGAGGGGAACGACCTAAGTGGGAATGGATAACGCCAAGTAATCTAACCCACTATAAAATAAATGTGATTTGATGAAAATCAAGTCAACGATAGTGCTTGAGAATAGCTCTCCTCCATACCTTCGGGTATATCAAACCTTGGTTTTCAAGGCTGGGAGACCTCTTAATTGAGTTTATACCCTAACGCGCCGAATGGATCCCTTACTAGTTCCAAATTAAATTAGAAGCTACCTGATTCACCTCCAAAAGGGTGATAATCTTTGTGCAAGAGAGATAGTGACTCTCCCAAGACACTTGCCATATCGTGCCCCCATTAGTGTTTGGAGTGGGATAATATGGCGTTGAGAATCCATTGTGTAAGACTCAGCGGCCGTATTCTGATTAGCTATTGTGTGTGTACCTAAGATTGCAAGCAAAGGTTTTCTCTCTCAGCCAACTTCCTTAGGTAGTGTAATGTGCTTGAGGTCACTTATAATATCACATGTTTGTTGTGTCTTCATACCTAAAATAGAAAATCAGACATCTAAAACTAGAAAACAGAAGCAAAACATCAAACTTCAATGATAAAAAATCTATCCAAACAATATTTTTTGCCTTCATTCTGTCTTGAGTCGTATGAGCTTGTGTTTTGTCGTACGAGTCCTCTGGTTTATCATTTTGCTCAGTAATTTTTATTGTACAAGTCCTTTGGTTTATCGTTTTTCTCAGTAAGTTTTGTCGTACAGATTCTCTGGTTTATCATTTTGCTCAGTAAGTGTTGTCGTACGAGGCCTCTGGTTTATCATTTTGCTCAGTGGGAATTGTCATATGAGCTTGTGCTTTGTCATATGATATTCCTTATTTGTCATATGGGCATGTATGTATTGTCGTGTGAAGCTTCTTAAACTATTATACGAGTTTCTATCTCTGTTGGTCCAAAGTTGTCTTCTTGCACATCTTTTTTAGGTCTGTCATATTTGCTCGGTTAATTTATAGTGATCATAAACACCTGTTATCTATCATTTTGTTCTTAGATTGTCTTCTTTGTTCTCTTGGTCAAGTTATCATTTGTCAAAATTGGATTCCAAAGGTAAACACCTCAATATTTTCAAGTATTCACCCTCAACAAGTTCAAGATCTAAACATCTCAAAGTGCATTATCACCCTCTTTGATAAAATGATCACTAAAACATAGTTTCTCATCAGGATCTATCATACTCTATCATGAAACTGCAACGCTTGGTTAGAATAATCTTGTCCCACATCATAGGATATATCATTCCTACTGGACTTGGTTTTTATCAAATCATCATCATTGCACTCCTAAACCGAAGATCGAAAAACTTGCAAACTTTTAAACACTTCAATCATCTTTTTGTGTCATATCGCTCTATCACATTTATGTTGACAATTGATCACTTATGAAAACAACTTTTGGACAATCGAATCCTAGAACAATATCTAACACACGCATATGCCCATTCTAACTAGAGCTCAGAGACGAAAGATCGCAGAGACAAAAATCAAAATATTGGAAATAACTAAAGATTATAGAACCATGGAACACGAAGATGAAATACAAGTTGAAGGAAAAATAACAAAACAAAATATCAGAGACATCAAAAAATATCCTCAATTTGATAAATTTATGCAAAAATTATCGGAGGGAGAAAAAGAAAAATATTTCCTAATGTTAGCAAAATCTAGTGCTACACTTCCCCAAGATTTTGATGTGAACAAATTCACACAAAAGAAAAGTGACCCTCCCCCTAATAGCGAACAATATGAGGATATTTTTGGTCTCAAAATGAATGACACATCAATTCCTAGTAACACCAGAACCAATGAAGAAACTTACATTCCCAAAAGAGATGATGTAGAAATTCTAAATAACTTTCAATCCAATGAAGATACAAGAAGGACTAGAGATGATACAAGAAGAGATCCAGATCCTCCTAGAATACAAAATCATGGTTATGCAAGGACAAATCATGTTGATAATCATATCAAAACTCTCACACAACAAATACAAACATTGCAAACACAAATTCAAGATATGCAGAGAGGAAATGTTAGAAGATACTGACTTCAAGAAATTTGTCCTTATCCATTCAACATAAATCTAAACATGATACCATTTCCTATAGGTTGTGAAACTCCTAGATACGAAAAATATGATGTAATCACTAACCCTCAAGATCATATACGATAATTTTTCACAATGAGTATGGAGTTTGTACATGAGGATACCTACTTGATGAGATTATTTCCAAAAAGTTTAACTAGACTAGCTATGGAATGGTTCTCCGAACTTCCACCTAGAATCAGATCATTCTCAGAATTGGTGGATAAGTTCATTTCACAATAATCTTACAAAATACAACATGAAGTAACAATGCTAGACCTATGTAATTCCAAACAAAAGAGTGGAGAACCTTTGATGACATTTTTACAACGATGGAGACAGTTAGCTTCACAATATCCTCGTACAGTGCCAGAGTATGAAATAATGGACATATTCATCGATAATATAAATGATCAAATAAGTTATTATCTAAAAATGCAAGGAAATCAAAGTTTCAGAAAGATGACTGATAATACAATTATAATGGAGGAAGCCATGATAAAGAAAGGTGAGTTGAAAATATACAAAGACAAAGTTCATCCTCCTAACAACACTAACAACAACCACAATGATAAGCCAAAGTTTTGGAATAAAAATTGTAATGTCATCAACAATGGAATAGTGAAAAACAACAATGTGAAATCAAAACAACCATTTTTTAATTTATCCCCCCACTTAGTAGCGGCTCAACAAAACAACTATCACCAAAAAGCAACTATAAAAATTTCTTTCCTAGACAATTTACAAACATTGGTGAACCCCTTGGATCCACACTAAAGACACTTATCGCAAACAAATTGATTACTTTTCCAGAAAAAAGGAACTACGAACATCAAGTAAAACTGCCTTGGTGGAATGATAACCATTATTGCAATTTCCATTGAAACAAGGGTCATCACATAGATAATTGTCAGCGGTTGAAACATGTCATCCAAGATTTGATTGATAATGGAGTAATAACAGTGGATGGACATACAACAAACGAATCTCATATAACTTTTAAAACTTCGCTTCCAAACTATGAGAAGGGTGAATCATCAACAACAAATAATGGTAAGGGTAAAGAGAAGATAAAGTATGCTCACACATATGATAATGTGGTAAATGTGATTGTAGTTAAAGAAAAGAAAAATCAAGAACCTTCTCATGCTATCACAAGAAGCAAAGCTAAATTTGTTTTGTCGGGTCTTACAACAAACATGTCATCCACTACAAAACAATACAATCTAGTGGATCAATTATAGAAAATGCCCGCACAAATATCCATCTTATAACTTTTAAAGCTTTCACCTGCACACAAAGAAATTATTGAACGAGCATTAGTAGATACAACAGTGTCTAAATATCTTGATATCGATCAATTCCAAACCATGGTGGGACACCTCATGACCCCTCACTGCTTATCATTCACCAAAGAAGATGACATGTCCTTGCAACATCCCCACAATGCTCCCTTGCATATCGAAGTCATCATTCATAAGAAATGAGTTAAACATGTCCTAATAGATGGAGGAGTTGGCTTAAACATATGCTCTTTGAGTCTTGTCCATGCTCTAGGTTATTCAAAAGATGCAGTTGATCCCCAGAAAAGATCACCATTAAAGCATATGATAAAGAAGAACATCCCTCTAAAGGAATTGTGATGTTACCCATCAGAGTGGGACCTTTACAGAAAGACACAACATGCCAAGTTCTAGACTCGGACTTATCATACAACATACTCTTGGGAAGACCCTAGATACATGACATACAAGTTGTTCCATCAACATATCATCAATGCTTAAAGTTTCCCTACAATGGGCAGGAAATCACGATCTTAGTAGATTCAAATCCATTTCAATATTGTAGTAATCTCAAACTAGCTCAAGAAGTCATTGTTCCTCATAATAGGGAGGCATCATCTTCAAACACACAATCTAAAGAAAAATCATTTGCCTCAATTTTATCAAGTATGGAAAAACAAATGCAACTAAGAGATTGAGGGAATAGATAATATTCAATATCACAATTACCACTTTCTCCTAAATCCTTTGGAAAGCCATCAAACTCTAAATAACAACCAATTGTGAAACATCTTCCGATATTTGATGGAGAATTTGTTAGTGCTGGAACTTTATCAGAGGAAATAAAAGACAAAGATGTGCTACAGTGGCTATACAAGGATGTAGAAGTTCAACAAAAGATCAACAATGTCTGCATCTTACATAAAAGTATTAAAAAATATTTAACATTCTTTGAAAAATGGGATACACTGGAACAGGTCCTATAGGGAAAAGAAAAGAAGGTATATCGAAATCTATCCAACCTTACACTCAACAGGATACAGACAAAACAAGCTTAGGATATGGACAACTTACTTTACCAGAAGACACATCTTTTAGCGAACAACAAGAGGAATATGAAAAAAGACAAGAACAATTGACAATTGAAAGAGAAGAAACATCAGCTAAACAACAAGCACAAGCAAAAATGAAATGCGAAAAGAAGAAAGCTTCAAATCAATAGGAAAAACAAACTAAAAGCACCTCTCAAGCAACCTTAAATTTCAATAAAAACAAGCATGAACCTAGTACTAATCAAGGAGAGCTCATAGAAAAGCTGACAGAACTCAATCTCAGTCCTGAAGAGGTTGAATATGAAAGAAGAAAGGATATAGCAACAAAAGATGAAGAAAATAATCAAATACTATATGAACAAATCTGTAGATTGTAGGTTGCAAGTGATATAGATTCTAATGAATGGGAATGGGATTTCTATCACTTTGAAGAATCAGCTGAAGAAAATTGCTTTGAAGAAGATGTAGGAGTCGATGTAGTTCACATGTATGCAGGGAAAATGATAGGAACTAGTTCACTTGAATTAGAGTCACATTCGGCTGACTTGGACTTAATTGAGGATGGTCAGGAACCTCTTGTGTGAGGTCATTTTGATGAGAGTACCGTTCTATACATCAACATACATATCAAAAACTTTGATACGTCCATCATGACCCTTGATACTCTCAAAACATCCCAACTTGAGGACCCCCTACCTCTAATCCAGCCTGAACTTATTGATTGGGAATATGAGGGATATACTACCATTGATACCTTTCTGAATGACCACACCATATCTGTATATCTTAATGCAATCGAACCCGCAAAAACTCTCACCATGAATTCTAGCAATGCATCTTCTAGTCAAGTGGGTGCCAAATCTCCTAGTCACAAAAAGGAAAATAAAGAAAACAATATCAGGTCTAATGCTGAAAACCATTTCTTGGCAACATTAGATCAGGAAAAAGTAAAAAGAAAGGATGTATCTAATGGTGAAAACCTCCTCGAGGTGTTGGAAGATGGGAGATTTGACACTTTATCTACACGCTATCAAGAAAGGTCTTCCATTTTGATCGAACCAACAGAGGCAATTAACATTGGGACAACAGAAAAACCAAAGATCCTACATCCAACAACTTCTCTATCAGAAGAAGAACTGCAACAATATATGGAATTCTTCAAATGAAGGAAAATCAATTTTGCTTGGTCATATGTAGACATGCCAGGGTTAGATCCAAAGCTTATTATGCATCACTTAAATGTCAATCCAGGAGCCAAACCAGCCAAACAGAAGTTAAGGAAAATGCATCTGCATAGCGCTCTTCTAGTCAAAGCAGAACTAAAGAAATTATTGGATGTCGGATTCATCAGACCTGTAGCTTATCCTCAATAAGTATCCAACATCATTCCTGTTTCAAAACCAGATAAAAGCATCAAAATATGCATAGACTTCAGAGACCTTAATAACGCATGTCCAAAGGATGACTTTCCTTTGCCTAACATTGACATCATTGTAGATTTAATTGCTGGATACTCCATGTTTTCTCTAATGGATGGTTTCTCCAGATACAATCGGATTAAAATAGCACCTAAAGATCAAGAAAAGACAACTTTCATGTGTCCATGGGGTATTTTTTTCTGGAACATCATGCCTTTTGGACTAAAGAACGCAGGTGCTACATATCAAAGAGCTATGACAACAATATTCCATGACATGATGCATACATTCATGGAAGACTATGTGGATGACATCTTGGCCAAATCATACAATGGAGAAGACCATATAGGAATACTAGAAAAGATCTTTGATAGGTTAGAACAATACAAGCTATGACTCCATCCTAACAAATGTGCCTTTGGTGTCACTTCAGGCAAGCTATTAGGATACATTGTTTCAACTAGAGGTATCAAAGTAGATCCAGCTAAGGTAAAAGCAATCATGGAAATGGTATCTCCCGAAATTCAGTCAAATTAGATCACTCCAAGGAAGACTCCAGTCAATCAGAAGATTTGTTGCTCAACTGGCAGATAAATGTCAACCATTTACTCATCTATTGCATAAAAATGTACATTTCAAGTGGGACCATCAATGTGAGGATGCATTCAACAAGATCAAGGCCTATCTCATGCAACCACCTGTTCTAATGTCACCAATTCTAGGAAAGCCGTTATTACTCTATGTATCGACCACTGAAGTATCATTAGGGTTTCTGCTTGCACAACAAGATAATGAAGAAAAAGAATGAGCCATCTACTACATCAGCAGAACATTAGTGGGATACGAGCTCAACTATTCTCCAATAGAAAAAGACTGCTTGGAGGTAGTTTTTGCTTCTCCAAAATTAAGACACTATCTTCTATCTCACTCCATCAAGTTAATAACTAAAATCGACCCATTGAAGTATTTACTTAGCAATGAAACATTAACAGGATGACCAGCAAAATGGATCATGATCCTGAGTGAGTTTGATATTGAATATGTAGACAGAAAAACTATCAAGGGGCAAGTCATCACTGACCAACTAGCTGAGGCATCGCTTCAAGATAATCATCCTTTACAGATTGAGTTTCCCGATGCTGATATCCTAACAATCACAACAAAAACATGGCAATTATACTTTGATGGTTCATATACATAGCATGGATCAGGAGTAGGTATTCTATTCATCACACCACAAGGTCATACAATTCCAAAAGCATACAAATTAAGCTTTCCATGCACCAACAATACAACAAAATATGAAGCTTTGGTTACAAGTATCAAAATGGCTATAAAATGAAACATTACACAACTTCAAGTCTTTGGAGACTCTCAGCTCATCATCAATCAAATCAATGATGATTATCAAACAAAGGATGAAAAGTTGATGCCTTATAAAAAGATGGTTGATGATATCAAGAAATACTTTGTGGAAATAACTTTTTAGCAGATTCCAAGGAATGACAACAAAGTAGCAGACACCATGGCTACACTTGCTTCTCTACTTCAGACACAGGAAAATTAACAACGTTATGAATTCCTGTTAGAAGAGTTGTTTTATCTCGCTCATAATTATCCTGATTCTCAAACTATCTGTCACCTTGTTGGGCATGATTCCTCCCATTACGACCAAACTTACACATACCTAAAAGATAATATCCTCCCTCCTGACTTATCAAAAAATCAAAAGAGAAACTTTATTCACCAATCCTCCCATTATACTCTCATTGTAGATACCTTGTTTAAACAAGGTCTAGACGGTACTCTTTTAAGATGTCTCGAACACGAAGAATCTGAGGTGGCCTTACATGAAGTCCATAATGACATTTGTGGCACTCATTCAAGTGGTCTTACCCTTTCAAAAAAACTCATACGCTTGGGCTATTATTGGTCAACTATGGAATGAGATTCTTTTCAGATAGCTAGAACATGCAAACAATGTCAGATCCATGGGAATTTGATTCATGCACCAGCACAAGAACTTCATGCTTTGGCAACATCTTGGCTTTTTTGTCAATGGGGTCTTGATCTAGTAGGAAAGATAAATCCTTCTTCATCTAATGGTCACAAATTCATCCTTGTAGCTACAAAATATTTCACAAAATGGATTGAGGCAATACCTCTCACAAATATCACAAGAAAACAAATTGTTGCCTTTATCTTGAACTACATCATTTGTCGTTATGGAATACCCATGACCATTATCACTGATAATGGGCGACCATTCAAAAATCAAGATGTACAAGAGCTATGTGAGAAATTCAAGATCCAACACAAATTTTCCACACCCTACTATCCACAAGGGAATGGGCAAGCAGAAGCATCAAACAAAACAATTCTGAAAATCCTCAAAAATATAGTAAATGATGTTGGAAGAGATTTGCATATTCAATTGAACCCTGCACTATGAGCCTACCGTACCAGTATTCACACACCAACAAGTGCCATACCTTTCTCTCTTGTCTATGGATCAGAAGCAATACTACCAATAGAGGTAGAGATACCTTCTCTATGAGTATCATTAAAAGGTCTTATCCCAGATGAAGAACGAGTATTTAGGTTGCAGGAGTTAGAATTGATCCATGAACGAAGACAAAATGCCTTTGATCATTTAAAGGTATATCAGAAAAGAATGTGTCGCAGTTATAATCACAGGGTCAAACCACGAGTCTTTCAAGCTGGAGAACTAGTACTAAAGGAAAATCCACGCAACCAGGTAGATCAAGAAAAGAAAGGAAAGTTAGTACCAAACTGGTTAGGTCTGTTTGTGGTCACAACAGTATTTGGGTCAGGAACATATTATCTATCAACACAGGATGGAGATCAGCTTGAGGAACCCATCAATAGCATACATCTGAAGAAATTTTATGTCTGAAAAAAGCAAGAAAAATAAAAAACAGTGAAAAAACAAGAAAAATAAAAAACAGTGAAAAAGAAAGAAAATCCAAAAAAAGTGAAAAAGCAGAAAATAAAAAAAAATCAAATATGAGAAAAATTTGCAATAAAAACAGATGGTGAAAACCTGGAAAACATGCGCTATCTGTCAGCTAGCTCTTCCATCTATTATTTTATGCATCCTTCCGCTTGCATTCATTTAGCGTTATTCATGTCCATAATAAAGCCTTGTACATACGCAGGCATCCCGGGTGGCTTCTTGCCATGGTTTGGATAATTGGGTGTATCATAATGAATTTGTTTCTAGGCTTGGGGCAAAATCCTACACCTAGCTGGGGGAAATTTTTTTGATCTTTTTGAGCTTAATCAAATAGGGAGAACAACAGTTAGACAACTCTTATCAAGTGAAAACTGAGACACATCCAACATTGAACACGAGATAAAATTATCAACCATCAAACTATCATATATCTGTCTAAGCACATTCACAGACATTCAATAGATGGTATCTTTTGGATAATGATTTTAACATGATTTTTCAACTTTTCTTTCTTGATTTTCACTATCATGATTTCTGAGTGACTCCAAGATGTCTTTGACTAGAGAAACAAAGAAGGAACATGATATTTTTCTTGTTTGTTGTCTATAAATTAATCATTGATATGTGAAAATTTATCTCAAGACAAGATCATCGTAGTATCATCAAAGATATTTCCAATTTGCATATTGAAATGGTTAATACTGCATGTTTTACACAAGCAACACTCAGGTCATCTTGGTTCAATTATACCTCGATGCTTGTGCTAACTTGCCATATCAAAATCCAAGAAAGTCATGCTCAGGTCATCATGGTTTAATTATAACATTGATGTTTGCACTTACTTCCCACATTTTAAAAAAGCTCAATGATGACAAAACGCAATAACCTAGTGACTGGTCCGGTGGTAGCTTTGCATTTCATTTGCATTGGCATTTTCATTTAGCTTGCATTTCATTCTTGCATGGGATCCTACATGCTCATTTTATCCAAGATTAAATTTATCGTAGGAATCATCAATGTATCATCGTGGGTGTTTGCGTAATCTGAATGATGACTCATCTCTCTCCAAATATTATCGACTCAATGAAAATATTATACTCTGCCCTCAACAAAACCAACATCAGCATATCTAAATTTTCTTGCAACTTGATATCAACAAACTGTCAGTTCTTCATCCAATCAATCTTATCAATTCTATCAATCAATCACATCTAAATCAATCCTATCATGTCTTATATAGGATGTATCTTTCCTGAAACCAGACATTCTGATCATGTCTAATACAAGATATATCATTCCTGAAACGAGACTCTTTCATCATCTTTGTCTTATATAGGAGGTGTCATTCCTGAAACTAGACTGAATCTCGATCTTATCAATCTAATCAATCAAGCTAATCATAGAAATCGTATTTTCATCAACCACAGTTGCAGAAATCAAATCATTTCTAATCGGGATATCAATTTCACAAAGATCCAAACACTCCAAAGGTCAATTATCTCAATTGATCTCCCGAGGGGGCATCATTGTATCACAATTTATCAATCAATAGCGAGGGCATCCTATCGAACTAATATCATCTTCAAAATGAGATTATTCTTTGAATAAACGCATCATCACACCTTGCTTCAAAGAGGGGCAAAATGTATACACCTAAAAATGGTCTGAAGATAATTAATTAAATAAGCAATTATTTAATTAATCCTCCTCCCTAATTTAATTGAATTCATTAGGCAATTTGATTAAATTCTCGCTTTCATCTACTTATTAATAAATCTAAGGATTTATTTAATAGGTTCATTTCAATAGTCCCCTTTGATTAATTAATTCAAATTAATTAATCCTCCCCCCACTTCATTCAATTCTTCTAATCCCCTAATTAATTAAAACAAATCAATTTAGAGTTGTTGAGAATTAATTAGTCTTTTCCTATTATTTGAATTTTTAAATTCAAATTACCCACATGCCTCCTAACTTCTAACCACCTAACCTAATAATACCTCTAACCTAACCCATTCCACCTAACCTAATCATCCTCTAACCTAACCCATTCCACCTAACCTTGGGTTTAACTAACCCTATCCTATCTTGCACATTCTAACCTCCTATGGTGTGGATATTTTCTTCTTGAGACACATTGCACTTTGGCCACATGTCTCCTCTCTTGGACACTTATCACCATAGAGATGAAAAGTGTCTCTTCCTCCAACCTCTTCTTCAACCTCCTCCAATTTCACCCTTGATATCTTCAAACTCAATCTTAACCGTTGATTCCTACCACCTCACCCCTGGCCTTGGAAATCCTATAAATATCCCCCATTTTGGAGCAATAAGGATCCCATCTCATTTCATCTTATGCATTGTTACTATAGGCATATCCATTCTAGCATATCATTTAAGCATTGTTATTATAGGCAACTGCATCTTAGATCTAGTTTAATTTGATCATTTAATAGAATAATTGTTGAATCATGTAGCCTAATCAATCTCTTTTCTAGCTTAATTGCATCATCATCATAGCTTAATCATGCATATCATTAGCTCAATTAATCTCTTGGATCAATCTAGCATAATCAATCTCATCTTTGCACATCATTATCATTTCAATTCCTCCATTTAGGTGTAGTCAAGTCACTGGGATTGCTTATCCAGATCTGAGAGAAAATCTATACTCGCATCTCTTAGGAGGCGATAGGTTGCTTTGTCATGGTTTTATCTTTCATTTGCTTTTAATTTGCTAACCATGCTTGTAATGATATATTGAGTGTCTTGTGTTGCAGCTGTAGGTATCACACTTCACAGAGCACAACAAGTATATTTGTTTAAAATATTTGAAGTATATTATATAGAAATAATTCATGCTCTTAGTTCAAATTTTAAGAATATATCACTATAGATTTAGATGATCAAGAGAATACTCAATGACACCAATTGCCCTCCTCTATTGATCTAAATGAAACAAGAATAGATAAAATGAAAATAATAGATGGTAGTTTCCTAACTATTAAATTTGTTCATTCATTAAATCAAATATTTTTTAGTTTCTATTTCTAACCATTTTTTCATATAATCAAATAAATAGCAGATATAATTTGTGGAACACAACCATCAATTCTTAATGATATCCCCACTCATGAGTTTCAACAAACCATTGTAGGTAATTAATAATGTTAATATTATTTATATTAAGTATATTATGTACTATTTTTCTTAAAGAATTATCTATGTTGATTTATTAAATGCACATGTCATTCCGGCTTTAGATGATGAAAATCAACCATCAATGGTCAATCTTATCCATGCTCAAGAATTTCAGTCACCCATTCCAAGTAATTAAGAATGATCATATGATATGTACTGAGTATACTGTGTACTATTTTGAAATAAAGGAGGGGTTAAAATATATTCAAAGCAGATGAATAACAAAGCAAGGGCATCAAACAACCCTATCAAGATCCACTAAGTGATCCAACTGATGAGACAAATCTGAGGGTAATTGACCGTTATCCATGATATACCAATTATGCATGTGCTCAGAGGCCCATTTGGCCAGGCAATTGGCAACACCATTCCACTGCCTAGGGATATGCTTGAAAGAAACAGAAATCAAAGAATCACTAAAATGAAGAATCTGGTTAACAACTGAACTCAACTACCAACTAACATCTGTAGATTGCTGTCGAGTCAACAAATTCACCACCACCTAAGAATCTGATTCATAAATGAGCTTGCTCCATCCAAGAGCACAAGCACGCTCCACAAAAAATAAAATGGCAAGAGCCTCCATCAAATTGTTAGTATAACAACCTTTATAAATAGAAAAGAGAAACAAAACAGTCCCCGAGCTATCTCTACCAACACCACCAATGAAAGAAGGACCAGGGTTACCCCGAGAAGACCCATCTGTGTTGATTTTCAAGATACCCCGTGGAGGAGAACACCACCTCCCCACCTAATCTATCTTCCAAAAAGGGTGTCTACATCTATTTCTCATGAGTTAGCATTGTGAAGGAGAAAGATGGAGCCGATTGTAGAACATAACATCACCTGAATCCACAGCCCCAGATAAGTCACTTTTTGCTAAAATAGTTTCTCCCAAGGAGTGGATAATTTTCCACCACAAGGGGTGCGTTCCCAGCTCCACATCTTGAAAATCCAACAGTTCCTTTCCAACCGTATATGCCAAAGAATAAAAGAAGGGCCAAGAGTCCAAGCAACTTGAATAAAAGAGGTTCTGGCAGGGGCCTTGGTCCATTTAACAAAAAACTCAGCCAAAGAAGAGACATGCCAACAAGATTGGTTCCATAGCTCCCACCAAAAATGCCAAATATGCCTAGTGAAGGAACATTGAAAAAAGAGATGAGAAACACTCTCTTCACTATTACAACACAACACACACATCGAGGGGCCCTGAAAACCACCCTTACATTAATTATCCCAAGTAAGACACCGATTATGAACTGCCAACCACATGAAAAATTTGCACTTTGGACAAGAGATCTTATACCAAACCTGCTTCCACTAAGGGACTTGAATATCCCCAAAAGTCTGCCACAACAACTCAGCATAGCCAGTAGAAACATACAATTTTCTAGATAAATCACTACTAGCCCAAGCCAAAACATCATTCCAAAGCAAGGTAGTGCACTCACGAGACTCAATAATTTGAGCCAGCTCTTTTCTATTTTCCATAGAACCTCCAGGCGGCCATTCAAAAAAACATTTCCAGCAAAAATGAGCTACCAACCCACCATTATGAGTAGTCTTATAATGGTCAACAAAATCCCAACCAGCAGCAGTAAAAATATTAGAAAGGGACTGAAGGTGAGGATGAGTAGAAAGAATGGGAGGATGACCATCCTTGGAATCCTACCAAAAAAGAGCTTGAGAACCAGAATGACATATCCAAAACAACCCATTCTTAACTAACTGAGCCCCCAGTTTTAAAGTATTCCAAATCATAGAACCCTGTCCCTCCATAGGAAAGCAAGGAACATCAAACCCAATAACCTTTGAAAGATACTTATGGGTGAGAATACGGGCCCAAAGCTGATTCTGACAAGTGCACCAACACCAATACGACTTAGCAACAAGAACTTGCCCATTCAAAATAGAAGACTGTAAACCAAGACCACCCTCATTCTTAGGTTTGCACATAGTTTCCCACTTAACAAGGCTCCATTTAGCAATCGACAAAGAACCAATCCACACAAATTTTCAAGAGAGGTCATCAAATTCCCTAAGAAAATACATAGGAGTAGCTTGAACAAAAAATCTATAGATAGGTAAAGCTTGAAAAACAGATTTTAAAAGAGTTAGTCTGGAAGCAATAGATAACCAGCGGTGATTCCAATGATTAACCTTTTGGTGAAACTTATCAAGAAGAAGCTTCCAAGAAGCCCTGGGATGACGACCAATACTACGAGGAATACCCAAATAAATAAAGGGAAGAGATCCAACCTGGAATCGAAGAATAGAAACAATCCGCCTCTAAATGGCCTAAGGAGTATTAAAGAAGAAGATGGAAGGTTTATGTTCATTAACTTTCTGACCAGAAGCAGCAAGGTAAATATCCAACACATGACAAAAAGGTTCAACTTTCCTAATACGAGCCAAACCCATAAGAGTAGTATCATCTACAAACTAAAGATGTGAAATATGAGGCACCCCATTGCCCCATTGCCAACCATGAATCAGGCCCTGAGAAGCATGAAACTTAAGAAGATGACCTAGACCTTCAGCCATAATAATAAATAGGTAAGGTGAAAGAGGATCCCCTTGGCGAAGGCCACAAGAAGCACTAAAAGGCACTGGAGTTTCACCATTCACAATCACTGAAAAAGATGAAGAGGAAACAGAACTCATAGTCCAGCTCACCCACTCTTTATTAAAACCAAAGGCTAAAAGAATGTTATGCAAAAAACTCCATTTAACTCTATCATAAGCCTTGGCTATATCCAATTTGATAAACATAGAATGATCCTTTGAATTCTCCATAGAGTGAATAACCTCAGAAGCCACCACCACCCCATCCAAGATCTATTTGCCAGCCACAAAAACCCCCTTGTTCCTCACAAATCAGAAGAGGAAGACAAGTTTTGAGCCTCTCTGCAATCAACTTAGTAATAATCTTATAGACCACATTACAGAGAGCAATAGGGTGATAAAATTCAAGCTTATCAACACCTTCCTTTTTGGGAATGAGAATCAAGAAAGTAGAATTTAGAGCATGGAGCATCTACTTATGATGAAGAGATTCCCGAACAACCTCCAATAAATCCAAATTAATAATATCCCAAAACTCCTGAAAAAATTCAACAGGAAACCCATCTGGGCTTGGAGCTTTACCTTTATTCATGCCAAACACAACATTCTCCAACTCAAGCATTGAAATTGGATGAGTGAGAGAAGCATCCATATCATTTATCACTAGAGAGGGGATACAAGAAAGAATCAAATTCTCCTCCTCCACATCATGGGGGAATCTTTAGCAAAAATATTAGAGTAGAACTGACGAGCCTCAGAAGACATATACATCAAAGACAAATCTGAATCCCTTCTAAGGAAACCAGAGAGGAAATATACCCCTTATTACGCCGAGCCTGGACAGAGTGGTAGAAAAAAGTAGTATTCCTATCCCGTTCCTGAAGCCAATCAACCCGAGCCTTTTGTTTCCAAAACATCTCCTCACGAAGCTCCCATTCCTCCACATTTCTAGAGCATGGGACTCAACTATACCAAGAGCATCCGAGAAACCATTAACTCGGATCTGGTGAGTAATCACAACAAGATGTTCCAAGGCACTCTTCTTCTTGGACTTAAGATTACCAAAGCATGACACATTCCATCTCTTAAGGTGATACTTGAAAAAATAAAGATTCTTAACAAAAAAATACATAGTTGTGCCAAAAGCAGGACCCCCATCTCTCCACCACTTAGCCACTAAGTCATGTAGTGAAGAGTCTCGAAACCACATAAGCTAAAACTTAAAAGGAGGATTCTTTGGGGCCGCAAAAGAAGAAGCAGAAAATTTAATAGGCCAGTGATCATAGCCTTTCCAATCAAGAATTTCAGAAGAAGTAACCAAACCACCACTAACCCAAAAACATGAGAAAAAAAACCTATCCAACCGTTCAGAAATCGCTTCCTCTCCGCTCCGTCTATTATTCCAAGTAAAAATACCATTAGAGGTCTTAACATCCACTAAAGCAAGTAAATCCACCTGAGCACGAAAAAGATCAGAAGCTGGACCCAATCAAGGCAACCCTCCTCTTTTCTCCTCTAGACTCAACACATAATTAAAATCACATCCTAAGATCCAAGGAAGATAAGGAGCACAAGAGCAGACAAACCTAAGATGCACCCAAAGTTGGGTTTTACCTCGGATATCAAGTGGAGCATAAACATTAGAAATTAGAATCATCTCACCAGAATCCAAAGAGGAAGCAACCATGGAAATAGAAGAATGACTAGAAATCCACCAGAGAGGAACAATCTTACGAGGATCCCAGAAAAGAGCCAAACCTCCACAATTACCATGATACCCAATGCATTGACACTGTCCAAAATACCATATACGAGAAGAGTACTAAAGCATGACATCAACAGAAACCTTAGTCTCCTGAAGATATAAGATATCTGAAGAATGAACTGCAACCAAGTCATGAATAGCCCTTTGATGAGAGGTGCTATTCAACCCCCTTACATTCCAAGAGAGAACAATCATGGAGGAGGAGGAGAAAAGTGAGCATCAATGGTCTTAGCAGACCCAGACTCCACCAATAAATCTCCAGTAAGTTTAATCTTTTCTAGATCCTTCTTACACCCAATAGTAGAAGAAGGTACAAAGGGACCTCTTTTAAGAGGGCGTTGTTGCACACTGAGGCTCTGTGAAGAAACCTTACTCCTGCCAAAAACTGTCGTAGCCAAATCTACAAGAACTGTGTCATCTTGCAAAGGCTCATGCATGGGCGCATCTTGATCTTGGACAATAGGAGGATCATTCATCACAACAATATCCTATGAAATGTGGACCTTAGAGCCTGAATCCTTATTTGTAACAACATCCACTAGAATTCCCTCCTCTAAGGCCACCAAATTCAATACCTCAAACTGATTGAGGCCCTCATCAGTATGCCTATCTCTGAGAGTTTTTTTTTGCCCATGATTCCATACTCGAGATTTAACAGGAACAAAACCTTCCTTATCCATACCCAAATCAGTATCACTCATTGGGGCTTTCCTTGTGTTTGCTTCAGCCTCCTTTGGTGGTGAAGAAGGAGAGAAACCATTAGAACGGGAATTTTTATTAACCTTAAGACAATGCCGCTGCAGATGCCCATATTCATGACAAACCCGACCATGAAAAGGCAGGAACTCATAATCAAGCCACTGAACCCATGAAGAAGTGCCAAGACAGATTTCAAGAGAATCCAGCAAGGGGTTATTCAAATCCATTTTAACAAAAATACGAGCATAAGAAATTACCTTACGTTATAGGGTTTTTTGAGCACCTGCAGCAGGCTTCCCAAGCAGAGCATCAATCCGTTGTAGAATATCATCCCTCCAAAACTCTAGCGGAAGACGCAGCAGGAGGATCTAAACAAGAACCCTAGAAGGCAATTCCTTAGCAGAATTAAAACCCATATGCCAGGGTTTGATAAATAACCCAGCATGATTATAGAAATAGGGTCCTCCCTCAAAAATATGATTTCGATAAGCTAAATTGGAAAAAGAGACCACAAAATAGCTATTCGCAACAAGCATAATATCCATAACACCGTCAACCTGTTGTGTCCGTCTGATCTAGGCCTCTAGAGCCGACGGAGGAATATGAATGCCAATAAATTTTCATATGAGAGTGTGATGACTCCAATATGACACATCATCTTCAACTAAATCAGGAGAGATAACCAAAACAAGATGATCTTGGCTTCTAGGGAGGCAGCCATTAAATTTCTTAATTTTTGAGTCCTCACCCACATAAAATGACTCTGGCTTTTGTGCATGCATAGCCTGAGAAGATCCATGCAAACTTGACGAAGACCCATGGTAAGGCCCCTCAACATCAGCCACCACCAAACTGGTAGATACCACCTGCGGTGCCATGAACAAATGCAGGATGAAATATCCACAAAAGAACTCCCCACACACCGAATACAAGACACCCACACCCACAACAACAAAAGAAAGACCAAACACCCATGAACAAAGCTCCCCACACACTGAAAACAAGACACCTACACCCACAACACCACACAAATCCCCAATCTCCAAACAACCCAACCCCTGATCCAACAAAAATAATAAGTTTGAATCTGCAATCACAAAAGGAAAAATTTCGGCCCCAACCCTAGCCAACAACCACAATCCACAGCCCGTACGCCTGACAATGCCCAACCCCACACACGGCTCGTGAACATGAAACAAACAGGCCCAAACCATTCCAAGTAATTAAGAATGTTCATATTATCTATATTGAGTATATTGTTTACTGTAGACACCTAAAATTGTCCAATCTAATTAAACAAATATCTTTATTTATTTAATTACTTTAGCCTAATTCATCTATTAATTAAATAAATCCTTATTTATTTAATTAATTCATTTATCTTCTTCTAGCCTTATTTCTCATTTAGATAAATACATTTATTTATTTAAATTTTCCTTTTTCTAAATTAAATAAATATCTTATTTATTTAATTATCCCACTTCTTCTATTAATTAAATAAATCTTTATTTATTTAATTAATTCATTAACCTTTTCTACATATGACACATGTCATTCATCTCTTAATTCATACATTACCTACCCCTTTCATTATTTTATTATTTCTAATACCTACCCTCTAATCATAGCTGACCTCCTTTTACACCTCTCAATCTTATCCCTCCATTTCATATAGTGTCTTCTATATAAGGAGATACTTCCTTCATTATCAAACCCCCCGTTGACTACTTGACTACACTACGCTTTTGAACATAGGTGATCCTACTTGCAACCACATTTCGTTCTTTGTTGAGGTCTTGTGCACATAAAATCTGAGAGCAAATATATCAAGCAAGATCAATGGAGATAGGAAGAATGGAGATCCAAACCCTATTGGACATGTGATGGTATAATCTTTGTGATTTCATTTGATTTGCATTGTCTTAGGTAATCTTCATATGTTATGGTGGATCTTTGTTGTTGTTAGGCTAGGGTTTTGTGGTTGAATCTATTTAGCCTTTCAATATCGTTATTATTGTTATCCATTTTCACCATAAACATTTTGGCATGCCCCATGGGACATGGATTTTTGTTAGATCTATGTTTTTTGCAGATTTTTCTAACCCTATATTGTTGTTTTGTAAAACAATTTGGAGAATAACCTTGTGTAGCTAGGGTTTTGGACACAAAATCAAGATCTTGGAGAGATTTGATCATATCTCACAAATGGCTTGGAAATTTTACACCAAATGTTTTTTGCAAGTTGAAGAAAGTATCAGGAGTTCTCAATACAAAATTTAGAATTTTTCGAGCAAATTTTCATTTTCTATGAATTTTTTATAATTTCTCATAAAAAATTAATTTTGAGAGAAAATGAGAGAATTTTTCAGATTTTCTTACATTTTTGGAAATCTCTCATAATTATACATAGGATCTGTTCTTTGTGATTTTAATTTTGATGCAAAATATTTCCCTAAAAATTGGATCTTTAAAACTTAGGGTTTTTCCTATTTTTGATTATATCTCACAAACGGCTTCTAATTTTGGCATCAAATTTTGTGTGCAGGTCAGGAAAAGTATCAGAAGGATTTAGTAAAAATGTCAGATTTTTTGGATCAATTTTTCAATTTATATGAATTTTTTATTAGTTTTCATAAAAAATTAATTTTGAGAGCAAATTAGAGAATTTTTTAGATTTTCTTACATTTTTGGAAATCTCTCAGAATTATACACAAGATTGGTTGTTTGTAATTTTAAATTTGATGCAAAATAATTCCTCAAAAATTAGATCTTTGAAAATTAGGGTTTTGCATTATTTTACTCATATCTCACAAACTGCTTGGATTTGTTGCAGAAATTTTTTTATGTAGATTTGGAAGACTATCAAGACTCTCCAGTAAAAATTTTAGGTTTTTTGGATTGATTTTGCATTTTATATGAATTTTTTATGATTTTTCATAAAAAATTAATTTTTGGAGCAAATTAGCAAATTTTTTGGATTTTCTTACATTTCTGGAAATATCTTGAAATTTTATAGGTGGTCTTTTTTTATGATTAATTAGATCTTTGAATTGGTCAACAAAATGCATTGTTGAAGGCCCCTATTTCACAAAGTCTTTTGGATCTAAAATTTACCTAACTTGTGTGCTTGCAGGAAGTGGTGATTATTTCAAACAATCCAAACTACTAATAAATCTTTGTTGCAAGTCCTTGGCAAGGGTTTTTGGATTTTTATTGTGTGGCTTGTTTTCATAGACTAGCAAACACTTCAATTGGTGCACTAAAATTGAATCATTGTCTTTTGTGTCTTCAACAATAGGCTCTTTTTGTTTAATCTTTAGAGGACCTGTCTTCCTGTGTGGTCATTAGGACTACTAGTGAGAAGAGAATGACCCAAGTGGTTGCGAGGAAAACCCACCTCTTCTGAACCACTATAAACAACTGTATTCATGGTGAAAACTATGGATAACGTGTGTTGATTAGTTCATACCGACGCTATGTCTCCCCATAAACCCGTTTGATCAAATTTATTTGATCAGTTGTAGGGCGTAACCCCTACCGGCTGGGAGCCTTCTGTATTTATAGAGCTGAAAGTATCGCATGTATGGCCACACGAGCGGATGCCCTTACTAGCACCTTTTTGTTTTAGAAGCCAAAATCCTTCTAGTTGTTGAGGCAGGAGGTCGGACCTCTGGTAGCGGCCCACACACATAGGGTTCTTAGTAGAGATACAAAGTTCACCATGGGGAGTTTTCATGGGGACCGATGCTTGGCTGACCCAAGAAGTGAGTGCCAACGGTGGAACCAGTGAGGTCAAGCATCTAAGTATTCGCTCTGAATAGCATAGTCTTGGGGGTAAAAACCTCATGTGGGATCAACAACTATTGTCTTGGCCAGCCATAAGAATTGTGCTTGACTTATTTTAAACATTCAAAACATTCAAGACCAAACAACAAAACATTGTGTCTTTTGCTCATGAACATGAAACAAACAGGCCCAAACCATTCCAAGTAATTAAGAATGTTCATATTATCTATATTGAGTATATTGTTTACTATTTCACTCAGTGCATTATCTATGTTGATTTAAATTAAATGCAAATGTCATTATAGCTTTAGATGATCAACAAAATGCTATTTCTAACCATTTTTCATACTTTATCAAATAAATATTAGATATAACTCGTGAAAATCATCCATCAATACTCAATGTTATCCCCACTCAATAATTTCAACAAACCATTCTAGGTAATTAAGAATGTTCATATTATCTATATTAAGTATATTGTGTACTATTTCACTTAATGCACATTATCTATGTTGATTTATTAAACGCACATGTCATTCTAGCTTTAAATGATGATCAAAATTTTATTTCTAGCAATTTTTCATTCTTAATCAAATAAATGGCATATGCAATTTGTGGAACTCAACCATCAATACTCACACTTATCCCTGCAAAGGAATTTCAACAAACCATTTTAGGTAATTAACAATGTTAATATTTCTTATATTAATTTTAGTTAATGCATTATCCATGTTGATTTATTAATTATAGATGTCATTATAGCTTTAGATGATCAACAAAATGTTGGACAACGTAGGATACCATTTACTAATGATCTTAACTAGACACCAAAAATAATGGGTGTAATGCAAGTTGGAGATGGTAAAGAAATTATGAAAAGATTTTCTAACAATTTTAAAAGTTTAATTTTTAAATTAATTTATTAAATAGATTGTGTAATTTATAGGTGTTGATGACATTGTAATGCAGGATCGTGATCAACACAATTATGTATAATGAATACAAGTTATTATAGTTTCAACTATTTGATAGCCTATTAAGTAATTAAAGCTACATTGATGGTTGGGAAGAAGGGGAATTATTTTAATATGTAAGTTCAATTATGTCCCCTTCGACAATTGGAGCATTGAGGGAGTAGTCTACATATTCAAGATGGAGACATCATTTGTATATTGTACTTTTGACTTATATAGTATATGTACAAAATTGGCTCATTGGCATAATTATACATTATGAAATTATAATTAAGGTTCATAAATTGTTGAGTCTTTGTATTATTAATATTAATCGATCCAATGTTTATAAATATATATATATTTAAAAGGTGGCAGTGCCACTTAATAAATTTTATTTATATAAAGTTGATTCAAAGAGCTCCCGGAGAAAAGAACTAGTAAGAAAAACTTTGATCCTTGCTCTACAATACATAGAAAGGTTGTGAGATTCAAATCTCAAATATGCCAAAAAATACAATATCTTATAATGTCCAGAATACTGAGTGCCATAAAACATCCCCTAGTATCAAATGCTTTCTGGAATATATTGAACAAGATGTATTCCGAACCAAAACATCATGAGAGTTGTACACATTTACATAGCAATCCACAATCTGTCTCACTTATGCATTTATCCAACCTACAATCCAGCACGCTTCTCAAATCAACATTCATTCACAACATACAGATACAACAAAACCACAGGACCCTACACTTATAATACCACACATACCAATTTATATCATTATGAAAAAGACCACTGTATAGCTATATGTAATATTATCCTGTACCCATATCCTCCAAAATTTTCCCCTTGACAATTGGATAAGAATCGAAATCACAATTTAGACAAATCATATTAAGTTCCTCCTTGGAACTTCCCATATTTGCCAAATGATCTACAACCCGGTTCCCTTCCCTATACACATTTGAAATGGTAAAGTTTGTAAATGTATCAATTAGTGTCCATGCTTGTTCAAGTAAATATCTTATCTGCCAATTATCAATATTTCTCTTTATGCAAGCGTTGATAATAATAGCCGAATCGCCTTCAATGTGAATATAAGAGATGTTCAGTTTTTTACTAGTAGAATGCCTTCAAGTAAAGCATATGCCTCTGCAAAGTTGTTAGTACCCGGTGGAATAAAAGCAGATTTCAAAGCAAAAAAACATCTTGTGTGATCCCTTATGCATACTCCTATCCCTGCATCATCTGGGTTCCCTTTAGAGGAGCCATCAAAATTCAATTCGAAATGCATTGAATCTGGAGGACACCATTTCACTTTATTTCTATCAATTTTACTAGTTCTCACTCTCGGAAGACAAGGTGATATAGGAATAGAGATGCCCTTCCAACAATTAATAACTTGACCATCCCAACAAGTAAATTCCCTATTTGAATTGAACTGATTTGAAACATGAGCATTAACCAGTTCTGATACTGATTTTTCAATATAATTGAAAACATCAAAAAGAGGAGATGTTTGCTTTCTAAAAATACGCTTATTTCTTTCCCACCAAAGTGACCATACTACTATGGATGGGATCACTTTCCAAATACATGCAAAAAGAGAGGATGAGTATAAGACTGGCCATGACTGGAAAAAATCCCATACATTATCTAGAAGAGGGGTGCTAAAGGAAAGCTTATCAAGCACAAACATCCAACAATAGTTAGCAAAATCACATTGGAGGCGGAGATGATCTAATATTTCACTGTGTTCACCACAAAGTACACAAGCAAATGGATGTGCAATATTCAATTTAATAAGTCTCTCACTGGTGAGTATTCTCTTATGTAGTGCAAGCCAAGCAAACATCCCTACCTTGGGAAGAACACTATTGTTCCAACAGAAATTGTAGACTCTTTGTGAATAGGATTGAATAGACATTTGATTAATTGCCTTATACCCTTCCTTCATAGAGTACTTTCCATTCTTTGTAGGGCACCATATCAATTTGTCCAAACCATTAGAGATAAAGATAATACAGTTCTTGAGAATCAAAGAAAATTTTACCTTTTGACCCGGGGAGATTGGGAGTAGAGCTGGCTTCTTCCAAATGACATGTTTTGAAGGCTTCTCAAGATCATCTATGTAATCATAAAGGTGAGAAACCCAATGAGCAGTAAATATAAGGATCACATCTACTAGGGATTCCTCAAGATTAAGAGGGGGGAGACCACTCCATGAATCATGCCAAAAGTTGACTTGTTTGCCACTATGTACTTGCCACGATAAGTATCTAGTAATCACATTCCTAGAGTCCATCATGAAGTTCCAAACCGCAAACCTTGATGGAGGATCAAGGATAGTAAATATACGTGAAGGGGTAGGAGTATCTAAATACTTTTCTTGCATAATTTGACACCACAAAGCATGTGGTTTTTCATATATATTCCAAACTAGCTTTCCCCCAAAGGCCTTATTCCTTTTTGAAAGATCGTGCAGACCCACCCCGGCCGTAGATTTGCTTGGAGTCATTTTGTTGAGAGACACAAGCGGGATCTTTTTATGTTCTGAAATATTACCTTTCCAAATAAAATTCTGAATAATTTTATGGATATGAGAGACAATAGATTTCGGGGCTGGAAGGACTTAAATGTAGTAGTTTGGAATTGTAGCTAGAACAATTTTGACAAGAAGGATTTTGCCTGATAGAGATAACCATCTAGCTTTCCACACAGAAATTTTTCTTTTTAATCTGTCAATCACATAATTCCAAAAAGAAGGTTTCCCTTCTCCCATAAAGAAAGGGATACCCAAGTACGATGATGGAAGAGAATCCACTGGAAATCCCAATGTCTGGATAATACTGTTAGACACCATTTCTGAAGTATTGAATATGAATAGTTTAGATTTTTGCACATTGATTTTCTATCCAGATTCATAAGTATATATGTCCAATATTTTCTTAATATGCCTTGCTTCTTGTATATTGGAACAACCAAATAAAAGTGTATCATCTGCAAATAAAGTGTGGGTGATAGAAATTGAGGTATTCGGGATGCATACCCCCTTCCAAAGACCCAGACTCAACTGCTTATTGACCAATCTGCTAAAAGCTTTTGCCATGATAATAAAGAGAAAAGGTGATAGTGGGTCACCTTGTCAAACTCCTTGGGTGGCTCAAAAAAACCCAGAAGGATTACCATTAACAATAACTGAAAAATGTGCCCCAGAGAGGCAATTTTTGATCCATTTGCACCACTTATCCAAAAAGACAAACTTTTTAAGCGCTCTCAAAAGAAAGGACCAACATACTTTATCATATGCTTTCAACATGTCTAATTTAGCTATAAAAGAAGGGGACTATGAAGAGTTAATTGAGTACAAAACTTCATGGGCCACAAGCTCACCTTCTGATGTTTCCCTACCAGGAACAAAACCTCCTTGTTGAAGAGATATTACTTTAGGTATCAAGGATTTTAACCGGAGATAGATAGCTTTTTTGAAAATCTTGTAAACTGAATTACACAAGGAGATAGGCCTAAAATCTACAAAAGATTGAGGGATATTGGATTTGGGGATAAGAGCAAGATGGGTTAAATTGAAGTTATTGAGAATAAAAGCTTTTTGTCTTGACTCCTCCAAAGCCATTAAAAGATCAAAGCCTAAAACATCCCAACACTTTTGAAAGAATAGTATGGTGAAACCATCGGGGCTTGGAGACTTATCAGAAGCCATCGAAACTAAAAACCTCTTGTAATTCAACAAGAGAGAAAGGTTGCATCAGATAATCATTATCACGTTGTGAAATCAGACAAGGATTGGAGTCTAGAAATATGTCGACACTGGACTCCTTAGGAACAAAAGGAGGGGAGGGAGCAAGAAGATTTTTATAGAAGAGTTCACCCTCTTCCCTAATTTCTTGTTCATTAGTTAATTTTTCCCTCGAAGAAGAGGCATTTATAGAAAAGATAGTAGATGTAGCTTGCTTAATCTTTGAAGATGCCTGGAAGAATTTATTATTTTTATCCCCTTCTTTTAGCCATAGCTCCCTTGATTTTTGTCTCCAATATTCCTCCTCTCTAGAGCATAATTCTTCCTAGTAGCTTTGTAAATGCTTCTGCTTTGAGAAATTTTCTGGATTAATCCCAGTAGAAAAGACAAGTTCATTGGCGTCCTTTAATTCCTTCTCTACCTTTGTTTTTTCTACAAAGATATTTTTGAATACTTCCCTATTCCAGACTTTGATATTTGCTTTTACAAACTGCATTTTCATATAAAGTTGAAACATTTTGTTCCCCTTGCAGAATGGGGCACTCACCCACCATTGACAAAGTAGAGCATGAAAGTGTGGGTGTCGAAACCATATTCTTTCAAACTTAAAAGAAGATCTATGATGAGAAACTTCATGTTTATCTAAGCATAATGAGATAGGAAAATGGTCAGATCCAGATAACGATAGAATTTTAGAGCTGAAAGTATATTTTTGAAGGATCCATTCATATGAAGTGAAAAACATGTCCAATCTACTTGCAATTTGAAGGGAAGTTCTCTGGTTTGTCCATGTAAATTGACCATTAGAAGGTGAAATTTCGGAAAGGGCATTATCAGACACAAAAGATCTAAAGTCTTCAATCACCTTAGATGTTGTAGGATTGCCTCCCTGTTTCTCATCCTGAGATAAGATGGCATTAAAATCACCTCCTAAGATGATTTTCTAAACTCCCTGCTATTGGATTTGACAAGTTATAGTATTCCAAAGAGCATGTTTCTCTTGAGGAGTTGTTGGGCCATAGATATTAAAGAGAACAAAGGATAAATCAAAATTTTCAATAAGAGTAAGATGCCAATTTGTCCCTTGGTTCAAAGTTTTTTCTTTGATTATCCTGGTATTCCACAAGGTCAGAATACGACCGGAAGCCCCTACTATAGGAATATGTATGAAATCCCATAAAGTCCATTTTTTAAAAATCTTTTGAGAGGCTTCATCTGAAAGCTTTGTTTCTTGTAATAAAATGATGTCTGCTTGGGAGGAATCTAGCTGCTGCTTGATCCATCCCCTCTTGTCAGAGGCATTCAAACCTCTGACATTCCAAGATATGATCCTCATTGCATCCAAGAAGAACAACATGTTCTTCTTGGTCTTGTGTGGGGTAAAAACTTATCTACAAGTGTAGTTTGGATACTTGCTGCAATCTGTTCTTGGGTTTTAAGAATCTTTGGCTTCCGACCTCTTTTTTAGGTATTTTATTTAACAGAGGAGATGAAGAAATTGTTTGAACAAGAGAGAGATGTAGAGAAAAATCAAAGTCAAGCTAGGTGGAAGGCTGAAAGGGTTGATATGAAATATCTTCAACCACAAGGTGTTCAACATGACTAGATTCTAATAAGGATGAGGAAATGGATGGTGAAATATTGAGAACAAGAGGCATAGCATCAACAACAGGGACACCCTGAATTTTTGGAAATTCCTCAAGAGCAATTTCATCTATCAAGTTCGATGCAACAGAGATAAGGATATCATGTGCCATTAATTCAATATTTGGAGTATCTGATGAGGATCCAACAATGGGCGGACTGTGATGAATCACATGGAAATGTTGGCAATTAAACATCAAGCTATGAATCAGGTTAACCTTCGAATTCTGTGATTATGGATTTCCTGGAATTGAGTATCTAAGTTTCCCACAGAAGTTAGACTCAAAAAAGAAGAAGTGGGTTGCCTAAAGAGAGAGCAAGCAAATATTTTCTTATACAACCAATCAACTAGGATTGAAGAGCAGTGGATCTTAAAAGATACTTTCTTGTATCTACCCCTAAATTTTTGTAGAGAACTTAAACCAGAAATAGCAACTTGATAGTGAGGAGATTTCTTCAAATTGGAGGGCTTTGTTCTTTTTTTCTGCTGGAAGTAAAGCATCGGTCATAGAGCCTAAAATGGATTGAGAAGGAATCAGAGAGAGAGGAGGAACATCTTGAAACTAAACACCCTAGAAAGGTCTTGCAATATTATCAACATTGTTCAGAGGTATAGAACTCTATGTTGAGTCAATTACACTTGATGTAGAAGGAGGAGATGGAGCAGATTGATAAAAGGAGTATTTATGGTAATCGGTCACAAAGCCCTTGCAGACCCTAATAGCATCGATGCCCAATCCTTCACACTACGAATTAAAATGACCCAATTTATCTATTCAGTCATCAATATCTCTAGTACCCTGTATGCAAATGTCTTGATTCTATTTCCCTATGGAGGAAGTCATTATAATGGACTTGGGAAGTGGCTTTGTGAGGTTTAGCAGTAAGCATACCTTGACAGTTAAATGGGCAAGTTCATATGGGATAAGATCACGCTTGATAAAAATACCCATTTGGTTAGCCAAAATTTCCACAATATCTGGATCACGATATTCAAGCAGGAGCCCCAGGAGAGTAATCCAAAAAGGCATGAAAAGAGGGGGAACTGACTCCAGGCCAAAATTTGGAACCCATGCCAAAGTGATATATTGTTCTATGTGCAACTAAGATTACTTCATGATTAGAATTGACTTGATTTTTTAATGTATACTTACATTCATGTTTTTAATGTATGTTTGTAATTGTAATTAAAATTAATCAAAACATTCAATATGTAGTAGTAAAATTGATTATAATAAGGGTAAGAAGCAGTTTTTCCGTAGAAGTTATAAAATTTGTTGTAAATACACTTATATTTAATGATGCTAGAAAACTATGGGCTCACTTTAACATGTTTTAGAAAATTATGAATTTAATTAATAAATGAATTGAATAATTAGAGAGGTACCCTTGAAAAGTTAAAGATTTGAAGTCGATAGGAAGTTCTAAAATAATTTGTATTAATTCTTGATGTTAAATAAATTGAAGATGTATTTCTTAAAGATAATATTGATTTAAGGGAACAATCATAGATATTTAGGATGTCAAGAGAGACACTTAAAAATAATGCTAGTGCAAAGATTGGATCATTGATAAATAATATTTTCAAGGAGAGGGTACAAAATTTAATAAGGATGGTAAACACGAAATATAAATATTATAATAATGTCTAGAAATACATTAACCGTGTAGAAGAAAGAGTTCTTGCCTTGAATAAAGCTATAAAATAAATGGATTCCTAAAGTTTCAATAAAATATGATATATATGAATGCTAATATGACCAATCTTCCACTATTAGGATATCATCTATCTTTTAAGCCTTTGAATCACTCTACGATGTCTTTGTTTTTATAAGTTCACTGATAAATAAACTTAAACAAACATAAATATTTTTTGAATGTTATCTGATAAAGGAATACCTTCTTTATTTGATTCAAATAATAAATGAAGACCCTTTGATGTGATTTATATTAATACATTTTACTAAATCCTTGTTGGAGGAAGAGATAATCGACTCCACTCTATGTAGCATGTGTTGGATAAAATTATTAAGCTATAGTTAGAGATGAAAATAATCTACCAAAGACGCAAGGATAAATATATACAATTGAACATATAACTTTTATTCTTTATCTTGCCATGCCTCTATGTTTATTTTTTTATTTTATACTTATCTTACTAAAATATTTATGCATAATGAATAGTATAATTAGTTTGATTGACAAGAAATAATATTAAAACAATAAACTATAATGCTATCAACAAGATCATTAGAAAAATGGAGAACTTCTCAAGTTGAATATGATAATTTGATAAGGCATTCAAGGTTATTAGGTAAATTTAGTTGCTAAGTGTTAGGATTCCGAAAGATACTGAGAGGGGGGGTTGAATCAGTATCTGACCGGTATAAGAATTTATTTGAATTATAACATGAAAAGAAAATCAAAACTGTGTACTGGTAAACCAAACTAATTCAGTAAATAAGAGAAATAACCACAACATAAGAGACACACCATAACATAGTATTTTTAACCAGGAAACGTGGTGTGGGAAAAACATCGGTGGGATTTGTGACCCACAATATTTTCTTATTGACCAATAAGGGAATGTTACTGTTTACAATAGGGGCCTGCACATACAGGAAGGCCAAGTGCCTAGAGCTCACTGCTCAGTTACAAAATAAGTCTCACTGACTTACAAAAATGGATTATACAAATCCAATGTCTTGTACTACTTCAGATCAGCATCTACTATGCTAGATTCAGTACCAGTTTAAGCTCTGCAATATACATAAACCCTTATCCAATATCTGCCTTACAATTCGCATATTAGGTCTGCATTAATCCTTCCATCTTCTAGATCTAAATTATCTATTATGATCTCATAATTATATGAGTCATATTACAATCTGCCAAGTCGGCTTACAAAAGATTTTACAATTAAATACAAAATACATTTAAACAAAATTCCTATCGGCCATGGTATCGGTGATCAATCTTTTTGGTGCCAGTGATCTGTGTGCCAGTGTTGAGTCTGTCGATGCTGGTGCCTGTCGGTATCATAGGATTGTAAGGTTTCCATCAATGACAATACCTTCAATCACCTACAATTTCTCATTGGAGTGTGCATTTTCCAACAATCTCCCCCTTTGGCATTGATGGCAACACTCATGAGAAAAATCCAAAAAGTGTCCAAAAATGTTGTCTTAAAAGAATCTGCCAAAATATCTTACCAAAACTGTGTTGTCAAAAATGTATGCTCCCCCTGAGCTGATGATGTCTTTGTTCTGATCATTTTTCTCATTTCCACTACTCCCCCTTTGACATCAATGACAAAGGTTGCCATTCACTGTCAGTGGAGTGTGGTTCTTGCCTAGATGCTTGTAACTAGTGGGTTACAATCTAATAGATATCCAACAATGCAAAATTCTGACTGTCATTCAATATTTTGCTATCCTGTAATGTCGCTTCTGTTCTTTGAACTGTACCTATTAGTATGTGCATTTTCTCTTTTGGTGTCTTAAGTCCGGGAACCAGAGCCTCAAAAATTTCTTTTCTCAAAGAAATAAGGTAATCTAGTTTAGGACCTAGTTTGCATTTTAAATCCTTTGCCATAACCTTTATCTTTTCTTTGTCTTTTTCTAACTTCTCTATTTTCTCTTCAAGATCTGCAATGTTCTTTTCAATTTCCAAATATGAATCTTATGATCCTATTAAATTGTCAGCAATATTGTTAATTTATTCTTGAGCTTTGCTGATCTCTGAATCTATGTTCTCTGTCAAAATATTAGTTTTGAAGGTATCTCTATAAACTTTCTTGAAATCCAAAATTGTTTTTCCTAGTGCCGGTAATAAGGTTTCCATTTTCTCCTTATTCTTCTTCACTATTTCCTCAAAGAATTTTTCTTTCTCCTTATTCATTATCTCTTTGAATCTGTCCTCATTTATCTGATCAACTGTCAAAATGTTACCGGTGATGTATTTAGACAATGAGTCTAGTTGACCTAAGGAATCTTTACTTCCTACAATGCACTTGGGTGCTATCAATTTAAGAATAGGAATTGTGTCATCAATAGCCTTATAGGCTTGTGCATTACACTTAGTGATCTTCTTAATAGAATCTAATAATACCTCTGTCACGTTCATTGGTATGAACTCTGTCATTGAAGTACCAGATGTTTGCCCAACTATTTTCATAATTTCCATGCTATCGGTTGTAGTAATAACTTTTCTTGTTTCAACCTTTGGTAGGTTAGTTTGTGTTTGCATTTATACTAACAAAGGTTTAGGCTTTTCAGCTATTGCCGAGGGCACTGTCTTGGTCTGAACCTATACCTTAGCCTGTTTCTATTCCTGTTTCTCAACCTGTGCCTCCAAGGGTTTCTCTGTGCTCTCTACTGCTAGTTTTTTTGATGAAGTCTCGGTATGCACTTCCACACTGCCGGTTTCTCTGTATTCACCTTTGCACTGTCCATTTCCAGTTTCTCTGGTCATTTCTCAGTTTTATCTACCGATGCTTCTGATGGTTTCCCAGTGGTGTCCTCTACCGGTTTCTCTGTTTGAGTAGGTTTTTTTGTGCTTATGTTTACAGTATCACTAACTCCAACATCTATAGTTGGTGGCTCAGTAGCCATATCTTTCTTCTTACCTCAGTGGTCTCTTTTTCCACCACAATGTTTACCTCTTGAGTGTCTATATTCATAGTGTACAAAATTTCAGACTCAGGATTTGTATCCTCTTGAGGAGTCTCCATACTCTCTGTAGCTAGTTGTGTGTCAACAGTTTCTACTGGTGGAGTATCAGAAAGAGGTGGGGGTAAGTTATCAGCTATTTTTAGGTTTGGAGGTCCACCTTCCTTACCTTTCCCCTTATCCCTATCCTTTTGATAGACTTTGATAGTCTTAGGTCTTTTAAGTTCTTCTTGTTTCTCCTTTTCAACAAAGAATATGTCCCATTGATCCACAGTCTTCAAAAATTTCATTCATTCTTCCTGCCATTAGTGCAACATGCCGATGACCGATTGAAAATACTGTTCGGTTGGCTTCATTGATTAATTGATCTATTTCTTCAATGGAGTTCACTGGGTGAATTGCAAGTAATTTTTCAATTTTTATCTTTTTATCTAGCTCAACAATAGCTACCCTTCTAGCTTCTAGTCTTCTATATAGATTAGTGGGTATTTCATCAACAATCTCTATTAAGAATTTCTTGTATATGTCCAAGTGTAAAATTACACTATTTTCTATGATTTCTTTATCATCAGTGGAAAGTGTGTTATACAGTTTGCTAATGTTTTTCAACTTTCCATCCTCTATTATTTCACTTAAAAGTTTGTCCAGTGGAGCAATATCTTGTTTTACCTTCTTCTTCTTTGGAGTTAACTTCTTAATTGGAGGCCTCACTGCCTGTTGTTTTTGTCTTGTTCTCCTGCGTGTAGGTGAGGGTGTCGGTGAGGGTTTTCTTTTCCTTTCTACCCTTTTCAATACCACCAGTATATCACTTTCAGAAGAAGTTGCAATTGGTGAAAGATGAGTTTCCGGTTGAAGTCCTTCCAACTCACTTTCCTTAATACCGGTTTGCTTCAATACATCTTCCTTAATTGTTTTAGCTTGTCTAGTTCCCTTCCTCACTGTTTGTTCAACTTTCTTAACTCTATTCTTAGACTGAATACCACTTTCAATTGTTTCTACATTGCCAAAGAATTTCTCAGATGGTTCCTTTGGTGCTTCAAGGAGATCTTTTGCATAAGTTTCAATTATGTTATCATCTGTTTCATATCCCATTTCAGTTACCCAGATAGTCCTAGGGACAACTGCCTCCATCCAGATTTCATCTTTCTTGATTACAAAACATATTTCCTTTTTATATTTATCTACAATTTCCCGAGACAACCTAATTCTTGTCTTCATTCGAGCCTTCAGTGCTTGAAAATGTTCATTTATATTTTTCTCTCTGTTTTCTCCCATGTTGTTTAGTGTATCCAATAGTTGCTTTCCTATCGGTATATCAAAGCCAAAGTCTTTTCTACCAATATCAAGTACTTCCTTAGTAATGTACAACATAAAACATAGAAGCAAATTTCCAAATCTAAAAGTTACTTTCTTGTCTCCTTTGATTTTCTTCAGATTGTCTATCAATTCATCTTTAAGCCATTCACAGATGTCAATCTTATCATTGTTGTTCACTAAGTCATAAGCACTTTTAATACACAAGCTAGATACCAAGTTTAACCTATTTGCATGTGTGGCTTTATAGCCAAGGATCATACTGACAAATCTAACATTTATGTCCTTTACATCATTGACTCTAAGTGATCTCTTGTCAAATGTTGCACTGGTTAGTTCCATTACTGTGTCATTAGAGACCTTTTAAGTTCTATCAGGCCTGCTACCGGTGGAAGGTAACCCTATTACTGCCTTAACCACTTCTTTTGTGATCTTATGAATTGAATCCAACCAAAAGAATTCACCATGAACTCTTCTTAGCACAATCCTTATAACATCATTGGGAAAATCCGGGATACTAAAGATTTTAGTAAAACCTAGGGTTTCCACTATCTTATGTTTTGGTTTGATATTTCCATATTCATCACATAAAACAGTCTGATACATATTCTTGATTTCATCATCTCCTAATTCCTCTATATGACAATGTATGTATATCCTAGGATCCTCTGCATAAACTACTCCTTTAGGAATTTGAGAGAATGCACCTAGGGTATCATCTTTCTTTTCTATTTTGGGAACAAGTTTGAATACGGGTCTAGGGTGCTTGATAACTTCAATCACAGTAGGGTTTGCAATAAATTCAGGTGTGGATGAGGAAGCCATAGTTATAAATACCTCAATCTACCTTAAGCATGAGTGCTTGGATGAACTGCTTCACTTTTTCACTAACGATGCCTTTGCTTGGGAATTTTTGCACTCTCGAAGATTTGAATGCTCAGTGAATGAAAAAGGAGCCAAAACACTTACTTTATAATGTTATTTTCTCCAACTACTACATTTAATGCTTGTCGGTTAAGTCACAACTTAACTCATCTGCCGGTAAAGAAGTAATTCAACTTCTCACCATCAACCAAGGGTATATTAGCATGTTTTTAGTTTGTTGCTAAAATCCCAAAGGATTTTCCTTCAGCTAGATGAAGAGTCTCCTGTTGGTGGAGTGCTACTATGTTCTTCCAATGGAGGAGTATTCCCATCAACATTTTGATCTGTCTTTCTGATCCATTGTTTTGAGAATTCTTGCTTTACCTCTTCAACCTTTTCTTTACCTTTCAAGTTGGGTCCTTTGTTATTTGCCGGTGATGTCTTGCTTCTACAAAATTTTTCAATATGTCCAATTTTGTTACAAGCATAACAAGTCACATTGTTTTTCAGAATAGCTTTCCCATATCCTATGCTGGTTTATGTTCTGCATTGATTAGATAGATGTCCAAATCTTCCACAAACATAACATCTTACATTCATTCTGCAATTTTCTGAATTATGACCAACTTTGTTGCATTTAGAACATTGACCGGTGGGTGCATTAGTGTTCTGATCATTTCTAGATCTACACTAATTTTCTCTATGACCATACTTGTTACAATTAAAGCATTTTCCATTAAATTTGCAAGCATTAGGTTGTCTTACCGGTTTGCTATGATCATGATTGTTTGAAGTGCCAGAGCTTTCGCCAATTTCAAAGCCAAGGCAATTAGCATCACCATTTGGTTTCTGATTCTTCAGCATGTCATCAAGTTCTTCTGACCTTTTCTTGAATTTTTCCTTGTGTTGATTTGTAACAGCCAGTTCACTCTCCAAGATTCCTTTCTGTCTCATGAGTTAAGTTCTGTCATTTTGTGTATGCATCAAATCTGTCTTTAACATATCATTTTAATGACTAAGTCTTATATTTTCATTTCCAACATCATTCAGTCTTCTAACCAAGTCCTCTTCATTCTTCTTCCGATTTTCAGTTTCTTTACAAAATCTCATAGTCATATCTTGTATCTCATTCTTCATTGTACTGTTTTCTTGTCTCAGTTTGTTTACCAGATCATTAAGAATTTCTTTTGCATCTCCATCATTCTGCATCTTTTCATAAAGTTCTCTTCTCTTATTCATTGCTATAGTGAAATTTTCTTGAGGTCCTCAAATAATATCCTGTGCAGTCTTCAGATCATCTTCAAGTTTGATATTTTTCACTTTTTCTGCATCATAGTCTGAAAGAGTTGTTTCCAATTGCTTTCTCAAGTTTTCCATCTCTATCGGTGTCAAGATCTTCCTCAAGCTGTTAGGCTTTTGAAAATAGAGGACCAGGTTCTGATACCAATTGTTAGGATTCCCAAAGATACTGAGGGGGGGGGGGGGGTGAATCAGTATCTAACCGGTATAAGAATTTATTTGAATTATAACATGAAAAGCATATCAAAACTGTGTATCGGTAAACCAAAAATAATGCAGTAAATAAGAGCAATAACCACAACATAAGAGACACACCATAACACAATATTTTTAACGAGGAAACCCAGTGTGGGAAAAACCTCGGTGGGATTTGTGACCCACAATATTCACTTATTGGCCAATAAGAGAATATTACTGTTTACAATAGGGGCCTGCACATGCAGGAAGGCCTAGTGCCTAAAGCACACTGTTCAGTTACAAAAGAAGTCTCACTGACTTACAAAAATGGATTATACAAATCCAATGTCTTGTACAGCTTCAGATCAGCATCTACTATGCTAGATTCAATACCGGTTTAAGCTCTGCAATATACATAAACCCTTATCCAATATCTGGCTTACAATTCACATATTAGGTCTGCATTAATCCTTCCATATTCTATATCTAAATTATCTATAATGATCTCATACTTATATGAGTCATATTACAATCCACCAAGTTGGCTTACAAAAGATTTTACAATTAAATACAAAATACATTTAAACAAAATTCCTATCGGCCATGGTGTCGGTGATCAATCTTTTTGGTGTTGGTGATCTGTGTGCCAGTGTTGAGTCTGCCGGTGCTGGTGCCTGCCAATATCATAGGATTGTAAGGTTGCCATCAATGTAAATACCTTCAATCACCTACAATTTCTCATTGGAGTGTGCATTTGCCAACACTAAGTAGGTGATTGTTAATTTAATTATGGTACATTGATGGTATTCAAGAAGTAGAGATTTTTTCATTTAACATGAAACGCCTCATTTAAGAGCAAATGGTTATAATTATGGTATAGAGCTATGAAACATATTTTTTAAAAACCATTCATTCTCATGTAGATGATTGAACATATAATTATCATACAATATTTTTTTTTGGCAAACTACTACCGTATAGGGGTAGCACCCTTTCATTAATCTTAATAAATATTACAATCATTCACATAATGTATGCACCGAAATGTGTATATCTTCGATGATATCTTGAAGCCTTTGCAATTGTGTTGGGGATAGATCATCACCAATCAGACCTGATTCAAGCTTGGGAGATATTTTTCACCACCTCCAGAGCCATTTCAGTAGCTACGGATGGACCAGCCTTCATATGGCATTGACCATGTAATAACTATAATTAGTTGTGAACACTACATTGTGGATAAATTTCTCTAAGATCTTAGTATTATGTATGTGCACACTGGCCAAATTCTTTTCTCCAACAATTGACCAAATCACATCTTCTTCATAATCCCCTTTATAAAAGAAAACCTCCTTTAATTGGTCTCCAATGTCTTTCTATTTGCAGCTACACTCTACCCTAGGGTGTGAGATAAAGTTCTCTTTCCTTTTGAAGCTTATTGTGGAACTTTCCATTGTTCACTCCTTTGTTGACAAAGTTTTTCTCCCCTCACCACCAATACCTATACCTTCTAGCACAATCTGTACTAGCACCTGGTTGGTCTCCTTCGGGCCACGCCTTGCAACCCCTTGCAAAATGCTTTTACTACTTCCACTACCGAGTGCAAACCACAATAATAAAAAATTTAATAAGATAAATAACTAATATTATTAATTATTTATAAAATTAAATTTGTGATGTAGGAAATTAGGCAAAGGATTCATAGCATATAATTAGTCAACCACAAAACTAAAATGCTATAAAAATATTCCTAACACATTCAATAAAGGAAATGAAGATTAAACTAAAATCAAGATACAAACCAAAAGCATGTATTTCCTTCATTGCTCCTCCATTTTTCTTCTTTCTCCTTCAAATTTGATGTTGATCTCACCTACAAATGCAAGTGTGATAGAAGCAAGATGATCGCAAAATCGCTAGTGTGAGGATACTTGAGACGTGCTTGTTGAAAATGAGCAATGAGAGCTCAATTTATAGAAAAATTGAGATTGATTGGATGGCTAAGATTGATTTGAGACTGAAAATTATCAACGAACAAGATTGAGTGCACAACAAAGCTGCCATTTGTGGAAGGATGAAGATAGAAGAAAGAAAATGAGAAGATATTATGAAAATAAATAATAAAATCTTTAATTATCTTCTCATAAATACCAAATTAGCAGGTTGAAGAGATAAGGGAGATAAAAATTAGAAAGTGGAAGAGATAAGTGGGGTCATAAATAAAAAATAAAATTTATTAAATTTATTTATTTCACCCACACATGACAATTAAATAAATTAAAAATTTATTTAATTAGAAAAAATGGAGAAAGGGGATTAAATAATTAAAATAATTATTTAATCATGAAAGAATAATTAGCTTAGAATAAAGGGACTAAATAATTAAGTGAATTATTTAATCAAATAGGAATAGTTAGGATTGGTCAATTAAGATCAAGATTAATTGATTAGAAAGAGATAATGATGAATATTAATTAGATAATGAAGATTATTTAATCAATAGTTTATAAGAACAATAATTAAATAATTAAATTAATTATAGGAAATTAGAAGAGGAATATTAGTACTAATTAAATAATTAAAATTATTCAATCAGTTTAGACGAAAAAAGGTTAGTGAAAAGTGTTGTCAAAGACTTAGGAAAATTTTTAGTGTCTACATTTTGCCCCTCTTTGAGACAATGTGATTCTAAGCATTGTTTCAAAGAAAAATTTGAGAAGTCATGCCCCAGTAGACCACATGATGGAGGTAGGATGCCCCCTCAAGAGATTATTTATGTATGAAAGAAATGAATGATCTCTCGAAAGAAGAGAAGAATGGTTAGTCAGAAGTGAAGAATGTTAATTGATTGAAGAAAAGGGTTGAATGATATCAAATGAAGCATGTTAATGACTGATTTGATGAATAGATAGATGGATTAATGGGATAGAAGAAATGTTAGCCATAAGAAATGCAAATGAGAAGTGAAGAATGATTAGTGTGATGAAATATTACTTTCACAAATGCAAATAGTAGGTGAGAACCTTTATTTGATATGGAAAAATGGATGATGCGCACCATGGAAATGAAGGTCAGGGTGATAATGCAATCCCTTTGCGTAAAATAGACACATTGCAGACATGGAATGGTTCAACCATCTAAAGACATTATGTGTTTTCCCCAAAATTTTATGAAACAATCCGCAAATAGAAAACAAAAAACAAGAAAGACCATGAGCCATCCTGACCACTCTAAATCACTCAGTGACATCATTAAGCAGCATAGAAACATGATCGAAGATAAATTAGTGAAAAATAAGATTCACATATTCAAACAAGTCAAACAGTTTGATCTTGTTGCCAAAAGTGATAATGTTGTGGGATGATGATAGGATGATCATGTTGTCTAGTTTCAGGGAATGCAGTACCCTGTCTAAGACAGGACACGGTTTGGTTTCGAGTATACCACACCCTGTATAAGATCCATGATAATGTTGACAAGGACCAATGATATTGATATTGATTAATTGATAAGACAAGTTGACCAGTTTGAATGCTTGGTTGATTGAAAACTTCATCTGTTAATGCTTGATTTGTTAAGCACAATGTTTTATTATGTTATTTGGTTGATGTCCATTCAAATATTTGTTTTTGTACAAAAGAGCCAATTTATTGACAAAATGAAAATAATTGTTTTTGGATTTTGATGTTTTCCAATTTTTAGGGTTTTGAACTTTTTGATTTTTTTGTGTTTTGTTCAAGACTTTTTACAATGTTTTTGGATTATTTCAAGTCATTTTGCAATTCTTTTTGTGATTATTTCAGTACTTTATTTGATATTTGTGGATTTTATCAGGACTTTATTTGATTTTTAGTTATTTTTTCAGGACTTTATTTGTTTTTTATTGATTTTTCCCCTGGTGTCTATCAAGGTAAGGAATATGACAAATGGATAAATAGACTTGTTGTAATGCTGGTGGATAGATTGAAGATAAAGCTATTTATTATGGAGATAGAATGGATTCAACATCCAAGGGCTATCATGCAATGGGATAAGGGACTGGATATGACAATGTAAAGAAATGGCATGGCATGAGGGACATGTCAAGAGGTTTTTTGAAACAGGTTTTGAATTTTATGTCCTTATGTCAGATCAAGATCAAGGGATGAATAAGGGGGTATGAGCAATGATAGGATATCCAGATATGATAAGAAAGATAAAAAAATGGATAAGGGATATGGACTGAAGGTTGTGATAGGCTAAGGGATCGTGAGAGGAGGTTTCCATAAGCTAAGGAATATGGATGAAAGGTTGTAATAAGACAATGGATAATGACCAAAAGTTGTGATAGATTGAAAGCTGCAAATAGGATGCATGATGCTCATGAAGATCCTCAACCTTGTCAAGATCAAAGGTAGAAAAGGGAATATGGACATGAGGGACGATAGGATAATGGAAGGTATGACAGGGGTATGATAGGATAGGATAGGAAGGATGAAACCTACCCCCAAGTATGGTATGCAAGAAGTTCATGGATTACGCATGATGCTTGTTTTCAGATTTTCATCATGGTACTTGCCCAAGGCACCTATTTTCTAGGTTTTCTCCAGTGGACGAATTATTTTTGCTTTATTCTTTTTTCTTTAATTTTTTTTACGTTTTAGTAGAAAATGGACATGTGATAGGGGATGGAATACGGACTCAAACAACTTGTTGTTTGGATAGTACCCTTTAGAAAATGGACCATGACTATTAAAAATATGCTCAAAGATGTTGGTAGGACAATGACATGGAAATGAGATGGGACTAAGCTAAGGCTTTATGCAAAGGATTAGAGAGGATGGATGAAAGGATGAAAAAGAGGTGTTGGATAATGGAGGGGGTGGAGGAATTGGGATTGAGAAGATGGAAATGTTGGCAAGATCAACATTGGCACACACCTTGAGGGGTAGTGAACTGATGGAGGGAAAGTGGATCTCAGATTTTGAGATTTTGATGGAGGAAAGGCCATGAATTTTGGGACATAAGGAGCCAAAATGGATGAAGGAGGTGATGGAGGAATTGATTTGAAATATTTTGATGGAGGAGGAGCAATTTTGGATGCCAAGTTGGATTTTTCTTTAGATCATTGTGCTTCAAGGAGCTGCTTAGGGATCCACATGGTTTTTGATTTTTCATTTTTGTGTGCTTCCTTGGTTTGCATTGATTGCACAAGGGATTTAGGAACCCATATAGCCCTTGACTTTTCTTTTTGAGCAATGGAACTTTGTGGCCTTTTGGATCCTTCTTTTTCTTTTTGGATCATATTTTTCTTTGTTTTGACATGTCGATTAGATGGGACATGTTGATCCTTCAAGACATGTATATTTTTGGACTTGCAACTTTTATGCTTGGCATCAAAATTGCTTGGAGGGGGAAATGCATGTATGGAAGGATAGGAATGATATGAAGGTATTGTGGAAGGATGGAAAGTTATCAAAGATATGTGCCTTTGTTGACCTTGCATAGGGAACAAAGGGATATAAGTACCTAAAATGGATGGAAGGGATGACGAGGAAGACGTATGAGTGGATATAGGTTTGGCAGGGATACCAACATCTTGAGGAATGTCATTGAGGTCATGACCATTAATATTTTCTTTAACATGGAGGGGTTATTTCTTGTGAGGGTCTACCCCTTTACCTTTACAAATCTTTTGACCCATACGATATTCTTTGCTTTGGGAAGAAGACGTGAGTCCATTATGAGGTGGATATGATATGATAGGAATGATGGGATTATGAAGCGGATCAAACTAGACCAAAGTGGAGGAATTGATTGTGCATGTAGGGGGTTCATGAACATCTTGCACCAATGTGTTAGAATCATGAGGGGGATCAGGATCACCAGGGAAATTAGGATCAATGTCAGTCTCTTCATGAGATGGAATGCGAGGAATAATGGGGTAATCAAAAGAAATGAGATCTTGGAGTGTATATGGAGGATTAGGACATTGAGATGGAGGAATGGTAGAATCTTGTGGAGGATTTGAAAGGATGATTTGATCTCAACAAGGAGTAAGATCATTAGATTCCTCTTTAAAGGTACTCTTCTCCTAACTTTCAATGGGATCATTAGGAATGATAGAAGGGATATCTTGATCTTGCTCAGGGAGTGGAATGTCAACGAGATTTGAAAAGGTGGGGATCATCATGAGTGTTTGGGAATATGGGATCCTGGTTATCAATTGGATGGAATGATAAGGTTCAGGAGATTGATCTTGATTTTTTTTAGGAGTCATTTTTTCATGCTCTAAATTATCCTCTTGACATGGAGTTGGACTTTGGATATGTTTGGGGGATTTTGGGAAGCAATCAAGGCTTTGGCATGAGGGAGATGGAATTTGTATGGGACTCTTTAAAAGAGAAGCATCTAGTGGCATTAAATCTTGCATTTCCAAATAGTACAAGGGATTTTTATAAAGACATAGATTAGCATGTATTTCTGTTGCAGACAGCCCTTGGGAGGATGCATTATTTGATGTATCATTTCAAGGCAATGTTGGAAATTTCTCTTGTGAATCTTTAGGAGATGATATGGGAGGTTATTTCAAAGCTTCAAAAGGTGTAGGAATAGAGGCCACTAGAAATTCAATTTGTTTATGTGGGAGTGAGCCATTGGTAGACATAGGTGCATGATTTTGATCTCTCTCGAAAAAATCACTTAGGACTCTCTTTAAGAGATTTGTAATAGAGCTACCTTTCTTTGGAGACACATTTGAATCCTTGTGAGGTTTTGACATGGTTGGTTTGGATTTTAAATTTGTTTGAAAGGGATTTGGTTTTGGTTTGATTTTACATTTTGACTTTGGATTGGGTGTTGGTCGAATTGGTCTGACATGTTTGAAATTTGTCTTCGTGTGAGTTGCAACTTTTGTTTTTGAATTGGTGGTTGTAGTTGTTGATATTGACTTGTTGAATGATATTATTGTTGTTGGTACTTAACAATTGGTTGAAGAAATTATTGACATTGTGTATTTGGTTGAGCATATTGTTGAAATTGTGCCATTGATTATATTGGTTGGATATGTTGGACCATTGGTTGTTGTTGGATAATTGGTTGTTGGATAATTGGTTGTTGTTGGATCATTGGTTGTTGATCCAAAGTTTGATTGAATTGAGTTTGATCAAATGAGGTTTGACTTGGGATTTGGTTGAATGAGACTTGATTTGGAACATGGTTAAAATTTGTGCTCTTTTCTTGAAATTGTTTCATCATCTCTATTTGTGAGATGAGAGCAGGTATGTCTGTGTTAGGATTCCCATAGATACTGAGAGGGGGGGGCGAATCAGTATCTAACCGGTGAATAGAATTTCTTAACTTAAAACATTTTAGAACATATTATAATAGTGTACTAGTATGCAAGAAATAAAGCAATAAATAGAATTAAAAGCATCCACATGAAAAGCACACCATGACACAAGGATTTAACAAGGAAACCCGGTGTCGGAAAAACCTCGGTGGGATTTGCGACCACAATATTCACTTACTGGCCAATAAGAGAATACTACTACTACAAGAGGAAGGCCAACTACCTAGAGCTCACTGCTCAAACACAAAATGGGAAGTCTCACTGACTTACAATGATGGATTATACAAATCCAATATCCTGTACTGCTTCAGAATGGCATCTATAATACCAGAGCCAGTACCGGTTGCTGCTATGCTTCTTTACATAAAACCTTAACCTATATTTCGCATAATAGGTCTGCCTAATATCTCTCTTATTGCTTATCTTCCGCTTACAAAATGTCTACAATGATCTCTCTTATATATAAGAGTCATTTTACAACTTGCCAAGTCAGCTTACAAAGTTTTTACAATAATAAATAAAATATAATATATCAAAAATCCTATCGGCCTCTGTGCCGATATACTTCCTTTCTCTGTCGGTGCTGGTGGTCTGAGTGTCGGTGTAGAGTCTGATCTTGCTAGTGCCGGTGTAGTGTAATGCCTTTCTCGTGCCATAGGATTGTGAGGTTGCCATCAATGACAAAACCTTCAATCACCTACAATGTCTCATTGGAGTGTGCATATGCCAACAGTCTGATCGTTCCATACGAGCTTTTAGCTCAACTAGCTCAATGTTTGGATTTGGACCTGGAAATTTTTGAAACATTTTGGACATGTGTGATCTATTATTCTCATTATTTTTCACTTTTTGTTCAAAGATCTCTGTTTCTCGAGCTAGATTCTCCTCTAGTTTTCGTATTTGGATACTAGTTTCATCATAAAATGTTTGATCGATATTGCCTTGTTGTTGGGTTGGATAGAATTGTGATTTCCTTGGATCAAAAATTGATTGCATTGTGTTATTCATTGGTCTAATCATCAGTTGATATGTCAAACTTCATTGAATCATAGGAGTTTGGAACTTTGTTTCAATAGGCATGTCACTATGCAATATTTTTGGGATTGACAAATGCAACCTAAAAGGATGGCAATGCAACTTATGTTTTTGGACTTTTTTGAGTTTTTTGGAATGACAATGAAATGCAACTAAGTACAACCTTAAAAGATGATCATGCAATCTATATTTTTGTTGTTTTCAAGATTTGGACACTGTTACCAAATTTTTGCACATGCTAAATTTGGTGGCCTAATGAGGCCTTGCCTTCATTCATATTGAAAAGTGTCAAGCAAATCATCAAAAATCAGGTCAAATCATCAGCAAGAAATCAGATATGAACTTCTTTTTTTTTAACTTGTTTGCTTCATGTGCAGATACATGAAAAGTCAAATACAACATGTGGGTTAAAATGTGGCTCACACGAGGGTTGAGCCCAGCATGTTGATGGAGATGGGAGTTACAAAGATAAATAGATCACAGAGATATTCATGCTCCATTGCACTTTCAAGAATGGCGTGGCTTATCAAACCTTCAGGTAAGTTCATTTGGCAAGTGTATCGCCAAATCCCCTATGTGGTTGATGGAAGGTAAAAAACACTTCAAAACAAATGCAATTGGCCTGTGTAAGGCATTTTTTATTTGGGCGCGAAGTTGGGTTTACAAAAGAAATGAACTTTCAAGGGAAAGCATTTATCCCACATTGCCAGTGCAGAGGGAGTTTATCACATTTAAATATAAGAACACATATAACTATAGTGTCAAAGCTTAAGGGCTTTTAGCAAGAAGTGGCTCGTGGCCCAGTGCACCCCACGTGTGTGCGCATCTCAAGGCATCCAAATTTTGTGGCAAGTTGGCAAGAAGAAATTAAAGGTTGAGCAAGTCAGGCAGATTAGACAGTGATCGCAAATGATCCGACGATGGTCGCTATACCGCAACATAAAGGTGCGCAATGGTTATTCCTTGTGACATGGAGACAAACCACTAGCGGTGGACTATGACTGGCAGTTAATGCAAGCCGTTAAGGAAGATGGTTATGGAGAGCTTCATTTTGGAAATTAGTGAGGCCATGCTAAGGTATCAAGACAGGGACTCCAGAGCCAATTAGGGGGTGCCATGTGGCAGAGTAGAGGGTATAAGACCAAGGATAGGTGGCGTCTAGATGGTGGCCAGCTGGATGCACAGACAAACCAAAGAGTGACTTATCGAACAGACCTTGGCCGCGGTGGATCTCTAAAAGGATTCACCGAAAGCATCAGTTCCATCGATATAATGTACATCGAAGAAATCATAACTAGTCCCACCGATAAAATAAAAAGTATCGATGAAACTACTATATCGATGAGACATGTAAACAGCTCACCGAGGGAGGAAGTTTGGCCGAAAGACTAATATCGAACAAGCCAACAGAACCAAAGACACGTGGCAGGACGGGTGGATCCATGAGCGAACCAGTGGCTGACACATGGTGACACGTGGCAGAAGGGAGTAGATCAGCCAAGTAAAGGTCAAGAAGATCAAGGAAGATCAAACAGTGATGTGAAAGATCCAACAGTTGTCGCTATAATGCGATGGAAAGAGGCTCGCCTATTATCCCCCACGACTTGGTGACAAAGCACATGCGAAAAAGGGTGAGTGCCCAAGTGAGATAAGGGTCATGCAAGTCCGAGATGATCCGATGGCTGTCGCTATGTCATGATGGGAAACAACACGCTGGGTTATCTTTTGCGACTTCGCGACAAGGCGAGCCCAGAAAGAGGTGGGTCTGGTCTAAAGTGCTAAGGTGAAGTGGCGATCCAGTGGCTGGCAAGGTAGCATCCAGGTGGACTCAGTGCTAAATGAGGAGAAGTCATCAGGTAGTTTGGGGTCCAATTTAAGCTTGAGAGCAAGTTTGCATGATTTTTTCTCATGATTTTGGGCCTATTTTGGTGGCTTTTTATTTCTACTCAAGGATAAGTTTTCAGAAAAGATATTTTTAGTGGGAGTTCATCTTGAGTCATTCTGGAATCATCTTTCCTCTACTTTTTGGAAGGTTTTTGTATAAAGGGAATTTTTTTTATCTTTCTTCACTAGTTCTTGATCATTCTCTGGCTGGTTTTAGTAGAGAATATATTCTTGTAGCTCCTATGCAGTTTTATGACAGAATACTGAATAAAATTATCAACTTATGCCTTATATTTTTGGAGTTAATTTTCTTATTCATGATTGAGAGCTAGTTTATTGTCTTATTGTCTAGATAATCTTTAAATGTTCTGTCTCATTTGTAAGTCACAGGTTGTGCATTGTGATAAATTGGTTCATTTGGTTGATTGAGAAAGTTTTTATTTCCTTTCAATTTCTTGAAGTTTAAATCCTTTGCATGAAATATTTATGTGCTATGAACCAGAAGTCTATTTGTGCAGATTGGTGTTTTTAGGAGTGTATTTCTATCATTTTGAGATATCATATTGATGCTTCACCTCAGTTTAGCATTCACAAAGTCATTTTATTTTCATTTTTAGTTTTCCTATCCCTTTTCTTGGTAAAGAATTTAGAGTTATTCATAGGGAACCAGCCCTTCATCTAGAGGTTAATTCTCACTATAGGCAACCCACAAGCCTGAGAATTATCCCATGTGTCACCAAGTTGCTTGAGCTTTCAACTTGTGCATTACGGGTGCAATTTGAGTGACAACAGTTTTTGGCATGCCTGGTGGGACCCGTTTGAGCTATCTTAGTTCAACAAATATTTACTCTTGTTGCTTTTGGTCTGAGGAGTAGCAATTCTAGCCTTCAGAGGAAACAATTTTCATACCTGGCAACTCATTTTCTTGGTTTCTATGCAGATTCAGTGATATTTTGTAGCTTATGAGAAAGATTCAAACCAGATCAAGTAAAGATCCTATTGAGCATTCTCATCTATCACCACCAAAAAGAGTTAAAGAGGCAGCAAAGAAGGTTTCAAATCCATCAAAGCCTTCTAATTCATCAGTTCCAGATTTGTCTACTCCTCCCATTGTTTAGCCTCCAGTTACAACCTACAATAATCCTTTGTTTTCAAACTCCTCATCTCAAGCACAAGTAAATCCACCTGTTATCCCAATGGCTCTGCCAAGAGCTCAACCTTTTGTACCTTTCAATCAAGGCAACCCTTTGAATCTTACTCATTATGATGATATTCCTGTAGCAGCATTTAAAAGCCTACCTTTTTTCACAGGAGAAGATCAGACCACTCTCATCGAACATATAAGGGATGTAGCTTCATTGTGTGGTGTACATCATATCACACAAGAGAATGTTACAATCAGACTCTTGGCTGCCTCATTTAAAGGGAAAGCACTTCAGTGGTTCAAAGCACTACTTGTAAACTCAATTGATACCTGGGATCAGCTGGGTGATAGATTAAATTCATAGTTTGAGGACAAATCTGACCATTTGTCACTATTAGAATAGCTAAGTACCATAAAGAGATCCCCTTAAGAGGAAATGACTGACTTCAATTTTTTGTTTCCAGAAGACTTGGAGCAGAATCCCTGTCATGGTAAGGCCTACTCCTACACATGCATTTCTATCTAATCTTAGGGCCCTTAATAGTAACATTTCAGTCATGATTCAGTCTATGGTTGTAAATACTCTACCAAATGCATTTGATATTGCTATTAGAGCATAAAACTACCTAATTCAGGCTGGTAAAATAGCCCCTAGGCCCCCAAGACCCATATTTCCTGAAATATAGCCTATTGTACCTCTTTTAGAACCTCCTCTAGTCGATGTCCCACCTTTACCAACACTGAATTATTAAGTGGCAGCCCAAGCAAATACTGTCACACTCCCAAATCAAGAGTTTCAGGAGTTTAAAAATGAAATGAAAACCATGTTCCAAGGCTTTGGTAACAAAATGACCAATATTGAGAAGCAAGTTTTCCAAAACACCAAGCCTTATCAAGCCCCTTATCAGAATAACTAAAAGAACATGACTCCTTATCAAGCTAACCCTCAGGGTCAAAGAAGAAATTATAACCAAAGATCCAATATACCTTACAACCCCAACACTATCAGCACATCCAGAGATATCATCCCAACTCAAAACAACATGGCATCAGATTATGATTGGTGTTATCCTTGCAACCAACCTCATAATCAGACAACTTGTTTGAATGGTATGCTACATCAAGCACTCATGGTTCAAAATAATGTTGTTGTCTTAGAAGATAGTACTCATGGAACTCATGATCAACAAGTTTCTAATTCTAAACAAGGTCTGGATGTCACCTTGGTCAATTGGCAAGGTGAAGAATTCTGTGGAGTGAATCAACCACAAGCTCAAAATCAGTCCTACACTTCTATTGCAACCAATACATGGTCCAAAAAGAGAGCCATTGATATAGGACAGCAAGATGATAAAGACGTCAATCAGGCTTCTATAAGCCAACAAGCACCACCTGGACCTCAACGTACTCCAAATACACAAATCCTACCAAAAGGGAAACCAGTGGTCAACAAGGATCAGCCAAGAGGTCGATTACAAACAACACAAGTTCAAGAGGATGCTGTTGTTAAAAGAGGACAAGAAAAGGTTAGTACAAGTTCACTTAATATTTTGGATCAATTGAAAAAGATGCATGTCAGTGTCTCAATTTGGGATTCCTTAGCTCTTCCAGGGAAAAAGGATTTGCTTAAAAATGCCTTGTCTAACATTTCTTTGTCACAACAGATTCCTAATAAGCAACCTAAAGTACTCTTATCCAATGCCCCTCAAGAAAAGAAGGACGAACAACAAACTCAGAAGGTTAAACCCCCTCCTTTTTATTTGACTTTAATCATAGGTCAACACCTAGTGCATAATTGTATGATTGATTCAGGTGCAAGTAGTTCTATCATGCCAAAGAAGATAGTCGATAAGATGGGTTTGATATATGAGCCTCTTTCAAAAGGGGTAGTCTAGCTAGATGGGACAATAGTAAACACAGTAGGTGTGATTAAAAATTTGGATCTCATATTGCATGCATGCCCAAACTTCTGAATTACACAAGATGACTACATCATAGATCTTCCACCTCACTTTGCTTTATGCTTGTCCAGAGATTTCATAGCCAAGTTGGGTGGGTATTTGTCTTCTAATCGGTCGCAAATATTTTTTAGAACAAGATATGGTACCAAAGTGACCATAAAATCAGAATTGTTAGCCAATGATCATATAGAACCGTACATCCCAAGTGTTGTTAATGCAAATTTATCTATACAAGAACCTAATGAACAACCTAATATCCCAAATCCAAACACCCTAATATAAGGGATACCTGATGTAGTATTATATGAATGGGCAGCAGAGAATGATGAGGAAGTTCCATTCAAGCATATGGAAGAATTAGAGCTAGGTGTCTACATGATCCATGAAGAAGGTGTTGATGTCCCTAATCTTGAAAAGGGTGACAATCAATTGTCCAATTAGCAGGGTGAACAATAGAATAATGAATTATGGCAACTCTATTTTGATGGCTCGAGGAGCAAGGTTGGTTCTAGAGGTGGTGTTATGTTAATCTCTTCTGAAAGTAAGAAATACTTTTCAGCCTTTAGATTTTCTTTTAGCTGTACTAATAATACAACTGTATATGACTCACTTGCACATGGATTGGATGTTGGCATTATGTGAACTGGTATGAAGACATAATGATATTGAATATTGTCATTGATGTCAATATGTGACATGATGTGAACTGGCACATGTGATATGTGAGAAGAGAGAACTGACATATGTATGAACCGGTATATATGCCAAAGTGAAGCGGTATATTTGTTCAAGATGAACCGACATGTCAAGATGAACCGGCATGTAGTTATGGGAACTGGCACATGGAAGCATTGTGTGACTACCGATTGGTAGGTAGTTTCCACTTCAAGATTTCCAGTTGGAGTACCTCAAGCCTATGTGACTCAATCAGTGATCTTTGTGTGATGAGTTAGCAGTATAACGGAGAATAGATCATGTTGCCACGTAAGCCCTGTGTGCATGAAGGATCTTGCATGAAGAAGACTATCCCTATCCACCTTGGGAATGTGAGAAGTTTGTCAAACAGTGATAACGCGTGATGGGTTATCAGCCGCCATGAAATCGGTGGATAATGGACAATGGAGAATGTCTTGAGAGAGATTCAAAGAGTGTTGCATTTAATGCAGTATGATTCAACGATTAGGATTGAACCATTTGAATTGCTTAACCTAACAGGTTTAGGGTTTAGGGTTTTTGCTACCGACCTATCTGTTTCCTATAAGGTCGATGTTGTGTTTCTTTCTAAAGTTGCTGGCAAAAGTTGTATGTGTGTATCCAAGGGAAGTGATACATGATTCTTGCCAGACCAAACAAGAGAAGAGATATCTACAAAGTGAATGTGCAGAAGGTGAAGAGGAGCCAAAATGGATCTGCATTAGCATTGAGTGTTGTTACCAGATCATTGTAATTCCTGTTGATCTTTAACCACTTCAACAGTTGTGAAATCCCTTAATAGGGTAACTTGAAGTTATTGAGTTTTGAGAAGCTATGGAGCTCTGGAGATCCTTTAGCTATTGAGTTCTTGAAATCCTCTAACAAGGTAACCCTAACCGAGTTTAACCCTTAACCAGGTATTACAGCCATCCCTTAATCGGGTGATCCCTAATAGGATCGGTTCCTAGCAAAACCTATTGTAATGTTTTTAACCAGACAAGGCTCCTAACAGAGCAGACTTCTAAAGAGTTCAAAAAGTATCTTGTGGGTATTCATCCCCACCGTGGTTTTTCCCAGTTGGGTTTCCACGTGAAAAATATGTGTGTCATGTAAGATGCTTTTATCTTGTGATGCTTTGTTATTACCTATTGAGCATATGATTGTTCTGTGTTTTATGCCTGTCTATAAAACATATTGAACTAACTATTGTGAAGATCTGATGATAGCTTACTTGTTCATGCATGAGGGTGTAATGGTGTTGTAGTATTGAGCTAAGAGGAAAGCTTAGCAAGTAACCGGTTTATGATTGCTTTAGTTGTTCTGGGTCTTACCGGTTGCACTATGTTTCAACCAGTATCACTGTTTGCCAGTCATTTGGAGTATTTGTTATCAAACCAGTTTTGGACTGTATTTTTGTCTGTACTAATTCACCCCCCCCTCTCAGTTTTGGTTTGGTACTATTTGTTCATCTTTGAGTTATCAATTGGTATCAGAGCACTCTAGGTCCTCTGTGTTGTAAGCTTAACCACTTGAGGTAAAGATCCCAGTCAAATGATGAAGAGGGAAGGTCCAAAGTTTAATAGGGAAAATTTTGGTATATGGAAAGATAGAATGAAGATATCCATCAGAAGCATGGGTGCTCAACACTGGAGTTATGTTGAGAATGTCTATGTTGTTCCTACCGGTACTCTCACCGATGACCAAAAGAGAGAGATACAAGAAAATGGGCAAGTCATGGAAGCCCATATTAGTAGTCTATCTGACATTGAGTTTATTGATGTTCAGGACAAGGTAAATCCCAAAGAGGTGTGGGATGCTCTTGAAAATATCTATGGTGGTGACGAACATGTAAAACAAGCTAAGGAAGAAAGCCTGAGAGGGAAGTTTGAAGATATGTAGATGGTTGAAGGTGAGACCATTCAGCAGTATGGAATAAGAATCAAAATAGTTGTTGGAGAAATTAAGAGTGCAGGTGGTAAAATAGAAGATTCCACTGTAGTAAGCAAAGTCCTAAGATCCCTGTTGTCGGTCTATGCAATAAGGGTTGCTTCTATTCAGGAGTTGAGATCAATAGACAAGACTAAGGTATCCTTGGACTCCATCATAGCCAAGATGACAACCTATGAGCTAAATAGTTTTGATGACAGTGTTCAAAAGACTGAATCAACATTTAAAGCTTTTGCTATATCATCCAGAAAAGGAAAAGAAGCTAGCACTAGTGGTGAACCTAGACAAAGAAGAGAAATGAATGATGAGGAGATCTGACGGCATTTGAAGCTCTCCTTTCCAGAAAGCTTCCTAAAGGAACCGGTAAATACAAAGGTAAGCTACCTTTGAAATTCTTTTCCTGTAACCGGATAGGACATATTGCTATAAACTGTCCAAATGGCGATAACAAGGACAAACCAAAAAGGTTTAGGAAATTCAAAGGAGGAAACCGGAGAAACTGTTTTGTAGCAGTTGATGAAGGTGTCACAGATGAGGAATCAGAAGATGAAGAGAATGAAGACATTGTGTTTGTTGCTGTAAAGGAAGATGTGGCAGACAAGAAGGCTCTTGTCTTCTGGTTTGATAATTCCAATGAATGGATCATTAACAGTGGTTGTTCTCACCATATGACTGGTGAACGGAGCAACTTTCTATCCTTGGAGGAGTATGATGGTGGTGTGGTTCGCTTTGGCAATGATGCACCATGCATGGTCAAAGGCAAAGGGTCCATCTCTCTGAATGGAAAGAGTAGTGCTGACAATGTGTACTGGGTTGATGGCCTTAGACACAACCTTCTGAGTGTTGCCTAGCTGAATGACAGTGGCCTCACTCTAGAATTCAAGAATGGAGTTTGTAGAATCAAAGGAAAAGAGGGTGAATTGGTGGCCACCAGCATGCAGACCAAAGGTAACCTATTTCATTTGAACTCAAATATAAGAACATGTCTTATGGCTAAGTTTGATGACAGCTGGATATGGCATAGGAGACATTGTCATGTAAACTTTGATAACATTGTGAAGGGTAGTAAGATCAAGACAGTTAGAGGGTTGTCAGTGCTAGGAAAACCGGATAATACCTTGTGTAGAGAGTGTCAATTGGGGAAAATGTCTTCCTCAACCTTTAAAGGTAAATCTTTCACTGCTGACAACTTGCTTGATCTTGTGCATACTGATTTGTGTGGTCCTATGAAAACTAGAAGTGTGCAGGGTGATAGGTACTTCATGATTCTCACTGATGACTGCTCAAGAATGATGTGGGTCACATTCTTGAAAGACAAGTCTGAAGCCTTCGTGAAATTCAAAGCTTTCAGAGCATTAGTGGAGATGGAAAGTGGTAAAAGGATCAAATGTCTCAGAACTGATCAAGGAGGGGAATTCACTTCTTGTGAATTCAACAAGTATTGCAAAGAATTTGGCATCAAGAGATAGTTGTTTTCCCCCCAAACTCCACAGTAGAATGGCCTAGCAAAGAGGAATAACAAGACTGTGGTTGAAGCAACTAGAACAATGTTGATTCAAGGGAAGGTAGCTCACACCTTTTGGAGAGAAGCGGTGAGCACTGTAGTCTACACAATAAACCGGGTACTCATCAAGAAAGGTAAGGACAAAACTCCTTATGAATATTGGACTGGTAAGACACCTGTGGTTAGCTACTTTAGGGTATTTGGTAGCAAATGTTACATCAAGAGGAGTGAACATCAGGGCAAATTTGAAGCTAAATGTGATGAGGGAATATTCCTAGGATATTCCACCAAGAGTAAAGCTCTCAAGTGCTACAACAATAGGACTCAGAGAATTATGGAAAGTATCAATGTAAGAGTTGATGAATCCTCTGAGAAAACTGAGGAAACCGGCAGTGAGTAAGCTGTAAATGAACTGGTTGCAACCTTTTGGGAACCGGTTCTTAGTCAACCAAGTACCAATAATAGTGTTCCTGAACCAATGAATGCTAATACTGATGAAGATGAGGATAAAGAGGAAAAGCAAGAAGAACCAATTAAGACCATTCCTCGGTATGTCAAGCTGAATCATGATCCTAAGTAGACCATAGGAGATAAGGATGCAGGAATCCTTACAAGAAGAAAGATCAGAGAAAACTCATGTATGATCTCTGAATTTGAGCCTAAATCATTCAAAGAGGCTCATAAAGATGAAGACTGGATCAAGGCAATGGAAGAGGAACATGACCAGATAGAGAAAAATGGCACATGGTCCTTGGTACCCAGACCGGAGCATAAAAATGTCATTGGCACCAAATGGGTGTTCAGAAACAAACTGAATGAGGATGGCACAGTGATCAGGGATAAAGCTAGATTGGTGTGCAAAGGATATGCTCAAGAAGAAGGAGAAGACTATGGAGAAACCTTTTCTCCTGTAGCCAGATTGGAAGGAGTTTGTATGCTTCTTGCATATACAGCTTTTAAAGGGTTCAAAGTATATCAAATGGATGTAAAATCTGCATTCCTAAATGGTGTACTTGAAGAAGAGGTGTATATTGAGAAACCAGATGGGTTTTCCCTATCTGAAGACAGTGAAATGGTATGTAGGCTACATAAAGCCTTATATGGTCTAAAGCAAGAACCTAGGGCATGGTATGAGCGCCTACATTCCCATCTTGTGAAGATTGGATTTGAAAGAACAAGTGAAGATAGCAATATCTACTTGAAGTCTGAAGGAGATCAAATCCTGATCTGTGAGGTTTTTGTTGATGACATTATCTTTGGAGGAGATGACAAGATGAGTCATGAGTTTGATGATGAGATGAAGAAAGAGTTTGAGATGTCACTCATAGGGGACATTAAGTTCTTCATTAGACTGCAGATCCAGCAGATGAAAGATGGCATCTTTATCACTCAGTCCAAATATGTCAAAGAGGTGTTGAAAACCTTTGGCATGGAAGATAGCAAACCAGTTGGTACACCAATGGTGACCGGTTGCAAATTGTCAAAAGAGGATGATTCCACACTAGTTGATGAGAAAGAATACTGATCAATGATTGGTAAGTTGCATTATGTAGTGCATAGCAGACCAGATATTGCACATGCAGTTGGCATTACTGCAAGGTTCCAGAAAAGTCCAAGAGAATCCCACTTAGTTGTAGTCAAGCGAATTCTTAGGTATCTAAAGGGAATAGTTGACTATGGATTATGGTACCCATACAACAATGATTTCATTCTGAAAGTATTCATGGATTTTGATTGGGCAGGTAATGTGGATGACTGAAAAAGCACAACTGGTGGTGCATTTTTTCTTAGTGGTAGACTGGTCTCATGGATGAGTAAAAAGAAGAGTTGCATCTCTCAGTCTACATCGGAAGCAGAGTATGTTGCAGCTTTCATGAACTGCACTCAGACAATCTGGATGAAGCATGTTTTAAATGGCTTCAAAATCCCTATATCTGAACTGGTAAGTATATTCTATGATAACACAGGAGCTATCAATATTTCAAAGAATTCAGTTTTACATTCTAGAACCAAGCATTTTGAGCTTAAGTATCATTTCTTGAGGGAAGAGGTTCAAAATAAAGAGATTGTACTGGAACATGTTTCTAGTAAGGAGCAGTTAGCAAACATATTCACCAAGCCTCTCCCAAAGACTACATTTGTGCATTTAAGAGGTGAATTGGGGGTACTGCCCCTTTAGGAGGTGAACTAAAAGTATTTGTTCCACATCAGTCAGGTGTTGCATAGTCAAACTTTTGTTGACTGATGTGTTGAAGGATGCTACTCCTCGGGGGGAGTAGCATAATGGAACAAGGATGCTTGTGCCTCCACTTTGGCATTGTTGTCAAAGGGGGAGAAGGAGTGAAGTGGAAAAGATATCTGCAGAAAATGTGAAGAGGAGAGATATCTTTGTATATTGCCATCAATGCCAAAGGGGGAGATTGTTGGCATTATGTGAACCAGTATGAAGACATAATAATATTGTATGTTGTCATTGATGTCAATATGTGACATGATGTGAACCGGCACATGTGATATGTGAGAAGAGAGAACCAGCATATGTATGAACTGGTATATATGCCAAAGTGAAGTGGTATATTTGTTCAAGATGAACTGGCACATGGAAGCATTGTGTGACTACTGGTTGGTAGGTAGTTTCCACTTCAGGATTTCCAGTTGGAGTACCTCAAGCCTGTGCGACTCAATCAGTGATCTTTGTGTGATGAGTTAGCAGTATAATGGAGAACAAATTGTGTTGCCACATAAGCCCTGTGTGTGTGAAGGATCTTGCATGAAGAAGACTATCCCTATCCACCTTGGGAATGTGCAAAGTTTGTCAAACGGTGACAACGTGTGATGGGTTATCAGCCGCCATGAAATCGGTGGATAATGGACAATGGAGAATGTTCAGTGGATAATGGACATTGGAGAATGTCTTGAGATCAATTCAAAGAGTGTAGCATTTAATGCAGTATGATTCAACGGTCAGGATTGAACCATTTGAATTGCTTAACCTAACAAGTTTAGGGTTTTGGGTTTTTTCTACCGACCTATCTATTTCCTATAAGGTCGATGTTGTGTTTCTTTCTAAAGTTGTATGTGTGTATCCAAGGGAAGTGATACGTGATTCTTGCCAGACCAAAGGAGAGAAGAGATATCTGCAAAGTGAATGTGCAGAAGGTGAAGAGGAGCCGAAACAGATCTGCATTAGCATTGAGTGTTGTTACCAGATCATTGTAATTTCTGTTGATCTTTAACCACTTCAACAATTGTGAAATCCCTTAACAGGGTAGCCTTAACCGGCTTGATTCAAATCCCTTAATAGGGTAACTTGAAGTTATTGAGTTCTGAGAAGCTATGGAGCTCTGGAGATCCTTTAGCTATTGAGTTCTTGAAATCCTCTAACAAGGTAACCCTAACCGGGTTTAACCCTTAACCGGGTATTATAGCCATCCCTTAACCGGGTGATCCCTAACAGGATCGATTCCTAGCAGAACCTATTGTAATGTCTTTAACCGGACAAGGCTCCTAACAGAGCAGACTTCTAAAGAGTTCAAAAAGCAGCTTGTGGGTATTCATCCCCACCGTGGTTTTTCCCAGTTGGGTTTCCACGTGAAAAATATGTGTGTCATGTGACATGCTTTTATCTTGTGATGCTTTGTTATTACCTGTTGAGCATATGATGGTTCTGTGTTTTATGCCTGTCTATAAAACATATTGAACTAACTATTGTGAAGATCTGATGATAGTTTACCTGTTCATGCATGAGGGTGTAATGGTGTTGTAGTATTGAGCTAAGAGGAAAGCTTAGTGAGTAACCGGTTTATGATTGCTTTAGTTGTTCTGGGTCTTATCGGTTGCACTCTGTTTCAACCAGTATCACTGTTTGCCAGTCATTTGGAGTATTTGTTGTCAAATCAATTTTGGACTGTATTTTTGTCTGTACTGATTCATGCCCCCCCTCTCAATACCTGTTTGGTACTATTTGTTCATCTTTGATTTATCATTGGAATGGGCTAGAAAAAGAAATGTAAAGTATTTGTAAGTATTTGGGGATAGTGAGCTAGTGGTAAATCAAGTAAGAGGTGTTAATGTGACTAAAAATGATGTCCTTAAAATGTATAAGCATAGGGTATGGAACTTAATTGAAGAATTTGATGCTTTCAATTTGTTGTTCGTGCCTAGAAATCAGAATAAGGAAGTAGATAAGTTGGCTGCCTTAGGTGCTCAATTTGACATACCAGATGAGGTAAGAAATATTGAAAAACAACAATCTATCAAAGTGGTTGTTAGGCCTTCAATTCTAGATAACAGTGTCAATTGGCAAGTCTTTGATTTAGATGAACAAATTATTAATTTTCTTATTGAAGAGGCTAAATTTGCAGCTAGTAATCAACATAAATTTGTAAAGCAATATGAAAATCAGATTCTTCAATTGAAAAATAATAGGCTGCCAAAGGGATTGGTAACCCTCGAGTCAATCTTTAACATTGATGATCAGGTTAGAAAGGAAAAAGGTAGCATGTTGGTTAAAGAGGAGCACTACGAACCTATTGATATCTTCAGAGATAAGTTATTAAAGCTTGGAAAGGTATGTACAACTGAAGAGAAATAGGCATTTGTTTTACTTTGTCAAGAGTTCAATGACGTGTTTGCATGGCAGTATGAAGATTTGAATGGATTTAAACCTGCATTAGCCCAACACACCATAGAGTTGGAAGTTGATGCCAAGCCTATGAGACAAAAGCAAAGGCCCCTTAATCCAAAACTCGAGCATCTCATGAAGACAAAACTAAACAAGTTGATCCAAGGTAATATCATCTTTCCTATAAAGAATACATCTTTGGTTTCTAATTTGGTTCACGTAAGAAAGAAGAATGGCTAGCTTAGACTTTGTGTAGACTTTAGAGATCTTAACAAAGATTCTCTAAAAGATCATTACCCATTGCCCTCAATGGAGTAGATATTACAAGTAGTTTCAGGTTCAGATAGATTTTCACTATTGGATGGTTATTCTGGTTATAATTAGATTCTGGTAAAAGAGGATGACCAATTTAAAACTGCCTTTACTACAAAATGGGGAATAATGGCATATAGGAAAATGCCTTTTGGTTTGTCTAATGCAGGAGAAACCTTTCAGAGGGCAATGGATATGGCCTTCCAAAGTCTTATAAATAAATTTGTTTTGGTTTATCTTGATGACATAACCATTTTTTCAAAGCATGCAGAAGAGCACTTTTCTCACTTAAGGAAGATTTTTGAAAGGTGTAGAGAATATGGAGTATCTTTAAATCCCCAAAAGTGCATTTTTGTTGTACACGAGGGTAAGTTGTTGGGCTATATTGTCTCCAAACATGGAATAACCATAGATATGGAGAGTGTAAGTGCTATTTTAGCTTTGCCTTTACCTGCACATAAGAAAGGCCTTCAAAGCTTTATAGGCAAAATCAATTTTGTAAGGAGATTCATCCCCAATATAGCATTTCTTATGAAGCCATTGACTAGCATGCTTAAGAAAAATGTTACTTTCAGCTGGTCCAAAGAGGCTAAGAATAGTTTTGAAGAAATTAAGACTACCATAGTATCAACACCTACTTTGATTAATCCAAACATTGCAAAGGATTTTATATTATATGCTTTTGGTACTTTTGATACTATTTCAGCTATGTTGATTCAACAAAATGATGAGGGATTGGAACAACCAATTGCATTCTTCAGCCAAGGCATAGAAGGGTACGAACAAAATTATTCTTTTATTGAGAAACATGCATTAGCAGTCATTAGAAGTCTAAAGAAATTTAGACACATGCTTTCAAATAACAAAATTCACCTAATGGTTGCTCATCCTAGCATAAAAGAATTTATGTTAAATAGAGATCTTAATGACAAAAGAGCTGGTTGGATAACAAAAGTGATGGAGTATGATGTCAATATAAAGGTAACAAAGTTGATTAGAGGTAAGGGATTATGCGAGCAACTTGCTGGTCACAACGAAAACACCGAACAAGAGAATGAAGAAGTTATCCTAGTTCATGAATATAATGAACCAATTGATGTAGCAACACCTCCTACAAGTAGTGCATGAAATGATACAATTTCTTCAGACTGGTGAGTGTCCTAAAGGCCTGAATAATGCTAAATGAAGATACTATAGACTTCAAGCTATACCTTATATCGTTTTGGATTGAATTTTGTTTAGAAAAGATTTTAATGATGTATTCTTAAGATGCATAGATTCAGATCAAACTAAGAGAATATTCGAGGAATTCCATAATGGACCACCTGGTGGTCACTTTGCACCATAGACTACAACATTAAAGATCATGCAGGCAGGATATTTTTGGCCTGATTTGCATAAAGATGCATATGCTTGGGTAAGGAAATGTAAGAATTGTGCAGTATTTGCAGGCAAACAGAAGATGGCAGCTTTACCCCTCCAGCCTGTTCAAATTGAACAACCATTCATGAAGTGGGGGCTTGATTTTATTGGAGTCATCAATCTGCCTTCAAGTTATGGGCATAAATGGATCTTGACAGCCATTGATTACTTTACCAAGTGGACTGAAGCTGTACCCTTGAAGGAGGCAAATGAAAGTGCAGTCCTAAACTTTTATCAGGACTTAGTAGCAAGGTTTGGTATTCTTGATTCTATTATTTCAGACAATGCATTAGCTTTTGTAGGATTTAAGATTACTGATTGGGCTATCCAGAACAACATATTTTTGAGTACTTCGTGAAATTATTACCCTCAAGGTAATGGACAAGCTGAGTCTACTAATAAGAACTTGATTAGGATAATCAAGATGACAATAGAAGATAATCAGAGAACTTGGCACACTCAGTTGAAACATGCATTGTGGGCTGATAGAATCACCCCTAAGAGAGCTACAGGTATATCTCCCTATGTTCTCGTTTATGGTAAAGAGGCAAGACTCCCTATTTCAATTGAAATGCCTACACTAACTCTGATTAGAGAGATAGAAATGTTGCAAGAAGAACCCATGTAGGTTAGGTTGGCAGAACTAATGGAGTTGGAGTAGGTGAGAAAGCAAGCATTGATGACTATTGAAAATCATCAACCTCAAATGAAGAGGACTTTCGACAAGAAGGCAGCTCTGAGAGTTTTTAATGAGGGAGATTGGTTTTGAAATGGGATGAATTAAAAAGTAAGCCTGTAAAGCATACTAAATTTGATGCCATATGGGATGACCCATACATCATTATTGGGAAAAAGCAGCATAATGCCTTTCAGCTTTCAAAGTTGAATGGTGAAACCCTTCCAATCCCAGTTAATGAGATTCATCTCAAAGCTTGCCTTTGATTTTTTCATTTTAGTTAATAAGTGCCAATGCACATTTTGTTTTCTATTTTTGATGTTCTGAATTTCAATAAGTGCTCATGCACAGTTTTGTGGTTCCTTTTTTAGGCACCACCACTTGTTTTTTCCTAGTTTTCCTGTTTTGTTTTGCTTTCATGCTGTGGAGCAGCTAAATTTCAAGAAGTTCCATTTGGAGATAGGGCTAAGATAACTTCATAAGCCCAACAGATAAGCCATGACTGGTCTATAGTGTTTAGCAGGCAAACACTCCACAGAGGTCGCCAAAAATGTTACCAAATTTTTGCACTTGCTAAATTTGGTGGCCTAATGAGGCCTTGCTTTTATTCATATTGAAAAGTGTCAAGAAAATCAGCAAAGATTGGGTCAAATCATTAATAAGAAATCCGATATGCACTTCTTCTTTTTTAACTTGTTTGCTTCATGTGCTGATACTAGGAAAAGTAAAATACAACATGTGGGTGAAAATGTGGCTCCCATGAGGGTTGAGCCTAGCATGCTAATGGAGATGGGTGTTACAAAGATAAATAGATCACAAAGATATTCATGCTCCATTGCACTTTCAAGAATCACATGGCTTATCAAACCTTCAGATAATTTCATTTGGCAAGTGTATCGCCAAATCCCCTATGTGGTTGATGGAAGGTAAAAGAAACTTCAAAACAAATACAATCGGCCTGTGTAAGACATTTTTTACCTTGGTGCCAAGTTGGGTTTACAAAAGAAATGAACTTTCAAGGGAAAGCATTTATCCCACATTGGCAGTGCAGAGGGAGTTTATCGCATTTAAATATAAGAACACATATAACTATAGTGTCAAAGCTTAAGGGCTTTTAGCAAGAAGTGGCTCGTGGCCTAGTGGACCCCGCATGCGCACACATCTCAAGGCATCCAAATTTTGCGGTAGGCTAGCAAGAAGAAATTAAAGGTCGAGCAAGTTAGAAAGATCGGACGGCAATCGCAAATGATCCGACAGTGGTCACTATACCGCAACATATAGGTGCGTGACGGTTATTCCTTGCAACATGGCGACAAACCACTAGCGGTGGACTATGGCTGACAGTTAATGCAAGCAGTTAAGGAAGACGATTATGGAGAGCTTCATTCTGGTGGTTAGTGAGGTCGTGCTAAGGTGTCAGGACAGGGACCCCAGAGCCAATCAAGGGGTGCCATGTGGTGGAGCAGAGGGTATAAGACCAAGGATAGGTGGCGCCTAGATGGTGGCCAGCTGGATGCATAAACAAACCAAAGAGTGACTTATCGAACAGACCTTGGTCGTGATGGATCTCTGAAAGGATTCACTGAAAGCATTAGTTCCATCGACATAATGTACATCAAAGAAATCAGAACTGGCCCGCCGATAAAATAAAAAGTATTGATGAGACATGTGAACAACTTGCCGAGGGAGGAAGTTTGGCTGAAAGAATATTATCGAACAAGCCAAGAAAACCAAAGACATGTGGTAGGTCCAAGTGGCAGGACGGGTGGATCCACGGGTGAACAAGTGGCTGACACATGGTGAAACGTGGCAGAAGGGAGCAGATCAGCCAAGGTAAAGGTCAAGTAGATCAAGGAAGATTAGACGGTGATGTGAAAGATCTAATGGTTATCGCTATACCATGATGGAAAGAGGCTCGCCAGTTATCCCCCGTGACTTGGCAACAAAGTACGTGCAAAAAAGGGTGAGTGCCCAGGTGGGATAAGGGTCATGCAAGTCCGAGATGATCTGACGGCTGTCGCTATGTCGTGATGGGAAACAACTCGTTCGGTTATCCATCGTGACTTAGTGACAAGGCGAGCCTAGGAAGAGGTGGGTCTAGTCTAAAGTGCTAAGGTGAAGTGGCGATCTAGTGGCTGGCAAGGTAGCGTCCAGGTGGACTCAGCACGAAATGAGGAGAAGTCATCAGGTAGTTTGGGGTCCGATTTAAGCATGAGAGAAAGTTTGCATGAGTTTTTCTCATGATTTTGAGCCTATTTTGGTGGCTTTTTATTTCTACTCGAGGATCAGTTTTCAGAAAAGATATTTTCAGTGGGAGTTCATCTTGAGTCATTTTAGAGTCATCTTTCCTCTACTTTTTGGAAGGTTTTTGTATAAAGAGAAATTTTTTTATCTTTCTTCACTAGTTCTTGATCATTCTTTGGATGGTTTTAGTAGAGAATGTATTCTTGTAGCTCCTGTGCAGTTTTATGACATAATACTGAATGAAATTATCAGCTTATGCCTTATATTTTTGGATTTCATTTTCTTATTCATGATCGAGAGCTAGTTTATTGTCTAATTGTCTAGATAACCTTTAAATTTTCTGTCTCATTTGTAAGTCATAGGTTGTGCATTGTGATAAATTGGTTCATTTGGTTGATTATGAAAGTTTTTTCTTTCCTTTCAATTTCTTGAAGTTTAAAAACTTTGCATGAAATATTTATGTGCTATGAACCAGAAGTCTATTTGTGCAGATTGGTGTTTTTAGGGTTATATTTCTGTCATTTTGAGATATCATATTGATACTTCACCTTAGTTTAGCATTTGCAAAGTCATTCTATTTTCATTTTTAGTTTTCCTATCCCTTTTCTTGGTAAAGAATTGAGTTATTCACAGGGAACCAACCCTTCATCTGGAGTTTAATTCTCACTATAGGCAACCCACATGCCTGAGAATTATCCCATTTGTCACCAAGTTGCTTGATCTTTCAGCTTGTGCATTATGGGTGCAATTTGAGTGACAACAGACACACTTTTGGAATGCAAAGCTAAATACCCAACCTTGGGAAATTGAAATGAAGTCAAGACCTTAAAAGGACAAGAGGAAAAATGACAAAGTGACAATGTCTCACCTATATTCTTGGATACTAAGATAGGTTTGACAAATGATGCTAACAAAAGGACCAATTTTCGGACAAGGTCAAGATTCCCTAACAACAACTTAGGTTATGATTTAAAGTTTTTAATTTTTCAAGTTTGGCAAACCTAATTTTGGAGACTAAATGCAAATTGACAATGATAATGACAAGACCTAAGGATATGATACGAGTAGGGTATGACCTCAAGATACGATATGATCTAAGGATATGATATGATATGATATGATATGACAAAATCAAGCTAAGACAAGACTAGGGTTTGTGATAATGAAATGATAAAGCCCTAATGCAACAAGGACATATGGAAGGCAATGAGTTGAGACAGGGAAAATATGACCTTAGTGAAAACCTAGCTTTGGTATGACAATGCAATGAGGACTTAGGGAAAATGATTTTTAAACCTCGATTCAAAATGAGGAAACTTAAAATGAAAGGCAATGTCTATGGGTCCTAAGACCTAAGGTTGGACTATACAAAGGCTAACCCTAAGTGACATAAATTTTGAAACAAGGATATCTAATGTTTTGACAAGCCATGTTCAATTGTTGGATGAATACTTAGACAAAATGTGAACACTTTGTTTGAACTTTGAAAAACCAATGTTTCTTATGACCACTTGTGAGAATTGTTTTTGATTCAACTTTTAACAAGCACGAAAGACAAAATGTTTGTTGAACCTTGACACAAGACAATCATGCACCTTCAACAACGAATCCTAAAGATAGCAAGGACAATAGTTGTTGGATCTCACTTGGGTTTCCCAAACTATGCTTGGTCAAAGTGGATACTTAGATGCTTGACCTCACTGGCTCCACTCCACGACACTCACTTCTTTGGGACACCCAAGCATCAGTCCCCATGAAAACTCCCTATGGAGAACTTTGTATCTCTACTAAGAACCGTAAGGATGTGAGATGTCATCAGAGGTCCGACCTCTTGTACCAACAACTAGAAGGTTTTTGGCTTCTAAAACAAAGAGTTTTAATCAAGGCATCTATTCGGGTGGCCATACATGCGACGTTTCACTCCATTAAGGAGGCCTCCTAGCCTGCAGAGTTTACACTCTACAAGTTTTCACGTGCCACATGGACACTAAGGGAGACTTACGTCGATATGACACATCAACACCCATCGCTTGCAAATTTAGTCACAAACACATTTATTTATAGTGGTTTGGAAGAGCTTGGCCTTAGCCTATTACCACTTGGGTCGTTCCCTCTCACCAATGCCTATACGAAGTGCCAGGTAAATCGGGAGGAAGACCCTCTAAAGGTAAAAACACAAACACAATAAAATAAGACATAGCAAACATGGTGTTCTTTATCCTTTAGAAAATTGAAGTTTTCTCTACACTAAGGAAAATAGTCCTGCTTCAAATTTTGCATGATATGAGTTCATTGGTCCATTTGCATCCTAGTTAAGACTAGATGAGGTTAATTTCACCTTAATTTGAAAAGGATTTGATCAATTTAAACCATGATTAAATACAATTTATTGTTCATTTTTAAATCCTTTGCATGCATGAAATGTGAAATTTGTTGTTGTTTGATCCAAATCCTAATTAATAGTATGTGAGAAATGTAGGATTCATTCAAACCTCCTAATTAAACTATATGAAGAATTATTGTTTATTAAAACCTCCTAATTAGGCTGTGTGAAAAGTTGTTGCTCATTAAAACCTCCTAATTAGGCTATGTGAAAAATTGTTGTTCATTAAAACCTCCTAATAAGGCTATGTGAAAAATTGTTGTTCATTAAAACCTCTTAATTAGGCTATGTGAAAAATTGTTGTTCATTGAAACCTCTTAATTAGGCTATGTGAAAAATTGTTTTCCATTGCATGTTAAGAAATCCTACATGAATCATTGTTTAGACTCCATAAAAACCACATGCAACAAAAGATCCTCACATAAAACTTGCACGCAACAACAAATTAGTTCAAAAATCCTACATGCAACAATGGATTAGTGCAAAACGCTTGCATGCAACAATAGATTAGTGAAAAAAACCTGCATGCAAATATAGATTAGTGAAAAAAAAATGCATGCAACAATGGATTAGCACATAAAACCTACATGCAAATAGATTCAAAGAATTATTAGACTTTGCATGTTCATGTCAGGTTCACCAAAAAATGTGATGTAGGAAATTAGGCAAATGCAACATAACATAAAATTAGTCAACCACAAAACTAAAATGTTATGAAATGTAATCCTAACACATTCAATGAAGGAATGAAAGATGGAATTCAAAACAAATGCAAACCCATATTGCATAAATCTCCTTCATTGACCTCCATTGTCCTTCTTTCACTTTCAAATGTGATTTTGTGGATTTCACCTACAAGTGCAATTGCAAGCAAGATTGTGAGATGAAAACGACATAATAAAGTTACTTGAAGCATGGTTGTTGAAAATGAGCAATGAGAGCTCAATTTATAAAAAAAAATTGAGATTGATTGGATGGCTAAGATTGATTTGAGACTTAAAATAATCAACGGACAAGATTGAGTGCACAATAGAGATCCCATTCGGGGAAGGATGAAGATAGAAGAAAGCAAATGAGAAGATATTATGAAAATAAATAATAAAATCTTTAATTATCTTCTCATAAATACCAAATTAGCAGGTTGAAGAGATAAGGGAGATAAAAATTAGAAAGTGGAAGAGATAAGTGGGGACAATTGGAGAAAGGGGATTAAATAATTAAAATAATTATTTAATCATGGAAGAATAATTAGTTTAGAATAAAGGATTAAATAATTAAGTGAATTATTTAATCAGGGAGGAATTGTTAGGATTGGTCTGTTGGCATTTTTGTTGTTTATGTTGTGATTGTCATTGATGGACACACACTTGTATTGAGATCCCCTTTATATGTATGAGCTCGAGCTCAACTGGTATTTGTTCCAATCGGTATGTTGTATACTAGTCTTTAGACTAGTGGTGATTTTGCAGAATGTGTTTCTCGGTCTGAATTGGCATGTCGACTCCAAGCGGTTCGTAGATCCCAAGCGGTATGAGGGAGCAAAGCGGCATAACACATTCTTACCAGTCTTCATTTTTGTCAAACCGGCAACCGGTAATACTCTGTGATGAGTTACCAACCCGCATTTTGTGATGAGTTACCAATCCACCGATTGTTTGACGGTGCCGACACATTGACGGTGCTTTTTGTGTCGTGTTACTGAGTATTTCTAGATTCATTGAACCTAGGAAATTGTAATGTAATCCTATTGGACTGACATGAAATCAAATTCCTTTAAAAGGACATCATGTCTAGGGTTTTAAGTTGTTGTTGAAAGGGTTAATGTCGTGCTAGGGTTTAAGGTGGAAGTTAAGTTGTTGTGAGAATGATCTTATCTGAGAAGATCAAGTTGTAACTGAGAGAGAGAGAGAGAAGACTGAAGTAATGCTGGAATGCATTAGCCGTGAGAAATACTGGATCTAATCAAGCAGTTTGTGCTATTAGATAGATCAAACACTTGTTGATTACTCACAACTTTGACAAGTCTGTAGCCCTTAATCGGGTAGGCCTCAAAGCCTTTGTAAAATCCTCTAACAAGGTGGTTCACACCTATGAATCTAAAATCCTCTAACAAGGTAGTCTTTAATCAGACTTATCTCCTAACAAAGATTGAGATTCCTAACAAGATCTGTTCTAGTGAAGAACATTGTAGGACCTTAACCGGTCTGGTTTCTATTATGCAGATAGTGACTTGTGAGTTCCATCTCACCGTGGTTTTTCCCAGTTGGGTTTCCATGTCAAATATCTTGTGTTATGGTTGTATTGCTTTTGTGGGTGAATGCTTTATTCGCATTTTGGTTTACATGTGTGGTAACCGGTCTGACTGTTAGACTGCTTTACCAGTTTATCTTTAGACTGTGTAAGTGTTTTAATGCATTGATTTTTGGCATACTAATTCATCCCCCCCCCTCTTAGTATTCATCATGGTCAATTAAGATCAAGATTAATTGATTAGAAAGAGATAATGATGAATATTAATTAAATAATGAAGATTATTTAATTAATAGTCTAGAAGAACAATAATTAAATAATTAAGAATTATTTAATTATAAGAAATTAGAAGAAGAATATTAGTACTAATTAAATAATTAAAATTATTTAATCAGTTTAGACGAAAAAAGTTAGTGAAAAGAGTTGTCAGAGACTTACGACAATTTTTCAGTGTCTACAAAATTAATAATTTAAATTAAATAAATAATTAATTACAATAAAAACATATATAATAATAAGCTATATTATATTTAAATCTATTAACTGTACAAAAATATTTTTTTCATAGTCTTAGTTTTCTCTTACATTAAAATTTACATTTTAAATTATAAATTATATTACATAATTCATAAATAACTACATATTTTACATTTGTCCAAGGGGTTGAGCTTAATTGGTTAAAACACTAGGTTCTCATTGTGGAGACCCAAGTTCAACTCCCAATAGGGACATCTAAAGAGGAATTATAAGTTGTGATTCTTGGCCTTCCATAGGATGGGGAAGGTCTTGGGGTCAATCTAATCAAATATAATAATAATAATAATTCAAAGAAAATGTAATGGGGATGGGGCCCCCTACTGTGTCCCCACTGGTTCATAGCTCCAGTCAAAAGCTATTCAGGCTTCGGCCAATTACCTATCAAAAAAAAACTACATATTTTACATTTAACTATTTTTTCTATATATTTAATATTATAAAACAATTTCTACAACTTTGAATTATATTATATTTTGTCATATACATTTTAAAATTATATGCAAATTTCAATTTTGTTTTTACTTTATATTTATATTTTGATTTAATATTTAACATAGAGTTTTATGTTTTCTATTTTATATTAAAAAATTGCATTCCATATTTTATATCAAAATTTATATTTTCTATTTTTAGGTTTTAATTAACATCATGTTTAATATTTTATATTTAAATCTACATTTTTAAATTGATTTAAATATTTATATTTTATATTCATATATTTTAAATTACATTTTATAATTTATCTTTCATCTTTTAAATGAATTAGAACATGTATGGAAAAAAATAAATTGAAAACAAATATGTTAATTCATTTAAAAAATAAAATAAATATGTTAACTTATTGTTTAAAATAAAAATTAAATATAATAATATTTTAATTAAATTATAAATTAATGAAAGAAATATAAATTTATAAAAATGATAAATTTACAACATAAAATAGAATTAAAAAATATAAGTTGAATCGTATTAAAAACTTAAAATAAAGCATTATTAAATATATTTAAAAGAGGTCTTTATTATGCAAAACAATTTGGGAGAAATGGAGAAACACACAGTTTGTAGTGGAGCCCAGGGAGGTAATTTTATAGTAATGGTTAGTTTAAGTTGAGTCCGCTTATAAAGAGACAATTGAGTTTGATGATGATTGAGAACTTGAGTTATGATTGATGTTATGGTCTATGGATGGTGCAACGTAAGGGCACTGCATAATAAAATAAGGTACTTATGATCAATATACATGAAACATTCCAAGTAGGAAATATGTAGCATGGATGAGGGAGGATAGAAAGATGAGATATATACCTAGGAAGATTAGGAAAGGATTGTTGAATATCTAGGCAACTGAGAGGGGGGTGAATCAGTTGACAATGTAAATAATTTATTTTATTTACACATTTGAAGTAACCATTAGAACAAATATAGCATGAAAACATAAGCATACAACATATCAAATAATGAACACTAGATATGATGTGGAAAACCCAAGAAGGGAAAAACCATGGAGAATGTTAGTTCTCAATATAAAACATCAATTAAGGTGGTTTTTATAAAAGATGGATCACTGCTAGAATGCTCACTGCAGGAGGGCTCACTGCCTAAAAAAGGATCATTGTCGAAGAAAGAAAGCAAGAAAGAAGGATAATCCATCACTGTAACACAATCTGCAAAAGAGGAACTACTTCTGGTGCCTCAACACCAACACACTTCCCACATCATCAACAATCAGATCTTTCCTTTTCAATCTTGCATATCTTCAATAGTAATGCCATACACTTGCCATGCTAACTCATTCAGATCATCCTCATATACATATATATATATATATGTATATATATATATATATATATATATATATACATATGTATATATATATATATATATGTATATATATATATATATACATATATATATATATGTATATATATATATATATATATACATATGTATATACATATATATATATATATACATATGTATATACATATATATATATACATATATATATATATACATATATATATATACATATATATATATATACATATATATATATACATATATATATATATATGTATATATATGTATATACATATGTATATATATATATATATATGTATATATATATATATATATATATATATATATATATATATATATATATATATATATTCTATCTTCGAGAAACATAATATTCTAAGTCAGCCAAGATAGAGATCTGGTGGTGGGAAGTAACGAGAAGTAGACCATACCACAACACACATCATCGATTAGATCAACATATTACAACCATTACAAATTCCAGCCCAAATCAGGACTCACATGCTACACAAATGTCACTACTCTTCCTTGAATTTCAGACTTAATTCGGACCCAAAATAGCACTACTAAAGCAACAAAAAATAAGAATGGAACAAAGATACACATGAATACAATCGATCAACACCATATCCTATAAATAGAGAAATTCGGATCACTATCAACTCAACCAATTGCACTGATTATCAACTATAAAACATCATTTGGATCACCAAGGATTCCAGAAACATGTCTTTCAAATTACAAATACCAAAAACCATATGTTGACATCAATGAAAACCAATCATAATCATCAACATCACATTTGCAACAAGGATATGTTTCGTTTTCTCCTAAAAATGTTGAGATTAAGGTGTCTCAATCTTAGAGTCCTAACATGTCTTATTTAATTAATTATTGCATATATTGATTTATCCAAAGTTTCTAACTTCCTATTGTAATTTCACCTTTGTGGGACCTCCTAGTGAAGTGGCATCCTATATGGAAGTTGATACTACTATCATGCTCTGTGAAGTGTACTTCTATCTGCAAACACAATGCACTCAATAAATCATTACAAGCAATGGTTAGTGAATTAAAACAATGAAATGTAAAACCATAGCTAATCGACTTATTGCCTCCTAGTAAATGCAAGTATGAATTTTGCTCTCATATCTTGTTATGCAAATTCCAGTGACTTGACTACACTTAGATGGAGAATTTGAATGATGAAGATGCATGATCTAGCAAGAATAGCATGATTAAGCTATATGAGTTCATGATTGATCTAGAAAATAAGCTAAGATTGAGATGCAATTAAGCTAAAATTGAGCATGATAGCATTGCTAAGATGATAAACTATAAACTAGATGCCTATAGTAACAATGCTTGAATGCAAATGAGATGAATCAAATGATATGCAAGAATGATATGAAATTGGGACCCTTTGTACTCCAAAATGAGGTCTATTTATAGGATTTCCAAGGCTAGGGGTGATGTGGCAAGAATCAACGGTCAAGATTGATTTGAAGATATCAATGGTTAAATTGGAGGAGGTTGGCAAAGGGGGTTGAATTAAAGGGAACATCTGTCATCTCTATGGTGACAAGCGTCAAGAGGCTTTTAGAAGAGGTTAGATGAAAGGGAACACTTAGTGACAAGTGTCACAAAGGTTCTAGAAGATGTTGGATGAAAGGGGACATGGTGGTAGGTAGAATGGGTTAAGTTTAGGAATGGTTAGGTTTAGGAGTGGTAGAAGTTAGGAGAATTTGAATTTAAAAATTGAAATAATAGGAAAAGGCTAATTAATTTCAGCAACTCATGAATTTGATTTTTTTGAATTAATTATGGGATTTAGAAGAAATGAATTTGATGGGGGGAATTAATTAATTTGAATTAATTAATTAAAGGGGATTATTAGAATGAACCTATTAAATAAATCCTTAGATTTATTAATAAGTAGATGAAAGGGGAAATTTAATCAAATTGCTTAGTGAATTCAATTAAATTGGGAAGGGGGATTAATTGAATAATTTCTTATTTAATTAATTATCTTCAAACCATTTTTAGGTGTATACATTTTGCCCCTCTTTGAAGTGAGGTGTGATGACGCGTTGATTAAAAGAATAATCTCATTTTGATGTTGATATTGGTTTGATAGGATGCCCCGGCTCTTGATTGCTAAATTCTAGTACAATGATTCCCCATCGGGAGATCAATTGAGATAATTGATCTTTGGAGTTTTGCGAGATTGATATCCTGATAGATTTGATTTGATTTCTGCAACTGTGTTTGAGGAAAATGAAAGGTCTTCGATTAGCTTGATTGCTTAGATGGATAAGATTGAAAAATCTTGATTGATTAGATTCAGTCTGGTTTTAGGAAGGATTCATCCTATATAAGAGAACGATGATCAAAGCGTCTGGTTTTAGGATGGATTCATCCTGTATAAGACATGATCAGAACATCTGGTTTTAGGAAGGATACATCTTGTATAAGACATGATCAGAACGTCTGGTTTTAGGAAGGATACATCCTGTATAAGATGTGAATCAGAAGCAGATCATCTGGTTTCAAGAAGGATACATCCTGTATAAGACGTGAATGAGAATCAGATCATCTAGTTTCAAGAAGGATACATCCTGTTTAAGACGTGATAGAATCGATTAGGTTTGATTGATTTGATAAAGTTGATTAGATAAAGAACTAATAGTTTGTTGATATCAAGTTACAAAAAATTTTGGATATGCTAATGTTGATTCTGTTGAGGGAGATAGCATTAGAGTTGATAATATCATGAGAGAGATGAGTCATCATTCTGATTGCGTATACACTTTGATGCTTTGATGATTCTTGCGATAGATTTAACCTTGGATAAAAGGAGCATGTAGGATCCATGCAAGAATGAAATGCAAGCTAAAATGCAATGGAATGCAAGCTGATGGAAGATGAATGCAAGCAAAAAGAATGCATGAACTAATAGATGGAAGAGCTAGCTGACAGATAGCGCCTGTTTGCCAGGTTTTCACCATCTGTTTTTATTGCACTTTTTTTATATTTGATTTTTTTTCTTTCTTTTTCTTTTTCGCTTTTTAGGATTTTTTCTGCTTTTTCACTATTTTTTTTTTCACTGTTTTTTTTTTTCCTAATTTTTCACCCTTTTTTTTTTTTCAGACATAGAATTTCTTCAGGTGCATGCTATTGATAGGTTCCTCGAGCTGATCTTCATCCTATGTTGATAGCTGATATGCTCTTGATCCAAATACTATTGTGACCACAAACGGACCTAACCAGATTGGTTCAAACTTTTCTTTCTTTTCTCGATCTGCCTAATTGCATGGATTTTCTTTTAGCACTAGTTCTCCCACTTGAAAGATTCATGGTTTGACCCTTGTGATTATAGCTTCGGCACATTCTTTGTTGATATACCTTTAAATGATCAAAGGAATTTTGTCTTCGTTCATGAATTAGTTCTAACTCTTGCAGTCTAGATACTTGTTGTTCTTCATCTGGGATGAGACCTTTTAGTGATACACATAGAGAGGGTATCTCTACTTCAATTGGCAATATGGATTTTGATCCATATACAAGAGAGAAAGGTGTGGCACCTGTCAGTGTACGAATACTGGTGTAGTAGGCCCAGAGAGAAGGGTTTAGTTGAATATGCCAATATTTCCCAGCATCGTTCACTATCTTTTTAAGGATTTTAAGAATAGTTTTGTTAGATGCTTCTGCCTGCCCATTTACCTATGGATAATATGGTGTGCAGAATATGTGCTGGATTTTGAACTTCTCGCATAACTCTTATACATCTTGATTATTGAATGGTTGCCCATTATCAGTGATAATGGTCATTGGTTATCCATAGTGACAGATGATATAATTCAAGATAAATGCAATAATTTGTTTTCCTGTGATGTTTATGAGAGGTACCACCTCAATCCATTTTTTGAAATATTCAGTAGCTACAAGTATGAATTTGTGACCATTAGATGAAGAAGGATTTATCTTTCCTACCAGACCAAGTCCCCATTGACAAAAAGGCCAAGATGTTGCTAAAGCATGAAGTTCTTGTGCTGGTGCATCGATCAAATTCCCATGGATTTGACATTGTTTGCATGTTCTTGCTATTTTAAAAGAATCTCATTCCATAGTCGGTCAATAATAGCCCAAGCATATGAGTTTTTGCGAAAGGGTAAGACCACTTGAATGAGTGCCACAAATGTCGTTATGGACTTCATGTAAGGCCTTCTTAGATTCTTCTTGTTAGAGACATATTAAGAGAGTACCATCTAGACCTTGTTTAAATAGGGTATCTACGACGAGAGTAAAATGAGAGGATTGGCGAATAAAGTTTCTCTTTTGGTTCTTTGATAAGTCTGGAGGTAAGATGTTATCTTTCAGGTATGTGTAAGTTTGACCATAGCGGGAGGTATCGTGTCTAATAAGTTGATAGATAGTTTGGGAATCAGGACAATTAAAGGCGGGATGAAACATCTCTTCAACCAGGAATTCATAACGTTGTTGATTTTCCTGTGTCTGTAATAGAGAAGCAAGTGTAGCCATCCACCATCTTTTTGTAAGGCATGAGTTTTTCATCTTTTATTTGATAGTCATCATTGATTTGATTAATGACGAGCTGAGAGTCTCCAAAGACCTGAAGTTGTTTAATGTTCCATTCTACAACCATTTTGATACCTGTTACCAATGCTTCATACTCTACTATATTATTTGTGCATGGAAACCTTAATTTGTAGGCTTTCGGGATTGTATGACCTTGTGGTGTGATGAATAGAATGCTTGCTCCTGATCTGTGTTGTGTATATGAACCATCAAAGTATAGTTGCCATGTTTTTGTTGTAATTGTTATTATATTAGCATCAGGAAACTCAATCTATAAAGGATGATCATCTTGAAGTGGTATTTCTGCTAGTTGATTTGCGATGACTTGTCCCTTGATAGCTTTTCTGTCAACATATTTGATATCAAACTCGCTTAGAATCATGATCCATTTTACTAGTCATCCTGTCAATGTGGCTTTGCTGAGCAAATACTTTAGAGGATCGATTTTAGCTATCAACTTGATGGAGTGAGATAGTAGATAGTGTCGTAGTTTTTGAGAAGAAAAAACTACTGCCAAGCATGCTTTTTCTGTTGATGAATAGTTAACCTCGTATCCCACTAGTGGTCTGCTGATGTAGTAGATGACTCATTATTTTCCTTCCTTGTCGTCTTGTGTGAGCAAAACTCCCAATGATGCTTTGGTAGTTGATACATAGAGTAATAATGGTTTTCCTGGAATTGGTGACATTAGAACAGGTGGTTGCATGAGATATTCCTTGATTTTGTTGAATGCTTCTTCACATTGATGGTCCCATTTAAAATTAACATGTTTGTGCAATAGGTGAGTAATGTTACTACTTATCAGATTGCCATTAGTTTTATGTAAAAGTTATACTATATACTCTAGTCGGTTATCTATTACCAAGATATTCAGTCGATATGCACAGTCTAGTCGGTTATAGAAGAAAGCAGTCACATAACGCAGTATACACCGAGCTATCTACCGAGTATCTTTACTTGTCTACCGAGTAGCAAAGATGACACACCGAGTTGATATACATCAAGTGAAACGTGTTACCAGATTCATTGAACCTGGACATGCATATGAAAACATGTTACAAGATCAAGGCACATCTAAAAGTTATCACATTGGAAATTGCACTTAAAGATTGTGTATGATTTTGAGGTCATCTAACCAATGAAATAATTTACATGGTTATACATTCAATAAATCATGTTTGTAAGATCGAAGCAATGAAAGGATCACCGTCATAAGAGATCTATTTATACAGCATGAGTTAAGAGTTAAAGAGGTGTGTGCATGAGTGTAAGAAGACTGTTATAGAGACACAGAGGTCACCGAGAAGGTTTTCAGAGAATAGTCGAAGAACAAAGTAAACAAAAGGGTTTACCAAGTTACTATATGGGTTACCGAGGTATGCTATAAGCAAGGTAATCTTATTCTGAGCACATAGAATCTGCTATAACATTCCAGATGTAAAGTTGTAGATATTTGTAATAATTTTATTGTAATATTGTGAAGTTGTAAGAGAAACCTTTAACAGGGTAAAAGACTCTAATCAAGTCTATAAATTGTAAAGCCTCTAACCAGGTGCAACATTTAGATGAAGTGTTATAAAATCCTTTAGCAAGGTAGATCTAATGGATCTTGTTACTCCTAATAGGGTAAGCTATCAAAAATAGCTAAACATGTAGCTCTAACCGAGCACTCTTTATTATTGCAGTAGTGAAGTTGTGGGTGCCATCCCCATCATAGTTTTTCTCTCTAACCAAGAGTTTCTGCGTAACCAAAATATGTGTTATGGAGTGAATCATGTATGATTGTTATCTATTTGTTTTAGCTTTATATTATGTTTTTGCACTATTCGGTTTATGCATAACAGTAAAGTTATTATTCAAGAAAAGTTTTGGAGTACTGATTCACCCCTCCCCTCTCAGTACATTAGCTTTCCATATTGGGCCTAACAATTGGTATCAGAGCTTGAATCTTGGAAAAGGGTTTAACTACCTAAAGAGAAAGATCTTATCAATGGAAGGCTATAAACAATCTCGGAGGATTGTGTATCTGCAAGAAGAGCTGGATCATGCTAATCAAGTGATTACAGACATGCAAAGGCAAATGCAAAAATATCTGAAAGTGAGAAGAAGATTATCTGATGATTTACAGGACTCTCAAGAGTTAGTGGAACAAATTGAGACATCATCTGAGAATAGTATATTTGAAGAAACTGAAGAAATGATTGATCAACTGAAAGCAATGAAAAGAGAACATGAACATTTCAGCACATAGATGACTGAAAATATTGATGCATTGAGGACAGCTGAGGATAAAGTAAGAGATCTACAGAGAGAGAAACAACAACTTGAAGTCTCAGTATCTGATAAGAATGATGAAATCACAAGGTTAACTAGAATTCAACAAAACCTATCAGATCAACTAGGTTATGCACATCATGAAGCAATTCTAAAGAGTGATGAGAATCAAGCATTGAAACTTGAAGTATCAAAGTTAACCGATGAACTTGAAACAAAGAAGAAATCCAAAGAAACACTGAACAAGAGTTATGAAGCATCAAAGATGTTGGATGAGCAACTGAATACAAGATGACCCAACAAAGATGCAGGACTCAATTACAAAGGAAAAGTCTCTACCAAGAAAGGAATTCATACTACTGAGAGAGGAGAATCATCAAAGCAAGCTGGAAACAAGAATAACATCAAAAGAAAGAAGCCTACTTGCAACTACTGTGGAAATCAAGGTCACACTACCAACATATGCCAAATCAAAAAAGGTAAGCAACCGAATGTCACTAAGTCCAATGGCTATTGTCACAATTGCAATAAATATGGTCACACATCTAATCAAGGACAAAGTCTATTAACAATTATCAGAAGGAAAAATTCAAAGGGTTTTGTAAAAACTGGAATAAATATGGACATAGTACCGAGAAGTGTTGGCTTAAGCAAAAGAACTATATGTGGTATGCACACTGAGCAAATGCTAGAGGTTACCGAACTCACACAGATCCTTACCGACAGTATTCTGCAGTACCATGGGATTACAATACAAGGATATGGTGTGAATGTTGTGGAAGATATGGACATATAAGTGCCAACTGTTTTATAAGGTTTGGGATGTACAACCGAAGATCATGGAGAAATCTTGGTATGGCATGTTTTCACTATCATAAAGTTGGACACTTAGCTGGAGATTACAGAGATCAACCTAGAAAAGACATTGAAGAAATAAAAGAAAAATTAAAGATGATTTGGAAAAGGAAGGAAATTATGTCAAATGAAGAAAGCACCTTACCTACCGAGTTAGGTGCACCTATTCCAAATTAATTGATAAAGGTATGAAGGGACTGCATTCTCTGAAGGTTAAAATCTTAACAGTTCCTATTCTATTTATGTACTTAATTTAAAATCTGCATAATTAAGATGTATTAGTAAGTTTGAAATTCTATCAGTCTTTTGAAGCACTTTACAGGAAGTATGTCAAGTCGGTGAATACAGGAAACCTGTCTACTTAGTGAATGAAGGAAGTTTGGTTACTCAGTCAAAACGAAAAAAGGAGAGTAAATCGGTTAAAGAGGAACTGAGTGCATTTAATGTTTTTGACCTAACCCGTACGGAGCCCGATAAGGTATTTTGTGTACTTAAAAGCATTTTTTGCGGTCATTTTCACTTACCAAGTTTTCGAGAAAGCAGAGCAAGCGAATCTAAGGCGATCAAACCTCCTACAAAGAAAATTCAAGGTATGTACATCAATCTCAACACATCATTAAGCTGGTTTACCGATCTTGTCTAGTTGCCATTATCTGCTAAGTATAAAGCGTCAGTTGTTTAAAATCCTAAAACCCTAAGGACTCTTTGCTAGTTTTTATCTGAAATCTTCAATGGCGCCCAAGATCCAAGATCCCATAGTTGTCAAGAATGTAGAAAATCCCTCACTAAAATACTCTTTGACTCCCAAAGTCACTTCTGAATCGGATTACAAAACTGCCTTTTCACTCATCCCAGATAGAGTGTTACTAGTTGAGGATGTGAGATTCTTCACCAAATGTCATGTCGAAGAACTCGGTCATGTTGAAATCAAAGACACCTATGATGAGCTGTGTACAGATGGTAAATTGAACAGTAAGTATGAACACATCAAGATGAAAGGATTAATTGAAGCCCTAACCTATCCTCATGTGTTCAAACCCCAGTGGGTCGAGTTTGTTCTGAGCAGAGTTCATGATGATTTCATGTGGCTAGAAGAGAAACCATTTAGGATTACTAAGGAAATCATTCATTTGATTACCGGTTACCCTATCTATGATCATGCCCAAGCCTAGAAGATGATATCACAGAAGGAATTGATCAGTTTAACCGGAGTAGAATCTGATTGCAGAGGATTGAAACTAAACAATGTCACAGATGAAGAATTAAAATTTGCCATTAGAGTAATGGGTTACTGTTTCTTCCAATCGGCAAGGGAAAACAGTGTTCCCTGTGCAGCAGTAGACCTGGCCTATAAAATTGTGAAAAAGGGAATGAAAATTGATCTATGTGAGGTGTTGCTGAAGAACCTATTTGAAAATCTGAACACCATCAGGAAGCCGAAGAAGAACAACTCAGCTAATACTCTAAAGTTTGGATCATTACTGGTATGCATGTTTTTCTATTTTGAAAAATTCTTTTCATCAGTCGGTAAAGTTGTTTGGGAATCACACCAACCAATCACCCATCAGATAAATGACTTCATCAAGAAGTTAGGTGATAATTTCAATGATATTATGGATGATTAATTTAGTAAATTTCAAGAGAAAATGCATAACAGATATAGGATTCCACCCCAGCTAGTAGAAAAATACAAAAATGATATATGTTTTGAAGTTGACACCGATTACTATTATGTGAATGTTGTGGAACCAAGGACTCAATCTTTGTCACCAATGGGTTACAAGATTGATTTTGACATCACAAAATAGAAAATTGATGCATTTCTTACATTGCCAAGACATGCTATCGAGCTGAGGTATGGTACCTATGATAAAGTAAAGGAAAAGGTAAAGATGAACATTGTAGTACCCAAAGCTACAAGAAAGGCATAAAAAATGATAAAGGCATTGTTAGAGAAATTCGAAGAAGACTCTTCCTCTACACCTATCAAAGGCACCATTGCCATTACCGAAGAGGAATCTGAACCCCAAGAGGCAGCTATAACATTGAGCACTGAATTTCCTAAGGGAAAAGTATTGAAGAGAAAGAATCAGGACACATCAAAGGCCTCGCCGACTCCACCTCCAGTAAAGCGACCTAACACAAGAGCATCTACAGCCTCACTGAGTAAGAAAACAAAAAGTGTTACTACTCCCAAGGTAACAAAGACATACAAGAAATCTACTTGGAGACTCATTTTGGCAAAAGAGTCTAGTGATACCGAATCAGAGGATGCAAGCAAATTCCAGATTGTCAAGAGCAAGAAGGTAAATATATATAGTGTTGAAAAATTCTATGCTAATCTGAAAGAATATGGTGGATTTGGAGGATTTAGATATGTCAAGTATGAAACTAGGAACAATGATGAGAAGAGACAAATTGAAGAAGCTATCATCTGCACACTTCTAAAGTTCTGGTTAGCTCCATTGGAACTAGCTAAGTCACTCCCAAATGAACGGTATCTACATATTGATAATAGGTGGAAGTATGTAATGGACTCAGAGAAACAAATCAGAGAGAGAAATCTGGTTCGTCTCTTTCCTAACATGTCAGTAGCTGAAATAAAGAAACATCTGACAACCTACAACTCAAATTTTCTTGTCAAACAAAGAGCCTTAAAACTGATGAATGGGCTATATATTGAAGTGGAAAATGAGACAAAAGCAAAGTGGCAGGAAATCTTCAAAATCAAGGATGTCGGTGAGCAAGCTACAGTTGAAATCATTGATGTCACCGAGAACGATCCTGATGTCACCGAGCAAGGTCCTGATGCTACCGAACAAGACCCTGCTGACACCATTCAAATAGATGAAGATGTCATGGATTCAAAGGCACCGGAACAAGAAATGATAGAAGGCACTACATATGCAAAACTTGTATCTAGTGAATCAGTCTTGGAACAAGTTCAGCCTTATCCACTGGTCAAGCAACCTGTCTCAACCGAAACCCCTCATGACATGGATCAAGGCACTGAAGGTCACAAGTCTACATCAGGAGAAGGTGCTACTCAAGAATAGACATCTCAAGCACCTTCTAACACTGAGACTGTTGCAACTGAGACACCAAGTACTGAGACACCGAAGGACTCTACAAAGGATAAAGGAACCGATCAAAGTGTTGCCTCCATCGAGCAACCTACCGAGGGTCATCAAGCCTCACAAGCCCTTGTCTTAGTTCCATCGGTGAAAGGTAAAGAAAAGAAAATGAAAAAGTATAGTTTTAAAGTTGATTTGTCAAAACCAATAGTGTTGCCCAATGTAGACATATCAAAATTGAAAGGGCAAGCACTCATTGATTTCGATGAACTGTACAAAGCAAAGGCCAAACAAGAAAAGCAAATGGCCATTCAAAAGAAAAATAAAGTACTTCAAAAGGTAAAAGCACTCCTAATAGATATGCTACCTAAAGCTACAATATCAACTGATGCAACCATCCACATTCAACTGGATGAACTCCTAACAAAGATAGAGACATCTGGAGTAGATGCATCGGAGTATTTGAGCAAGCTGAAAGACAAAGAGCTCACTACAAAAATGATAGAAGAGGTAAAAAAAGATATAGCTATTGGCAAAGTTAAACTTATCAAATTTATTGCTGAGTTGACCCCTCAACTCAAGCACATTCTTTATTTATTTTAGAAACTCTACAAATTTTCTTTATTCAATAAAGACATTAAGAATAAAATAGAGGCAATTGAGAAAGAGATGACCGATCTCTCAAGCAAGTTGACCACAGAGCCAAATTCAGTTCAAAATTTTTATACAAGGTTACAACAACTCATGGCTCAACAATTGGACTTAAGAAATGAAGAACACAAGATCAGGATGGACATAATGCCCCTTCAGACATTATTCCTTCCACATCTTTCATCGGCCCAAGAACAGATCAACCGAGCTATATACGTATCTACTACTCAAGAGGGAAGCACTCTAGATGGCTTAATATCACTATTGGCTGATGTTCAAGCACAAAATTCTTTAATGGACAGTGTAAAGGGTGCACTCTCTGTTGCTCTCACCGATGCCTGGACCAAGTACAAATCCATTTTTTATCAGTTACCACCCTCGAATGGTAATTAAGTTTTTGATGTTTGTCAAAAAGGGGGAGTAATATGTTACAGTACTGGGGGAGTAATACAGAGTGATATAGTATTGAGAGAATGGTATAGTATTCGGAGTATAGTATATAGGGGGAGTACACCGAGCAGTAAACAAAACAGTCAGCAAAGTATAGAACAGATCACCAAGCATGCAAAATCAGAGTTTTGTACAGTATATCGATAAGGGGAGTATATCTGATATATTATATTATTGACTATTGTATATACTGTCAGTATAGTCAAATCTTACAAGTATATAGATTTTTTGAGTTATAACTTTGAAAGTAGTTTTTGTCAAACATCTCAACTAATGTCAAAAGGGGAGATTGTTACTACTTATCAGATTGCCATTAGTTTTATGTCAAATTTATACTATATACTCTAGTCAGTTATCTATTACCGAGATATTTAGTTGGTATGCACAGTCTAGTCGGTTACAGAAGAAAGCAGTCACAGAACATAGTATACACCGAGCTGTCTACCGAGTATCTTTACTTGTCTACCGAGCAGCAAAGATGACACACCGCATTGATATACACCAAGTGAAATGAGTTACCAGATTCATTGAACTTGGACATGCATATGAAAACATGTTACAAGATCGAGGCACATCTAACTGTTATCACATTGGAAATTGCACTTAAATATTGTGTATGATTTTGAGGTCATCTAACCAATGAAATAATTTGCAAGGTTATAAATTCAATAAATCATGTTTGTAAGATCAAAGCAATGAAAGGATCACCATCATAATAGATCTATTTATACAACATGAGTTAAGAGTTAAAGAGGTGTGTGCATGAGTGTAAGAAGACTGTTACAGAGACACAAAGGTCACCGAGAAGGTTTTCAGAGAACAGTCGAAGAACAAAGTAAACAGAAGGGTTTACCGAGTTACTATATGGGTTACCAAGGTATGCTATAAGCAAGGTAATCTTATTCTAAGCACATAGAATCTACTATAACATTTCAGATGTAAAGTTGCAGATATTTGTAATAATTTTATTGTAATATTGTGAAGTTGTAAGAGAAACCTGTAGGTCCCGAGGACAACTGAGAGGGGGGGGTGTGAATCAGTTGTCTAATAAATTCAAACCAAAATCTTATTAACCAACTTAATGCTTAGTACCGGTAAGATAGTTAAGTATGCCGGTAAACAGTGTTAACAGAAAATTGCTATACCGGTAAGAATTAATGCATGAAACATAAACATAAAGTCATCCACAACACATGACACACATATTTGTATGTGGAAACCTTGTAAGGAGAAAAACCATGGTGGGAAACCTTACCCACAATCAGATGATACTACTGCACATTGTAAGTGTACAAAGAGGGGTCTGCACATGCAAAAAGGCCAACAGCCTAGAGCTCACTGCTCAAACACAAATGGGAGTCACACTAACTATAGTTGGATGGTTAAATCCAATGAGAATGTACTGCACAAAATAGCATCTTCATATGTTGGATTCAGTACCGGTGTAATGCTGATATGCTTCTACAAAAACCTAACTTCACCTTCAAATGATGTCTTCATGTATATCTCTGCTTGATCTTGCATATATCCTTCCTTAAATCTTTTTTCACATTCCACACTTGATCTTACAAATAAGATCTTACATTTATACCATACCCTAAGACCAGTTTTAGTAGGTCGGCTCTACAAGATATTACAATAAAAACATTTTACAAATAATACAATATCCGATGCAATAACCGATTAGACATGTTGGCTTAATGCATTTACAACAATAATAAATCATCTTCATAGCATGCCATGCTGATCTGGAAAAGATAAACCTGCCGGTGTAAGCCTAGATAACTTGGACCTATTTGCCGGTAAAAGCAAATATGAAAATAAGAACATACCAATGATATTACTTCAAGGAAAAGTGTCCACATGATGTCTTCGACATTACCAAGTGTCTTTCATGTCATTCCAGGTACTGGTGACCATTAGATCCTGCTGGTTAACCATATACCGGTGATTGTTTGAATAGTTTACTAATTGCCGGTGAACATTGTTGGATCTCCAAAGTAGGTGTATTTAGCAGGTGTTGACATCAATGACAAAACCATACCAAAATACCAACAATCTCCCCCTTTGGCATTGATGGCAACACAAGATGGAAAAACCGTCAAAGTGCCAAGATAGAAATGCCAAGTACAAAAACCAATTCTCCCCCTGGGAGTAATATGTGTTTATACAAAGGTTTATTTACAATACCAATTTCTCCTCAAAAAGATAATGCATTTTTCATAATGTTTTTCCATATATATCTCCCCCTTTGACATCAAATGCCAAAGTCACAAAAAGGTCAAGTTCATACAAAATACCAACCAATTCAATATACCAACTACTCCCCCTAAGAAGTAGCTTCCTCATCAAATACCAAAATAAAAGATTTGTCCATTTAATTCTACCGATTGATGACAATCATCAACTGTCTAATTCTCTACCGGTGGAGGTAAGACTCCAAGCTGATCTCTGAGATACTCAAAAGTTTCCTTAGGCAAAGGTTTTGTTAAAATATCTGCAAGTTGTTCTTTAGTATTCACATAGACCAGTTTTATTTCCTTTTCTTCAACTTTTTCCCTTAGAAAATTCAGTTTGATAGAGACATGTTTTGTTTTAGAATGTAATATTGGATTCTTAGATATATCAATTGCTGCAGTGTTATCACAATATATAGTAATAGGTTCCTTGCATTTTACCTTTATGTCTTTCAACATTTGCTTAAGCCAAAGTACCTGTGTACAGTTTGTTGCTGCTGCAACATATTCTAATTCTGCTGTTGATAAAGATGTACAACTCTGTTTCTTACTTAACCAAGAAACTAATCTCTTTCCAAGAAAGAATGCTCCTCCAGTGGTGCTCTTTCTATCATCCACATCTCCTGCCCAATTTGCATCTGTGTATGCATATAGATCAAAATTTTCACCTTTAGGATACCATAATCCAAGATTTGTTGTGCCTTGTAAGTACCGGAAAATCCTTTTTACTATTGATTCATGATTTTCTTTGGGATTACTCTAAAATCTAGAAACTATACATACTACATTCATAATATCAGGTCTGGTTTGTGTCAAATATAGTAAACCTCCTATCATAGATTTGTATCTAGTTGGATTAACAGGTGTGGATTCATCCCTTTGAGATAATTTGTCATTTGTAGTCATAGGTGTGCTTACCGGTTTAGAGTTCTCCATCCCAAATTTCTTGAGTAGTTCTTTCAAGTACTTAGATTGACCCAAAAATATGCCTTTATCAGTCTGTAAACTCTGCAATCCTAAAAAGAATTTTATTTCTCCAATCATAGACATTTCAAATTCATGCTACATTTTAAGAGAAAATTCTTTGCATAATCCATCTTCTCCTCCAAAGATTATATCATCAACAAATACTTCCATAATCAAAATGTCATCATTAGTTACTTTGTAATATAAATTGCTATCTGCATTTCCTTTAGTAAAACCAATTTTTAAAAGATACTTATCCAATCTTGCATACCATGCTCTTGGAGCTTGTTTTAGTCCATACAGATCTTTTCTTAATCTGCAAACCATATCATTGTTATCTATCAAAGAAAATCCATCAGGTTGTTCAATATAAACTTCTTCTTCAAGATCTCCATTCAAAAATGCACATTTGATATCCATTTGATAAACTTTGTAATCCTTGTGAGCTGCAAAGGCCAAAAATAATCTAACTGCCTCAATTCTGGCTATCGGTGCAAAGGTTTCATTGTAATCAACTCCTTCTTTCTGAGAATATCCCTTACACACTAGTCTTGCTTTATTCCTGACAACCTTACCATCTTCATTGAGTTTGTTTCTAAATACCCATTTGGTTCCAATTACATTTTTTATTTTCAGGCGAGGGCACTAATGTCCAAGTATTATTTTTCTCAATCTGTCCTAATTCTTCTTCCATAGCTTTAATCCAAAATTTATCTTCACATGCCTCATTGATAGATAATGGTTCAATTTGAGAAATAAGACATACCTCTTCATTTGCCAATCTTCCTCTTGTCATGACTCCTTTAAATTTGCTTCCAATTATCTGATCTTCAGAATGATTCAGTCTTACATACCGGGGTGTCTTAGTCTGTTGTTGTTCTTCAATTACTATGGTATCCTCTGATGATACCGGGGTAACTAGATCATCGTTCTGTACCGGTGGATTTACTATTGGTTCATTTGTCATAATTTCTGTTACCGGTTCAGAGTCTATATACCTTGAAGTTCCTCTGAATTGTTCATCAATTTTTACATTTGTACTCTCAACAATTTTCTGTAATCTTTTATTAAAGCATCTATAAGATTTACTCTTAGATGAATAACCAAGAAATATTCCTTCATCACTTCTAGGATCAAACTTGCCAATATACTCATCTCTTCTAATATAACATTTACTTCCAAAAATTTTGAAATACTTAAGAGTAGGAGTATTACCAAACCAAAGTTCATGAGGGGTCTTACCAGTTTCACCTTTGATGTGAACTTTGTTGAATGTATAGACAGCAGTGCTTACTGCCTCTCTCCAGTACACATGTGGTAGATTTGCTTTTGATAACATACTTCTTGCTGCATCCAAAATAGTTCTATTTTTCCTTTCAACAACTCCATTCTATTGAGGTGTCCAAGGTGCTGATAACTATCTTTTGATTCCATTTACTTCACATAATGTATTAAAATCTCTAGATATGAATTCTCTCCTTGATCTGATCTTAAACATTGAATTTTCTTACTGGTTTCATTTTCCACCATTGCTTTGAATAGTTTGAACTTCCCCAAGTGCTTCTGATTTTTCTCTGAGAAAAGTAACCCAACACATTCTAGAATAATCATCAATAATTAGCATGAAATATCTATCACCTTGTAAACTTTTAGTTCTAGCTGGACCACATAAATCAGTGTGAATTAAATCAAGAGCATTATTGGATTTTTCTGGAATACTTTTGAAACTAGCTCTAACCTATTTTCCAAATTGGCATTCCTTGCAAATTATATTCTGAGGTTCACAATTTTAGGTAGATCTCTAACTACCTTAGAAGTACTGATTTTTACCATGCAATCAAAATTTACATGACATAGTCTTTTATACCATAGCCAGCTTTCATCTATATGAGCAATTAAGCATGTCTTTTCACTATTATTCAAATGAAAGATATTACCTCTAGTCTGATTACCGGTTGCAATTTCCAAACTAGTTCTATTCATGATTTTGCATTTTCCATTTTTAAATTGTAACTGAAAACCTTTCTCAACTAATTGACCAACACTTAAAAGATTATGGTTTAATCCTTCAACATAGTAAACATTGTCAGTGTTATGTTTACCATCAAGAGATATTGAACCCTTACCTTTGATTGAACAGGCTTTGTCATCTCCGAATCTTACTAAACCTCCATTGTATTCTTGAAAGTTCAAGAATTTGCCTTTGTCTCTAGTCATGTGATGTGAGCATCCTGAGTCAATAATCCATTCATCCTTTGATTCAACTTTAGCTGCTAGGGCTTGTTCTACCGGTGGAGCAATAGGTACCGGTTGATCTTCTGTTATAGCAACAAAGACCCATCCATTGTCTGATGGATCCTCATTAGAATCATCAGTCACACCTTCATTAGCAATGTAACAAGATTTATCTTTGTTTTTCTTAAATTTGTATCTCTGATATTCAGGATTAGGTTTATATGTCCTTCTAGCTTCTTCTCTTAGTCTAGCATGTCTGTCGGGGCATCTTGAAGCCATATGACCAATCTTATTGCAGTTGAAACATTTAAAGGGAGCTTTACCTTCATACTTACTTCCAATTGGACCTTTTGGCACTTTTCTTGCAAATAGTGTTTCAAGTTCTTCAAGCTCTTCATTCTCCTTCCTGGTTTCTTCAAGTTCTCTTGCATAAAAGGCTCTCTAGTCTGATTTGTCAAAAGATGGAGTAGATGATGTTGATGCTTTGAAAGCCAAATTAGTTTTTATAGTAGCAACAGGACCAAATTCCTCAATTTCAAAAGCTACAAGTTTTCCAATCAATGTATCCCTAGTTACTGATGTATTAGGCATTGTTCTCAACTCATTAATAGCAGTAACCTTCATTTTATATGCCGGTGGCAAACCTCTTAAGATTTTTGAAACAATCTCATCTTCACTCAAGGTTCCTCCACAACATTTGATACCTAAAACAATTTCATTTACTCTTTCCATAAAAGCAGAAATTATTTCATCTTCTTCCATTTCCAGATGTTCATACCTGACTTGGAAGCTTTCAAGTTTTGTAATTTTGACTGTGGAATCCCCTTCATTCAATTTTTCCAAATGATCCCAAATAGCTTTTGCAGTAGATATATCTGATAATCCCATGATTTGTTGATCTGATAATGCGCTCAAAAGTGCTTCTCTTGCTTTGCAATCATTTTCTTCATCTTTAGCTAAAGTAATAGGAGCAGGCTGACCAGCTATAGCAGCAATATAACCATTCTTAGTAACTTCCGAGATGTCTTTACCAATGCAATTCAGAAGTGTCTCCATTCTGATTTTCCATATTCCATAGTTGGTTCCATCAAGTTTAGGACTATCCTTTCTGAAATAATTAGTAGACATTGCATCTCCTCAAGTTGTTAAACTTCCAAAAAAAAGAGGACTAAGCTCTGATACCAATTGTAGGTCCCAGGGACAACTGAGAAGAGGGGGGGGGGGGGGGTGAATCAGTTGTCTAATAAATTCAAACCAAAATCTTATTAACCAACTTAATGCTTAGTACCGGTAAGATAGTTAAGTATGTCGGTAAATAGTGTTAACAGAAAATTGCTATACCGGTAAGAATTAATGCATGAAACATAAACATAAGGTCATCCACAACACATGACACACATATTTGTATGTGGAAACCCTGTAAGGGGAAAAACCATGATGGGAAACCTTACCCACAATCAGATGATACTACTGCACATAGTAAGTGTACAAAGAGGGGTCTGCACATGCAGAAAGGCCAATAGCCTAGAGCTCATTGCTCAAACACAAATGGGAGTCACACTGACTATAGTTGGATGGTTAAATCCAATGAGAATGTACTGCACAAAATAGCATCTTCATATGTTGGATTCAGTACCGGTGTAATGTTGATATGCTTCTACAAAAACCTAACTTCACCTTCAAATGATGTCTTCGTGTATATCTCTGCTTGATCTTGCATATATCCTTCCTTAAATCTTTTTTCGCATTCCACACTTGATCTTACAAATAAGATCTTACATTTATACCATACCCTAAGACCAATTTTAGTAGGTCGTCTCTACAAGATATTACAATAAAAACATTTTACAAATAATACAATATCCAATGCAATAACCGATTAGACATGTCGGCTTGATGCATTTACAACAATAATAAATCATCTTCATAGCGTGCCATGTTGATCTGGAAAAGATAAACCTGCCGGTGTAACCCTTGATAACCTGGACCTATTTGCCGGTAAAAGCAAATATGCAAATAAGAATATACCAATGATATTACTTCAAGGAAAAGTGTCCACATGATGTCTTCGACATTACCAAGTGTCTTTCATGCCATTGTAGGTACCGGTGACCATTATATCCTATCGGTTAACCATATACCGGTGATTGTTTGAACAGTTTACTAATTGTCGGTGAACATTGCTGGATCTCCAAAGTAGGTGTATTTAGCAGGTGTTGACATCAATGAAAAAACCATACCAAAATACCAACAAAACCTTTAACAGGGTAAAAGACTCTAATCAAGTCTATAAATTGTAAAACCTCTAACCAGGTGCAACATTTAGATGAAGTGTTGTAAAATCCTTTAGCAAGTTAGATCTAATAGATCTTGCTACTCCTAATAGGGTAAGCTATCATAAATAGCTAAACATGTAGCTCTAACCGAGCACTCTTTATTATTGCAGTAGTGAAGTTGTGGGTGCCATCCCCACCATAGTTTTTCTCTCTAACCAAGAGTTTCTGCGTAACCAAAATATATGTGCTATGGAGTGAATCATGTATGATTGTTATCTATTTGTTTTAGCTTTATATTATGTTTTTGCACTATTCGGTTTATGCATAACAGTAAATTTTTTATTCAAGAAAAGTTTTGGAGTACTGATTCACCCCTCCCCTCTCAGTACATTAGCTTTCCATATTGGGCCTAACAAGTAAATGGTTGACATTTATCTGCTAATTGAGCCACAAATCTTCTGATTGACTAGAGTCTTCCTTGTAGTGATCTTAGTTGACTGATATTCTTGGGAGATGCCATTTCCATGATTGCTTTAACCTTAGCTGGATCTACTTCAATTCCTCTTGCTAAAACAATGTATCCCAATAGCTTTCCTGAAGTAACACCAAAGGCACATTTCTTAGGGTATAGCCTTAGCTTGTATTGTTCTAACCTATCAAAGATCTTTTTGAGTATTTTTAGAAGTTCTTCTCTGTTGTATGATTTAGCTAATATGTCATCCACATAGTCTTCCATGAATGTATGCATCATGTCATGAAATATAGTTTTCATAGCTCTTTGGTATGTAGCACCTGCATTCTTTAATCCAAAAGGCATGACATTCTAGCAGAAAGTACCCCATGGCCATGTGAAAGTTGTCTTTTCTTGATCTTCGGGTGCTTTTTTGATTTGATTGTATCCAGAGAAACCATCCATTAGAGAAAACATGGAGTGTCCAACAGTTAAATCTACAATGATGTCAATGTTAGGCAAAGGAAAGTCATCTTTTGGACATGCGTTATTAAGATCTTTGAAGTTTGTGCATATTTTGTTGCTTTTATCTAGTTTTGAAATAGGAACAATGTTGGATACCCATTGAGGATATGCTACAGGTCTGATGAATCCTACATCCAGTAATTTCTTTAGTTCTGCCTTCACTAGAAGAGCGATATGCGGATGCATTTTTCTTAACTTTTGTTTGACTGGTTTGGCTTCTGGGCTAACATTTAAGTGATACATAATAAGCTCTGGATCTAACCTTGGCATGCCTGCATATGACCAAGTGAAATTGATTTGCCTTCATTTGAATAATTCCATATATTGTTGCATTTCTACCTCTAATAAAGATGTTGCTGGATGAAGAATATTTGGTTGCTCTGTTGTGCCAATGTTAACTGCCTCTGTTGGTTCAATCAAAATGGATGATCTTTCCTGATAGTGCTTAGGTAATGTGTCAAATCTCCCATCTTCCGGTGCCTCAAGGAGGTTTTCACCATTAGATGTGTCCTTTGTTTTTACTTTTTCCTAGTCTAATGTTGCCAAGAAATGGTTTTCAGCATTAGACCTGATATTGTTTTCTTTATTTTTACTTTTGCAACTAGGAGATTTGGCACCCAATTGACTGGAAGATGCGTTGCTGAAATTCCTGGTTAAAGTTATTACGGGTTTGATTGTGTTAAGATATATAGATATGGAATGGTCATTTGGAAAGGTATCAATAGCAGTATGTCCTTCATTTTCCCAATCAATAAGCTCAGGGTGGATTAGAGGTAGGGGATCTTCAGGTTGGTATGTTTCAAGGGTTTCAAGAGTCATGAGGGATGTATCAAATTTTTCAGTATGTATGTCAATGTCTAAAATGGTACTCTCATTAGAATGACCTCGCGTAAGAAGTTCCTGATCATCCTCGGTTAAGTCCAAGTTAGCCAAATGTGATTCTAATTCAAGTGAACAAGTTCTTGACATTTGTCCTGCATACGTGTGAACTATATCGACTTCTATATCTCCTTCAAAGAATTTTTCTTCAACTGATTCTTCAAAGTGATATGAATCCCATTCCCATTCATTATAACCTGTATCACTTGCAGCTTGCAGTCTACAGCTTTGGTCATATAACATTTCTTCTGCTTTTCTGGCTATACTTTTTCTTCTTTCATATTCAACCTCTTCAGGACTGAGATTGAGTGTTGTCAACTTTTCTAGGACTTCTCCTAAACTTATATTAGCTTCTTTCTTGTTTTGATTGAGATTGAATGCTTCTTGAGAGATGTTTTTAGTTTGTTTCTCTTGTTGATTTGAAGTTTGCTTCTTTTGCCATTTTGTGTTTGTTTGTGCTTGTTGCTTAGCTGATTTTTCTTCCTTTTCAATTGCCAGTTGTTCTTGTCTGTTTTCATATTTCTCTTGTTGTTGACTAAAAGATGTGTCTTCCGTTAGAGTGACTTGTCCATACCCCAAACCTGTTTTGTCTGTAGTCTGTTGAGTGTGAGGCTGAATAGGTTCTGAGATACCTGATAGTTCTAATACTTAATGTAAAGTACAGATGCCAATAGCTAACAAGATGAGAGGGGGGGGTGAATCATACAAACTTAATCTTCCATAAAAACAATAGATTCAACCTCGATAACTTATACTTCGGCAATATAACCAAAACTGGTAAACAAGCAAACTTATAAACACATAATCATCATCACACTCATCACACCAGATTTAACGTTGAAACCCAAATAGGGAGAAACCACTCTGGGATTTCAGACCCACTAAGAAATATACTCTTCTAGAGTATGCTCGGTTAAAAGAAAATCATGTTAAAGATTACAAACACATTGCTAGATGTGACCTGGTTAAGGGATTTCCCTCAGATCTGTTAGGATCTTCACTTTGTTAGAAGTGACCTTGTCAAAGGATTTCAAACACTCAACTAGAATGTTACCTTGCTAGAGGGTTTACAAATAAGACTGTTAAGTCCACTCAGTTAAGAGATTTTCTGTCACTTACAAAATAACAGTAATAAAAATCTATCTGCAACTTCACATCTAAAATGCTAAAGCAGATTCTTATTTTCTCAAAACAATCTAGTCATAGGACATATCTGTCCCTCTGCTGGGCTCTCTACTCTGTTATTCAAATAGGTCTTCAAGCTTCTGTGCTCAGTAATCACTATGTAGCATCCCTGTACATACACTTGCCCACATACATTGTTTATCAACAATTCCTCATTTATAAACAATTGCTAACAACTTAATTTGCTTGATCACATTTCCCATGATCAATCTTAGCCATCAGATCTTCAAACTTGACTAGGTTCAATGTATCCTTTCGATCTGAAAACATTTTACCTTGCCTCAGGACTTGTAGTCCTTTCTTAGAACTTGCACAAGGTTATTGCGGTTCAATCTGCGCTGTAGATCTTCCAGCCGATTTTCCTTTGCCATAGATCATTAACAAACTTCATGCACGACATACCAATCATGTATACATCTCCAGCTAATCATTGTCCTTCATTAAATAATTCTTTTATCCATCCAATGCGCACTTGTCATAACTCGGTAAATACTAAACTTTACTCGGTAGACATTCTGCCTTCATTAATCGATATTGATAACCTTAGGGTTTACCGACTAGGTTCCTTAGGGTTTACCGACTAGGTTCTTTGCTCGGTGACATAGTATAGTATTAACCTTACAATCAACAACATATGTAGAATATCAAAACAATATAAACATCATGATCTCATCATTGTCTAACTCGGTAATAGTTTCCCATTGAATAACTTATTCCTCCCCTTATTCATCATATTCTTTCTGTGTCTTTTACCGACATCTTAATTCTTCTAATCAATCTTCTCAAGATATGGCAACATCATACTGAATCAAATAATTAGTTTCTTGACATTAATGACAAAATAATGTTATAAAGATAATTATCATCCTTCTTCAGTTCTATCAATAATCTTCAACAACCTTCTCAATATCCTTATTGAATATCAACAATCTTTCTTACTGTAATGCCAACAATACTTTCTTTTCTTTTTCCTATAGGGCCTGTTCCAGTGTATCCCATCCTTCAAAGAATGTTGAATCCTTTTCCATATTTTTTTGTAGGTATTCTGACATTGTTGACCTTTTGTTGAACTTATTCATCTTTTTATAGCCATTGTAGCACATCTTTGTCTTTTGTCTCCTCTGATAAGGTTCCAGCACTAATAAATGCTCCATCAAATATCGGAAGATTATTCACAGTTGGTTGTTGTTTAGAGCTTGATGGTTTTCCCAAGGATTTAGGAGAAAGTGGTAATTATGATATTGAGTATTCTCCATTCCCTCGCTCTCTTAGCTGTATTTTTTTTTCCATACTTGATAGAATAGAGGCGAATGATTTTTCCTTGGATTGTGTGTTCAAAGATGTTGCTTCCCTGTTATGAGGAACACTTACTTCCTGAGCCATTTTTAGATTGCTACAATATTGGAATGGATTTGCATCTGCTGATAATGTGATTTCCTGTCCTTCGTAGGGAAATTTGACACATTGATGATAAGTTGATGGGACAACTTGCAAGTCATGTATCCATGGTCTCCCTAGGAGCACATTATATGATAGGTCCAAGTCTAGAACTTGGCATGCTGTGTCTTTTTGTAGAGGTCCCACTCTGATTGGTAGTATCACAATTCCCTTGGAGGAACATTCTTCTTCATCATAGGCTTTTATAGTGATCATTTTCCAGACATCAACTACAAGGCATGAACAAGACTCAATGAACAAATATTTAGGCCAGCTCCACCATCTATTAGAACACACTTGACTCGTGTTTTGTGAATAAGGACTTCAATATGCAAAGGAGCATTGTGAGGATGTTGCAAGGACATGTCATCTTAGTCAGTGAATGATAAGCAATGAGGGGTTGTGAGGTGTCCCACCATGGTTTGGAATTAATTGATATCAAGATCTTTGGATACAGTTGTATCTACTAATGCTCGTTCAAGAATCTCCTTGTGTGCAGGTGAAAGTTTTAAAAGCTCCAAGATTGATATTTGGGCAGATGTTTTCTACAATTGTTCCACTAGATTTTATTGTTTTGTTGTAGTGGATGATGTGTTTGTTGCAGGACCCAACAAAACAACTTTGGCTTTGCTTCTTGTGATAGCCTGAGCATGTTCTTGATTTTGTTTTTCTTTAACTACAATCACATTCACCACATTGTCATATGTATGAGCATAGTTTACCTTTGCTTTACCCTTACCATTGTTTGTTGTTGATGATTCACCTTTCTCATAGTTTGGAAGCGGAGTTTTAAAGGCGGTATGAGATTCATTTGTTGTATGTCCATCCACAGTTATTACGCCATTATCAATTAAGTCTTGTATGACATGTTTCAACTTTTGACAATTATCTGTGAGATGTCCCTTGTTTTGATGGAAATCACAAAATTGATTATCGTTCCACCAAGGTGGTTTGATTTGAGGTTCATAGTTCCTTTCTTCTAGTAAAGTGATCAATTTGTTTGCGATAAGTGTCTTTAGTGCTGATCCAAGGGGTTCACCAATGGTTGTGAATTGTCTTCAAAAGAAAGTTTTGATAGTTCCTCTTTGGAGATTGTTGTTTTGTTGTGCTACTGCCGAGTGAGTAGATAAATTGAAAATTGGTTGCTTTGGTTTCACATTGTTGTTATCTACTATTCCATCATTGATGATATTTCGATTTCTGTTCCAAAACTTTGGCTTATCATTGTGATTGTTGTTATTGTTGTTGTTAGGAGGATGGACTCCTTCTTTGTTATTTTCAACTCACCTTTCTTTATCATGACTTCTTCCATTTTGATTCCATTATCAACCATTTTTCCAAAACTTTGATTTCTTGCATTTTTAAGTAATAACTCATTTGATCATTTAAGTTGTTAATGAATATGTCCATTTTTTCATACTCTGGCAATGTACGAGGATACCGCAATGCTAGGCGTCTCCATCATTGTAAGAATGTCATGAAGGGTCCTCCACTTTTTTGTTTAGTGTTACATAGGTCTAGCATTGTTACTTCATGTTGTATGTTGTAGGAGTATTGTGAAACAAACTTATCCACCAACTCTGAAAATGATCTCATTCCAGGTGTAAGTTTGGAGAACCATTCCATAGCTAGTCCATTTAAGCTTTTCGGAAATAGTCTCATTAAGTAGGTATCCTCATGTGCAAACTCCATACTCATTGTGCAAAATTCTCATATATGATCTTGAGGGTCAGTGCTTCCATCATATTTTTCGTATCTCGGGGTTTCAAAACCTATAGGAAATGGTATCATGTTTAAATTTATGTCAAAAGGATACGGACAAATTTCTTGAAGTGAGTATCATCTAACATTTCCTCTTTGCATCTCTTAGATTTGTGTTTGCATTACTTGCAGTTACTGTGTGAGAGTCGTGATAGGATTATCAACATGATTTGTTCTTGCATGACCATGATTTTACATTCTAGGAGGATTGGGATCTCTTCTTGTTTCATCTCTATCTCTTCTTGTATCTTCTTTAAATTGAATGTTATTCATGATTTCTACTTCATCTCTTCTAGGTATTTTGGTTTCTTCATTGATTCTGGTGTTATTGGGAATCGATGTGTCATTCATGTGGAGACCAAAGATGTCCTCATATTGTTAATTATTAGGAGAATCATTTTTCTTTTGTGTCAATTTATTCACATCAAAATCTTGGGGAAGTGTAGCACCAAATTTGGCTAGCATTAGAAAGTATTTTTCTTTTTCTTCCTCCAACAATTTCTACATAAATTTGTCGAATTGGGGATCTTTCTTGATGTCTATGATGTTTTGTTCTATTATTTCTCCTTCAACTTGTATTTCATCTTCATGTTCCATGATTATATGTTCTTTGATCATTTCCAATGTTTTGATTTTTGTTTCTGTGATCCTTTGTTTCTGAGCTCTAGTTAGCACAGGCATACACGTGTGTTATTTTGCTTAGGATTCGATTGTCCAAAAATTTGTTTTGAGTAAGTGATCAATAGTCAATTTCAAGGCAATAGAGTGATATGACACTAAAAGATAATTCAAGTGTTAAAAAGTTTCCAAGTTTTTCGATCTTCGGTTTAGGAGTGCAATAGTGATGATTTGATAAGAACCAAGTCGAGTAGGAATGATATATCCTACGATGTGGGACAAGGTTATCCTAACCAAACGATGATTGATCCTGATGAGAAACTATGTTTGAGTGATCAGTTTACCAAATAGGGTGATAATGCACTTTGAGATGTTTAGATCTTGAACTTGTTAAGGGTGAGCACTTTGAAAATATTAAGGTGTATATTTTCTAAAGTCTGATTTTGACAGATGATAACTTGACCAAGTGAACCAAGCGGACAATCTAAGCATAGACTAACAGATAATAGGTGTTTATGTTTACTGCAAATTGATCAGGCAAAAATGACGAATCTGAAACAGGCATGTAAGACATAGTTCTAGACTGACAAATGCAGAGTTTCATATGACAGGATATGCATCTTAGAATGACACAAGATATAAGTCTATACGACAAAGCAGAAGTTTTCATGTAAAAAGCAGAAGCTCGTACGACACACTTTTCTGAACCATATGACAAAACAATTGACTCATACAACACAGAATGCTGTGTAGCACGACACAAGATTTTATGCAAACAGGTTCGTATGACGGAGATCCTAACTCGTACGACAGATAACCAGACAGAGATAAAAATGTTTGTTTGGCTGAATTTTTTATAATTGAAGTTTAATATTTTGCTTATGTCTTCTAGTTTTTGGATGTCTGATTTGTCGATTTAGGGATGAATACACAGCAAACACATGATGTGATAAATGACTCCAATCAAGCTAAACACTAAGGAAGTTAGCTGAGAATGAAAACCTTTGCTTGCTAACTTAGGTACACACCCAATAGCTAATCAGAATATGGCCACTGAGTCTCACACAATGGATTCTCAACATCATATTATCCGACTCCAAACTCTAATGGGGGCACGATATGGCAAGTGTCTTGGGAGAGTTACTATCTCTCTTACACAAAGATTATCACCCTTTAGGAGGTGAATCGGGTAGCTTCTATTATAACCGAAACTAGTAAGGGATCCGTTCAGCGCTTCAGGGTATAAACTCAATTAACAGGTCTCCCAGCCTTGAAAACCAAGGTTTGATATACCCGAAGGTACGGAGGAGAGTTGTTCTCGAGCACTGTTGTTGCTTTGATTTTCATCAAAAACACATTTATTTTATAGTGGGTTGGATTACTTGGCATTAGTCGTTGCACTGGCCTTAAGGGCTAAGAGTTATTACTCCTCAGGAGGGAAGGCCTGCTAAATAAATGCACTAATGAAAGAAAAAGATGAGTCTAGCTTTTTGATCACCTAAGAAAGGTGAGAGCATACTCGCCTATCATCAAATACACATAAGACATGATAGTTCATTTTTTAGCCCAAATTGAAATGTGCCTAGAAAACTTTAATTAATACACAAAGTTTAGTTGAATTCATAGGCAACCTAGAAAATAGATCCTTTAGTAGTCATTGATTGGTTTTTTTGAATTATGTCTTTGAAAAACGTATCTTCGTCAATCATCTTGTAGAAAAGAATTAGGCTGCCTAAAATCTCACAAACTAGTCAGGGTTAGCATTAGTGAAGTTCGGATTAAAATCAGAAAACCCTAACATGCAATCTTGTTAAAAATCATAGAACCAGAGACTTGTACGACATTATTTTCCACTTAGTACGACAGAACTTTAGATTTCGCACAAAGACCAAAATAAACTCGTACGACATAGGATTTTGCAGCCAGAAATTTGTACGACACACATTTAGCTCTCGTACGACAAAGAAAAGGAGCTCATACGACACAGGATCAACTATCTTGCAATGAGTAAAATGATGGCGTACAACAGAAGAATCACCTGATACGAGCTAGGATGGCCTATCATCTTGGGCTGAAAGCAAGTTCGTATGAGCGGGAAAAGCAACTCGTACGAATTTCTAAAACAGCGCTGGACAAACATGAAGTTTGTTGAAGATTAAGAGGCCAAAAATGATGATTCTGGCCCCACAGTGGGCGCCAAAATGTTGTGCTCTGTGAAGTGTACCTGTATCTGCAAACACAATACACTCAATAAATCATTACAAGAAATGTTTAGTGAATTAAAACAACGAAATGTAAAACCATAGCTAATCGACTTATTGCCTCCTAGTAAATGCGAGTATGAATTTTGCTCTCAGATCTTGTTAAGCAAATTCCAGTGACTTGACTACACTTAGATGGAGGATTTGAATGATGAAGATGCATGATCTAGCAAGAAGAGCATGATTAAGTTATATGAGTTCATGATTGATCTAGAAAATGAGCTAAGATTGAGATGTAATTAAGCTAAAATTGAGCATGATAACATTGCTAATATGATAAACTATAAACTAGATGCCTATAGTAACAATGCTTGAATGCAAATGAGATGAATCAAATGATATGCAAGAATGATATGAAATTGGGACCCTTTGTGCTCCAAAATGAGGTCTATTTATAGGATTTCCAAGGCTAGGGGTGATGTGGCAAGAATCAACGGTCAAGATTGATCTGAAGATATCAATGGTTAAATTGGAGGAGGTTGGCAAAGGGGGTTGGATTAAAGGGAACATTTGTCATCTCTATGGTGACAAGTGTCAAGAGGCTTCTAGAAGAGGTTAGATGAAAGGGAACACTTAGTGACAAGTGTCACAAAGGTTCTAGAAGATGTTGGATGAAAGGGGACATGGTGGTAGGTAGAATGGGTTAAGTTTAGGAATGGTTAGGTTTAGGAGTGGTAGAAGTTAGGAGAATTTGAATTTAAAAATTCAAATAATAGGAAAAGGCTAATTAATTTCAACAACTCATGAATTTGATTTGTTTTAATTAATTATGGGATTTAAAAGAAATGAATTTGATGGGGGAATCAATTAATTAAAGGGGATTATTGGAATGAACCTATTAAATAAATCCTTAGATTTATTAATAAGTAGATGAAAGGGGAAATTTAATCAAATTGCTTAGTGAATTCAATTAAATTGGGAAGGGGGATTAATTGAATAATTGCTTATTTAATTAATTATCTTCAGACCATTTTTAGGTGTATACAACTACAACAAAAATTCCTATTTTATAGGCACCCACTTTATAGTTCCTATTTTTTAGGGGACTGGTGTCATAAATGCTATGTTGGGACTATGGCAATTTTCCATTATGACTATGGCAGCTACTAGTTTCATGGAAGAGTCATGCAGAGTTAATATTTGATAGTTGGCATTTATCGTGTTTAGATTTGACAAGTGGTATAGGTGAGAAATACACTTATTCTTGGTTATGAAAATTTCTATGTTGAACATGCATTGCATAAGACAAGATGATGGATATGGAAGAGTTAGGTTATAGTACTTTGGAAGTTGCTATGTGCAACATGTCTTGGTAATAATAGCTTGTTGTTTTAGATACCACATTACCACTTAGGTGTGCACTGTGGGAGTTGGTTTTTAAAACCATGAGTACCTACTCTTCATGTGTTGAGCTCTTAGTGTATTTTTATGATAGGTTGGATATTTTTTGAGATCTTACAATGATAAAAATTCTCTAGATTTCTCTGTTGTTGTATTTACTCTCATAGAGCTTTAGATTTGTGAATTGTATTGTAACCCTTTGTTACTATAATAAAATTGAGATCTCTATTTTAGAGAGGGGGATTATTCGTGCAAGGGTTTTCCCACATAAATTTGTTGTTATGGTTTGATTTTCTTTTATTCTATAATTTGTTTTAATGTGCATCTAAACTATATCTTTTTAAAGGTTTATAAGAAATTTTTGCTTTCACTCTCCTAATTTGGTTAGCATTGTAAGTGTTATTCCACACTCAAATTCCTCTCAAAAAATATGAAAAGTCAAGAAAAAAGGAATATTGTTACCAAAGTAGATGGTTGCACCCAAATTGTGCACCCACAAAATGCTAACATGCAAAGATAGAAAGCCATGAGTGCCTCATAATAGCTAACAACATAGTACATAGCGGTGTGCATTAATAGGTCTTGAGAACATAAAGAATAAGAACTTCAAGGAATACAAGAAAGTAATAGAAACATAAGATAAAATAGCTAATCCAAATGTTTTATTAATGAATACATTGTTAGTCATATCAACTAGCACTATTGAATTTTTTATTCTAACCAAACTAGAAAGATCATCAAATATCAAAATATTGGTTGTCCATATAAGCATCATGGTTATAATTCTCAACAAATGTAAGCATTTGAATAGAGCTTAGTCTTATTATGTTGGGCAACCATGCTAGGTTTTGATTAACAACTCCTTAATATAAGCATGGGGGCTTCACTTAGTAAACTTGGGTTATATCATGTGTGTTCATGGCATACTAAAGAATCCCCCTATTTTCAAAAAATATTGCCCTAAACTCCTTTTTTGTCACCCCTCCCAATACACAACCTAAATTAAAAGCCCCCTATTTTCGTCAGATATTTTTTTTTTCATAGCCTGAATTAAAAATTCCCATATTTTCACCGATAGGCAATATATTTTACCCTCATTTTGGGATATTAAATTCCCCAATATAAATGCATGTGATATAATATTGCCTAGCCAGTGAAGCCCCCATGAATAGAAGATTAGGATTATTAGTAGTTGATGACAAAAATAAAAGATAGGCTCATATAAAGCTCAAGAATAAGCTTGTAGATTCAAAATAAAAATTATCTATGATGTATTATTTGAAAATAAAATATCGAATTGACGTGGGTAGTGTGAGTAAAAATGTATCATGTAACAAAATGCGAAAAGTGTTAAAGAAAGGATGTAACAATGTAAAAATAATGGATCAATAAAAATGAGAGGAGAACCAAATTTGAAAATTAAAAAAATGCATATCTAAGAAATTATAATATATGAAGAATAAATCCTAGGAGGGTTTAGATGATGTAAAATTAAGTTGGCTCACCAAAATATGAAAGAAAAACAACTTTCCCTAACCTTAATCTAAAATAATTAAATAATAATCATACAAATAAGTACATATTAACCAAAAATTATTAATGATTAGATGTGGATGTAGTCAATTCAAAAAGTAATGATAACTTAGGAAATTAAATATAAAGTGGATAGCTCAATGACCAAAGCCGAATGACCTCTTCTATGTTCTGTCAGCTGGATCATTATTAACCCATACCTCATCTCAACCGATTTGCCATAAAGGCAAACTCATCACTTATTACCCTTCCTTTTCTGTCCCAGTAGCCCATCATGCCTTCTCTTCATTTGGTGAAAGAATCTGTTGGCATTTGGGCAGAAAATGTTGACATGATGATATTGTGTTGTCATTGATGTCAATATGCTGAAAGAATGAACCGGTAATATGCTGAAGAGAGAACCGATAATATGATGAAAGAGTGAACCGGTAATATGATGAAGAGTGAACCGGTATATGTGCAAAAGGTGAAGCGGTATGTTTGTCCAAGTGAACCGGTATATGGAATGTTTTCTATCAAGGTTTAATATGGTATGACTACCGATTGGTAGTCTCAGCATCAGGGTTTCCGGTTGAAGTGTTTCGAGCCTGTGTGATTCAACCGATGGCATTGTGTGATGAGTTAGCGTTGTAATGGAGATTAGATCATGTTGCCACGTCAGCCTCGTGCATGTGAAGGATCTTGCATGAAGGAGATTGATCCTATCTACCTCGGGAATGTGTGAAGTCTCTGTAAACGGTGGAGAACACATGATGGGTTATCACCTCCAAGAAGCAGTGAAGAACGAACGATGGAGAATGTCTTGAGATCTGTTCAAGACCATTGTATTCAAATGCAAAGTGTTCAATGGTCAGGATTGAACCGACTGAATTGCTCAACCTAAATGTTTAGGGTTTATGTTACCAACCTATCGGTTTCCTATAAGGTAGATGTTGTGTTTCATGTTGAAGTTGTTGGCAAATGTTGTGTGTGTATCTAAGTGCAAAGATATGTGATTCTTGCCAGACTAGATAAGAGGGTTGATACCTGCAGAGTGTGTATGCAGAAGAAAGGAACTAAAGCGGTTCTGCATTGGCATTGAGTGCTATTACTAGATCACTGTAATACATGTTCATCTCTAATCACTTCAACAGTTGGAAAATCCCTTAACAGGGTAGCTTTAACCAGCTTGCTGTAAATCCTTTCACAGGGTGACTCAAAGCCATTGAGTTCATAAAATCCTCTAACAAGGTAACCTTTAACAGGGTTTAACCCTTAACCGAGTATTCTAGCCATCCCTTAACCGGGTGATCCCTAACAGGATCGGTTCCTAACAGAACCTGTTGTGATAGTCTTTAACTGGACTAGGCTTCTAACAGAGCAGACTTCTAAAGAGTTCAAAAACAACTTGTGGGTATTCATCCCCACCATTGTTTTTCCCAGTTATGTTTCCACGTGAAAAATATGTGTGTCATATGTGATGTCTTTTTCATGTGATGCTTTGTTGATTTATGCCAAGAGGTGAATCATGTTGATCTAGCAAGTTATTATATTTCTGATGATAGATTACATGTTTATGCACAAGGATAATGTGGAAATGACGGTGTAGGTTGTGTGGTAAGATAAGTGTTTCCAGTTTATATCTTTCATAGTCTCATTGTGCTTAACCAGTAGTAATTTGGTTTATGACCGGTGTTAGTGATTGCTAGTCAAGTTCACTGTTTGCAGTCAAACCGGTTCAGGAAAAGTTTTTGTACCTGTACTGATTCACCGCCCCCTCTCAGTACTGGTTTGGTACTCACTATTCATCATTGTGTTATCAATTGGTATCAGAGCAACCTCCAGGTCCTCTATGTTGTAAGCTTAACCGCTTGAGGGAAAGATCTTATTGTAATGATGAAGAGGGAAGGTCCAAAGTTCAACAGAGATAACTTTAAAATATGGAAGGACAAAATGAAGATATACATTAGAAGCATGGGTGCTCAACATTGGAGCTATGTTGACAATGTTTATGTTATCCCTACCGGTACTCTCACCGATGACCAAAAGAGAGAGATTCAGGAGAATGGGCAAGTCATGGAAGCCCTAATTAGTAGTTTATCTGACATTGAGTTTATTGATGTTCAAGACAAAGAGAATCCCAAAGAAGTATGGGATACTCTTGAGAACATCTATGGTGGTGATGAGCATGTGAAACAAGCTAAGGAAGAAAGCCTTAGAGGAAATTTTGAAGACATGCAGATGGTTGAAGGGGAGACCATTCAACAATATGGAATAAGAATCAAAACTGTTGTTGGAGATATCAAGAGTGCAGGTGGTAAAATGGAATATTCCACTGTTGTTAGCAAAGTTTTGAGATCCTTATTATTGGTAAATGCAATAAGGGTTGCTGCTATTCAGGAGTTGAGGTCAATAGACAAGACTAAGGTGTCCCTAGACTCCATCATTGTAAAGTTGATAGCCTATGAGCTAAATAGTTTTGATGGCAATGTTCAGAAGACTGAATCAGCCTTTAGAGCATTTGTTGCACCATCTACAAAAGGCAAAGAAGCTAGTACCAGTGGTGAACCAAGATAGAGTAGAGAAATGGATGATGAGGAGATCCTGATGGAATTTGAAGCTCTTCTTGCCAAGAGACTTCCTAAGGGAACCGGTAAATATAGAGGTAAGCTTCCTTTGAAATGCTTCTCTTGTAACCAAATAGGACACATTGCTGTAAACTGTCCTAATGGTGATAGCAAGGACAAACCGAAAAAGTTCAAGAAGTTCAAAGGAGGAAACCGGAGAAACTATTTTGTAGCAGTTGATGAAGGTGTCACTGATGAGGAATTCGAAGATGAAGAAAATGAGGATATTGTGTTTGTAGCAGTCAAGGAAGATGTGTCAGACAAGAAGGCTCTTGTCTCCCGCTTTGATAATTCCAATGAGTGGATTATTGATAGTGGCTTTTCTCACCATATGACTGGTGATCAGAGTAAGTTTACTTCTCTAGAAGAGTATGATGGTGGTGTGGTTTGTTTTGGTAATGATGCACCATGTATGGTCAAAGGAAGAGGGTCCATCTCTCTGAATGGAAAGAGAAGTGTTGACAATATGTATTGGGTGGAAGGTCTCAGACACAACCTATTGAGTGTTGCCCTGCTAAATGATAGTGGACTCACTCTGGAATTAAAAAATGGAGTGTGCAAAATCAAAGGAAAGAAGGGTGAACTAATGGCCACCGATATGCAGACCAAAGGTAACCTATTTTAGCTGAATGCAAATATAAGTACATGTCTTATGGCTAAGTTTCATGATAGTTGGATATGGCATAGGAGACTCTGCCATGTAAACTTTGATAATCTTAGGTCCCGGAGACAACTGAGAGGGGGGGGTGAATCAATTTTCAAATAAATTCAAACCAAAAACAACTTAACCAACTTAATGCTTAATACTGGTAAACCAATTTAATATGTTGGTAGATAGTTCTAATAGTTAATTGCTATACTGATAAGGATTAGTGCATGAAACATAAAGACAAAGTCATCCTCAACACATAACACCAATATTTGTACGTGGAAACCCTATAAGGGGAAAAACCATGGTGGGAAACCTTACCCACAATCAGATGATACTACTGTAGATAGTAAGTGTACATAAATGGGGTTTGCACATGCAGAAAGGCCAAGCGCCTAGAGCTCACTGCTCAATCAAAAAATGGGAGTCACACTGACTACAGTTGGATGGTTAAATCCAATAAGAATGTACTACACAAAATAGCATCTTCATATGTTGGATTCAGTACCGGTGGAGTTCTTATTGTCTTGACAAAAACCCTCCTTCAATCTTCAAATGATGTCTGTGTGTATAGCTATACTTATTCTCGCATATACCTTCACACAATCCTTTTTCGCATTCCACATTTGATCTTACAAATAAGATCTCACATGTATACCATAACCTAAGACCAATTTTAGTAGGTCAGCTCTACAAGATATTAAAATAAAACATTTTACAAACAATACAATATCTAATGCAATAACTGATTGAACATGTCAACTTAATGCATTTACAATAATAATTAATCAACTAACCTGGAAAAGATAAACGTGTCGGTGTAACCTGGACCTATTTGCCGGTAACAGCAAATATGCAAATGCTAATGTACCAATAAACAATTCTCCAAGACAAGATGTCAAATGATGTCTTCGACATTACCAAGTATTTTCCATATCATTCCACGTGTTGGTGATCATTATATCTTGTCGGTGTACCAGATACTGGTGATTGTGCATGAGTCATTTGCTTGCCAGTGAATGTTGTTGATTCTCCAAAGTGCCAGAGTTGATAAGTGTTTAGTAGGTGTTGACATCAATGACAAAACCATACCAAAATACCAACAATCTCCCCCTTTAGCATTGATGGCAACACAAGATGGAAAAACCATCAAAGTGCCAAAACAGAAATGCCAAATACCAAAAACCAACAATCTCCAAAAAAAAAGAGATCATAACTAGAAATCAAAATATAATATCTCTCAAACAATAATCTCTCCCCCTGGGAGCAACATGTGTTTTCCTTGTGTTTTTCCATACCAATCCTCCCCCTTTGACATCAAATGCCAAAGTTACAACAAAACCAAGTTCATATACAAAATACCAATCAATTTAGTATACCAACTACTCCCCCTGAGAAGTAGCTTCCCATCAAAGCCGGAAAAAGATTTCTCTGTTAATTCTGTTGGTTGATGACAATCATCAACTTCCTAAGTCTCTATCGGTGGGGGTATGACCCCAAGATGATCTCTGAGATATTCAAAAGTCTCCTTAGGTAGAGGTTTAGTAAAGATATCTACAATCTGCTCTTTAGTATTCACATAAACCAGTTTTATTTCCTTTGCTTCAACATTTTCCCTTAGAAAATTCAGTTTGATGGAAACATGTTTGGTTTTAGAATGTAATACCGGATTCTTAGATATATCAATTGCTGCAGTGTTATCACAATAGATAGTAATAGGTTCCTTGCATTTTACCTTTATGTCTTTCAACATTTGCTTAAGCCATAGTACTTGTGTACAGTTAGTTGTTGTTGCAACATATTCTGATTCTGCTATTGATAAAGATGTACATCTTTGTTTCTTACTCACCCAAGAAACTAGTCTATTTCCAAGAAAGAATGCTCCGCCGGTGGTGCTTTTTCTATCATCCACATCTCCTGCCCAATCTGCATTTGTGTATGCACATAATTCAAAGTTTTCATCTCTAGGATACTATAATCCAAGATTTATAGTGCCTTGTAAGTATCAGAAAATCCTTTTTACTGTTGATTCATGATTTGATCTTACAAATAAGATCTTATATTTATACCATAACCTAAGACCAATTTTAGTAGGTCGGCTCTACAAGATATTACAATAAAACATTTTACAAACAATACAATATTCGATGCAATAACTGATTGAACATGTCGGCTTAATGCATTTACAATAATAATTAATCATCTCCATAGCGTGTCGTTCTGATCTGGAAAAGATAAACCTGCCGGTGTAACCTGGACCTATTTGCCGGTAATAGCAAATATGCAAATGCTAATGTACCAATAAACAATTCTCCAAGACAAGATGTCAAACGATGTCTTCGACATTACCAAGTGTTTTCCATATCATTCCACATGTCGATGATCATTATATCTTGCCGGTGTACCAAATATCGGTGACTGTGCATGATTCATTTGCTTGCCGGTGAATGTTGCTGATTCTCCAAAGTGCCAGAGTTGATAAATGTTTAGTAGGTGTTGACATCAATGACAAAACCATACCAAAATACCAACAGATAACATTGTGAAGGCCAGTAAGATCAAGGTAGTTAGAGGATTGTCGATGCTAAGCAAACTGGAAAATCCTCTGTGCAGAGAGTGTCAACTGGGGAAAATGTCTTCCTCAACCTTCAAAGGTAAATCTTTCACTGCAGACAATTTACTTGATCTTGTGCATATTGATTTGTATGGTCCTATGAAAACTAGGAGTGTGCAGGGAGATAGGTATTTTATGATTCTTACAGATGATTGCTCAAGAATGATGTGGGTCACATTCTTGAAGGATAAGTCTGAAGCCTTTGGAAAGTTCAAAGCTTTCAAAGCAGTGGTAGAAAAGGAAAGCGATAGAAGAATCAAATGTCTTAGAACTAATCAAGGAGGGGAATTCACTTCTGGTGAATTCAACAAATATTGTGAAGAAAACAACATCAAGAGGCAACTGCCTACCCCCCGGACTCCACGGCAAAATGGCTTAGCAGAGAGGAACAACTGGACTGTGGTTGAAGCAGCTAGAGCCATGTTAATCCAAGGAAAGGTTGCTCACACCTTTTGGAGAGAAGCGATGAGCATTGCAGTCTACATAATGAACCGGGTACTCATCAAGAAAGGAAAGGATAAGACTCCTTATGATTTTTGGACTGGTAAGACACCAGTGGTAAGCTACTTTAGAGTGTTTGGTAGTAAATGTTATATCAAGAGGAGTGAACATCAGAGCAAGTTTGATGCTAAATATGATGAGGGAATATTCCTAGGGTATTCCACAAAGAGAAAAGATCTCAAATGTTTCAACAATAGGACTCAGAAAATTGTTGAAAGCATCAATGTTAGGGTTGATGAAAACTCTAAGAAACCTAAGGAAACTTGCAGAGAGCATGTAGAAGATGAACCGGTAGTAACCTTCTGGGAACCGGTTGCAAATCAGCCCAGTGCCAGTAATTGTGCTCCTACACCGGTGGATGCTGATGCTGATGAAGATGAGGATGAAGAAGAAAAGCAAGAGGAATCTGTTAAGAATATACCTAGGTATGTAAAACTCAATCATGATCCAAAGAAGATCATAGGAGACAAAGATGCAGGAATTCTTACAAGAAGAAAGGTCAGAGAAAACTCATGTATGATCTCTGAATTTGAGCCTAAATCATTCAAAGAGGCACATAAAGATGAAGACTGGATCAAGGCAATGGAAGAGGATCTTGATCAGATAGAGAAGAATGGTACATGGTCTTTGGTACCCAGACCAGAGCATAAAAATGTCATTGGAACCAAATGGGTCTTCAGAAATAAACTGAATGAGGATGGCATAGTGGTAAGGAACAAAGCCAGACTAGTATGTAAAGGATATTCCCAAGAAGAAGGAGAAGACTATGGAGAAACCTTTTCTCCAGTAGCAAGATTGGAAGGAGTTTGTATGCTTCTTGCATATGTAGCTTTTAAAGGATTCAAGGTATACCAAATGGATGTAAAATCTGCATTTCTAAATGGAATACTTGAAAAGGAGGTGTATATAGAGCAACCAGATGCATTTGCCATATCAAAAGACAGTGACATGGTGTGTAGGATACATAAAGCCTTGTATGGTCTGAAGCAGGCACCTAGAGCATGGTATGAACGCTTGCACTCCCATATTGTGAAGATTGGATTTGAAATAACAAGTGAAGATAGCAATATCTACTTGAAATCAAAAGGAGATCAAATTCTGATTTGTGAAGTATTTGTTGATGACATAATCTTTGGTGGAGATGACAAGATGAGTCATGACTTTGCAGATGAGATGAAAAAGGAGTTTGAGATGTCACTCATAGGGGAGATTAAGTTCTTCATTGGACTGTAGATTCGGCAAATGAAAAATGGAATCTTTATCACTCAGTCCAAGTATGTCAAAGAGGTGTTGAAGACCTTTGGCATGGAAGACAACAAACTGGTTGGTACACCAATGGTGACCGGTTGTAAAGTATCAAAATAGGATGACTCAGCATTGGTAAATGAGAAGGAACACCATTCAATGATTGGTAAGTTGCATTATGTAGTGCATAGAAGATCGGACATTGCACATGCAATGGGTATTACCACTCAGTTTCAGAAAAGCCCAAGAGAATCCCACTTGGTAGCAGTCAAGCAGATTCTTAGATATCTGAAGGGAACTATTGACTATGGATTATGGTATCCATACAATGATCATTTCAACCTGAAAGTGTTCACAGATGCTGATTGGGCTGGTAATGTGGATGACCGGAAGAGCACAACCGGTGGTGGATTCTTTCTCATTGGTGTTATGCCTAGCATATCTGTTTCCACATTAAGTCTCCTTAAGTCGAACTGTGGACCCCTCCCCCCTTCTTTTTTCTTTTTGGTTTTGAGCTTGAAACTCCGGAGTCCCAGATTCTCGAGCTCCCCTTTTTTTTGGTTTTACCTCGGAACTCCGGAGTCTCGAAGTCCCGAGGTCCCTTTTGTGTTGACCTCGAAACTCTGGAGTCCCAGAGTCTCGAGGTCCTTGTTGTTCCGACCTCGGAACTCCAGAGTCCCGGAGTCCCAAGGTCTTGTTGTTGTTCCAACCTTGGAACTCTAGAGTCTCGGAGTCTCGAGGTCTTGGGTCTTTTTACCTTGGAACTCCGGAGTCCTGAGGTGGTTTTGTCCTTGTGCTTTCCGTCGACCTTGGAACCCTAGGACCCTGGAGTCCAGAGATCGTGTTTATGACTTTCATACGGAAGGGTTCAGGAGGCTATATATAAGAGATGATGGGATTTTTGAGTTCATTTGTGCATCCAGAGCTTCTCCTCCCTAACCTCAAGTTGCGAACCTTCAAACCTCCGAGTTCTCTCTTAACATTTTTTTGGGTCTTCGATTCACCAGGTTGGTGAATTTTCTCCCTTCGTGATGTTTTTCTAGGTTTCATGAGGTTTGTTTTGGTTTGATTTCTTTCTCTTGTTGTTTGTTTTTCACATTTTTCTTTTTTTGGCGTGCCCTAGTTTTCTCACCTCGGATCCTCGGAGTTCCGGGCGACCTCCATTCCACCTCAGAACCCTGGATCCCCAGAGTTCTAGGTGTCAACCTCCATTCCATCCTGGAACCCTGGATCCTTGGAGTTCTAGGTGTCGACCTCCATTCCACCCTAGAACCTCGGATCCCCGGAGTTTCGGATCACCCCAAACCAGGAGCCCGGAACCCCGGATCCCCGGAGTTCCGGGAGGTTTTTATAGACTTCACCTCGGAACCCCAGATCGCTGGAGTTCTGAGCATTCTCCCCTTGTGCCTATCCCAGGACCCCAAGGCCCCAAAGTGAATCAAAGTTTGTGCTTAATCTTGGATACTGAAGATTTGTGTTTCACTTGCAGGTTCAAGAGGTTAGATGGACTCATCTTCTAGCAAAAGAGGCAAAGAAATTGGCAGACTTCCAGCCACCATGAAATACTAGTATCAGGGACAGGTCTATATTTTGAAGTTAGAAGATCAAATTCGATGGGTCACAGACACCGAAATTGGTCATGTAGAAATTGGAGATATTGAGGCCCAATTGAATAAACCTAGTCTAGATGCTCTCCACCAAAGAATCAAGAGGTCTGGTCTAGTGGAAGCTACTATATTCCCATAGTCGCTATAGGCATCAGAATTTATAATGACCATTGCTCCATTCTGCAATCTGGAGAGTAGAAAGTGCACTGTTGCACAAGGGAAAATAGTTATTTACTTGTCTCCAGATATGCTGGGGTTCATCTTTGGAATCCCAACTAGGGAGGAGGCATTTTTATTAACTGAAGAAGAGGCCTTAAAGGCATGGGATGACAAAACATCAGCCAATAAGAGGCACATGAATGCCAACTGTCTTGAAGAGGAAAGAAAGATAGGGCTTAAGGCAACAAAGATCCTGAGGGCAGACTTCAAAGAACCTCAAAGGACCTAATCATTATGCTCAGTAGGGCCTTTGGCAAGTCAGACTACAAGCACTTCCACCCCTGGATGTTCCAGTTCATGAGCACCATCTTAATAGGGAAGTAATACTTTGATTGGCCACAAATCCTTTCTGACAATATCTGTAAGCAGATGAGAGAGGTGCAGCACACACAAAATTCTTCTTCACATGATATGTCATCTGGGTAGTGTTTAGAGCTGGATAATTCCCAGGCCTATAGGTGGAAGGATAGTTAGGGGAGAAGGAAGGACAGAAGAAGATATGGGAGTATTATTCCCAACTCACTCTAGCCAATGCCAAGCTACATTTCAAAAAAGTTAATGATGCCTTTGTTTTACCAATAATCATCAAATTGACAGGGGATGCAGGATATCGTATTAGCATAGAGGCTATGGCTATCATCCAGGAGTGGGCATGTTGGTTCATCCAAAACCCACGATCCACTTACATCAGAGTTAGTGGATTCACAGGGAACCCAATGTTGCTACCTCATTATTGTAACGATAGGGTGATCCTACTAGAATATGTAAGGCAGCTCGTAGGCCTCCAATCACTGTTGTCATCAAAGCATAAGACAGGAATCAATTTCTCGGTGTCTATTGGGTACTTTGCCTGTTCCAAGATACAAGTGGTGAAGTTGGCAGAATAGGAGCTTCAAGATCTAAACTTGAAGGAATACAATCATGCTAGGGATTTTTATGATCCCTACGGGAAACTTAAACAAGCTATGCCTAAGGCATATGAGGGGCACACGCCCAGCTTGGAAGACTTCTGGGCTAACTTACAAGATAGCTTCGAAGTCAGGGAAAAGAACTATAATAGTCTATCTATCCCACAAGTGAGAGATTTTGGTATTGAGACTAACCTTCCAAAGGAGCTGAGAGATGATAGAGAGTTACTTGATCCAGTCTACAGAGAATCGGGGATAGATAAGAGGCCCCTCTCCCCAGTAAAATGCTCTGCAATTGAATATATAAATATGGAGAAGGTCTTGCAGGTCATCATCAATAGAACTAAACAATGGTTAAGCCAGAGAGTAAGGCCTAGCGTATCAAAGACAAAATAGAAGGAGTCCACCTCAGGGGTACCTCAGTCAAGAGGCCACAAGGAATACGCTCGAAAGACAAGGTCAGCCTCAAGGAAAAATACCTCCACTGACCCAGGTGAGGAAGATAAGCCACAAGAGAGTACTGAGGACTTATTAAAGAAACTCCAAGAAAAGATGAGGGAGTCTACAAGGTTGCAGACCTAGGGGTGACCGATGGGTTAGGCGTGGTGCCACTCGCCAAAGTTTTCCCACCAAGGACCGCTATAGGCCACATCGAAGGGGAGGGTACCCAAGGACAAGAAGAGAATGTAGAAGCCACTAAGAAGGTATCCGCTCAGCCACCTTCCATAGGTACAACAAGTGCTTCAGGCACCACTGCTCCTACACCACCATTAGTCAATGTATCTACAGAGCAGCCTAGAGTGCAAGGTTCCACATCTACTACTGAGGAGGTAAAACTTAGAAACATTGAGTCTGACTCTGATCAAGAAGAGGAGGATTTTGAGCAACAATGATCGCTAGAAGGTGAGGGGGGTGAAGCAGAAGACATTTTGAATGAAAGTTTGATCTTAACCCCCTAAGATCAAGAAGACCTTCTAAAGGATATAGCAGTCGGGCAAGCCAAAATGGAGCCAGGTGACGAAGAAATGATATTCAATGAAGAAGTCAATGGCAAGCTAGGGGAATTACACAGGCAACAAGCTCTCCAAGCTAATCTAGCCCGCCAGATTTCCTCACCCCAAATTCCTGGGCAAGAACAAGCCAAAGTGAGAGATGAAGCAGAAGAGTAGGCGGAGGTCCATATCATAACTGTGAATATTGTATCACATCAAGGTGACAAGGATGAGGATATACCGCAATGGCTGGAGTTTACCTTCAAAAAGAAAAAGAGGAAAGATGAACTCCCAGAAGTCACTCTACAACAAGTAATCACTGAGGAACCTCCAAAGGTTAAGAGGCTAAAACTATCCATCATCTATCAAAAATAGATTCCAGTGAATTGATTGCAGATGTGGCAGTACCGCATGAAGTCGAAGGACAAGTCTCCCCCAAGTATCAAATATCTCAGGTGAATTTGGGTAAGCAAACCAATTGGGGAGAGCTAAATACCTTGGAGCTGGCCACAAGTGTTGTTAGAGGGCGCGTGGAAAAAGAGCATACCTCAAATATGGAGCTTAAGGTGCAACTTGACCAATATAAACAACTCCTGATAGAAATGTGTAAACATTTGGATTCTTGTAGAATGGATGACCTGCCTTCAACCTCATCACTACCAGAGGGCGAGGTAAAGGCACTGCTAGAGGTAAAACGAGTAGCTGCGATGGCCAAATCTTGGACTCAGGTAAATGCGGCCAAGATTAGATTATTTTTGCATAATACAATGGAAATATACTGTAAGGCGGTATAGGCAGGTGGAGCTTTGGCAACATGCTCCACACAATGGGAGTGAAAGGAGAACATCTTTAATAAACAACTCCTAATTTTGAAAAAGATACTACATTTAGGAGAAGAGCGGATAGCAGAAGAAGACCTCTTAGGAGGGGACAATTGTGAGAATTTACAGTCCTACATATACATTTTGGAGCTGAAAATAGAGATGTATCAGCAGTATATCAAGGAGATGACTAACATTCGGGACCCTCTCCTCAGGGAGATTTTGTCATATGAGAATTTTGTGATGAATGTACTAGGGCCTTTTGGCCTGAGAATAGCTGATACTGGAATAATGGACCAGCAACAAGTCTTGAATCAATGGGATGCATATGAGGCACAAAACCTAGGACCTGCCGCCCAGTTCGACGTCGCCCTTATGGATAGATACACACAGCTGATTACTCAGTGTCAAGAAGTGGCAGATATGGTAAATGAGTTAGAGGAACAAGGAGCACATGCAGATGAAGCTTTGAAGAAATATAAATTTAGAATTAAGCATGTAGCCAATCCGCCAGTCCAAGTAGTTGTATGCATAATTGAAAATTATAAGGCTTTTACTAAGAAATAAAAAGTTAAGCACACAATTGCTAAAGATAGTAAATCCTTTTTTTTAAAACTGCTGCTCCTACCCAAGTTCCAGTTTTGAGAGAAATTCTGCATGATTACAAAAACGTGGCTCACCAAGCAGGGTTTTCATAGTGCTCATGCAATCCCCATTTTGTAGTTGTTAAGTGGAGTATCGAGGTAGAAACTTGCAAGTTAACTGTGACTCCTAGGATCAGTTCTTAATTTAGAGTAGAGTTATTTCCTAGATAGTAGGGTGGGAAACTTCTATAAATTGAGAAGTTAGATTCATTTGTAGGGGTCCCCAAATTGATGATTTGTGGCCTACTTAGAGAATTTTAGAGTATTTTGCAGATTGTTAAGAAGTTTGAGTTATTTTTGTTATACATTCATGGAGATTAATATGAAAAGCAGCTTGTAGATTGCCTGATCTACATTTATATTCTACCAAATTGTTCTGTGTAATCGGGTAACGTCTATTATTTTGAGTTAGCACCGTGGTAATCTTTTTGTCTATCATGTTATGAACCATATTGCGCACATCAGTGGTGTATGAGAATTACTGTGATAGGCCATATTTTTGATGATCTTATGTCCACAGATTTGTGAAATTGATGATTTTGTAGGTTTTATGGAAGTCTGTTGTTGAATGCTAACTTGGATAATATTTGATAATTGCTCAATTTGTAGGGAACTAATTGAATAGTTTATTAAGTTGTCATTGTATTGATCTTTATTGTTATTTTCTTGTTTCCCTTATGCTTTGCATTTTATTTCCCCAGAGAATCTTAAATCATAAAATACAAAAAAAAAAGAGGAAGTGCAATTGTCTGTTAACTAGCGAGATTTAGCTCTAACTAGCAGGCCACTTTATAGGTATAACCACATCAACCATTGAGATATCCATCATCGTCGAGACCTGACTACAAAGACCTTGGGGTAGTGAGTTCTTCCAAACTCGTTACTTTTCAGGAGAGGTGGTGAGTGTTTGCATAAACTGCCTGACTATTGGTGGGTGTGTCAAAACACAAGTCAATAGGTGTTAGACTAGTCTCATGGATGAGTAAAAAGCGGAGTTGTATCTCTCAGTCTACAGTAGAAATGGAGTATGTTGCAGCTTTTATGAACTACACCCAGACTATTTGGATGAAGCATGTATTGAATGGCTTCAAAGTTCATGTATCTGAATCGATAAGTATATTTTGTGACAATACAAGTGCAATTAACATTTCTAAGAATCCAGTTTTACATGCTAGAACCAAGCACTTTGATCTCAAGTATCATTTCTTGAGGGAAAAGGTTCAGAACAAAGAGGTGGTATTGGAACATGTTTCCAGTAAGGAGCAATTAGCAGACATATTCATAAAGCCTCTACCGAAGGCTACTTTTACCTATCTAAGAGGTGAATTAGGGGTGCTGCCCCTTCAAGAGGTAATCTAAAGGTTTGTGCTCCACATCAGTTAGATCTTACTTTGCTATATATTTTTAGGATTGATGTGTTGAAGGATGCTACTCCTCAGGGGGAGCAGCATAGTGGAATAGGGAAGCTTGTGCCTCCACTTTGGTATTGTTGTCAAAGGGGGAGAAGATGTGAAGTGGAGAAGATATCTGCAGTATTAAGGAGAAGATGTGATGTAGAAAGAGAGATATCTTTGTATATTGCCATCAATGCCAAAGGGGGAGATTGTTGTCATATGTGCAGAATATGTTGACATGATGATATTATGTTGTCATTGATGTCAATATGCTGAAAGAATGAACCGGTAATATGTTGAAGAGAGAAACGGTAATATGCTGAAAGAGTGAACCGGTAATATGATGAAGAGTGAACCGGTATATGTTCAAAAGGTGAAGCGGTACATTTGTCCAGGTGAACCAGTATATGGAATGTTTTCTATCAAGGTTTAATATGGTATGACTACAGGTTGGTAGTCTCAGCTTCAGGGTTTTTGGTTGAAGTGTTTCGAGCCTGTGTGATTCAACCGATGGCATTGTGTGATGAGTTAGGATTGTAATGGAGATTAGATCATGTTGCCATGTCAACCTCATGCACGTGAAGGATCTTGCATGAAGGAGATTGATCCTATCTACCTCAGGAATGTGTGAAGTCTCTGCAAACGATGGAGAACGCGTGATGGGTTATCGCCTCCAAGAAGCGGTGAAGAACGAACGATGGAGAATGTCTTGAGATCTGTTCAAGACATTTGTATTCAAATGCAAAGTGTTCAATGGTCAAGATTGAACCAACTGAATTGCTCAACCTAAATGTTTAGGGTTTAGGGTTTATGTTACCGACCTATCTGTTTCCTATAAGGTCGATGTTGTGTTTCATGTTGAAGTTGTTGGAAAATGTTGTGTGTGTATTGAAGTGCAAACATACATGATTCTTGCCAGACCAGATAAGAGGGTTGATACCTACAAAGTGTGTATGCAGAAGAAAGGAACTAAAGTGGGTCTGCATTGACATTGAGTGCTATTACTAGATCACTGTAATACCTGTTGATCTCTAATCACTTCAACAGTTGGAAAATCCCTTAACAGGGTAACTTTAACTAGCTTGCTATAAATCCTTTAACAGGGTGACTCAAAGCCATTGAGTTCATAAAATCCTCTAACAAGGTAGCATTTAACAAGGTTTAACCCTTAACCAGGTATTCTAGCCATCCCTTAACCGAGTGATCCCTAACAGGATCGGTTCCCAACAGAACCTATTGTAACAGTCTTTAACCGAACTAGGCTTCTAATAGAGCAGACTTCTAAAGAGTTCAAGAACAACTTGTGGGTATTCATCCCCACCATTGTTTTTCCCAGTTGGGTTTCCACATGAAAAATATGTGTGTCATATGTGATGTCTTTTTCATGTGATTCTTTGTTGATTTATGTCAAGAGGTGAATCATGTTGATCTAGCAAGTTATTATATTTCTGATGATAGATTACATGTTTATGGACAAGGGTTATGTGGCAATGAGGGTGTAGGTTGTGTGGTAAGATAAGTGTTTCCAATTTATATCTTTCACAGTCTCATTGTGCTTAACTGGTAGTAATTTGGTTTATGACCGGTGTTAGTGATTGCCAATCAAGTTCACTGTTTGCAATCAAACCGGTTCAGGAAAAGTTTTTGTACCTGTACTGATTCACCCCCCCCCTCTTAGTACCGATTTGGTACTCATTGTTCATCATTGTGTTATTAGAATCTTCATCCAGTGGGAATCTTGCTTTCTTACCTGTTGCATGGTTACCGATTGATGCAAAACCTACTTTCTGCTTGTCCCTTGCTTGCTTATCGGTGGACAGGTTTGCCAGTTTATACAACACCTTCCTGCATACTGGACCGATATTCAATCTTCTTCACAGAGTTCATATTAGTCAATTATAACTGAGCTTTTCGGCTCACCAAACTTGATGCATTTTCAATCACAGACTCATGCCAATGTTATAAGCATATATTTTGAACCATAAAATCTGAATCCTCTCCAATCATCCGTACCGATTGCTTGATCACTGCTCTATTTCTATTTACCGGTTGACAATACTCTTGACTACATACCGGTAACACCCATGAGAACACCATGCCAACAACAACTCCAATACAAGTTGACATCAATGAAAATACAATGCCAATATTCTCCCCCTTTGTCATTTATGTCAACACACATAGTATCAACTATCACACCGGTTCCTTCTCCCCCTTTGACAAGAATGACAAAGAGAACACACATAAAACTTTCTCCCTATTTCATTTACTCAACTAGTACAATCTCCCCCTTGGTCAAGTCTCCCCCTTTGTCCATCAAATGGTCCAAGAATCAAAAGATATGGCAGTGAACTCCCCCTGAACCATAGATCTCCATACACATTTAAGTGCATGAAGCTAGTGAAACCACACCTAACTTATGGCGTAGATACTCAAATGAGTTTACCGGTAGAGGTTTTGTGAAGATATTAGCCACTTGTTCACCTGTAGGGACATATTCTACCTTAACTTCCTACTCTACCACCTTCTCCCTAAGAAAATGATATTTGATGGTAATGTGCTTGGTCCTTGAGTGCATAACCGGATTCTTTGATATGTTGATTGCACTTGAATTATCACACCAAGTATAAATAGGGTCAGATGTTTCTACTTGAATATCCTTGAGGGTCTTATTCATCCATAACACCTGAGAGCAACATGTAGCAACAACAATATGTTCTTCCTCAGCAGTAGATAGGGAAATTGAATCCTGCTTCTTGCTATGCCATGAAACCAACCGATTACCTAAGAAGAATGCACCACCACTTGTTCTCTTTCGGTCATCAATGCAACCTGCCCAATCAACATTAGTGTAGGATTGTAAGGTGAATTCTCCTTGCTTAGGATACCATAGTCCATAATTAAGTGTTCCTTGTAGGTACCTAAAGATTCTTCTAACTGTATTTTCATGTGACTATTTGGGTGCAGCTTGAAGTCTTGCCACTATACATACTACCTGCACTAAATCTGGTCTTGAAGTAGTAAGATATAATAGACTGCCAATCATGGATCTATATTGTGTTTTATCCACTACCGGTGACTCATCAACCTTGCTCAAATTGCAACCAGTCACCATGGGGGTACTTACCAGTTTGTTGTATTTCATATGAAACTTCTTCAACATATCTCTGGCATACTTGATTTGAGAGATAAATATCCCTTTATCTTGCTATGAAATCTACAAACCAAGAAAGTATGATAGCTCTCCAAGGATTGACATATCAAATTCTAACTGCATCTAATCAGCAAAGTCTTTGCATAGAGTGTCCTTGTTGCCTCCCAAAATTATGTCATCCACATATACAACCACAATGATCATGTGGTTTCCATCTTCTTTAATGTACATATTACTATTTGCACTTCCTTTTCTGAAACCCTACTCCTTTAGATACATATCTAACCTTCAATACCATTCTCTTGGAGCCTGCTTCAAACCATACAAATATTTCTTCAACCGACACACAAAAGTTTCACCATCATGCAACAGAAAGTCTTTCGATTGTCCTATGTAAATTTCTTCTTCTAAGTTACCATTTAGGAAAATATATTTAACATCCATTTGATATACCTTGTATCCTTTATAGGCAGAGAATGCTAGAAAGATTCTAATGGCTTCAAGTCTTGCAACTGGTGCATATGTTTCTTCAAAATCTATTCCTTCTACTTGGGAATACCCTTTGCACACTAACCTTGCTTTATGCCTAACAATCTTACATTATTCATTCATCTTGTTCCGGTAGACTCACTTTGTGCCAATGACATTCTTATCTGTCGGTGTAGGAACTAACTCCCAAGTTTTGTTCTTCTCAATTTGTTGCAACTCTTCTTCCATTACATCCATCCATTTCTGACTTTTACTAGCCTCAATAAATGTTTTGGGTTCCATTGTAGTCATGAGGTAGAAATTGACTTGTTCATCATTCCGGGCAAGTCTTCTTCTGGTCTGCACACCATCATTCTTATTGCCTAGAATCTTCTCTTTCGGGTGATTTTTCTACACATACCAGTTATGGGACTTGTTAGATGCTTCTTCTGGTTCACTTTTTGACTGCATATCATATTCATCACATGAATCTTCATGCCGGTTTACTTTTGCTTGTCTGCCTTTATGCATATCTTCATCAACTCTGACATGTATACTCTCAATGAGTCTTCTTAGTCTTTTGTTGTAGCATTTGTATGCTTTGTTGTGAGTTGAGTAACCCAAGAAGATACCTTCATCACTCTTGGAATCAAATCTACCTAAGCCATCCAGATCTCTTTTGATGAAGCATTTGCTTCCAAACACATTGAAATATTTTACTGATGGCTTCTGATCATACCACAGTTCATAAGGTGTCATTTTTTTATTTGTTCTCAATTGAACCCGGTTCAAAGTATATACAACAGTATGAACTACTTCCTTCCAATACATATCTGATATGTTTGCTTCATTTAACATAGTTCTTTCCATCTCCTTGATAGTCTGGTTCTTCCTTTCTACAACACCATTTTGTTGTGGTGTCCTTTGAGCTAAATACTGTCTTTTGATTCCATGTCTCTCACAATAATTTTCAAACTCATTTGATGTGAACTCTCCACCCCAGTCAGATCTTAGACATTTCAGCTTGCTACCACTTTCCCTCTCAACCATCTTCCAGAAAATCTTGAATCTTTCAAATGCTTGAGATTTGTCCTATAGGAAAGTGACCCATATAATTCTTGAAAAATCATTAATGAGGAGCATGAATTATCTTTCATCGGCTAGAGCTCTTGTTCTAGTTGGTCCACATAGATTAGTATGCACCAGTTCAAGTGGCCTTGAAGTATTATGTTCTTTGGTCTTGAAGGTCACCTTAGTCTGCTTTCCTCTTACACATTCATCACAAAATATGCTTACCGGTTTGATGATTGGTGGTATATGTCTCACAGAGCCCTATTTGCTTACTTTAACCAGATTATCAAAATTAATGTGGCCTAATCTCTTGCTCCACAACCAACTCTCATCCACTTGTACCATCATGCATTGGGACTCAAAGAATTCCTTAAGATTGTACACATTTCCATCTGTCCTTTTTCCTTCTGCTACAATTGGACCAATACTCTCTTTTCTTATCTGGAAACCAGTAGAGCCAAAAGTGAATTTGTATCCTTTATCACACATTTGACTCACACTAAGTAAGTTATGATTTAGACTTTCCACATAATACACATCACGTGCCTTCAATTTTCCATCTATATTCAAAGTACCTATTCCTTTTATCTTGATGGAAGAGTTGTCTCCAAATCTTATTGAACCTCCATTCCAATCTTCAAGCTTAATAAATTTCTTTTTGTCTCTGGTCATGTGATTGGAACATCCACTATCTACAATCCATAAGTTTCTTCTTTCTGCATGCAGGGCAGTCTGCACAATCGGACTTGATTCTGCTTTATTTTTATCCTTCTCAACCCAAACTGGGTTGACTTATTTCTTCTTGTCTGCTGCAATTTCATGCTCTGGTTTTGTTACTGGTTCCTGATCCGGTACTGACTTCTTTTGTCGGGTTGTTCCGAGTTTGCAATGTTTAGCAATATGCCCAAACTTTTGACAATTATAACATTTTACATTGCCATTAAATGATGAATTTAAAAACCTATTGTAGGATACCGGTAGACTTTTCCTACATTCATAACTCCTATGACCCAAATCATTACATTCATAACACACAACATTCATCTCTCAGAGTGCAGCAAAAGAATTTCTACTTTCAAAGCTAATAGGGGGCTTATTCTTCAGCCTACAATCAACAACTCTATGTCCAAACTTATTACACCGGTAGTAGCAACCATGGAATTTGGGTACATACTGTTGTATACACCTAAAAATGGTCTGAAGATAGTTAATTAAATACGCAATTATTTGATTAATTCCCCTTCCCAATTAATTGAATTCACAAGCAATTTAATTAATTTCTCTATTCATCTACTAGTAAATAAATCTAAATGATTTATTTATATAGTTCATCTCATATCCCCCTTTGGTTAATTAATTATAAATTAATTAATGTCTCTCCATATTAATCAATTCTTCTAATCCCTAATTAAGATTAACAAACTCAAGTTTGTTGAGATTAATTGTCATTTTCCAATTATTTGAATTTCTAAATTCAAATGAGCACATGGCTCCTAACTTTAACCACCCAACATAGCCATCCCCTAACTTAACCCATTCAATCTAATCTTGGGTCTAACTAACCCTATCCAATCTTGCACATTCTAACATCCTTATCCTAACCTCCCATGGTGTGGATATTCTCTCCTTGAGACACATGGCACTTTTTCCACATGTCTCCTCCCTTGGACACTTTCCCTCTCGTGAGCAAAGCTCCTTGACACTTGTTACCATAGAGATGACAAGTGTCTCTTCCTCCATCCTCTTCTCCAACTTCCTCAATCTTGGCCCTTGATATCTTCAGATCAAATCCGGATCGTCAATTCCTGCCACCTCAACTTTGGCCTTGGAATTCCTATAAATATCCCCCATTTTGGAGCACTATGAATCCCATGTCATATCAATGTAGGCATCATTACTATAGGCAATTTGCATTTCAATTATCTAGAAATTAGATTTTGGATTAATCATAGCATGTTAATCTAGGTTCTCAAATCATGCATTTCATATCATCTCCATAGTCAATCATGATCAAATAGCTACTCAACTCTTGAGTTGTCATTTTGGAGGTAATTGCTCCACTGAGAGCCCATCAATCCAACACCTTCAAGGTCCTCAAGAATAGAGGAAAATGGGACATTTCAAGGAAGGCTTGTGGTTTGCATTTCTAATCTAGTTTTCAATTAAGCTTTTCAATTATGTTTTTATTGTCTCATTATATGTGTATGCCTCTTATACTAACAACATTTTTAGCATCACAACTGTCGATATGATGTCATGTGTCAAGCTGTCGATATGATGCCCCAAATTTGATGAATGATATTGATGATGCCCCCTCGGGAGATGAATCAAGGATTTTGAAAAAATAGTTGATTTGATGAGCATTTTTGAATTAATTGCATTTTGAATATTTTGACTGTGTTGAATGCCTATTGATTGATTTATCTCCCAATAATGATGATGATAGAAATGATGAAGACTAATGTGGGCATAGCACGTACATGTCCCACATGTCCACCAAGGATTTGAAGAAATAAGGAAAACTAATGTGGGCATAGCGCGTACATGTCCCACACTTCCACCAAGGATTTGAAGAAATGAGGAAAACTAATGTGGGCATAGTGCATACATGTCCCACATGTCCACCAAGGATTTGAATAAATGATGAAGACTAATGTGGGCATAGCATGTACATGTCCCACAGATCCAACAAGGATTTGAAGAAATGAGGAAATGGGCATAAGCGCATACGTATCCCACACATCCACCAAGGTCGCATTGGTATGAATTCTAATTGTCAATATGGTTCAAGTGTTGATATGGGTCCTGATTCGATATGGGTCCTAATTCGGTATGGGTCCTGATTTGATGCTTGCGATATGGATCTTGATGCTGCTTGATTTATTTATATGGATCTTGATATTGCTTTCGATATGGGTCTTTGATTTGATTGATTTTGATATGGGTCTAGATTAATTTTTGATATGATATCCAGGGACTTTGGACATTTATTTGTTCTGATTGATGATTGGTTCTGATTGATTTACTTTGGACCAACATGTGGTCACACAAGTGCATGATGACATGATATGGATGCAGCAATTTTGATTTTGATGAGCTATATGATATGTTTTTAATCTATATGACTTTTGTAGATGATGATGTAGATGATGGTTGAATTTGATGAATGCAGATGTTTCTAACATGTTGTCGATATGATATGCTCATGTATGGGGATAATGATATGATCGATCATATGGATTAGATTGATAAGATTGATTGGAATTAATAAGATTGAGATCAAGTCTGATTTCAGGGATGACACCTCATGTATAAGACATGGATGATCGAGCGTCTGGTTTCAGGAATGATACCATCTGTATAAGACAAAGATGATCAAAGCGTCTAGTTTCAGGAATGATACCATCTGTATAAGACAAAGATGATCGAAGTGTCTGGTTTCAGGAATGATACCACTTGTATAAGACAAAGATGATCAAAGCGTCTGGTTTCAGGAATGATACCGCCTGTATAAGACAAAGATGATTGAAGCGTTTGGTTTCAGTGTTGATACCATCTGTATAAGACAAATATGATTGAAGCGTCTAGTTTCAGGTTTGATACCGCCTAAATAAGACATGGATGATAGAGCATCTAGTTTCAAGAACGATATATCCTGTATAAGAGCTGATCAAAACATCTGGTTTCAGGAATGATATATCCTGTATAAGAGCTAATCAAAACATCTGGTTTTAGGAATGATATATCTTGTATAAGAGTTGTTCAAAACATCTAGTTTCAGGAAAGATACATCCTGTATAAGACATGATAGAAGATAGTTTGGAAGAATGATGAAGAAATGAAAGTGAAGAAAGATTCCATGATGATGCGATAGATATGCATGCGAGGGATGCAATGATGAATGTGACTAGATGATGTTTATGAGATAGATCTTGAAAATGAGATGTATGATAATGATAATGATAATGATGTGCAACTAAATGCAATATTTGAAATGTTATGCAACTAAATTATGTGAGATGTAAGATGGTATGAAACTAAATGCATGATTTAATGATATGTAACTAAATGCGAGATTTAAGATGATAATGATGTGCAACTAATGCAAAGCTTAATATGCATTCTTGTTCTAAATGTTGCCATTTGTTGTGATCAAAGTGCCAGTGTTCCTTTGTTTTCATCATCGAGCCTTGATTTGTTGAAAGTTGATACAAGCTTAATGGTATAATTGAACCATAATGACCTGAGTATAACTTACATGGATTTTGATATTGCAAGACAGCACAAGCATCGAGGTATAATTGAACCAAGATGACCTGAGTGTTGCTTGCGTAAATAGAAAAGAGCTAACTTTGCCCCATACAAATCTGAAATGTTTTCAGTGATATGTTACTTGATCACGTCGTAAGACAAATTTGCATAATAGAAGGCCTCACTCCCAAACAGCAGACAAAGAAAACATCACATTCCTTCCTTGCTTCTCTAGTTGTTGAGATATCCTTGAGTTACTTAGGAGATATGATAAGCAAAAATTAACAACCATAAGTAAGCATGCATGCTATTTGGAATGTATTCTTGTCAAATAAAACATCTTACAAATAGATCTTTGTTTAGTTGAAATCAGTTCAAGTATGTGATGTCTAACCTTGTTGCATTGTCATTTGTCATTTGTTGGTTGTTCCGGTCCTTGTTGTCTTGCTACGTGTTTGGTCTGATGTTGAAAATCTTGAAGGAAAAATGCCCCCAGCGAGGTCAAGATTTTGCCCCTTGCTGTTGATACTACTTCGATATGGATATGTACACTGATCACCAAACCATGGTGTGATATGATTTGGATAACTGATTTAGATAAACCAAGGACAATGACTATGCTAAGTATGTCCAGGATTGATAAGCATTTGTGAATTTCTGGTGATGTCATAGATGGGTGGATATGATATGTACAATATGACTTATGAAACATGTACTACCATCAATTGATAAAGATATGGCTAACTAGAACAAAATCTAGTAGTCATACTGATCTATGCCATTGTTTTCACTTATTTGATGATTGATAGGAATGTCTGGTTTTAAAGAGTGAGTACCCCGTATAAGACCGACATGTCTAGTTTCGAGTGTACCTATCTCTGTATAAGGCATGCTAATGTTGATGTTGATAGATGGATTGATTAACAAGACTCGATGATTGATAGAAATGTCTAGTTTCAAAGAGTGAGTACCCCGTATAAGACCGATTTGTCTGGTTTCGAGTGTACCTATCACTTTATAAGACATGTTGATGTTGATGTTGATGTTGATGTTGATGTTGATGTTGATGTTGATGTTGATGTTGATGTTGATTTCGAGTGATGAATTGATTAACAAGACATGTGATTAGCTTGATTGTAGACTTTGAGAGTTTACTTGTTGTTGATCTGATTTGATGGATGGTTCATGCTTTCATGTTTTGATTTTTAATTTTTATTTGATTTTGTCAATTTTTTTATTTTTATTTTTTGGATATTTTGATTTTTTTATTTTTTGGATATTTTTTTTTATTATTATTTTTTGGATATTTTGATATTTTGATTTTTTTGGATTAGAAGAAAGATGTATTTGGCTGCCCTAATGTATAGCAAGACAAGGAATATTATGAATGGATGACTGAACCATTGAGGTGGAAATGGTTTTTTTTTTTTTTTTGTCCATAGTTTTGATCAAGATTAAGGATGGAAAAGGGGATATGGATTAGAGGATATGGATGAGGTGAAGCAAGATCATAGATAGCACTAGATGATAGAAGAAATGAATAGATAGGATAAGGGATATGGATTAAGTGAAGCAAGATCATAGATAGCACTAGATGATAGAAGCAATGAATAGCTAGGATAAGGGATATGGAATAGAGGATATGGATAAGGTGTAGCAAGATCGTAGATAGCACTAGATGATAGAAGCAATGAAAAGATAGATTAATGGATATTGGAGGAAGGATAATGTGAGATATGGTAGGAAGAATAGAGTGGATGAACTTTGACCCTCAAGCATAAAGGTCTCCATTTGCAAAGAGGTGATATGTAAGATTGTCACAATATTTGGCACCACCCGAATAAGTGTTCTTGAACTTTTCAAAGATAGAGACCCAACCCATACTTAGAACCTCTAAAAAATTCAACTAAACATATCTAGCAACTAGGAAGCATACTCAAAAGAGAAGAAGAATCCCAAACTGGATCAAGGTATTTAGTCTTTGATTACCCATGTGTGTGCAAGTGGGTTCATTCTGGCTCATATGATCATTGTAATCTTTAGAATCCAACGTGGCTAGCTACATGAGTTACCTTGACTTCAAAAGAATCCTGGATAGAGCCTCGCTGCCAGCGAGCATCCACAGCCCCAACGAGGTTATTGTTGTAATCTCCAAATATTGCTCCATTGCCAGCCAGGTGTCCATAGCCCCGATGGAGTTATTTGCATGTTCTCATAGCCAAGCATTTTGATATTGCATTTCATTGCATTTTTCTTTTCTTGATATTCATTTTCTTGCTCATGCTTTTGATATTTATTTTTGCTCTTTATTTTTCTTGCATTGGCTTGTAAGTGATGAAACTTACATGGGTCTTATAATTATAGTGGCGTTGAAGCAAGATTTTAGATTTTTCACTAGCCATGTCTTCAACTAAGAGATCACAATGATTTAGAGCAGTTGATTAAGTGTATGAGATATAGTAATCAAAAGATGTCAGTACCAAGATACGATAAGTGGTTCTTTTCTGGATTGAGTGTGTATCCCAACCAAAAGAAAATGTTAAAGAGGAACAACCTCGGATTCTGAAGCATTTCATGAATAGATATATAGGAAAAGGACTGAACATGAGATTCGAGTATGGGCAAGTATGTGACAAAATGACACAAATGCCTATCTCACAAATGAAGAATTTATGCAAAGGATTGAATGAAAGGGATGGAAGAACGGAAAAGAGGTGTTGGATAATAGATAGAATGTTTGAAGATTTTTGCAAGGATAGATGGAAATGTATTTAAGATGAGTGTTGGTACACAACTCGAGAAGTGATGAAGAGAGAGGAAAATTGAATTTTGGGACATAAGGACCCAAAATAGATAGAGGAAATGATGGAAGAATAGTTTTGGAAATATGTTTATATAGATGGTTGAAAGAAGTTCAAAGATGTGTGCCTTTGTTGATCTTTCTTATGGATAATTTGAGGTGATGGATTGGTGGATGGATAGAGGTAAGGACTCAAGATGGATGGAACGGATGGAGAGTTTGATTGTGGAATGAAAGGACCTAAGATAGATTTGGAAGATGAAGATTTTGACTTTGGAATGAAAGGACCTAAGATAGATTTGGAAGATGAAGAGTTTGACTTTGGAATGAAAGGACCTAAGATAGATTTGGAGGATGAAGAAACTTTGGAATGAAAGGATCTAAAATGGATTTGGAGGATGAAGAGATTCCTTGATCTTTATTTTGACTTGGTGTAGGATCATTTGAGTTTGTGCTTTCCTCTTGATTTGGAATTAGACTAGTGAAGGAGATGGAAGGGGTATCATGCTCTTTCTTAGGAGATGGATGTTGAATGGTAATTTTGTCTTGAGATGGAAGGGGATCATCGTGGATGGAATACCAAAAGATTAGGGGATCATCATAAGATTCTTGACAGGTGAGATCTTGATCAAAGATGGGATCAGATAGGGAAGTCATGATATTGTGATCTTGATTTATGCTAGGACTCATTTCCTTTGACTGAGTTTCCTTTTTCTCGGTTTGATGATGAATGGTCATATGAATGATCAAAGTTGATGTTTTTGATAGGTTGATGTAGAGAAATTTACTCCTTTTCATAAGGGCCCTAGGACTATGTTGTCTCTTCTTTAACTTAGTTTTGTGATGAAGACTTGTTCTTCTCAAAATATGAGTGGTCATACATGAATGATCAAAGGTTGTCATTGATGTTGGATTTGGATACTTCGTTTTGAATACTCAAGTTTTACTTAATCAAGTAGAGGTTTAGTTTGATTCACCTCCCCAACAAAGTGTGTCAAATGATATGGATAAAAGCCTCCCGCTATGGAAACTTTATTTGACAACTTAAGGATTAAACTAGGTATGTTGTCTTGATAGAATCTGTTAGATGGTGGAACCTTGATCACTGTTATGATACTGCCTGATTTTGTTGGATGAAGTCTTATCTTGAGCTAGTTGAAGATTCGAAAAACTTGGTCTAAGAATGCCTTGTTGATTTGGAATTGTTTTTTTCTAATAATTGGATTCGGATTCTGACTGTTGAGTTTGACAGAAGACCTAAAAGGGTACTCAAGACCGTTGATGAAAATTTCCTTAAAGATCTAATTTACTCTCTATTTTTCTTGGTTTTTACCATGAGCTAAAACAGAGACTGGATGTGCTAACAAATGTTTTAGATGCACCACAAAAGGCTCTCTATGCACTAAGCTGCCTCTCCTATGCACTGACTCAGATTGTTTGAAAATGACTACTCTAGATGGGTTACACGCTAATATGTTTCGATTACGCGCTATTGTTTGGACTGAAAGCATTATGATATGTCTCGAATGCTCTATGCTGATGTCTAAATGTACTAGACTAATGCTGACAAGCGCTACCTAAAATTTTACCAGTATGATACTGATTGTGCACTAAGTTGAGTCATGAAAGTGCTAGGTTTTAGTGCAAATACACTATTGAATGTTTGTTAAGCGCTAGGTTGTTGCTCCTATGCGCTAACTGTCCTGATTTCTTCATTTGATGCTTTCGCTATGATATTGGAAAATAACTTTTATGACTTGATGGATACTTCATTTTGAATACTCAATCTTACTAAGTCGAATAGAGGGTTTGTTCTATAGGCCCCTATTACAAAGCACATCAAATGATATGGATAAAGTCTCCTGATATGGAAACTTGATTTGACTAAGTTGAATACCTAGCTAGGTATTGTTGTCGTTGAGATAGTTGGATGATAAAATCTTGATCACTTGGTTTGATACTCCCCTAATCTTGTTGGATGAAAGTAATTCCTAAATATAGTTGAAATGTTGATAACCACCTCAAAATATGCTTTGTTGGATTTGGAAATCTTCTCCACTTTATGATTTTTCCTTGTTTGAATTGACTTTTGAGTTTGTTTGTTGGGTACTTTGCAAGATATTTTAACATTTGTGACAAGAATACATAGCACACATAAAGACACATTAGATAGACTCTTTATTCAAAGGTCATTGACAATATCATAGCCCACTAGTCTTGATACTTCGTCAGCTCAAACAGCACCCATTTTTTTGCCTTCTACCAGAAATTAACTCAAAGTGAATTGCTTCACAATTGAGTAGTTATCTTGGGAGATATATGGTGAGTGATCTTAGGGGCAGATTCTTCCCCACCCTTGCACTATGATATTGCCAATGTTTGGCGACTAACTCGGTTCAAATTTTCTAATGCTAAGGTTTTTAATCAGGCTTTCATTCAGTCTTCAGTGATAAACTCCCTCGGGAGGCTTCCCAACCTTTAGAACAAAGGCTTTACGTATCTTAAAGATACTGGGGGAAGGCTAATCCCTGAGCAAAACCGTTGAATGGGACTTTCGTCAACCTTCACTTTTGATTATAGTGGGTTGGAACACTTGGCAATAAAGTCATTTCCCACTTAGGTCATTCCTCTCTCACCGACCATTAATGACGCTCTAAGAGCAACTCAAGAGGGCAGACCTGCTAAAGGATTTAAAATGCTTGAAGTAAAGAAAGCTTTCAAGAGTGGTTTGGCTTTTTGGTCACCCAGTTAAGGGGAGAGCATATACCTTCCACTTTCGAGACAAAGCAAACAAAGTTCTTTTTATCCTTCAAAGCAATAATTTGCTAACTTCTATTTGGAGATGTTGCTCCAAAAAAGCATGGTGTTATTTTTAACTCTTCATAGAAAATTGTTTTCTAACTAGGAATGGAAATCCTGGTCAACAAAATGAATCGTGATGTTTGGACAACAAAAGGAAAATCGCAAAATGAAAAACTCCTTTGCTTTGCACAAAATAATAAGTGAGGTTCTTTCTATCCTTTGCAAAATGAAAATGAGTTCGTTTTATGCACCAAATGAAAATGTGATTCTTTTTACCCTTTGCAAACTGAAAACCAAGTTTGTTGTTCTTTTTCAGCCCAAATTGAAATGTTTTTCGTAACTTTGCAAGAAACTAAAGAGTTTGTTTTGTTGTTCTTTTTACCTTGCAATGAGATTATTTTTAAGCCCAAAGGAAAATGTAGTTGATTTTAAGCCCAAAAAGAAAAGATGAGGTTTTTTTAAATCCAAAGGAAAAATGAGTTCTTTTTATCCAACTTTAAAAAGCTAGAAATAAATCACAAATCTTAATTCTAACTCCTCCAGCCAGCAAGAAACTGTTAAAACCTGCATGGAAAGAAGTTAGTGAAAAATTAAAATCTTTGGTGGGCTTCCAGAAGCCTAATTTCAAATCTTGGTTACAAATTTTACAATCCTGGTCCTGAAATGCCCTTAAATTTGACTAAGTCTGAAATTTGGAGGATCTTCCAAAAACTAGATTTTGCATTATAACTCCTAGAGGTCTAAAACCCCTCTCAAACATCCTGACACTTAGATGTTATATTCCATATATATTGTCCTTCCACAAGCCTAATTTTTGACTTTGTTACAAATTTTTGCCTCTATCAACTCTATGCGCTAAACTATAGAACACATGCGCTAAGAAATGATGTCTATGCGTTATAAAATCAACTGGATGTGCTACTCTGAAGCCTGGATGCGCTAGTATGGTGCTCCTATGCGCTGAAATAATAGAGAGGGATATGCGCTAAATAGAAGATCATATGTGTTGAAAGATGGTTTCTATGCACTAATATGTGTCATGTAAGCGCTAAGATAAGCAATGGATGCACTACAAGAACTCTCTGATGCGCTATACTGATATTTCAACGTGATCTTTGTGTTCAACCTGCACAAAAAAAATGATGTTATTTTTGGGGACATGCCCCACGGAAAGTGCCAATTAATGTATGCCTGGAATGTGGTATCAGCTTGCAAGAGGAGAAAACAATTCAAACACACACATGAAACATTGCATTAGAGGTTAGAAATCCAAACAAGGCAAGTTAAATGAATCTAAACTCTTTAAAATCATTCCATGTTCCTCTATCTCCAAGGATCTTCAAGATTCAAGGTGGCTCTCAAATTGGAAGAGCACTTGATTTTTTAAGATGACGACCTAAAGAATGAGATTTAAATGATTATAAGATCTAAATGGAATGCAACCATGATCTTAGCGATGATTTAGATATGAAACTAGATGATGATAGGATGCAAGATATTGATATGAATCTTGAACTAGTATGAAAATGATACTAAGATGAAGCTAACATGATATGAGATTAACATGATATATCTAAGATTATAATGCTATCAAAATGATCTAAAATGCTATTCTATCAAAGAGAGATAATATGCTTAATGTTATGAGACTATAAGTTTGATGCACACAGACTTGATTGTTTTGAAGAAGGAAAGGGCTCTATTTATAGGGAAAATAGGGCAATGGATGGTCAAGATTGGATAATCTTATCAAGGGCCAGGATTGAAAGTTATCAATTCATATTTACAATTCTAACTAATGAAATGGTGACAATTGTCAACAAGAGACTGCTTGAGAGGAGATGTAAGAAGCATTAAATGCTTTAGAGGACATGAAGGTTACCTTAGGAGATAAGGTTAAGGTTAGCCTAGAGTCATCCATTGGATAAAGCTTTTACTCAAGGGGTAAACTCTTGTGCAAAGATTAATAACCAAGCGTAAAGTCATGAGTGCCTAATGAGACCCCTGGGATAGATGAAGGTTGAGTTAGGCAAAAAGTCTCTAACCATGCCAAAAGGGTGAGTTAACCATTAATGGTTTGGAAGACTTTGGAGACAAATTTGTAAGATTCCTTCCAAATTTGGGGGAACTCAACAAGTTAGCTAGTTGAAGACATAAAGGCTTTAATGCCTTTGGAAGACTTTCCTCCAAATTTGAGAAGTGACATCCTCAAATTTAGGGAAAGGGGATGATTGAAGGGTTTAGGCTAATTTATTAGGATTAGATGGGTTCTAGAAGAATTTAGAAAGGGGGTTAGGAGGCAAGTGGGAGATGTAGGATTTTGCAAGTGGGTGGGGAAAATAGAATTTAATTAAAATAAAATTAATTTATTTCAATTTTGGTTGCAACTTGCATTTGTAGGATTTTGCAAGTGGGGGGATTTTAATTAAATGTAAATTTAATAAAATGGGCTAGAAGGGGGATTTTAATTAAATATAAATTTAATTAAATGGGCTAGAAGGGGGATTTAATTAAATGTGAATTTAATTAAATGGTCTAGAAGGGGGATTTAATTAAATGTGAATTTAATTAAATGGACTAGAAGGGAGATTTAATTAAATGGGCTAGAAGGGGGATTTAATTAAATGTGAATTTAATTAAATGGATTAGATAGAAGAGGGGTATATTAATTAAATATTAATTTAATTAATAGGTGATTAGAAGAATAGGGATATTAATTAATAGGAAGAATTAAAAATAATTAAATGAATAAAATTCACTTAATTCATTGTGCAACTTTTAGGTGTCTACACATACCAGTCTTGTTGCTTTGGACCGGCAAGCCTTTGTCTCACCGGATGTCTTCCTCTCATGTTGTTGACTCCAGCGAATCCTTCATTATCTACCTTGAGCATGCCTTTATGATTTTCATACCGGTTTAATGTGTGACCCTTATGGTACTGAGCATTCTGGTTCACAGGCTAATTTCTTGTAGATTCAGCATGGGTCTTCTTTCCAGTATCTTTGCTGACTATAAAGATTTGTTTCTCTTTACTTTCACTTAAGGAAGTGAGTTGTATCTCTTTACCGGATGTGCCTTTTCTATTTGAACTCTGTCCTTCTTCAAATTCTATACCACCGGTATCTTTTGAATGCTTCTATTTGCTCAACATGTTGTCTAAGGTTTCAGTGTTGCCCTCATACTTGCTCCTCATCTTCAATTCATCCTTTCTCTTTTCTATCTCCTTTCTAAGCCTTGCAATTTCTTCTTCTAGATTTTGTTGCTCCTTTTCCTTCTTTATCAAATCACAGGATGTAACTTCACATATCCTCTTAGCTTCTTCCAGCTGGAGTATCAGATCAGATATTGTTTTCTTGGATTCCTCCAGCTGTTCTTGTTCCTATGCAACAACATGCTTAACCTTTTTGAGTTATTTTCTTCCTTTACTTAACTCCTCAAGGGAACTTATGAGCTCACCTTCCAGATCCACTTCAGCTTCATCAACTAGTTCACCTAGAGCCATAAAGAGATTAATTTCTCTTTCATCCTCATAGTAGTTATCTTTCGAGGCACTTTCTTCATTTGTGGCATTATCTTCAAAAGTATAAAGGTTGTTCTACTATTGATAGCCTCTTCTTTCTTGCTGGTAGACCTTCTTCTCTCTATTCTTGCCTAAGGGTCTATTGGTGCTTTGTATCTCCTCTCCACCATTTTCACCATAGGGATATTTTGAAGCAAAGTGCCCAATATTATCACAGTTAAAACATTTGAGAGGCAACTTTCCTTTGTACTTACCAGATCCTCTTTTGAGATTCCTTACAAAGTTTTCCACCATTGTATCTGAGTCTTCACTAGATTCTTTATGAGTACTTTCTTCCTTATCCTTTTTGGTGGAGTTGAAAGCAACCTCTTTCTTGGAAGTTCCTTCACCAGTTGTCCTCATCTCATAGGCAGTTAGGGATCCAAATAACTCATCCATTGAAAATATTTTCAAATCCTTGGCTTCCTCTATAGCAGAGACTTTAGTATCATACTTATATGTGAGTGATCTATGCATCTTTTTGACAATAACTTCATCATCTATTTCCTCTCCAAATCCTCTGATGATGTTCACAGTCTCATCTACTCTCTGAAGATAGTCTGCAATATTTTCTTCATCTTTCATCTTCAAGCCTTCAAGCCGACCTCTTAGTGTTTGTAGCTTGGCCTCCTTGACCTTGACATCTCCTTCAAATAATCTCTGCAGTTTATCCCAAGTCTCCTTGGAAGATAGGCAATGCATAACCTTAACAAAATCAGTATCAAACAACCCACTGAGAATAGAATGTTTAGCTTTTGCATTGTTTTCATACTCCTTCTTAGCATCTAGATCTATAGGAGGAACACTAGGGACAATATACCCATTCTTAACAGACATCCAAACATCAAAACCTGGGGAGGATATATAGGTTTCCATTCTTCTACTCCAGAAGGCATAGTTGGTTCCATGAAACATGGGGCCTTTGGAGGAGGAGGACTCATTTCTTTTCATTGTGTTCTTAGACTAGAATCTACCCAAGCTAGAGAAATATTTAACCAATAGGGAACCTAAGGCTCTGATACCAATTGTAGAACACAAGATATCACTAAGAGGGGGGTGAATCAGTGATTATAAACAATTTTCAACTATGTGTGTGCAACTGGTAAAGTAATGAAAACACTAGTAATCAAACACGCACAAAGAATGCATCACACAACACCAAATATACAAGGAAAACCCAATGTAGGAAAAAGCTCGGTGAGAAATGTTGTTGGATTCTATTGCTCCAATTCAGCCTCACAATGGAATAACAGTTTTAAAATATTTTAGGGCACCAACCCAAGGAGCACCAACCCCTAGAAATTTATGGGCACCAACTCAAAGTAGCACCAACCCCTACACTATTTTGAGCACCAACCCCTACATCGAGCACCCACTCAGTGAAATACAATGAGATAAATATTATACAATAATCTTCACCTTGTTACAAATGGATTTTGTAACACCTTCAATCAATACTCACTACCAGTTTATCTCTCAGCTTCTTTTACTACCGGTTATCTGTTCACTCTCTCTAACCTCTTACTAGTCACCCTCTGTCTTTCTTGATTTCCTCTGATCCTCACTCTTCATTTATTCACTCGTTGATGCCTTCCTACTGGTTCAAACACTACTAGTTCACTTTGACTGTTAACTCTGTTACAGTCCACCGGTCACTCTGTCTCTTACCGGTTGAACCCCTCTTTCTGGTTAAACCTCTCCAACACTCAGTCACTTCTATACTTCTCTCTTGCACTCAGAATGATCACTCTTCTACTCTCAACAATCACCTTCACTTGTCCGACATCAACAACAACACTAACTAAGAACTTCAATCTGCATATTTATATTCAGCCTTTCTCGCCAAAACAAAAAAATCAAACCTTGCGTCCTAGGGTTTTCGTCACCAACCCAATCCGTATCAAATCAAATCAAATCTCATCTCTGAGATGGAAAACCTACAACAAATCAAACGACACTACCATATTTTATTCTTCCAATACACATTTACTATTTTTAGTAGACATTGACCCTGCTTTTGTCAATCATGTTAAATGATCTCGCAGTTCCTTTCTCCAGGTCAAAAAGACGATCAGATGTCCTGTTGCGATCAAGATGTCAAAGAATCAAATCTCTAACCTTCAATCTACCTTGAGCCGCAACCTTCTGCATCTAATTCATGAATTTTGTAGTCTTCATTTAATACAAACTTAGCCAGAAACCCACTCACCAATACAATCTTCACCACTACACGTTAGCCACTTGGATCCTACGTGTCATCTTCATCGACATCCAACTCAGTTGACTATGTCGGTTCAGAATCAATCATCAACCAAAAATAGCCTGTCGGTATACACCTTATACTATTAGTCTTCTTGCCCTATCGGTTATCCATTAACCTCTTACTCTTCAAGCCATGCTATTTTCTATTTTGTTAGCTGGATCTGTTGGTATTTGCATGAAAACTGCATTAATGATATGTTATGTTGTCATTGATGTCAATTGAACCAGTAACGATATTAATGATGTTGTTGATATTGTTGTTATTGTTGATATTGTCTTGTAACTAGTAGGAAGAGATTTGTGAAGGTTATTGTAAACCGGTATGTAAGTTTGTGAGTTGAACCGGTAATCGGAGTAAAACGTTAAACCCTTTCTATGTTATGTAACCGGTAAACCCTACCAGTTGTTTTTGTTAAACCCTAACCGATTAAGGTTGTTGAATTGGTTATGTTGGTTTATGATATGATGTTGAGCGGTAATGATGATGACACGTAAGGTCATTGTATGAAGACAAGTTCAAATTATTTTGGCGTGTTTGTTTGTCTAGGGAAGGAACAAAATGTATTGCATCTAATGCAAAGCACGTGATGAGTTACTGAGCTCGATAAAGCGATAATCAAGGAGCGGTTGAGGTTTTATTGATTGATGAGATGAGATTGCTATGAAATCCAATGGTCATCCTTGTACCAACTTGTTTGTAATCTGGATGAGAGGATTATATTTTTGTTGTGTTACCAACCTAATTGATCTATATTTAAGGTTGATGAAGTTATTTTGTTTAAGTGTTGGCAAGAGTTGGTAGAAATCAGTTGAGTGTGTGATTTCTTAACTAGAGAATGAGTCTATAGTCTGAGTAAAGGTAGGTAGAATCTTAAATGGATCTGATCAAGCAAATGTAGTGCTATTCAGACAGATCAAGAAACTCCTATTGTTTTCTGACAATTATAGTAGAATTGAAATCTCCTAACCGGGTAATCTCTAACAAGCTTGGTTACTTATTAAATCCTCTAACAAGGTGGTCCATTAGATTGGATTTTCAAATCCTCTACTGAGGTTACTTCTTATAGGTTATTTTCTTCTAACAAGGCATTTGCAGTCAATCCCTTAACCAGGTGATTCCTAATAGGATCAGTTCTTAATAGGACTTTTGTAAAAGCTTTAACAGGCTAGGCTCCTAATAGGGCGAACTTCAGAAGAGTTCAAATATTTTCTTGTGAGTCTCATCTCACTATGGTTTTTACCTATTTGGGTTTTCCACGTATAAATACTTGTGTCATGTGGTGAATGTTTTGTGGTTATGATCTTATGATTGATTTGATCAATTATTTCTAATAAGCCATGATAACCGGAAGTGTTGAGAAATGAATCATTTGGATGTTTACAAGGTTGATGTTTTACTATTAAGTTGCTATAACAATCAACCGGTATTCTTCTGAGTATTGATCTTGACAGTGGTATTTCATTGATAAGTTTACTTTGTGAGTTTGAGTTTGAGTTTGGGAAGTTTGTATCAGTTTTTCTAGTTACTGATTCACACCCCCCCCTCTCAATAATCTACCAGATACTTATTCTTTCATCATACCATCAATTGGTATCAGAGCATCTTGGGTCCTTTAAGATCTAAGCCTAACAACTTGAGGAAAAGATATACTAGATCATGGTGAAGAAGGAAGGTCTAAAGTTCAAGAAAGATAACTATAGGATATGGAGCGACAAAATGAAGATCTACATTAAGAGTCTGGTAAGTCGGTATTGGGATCATGTAGAAACTCAGTATATTGCACCTACTGGAACTCTGACTGATGATCAGAAGAAAGAACATCAAGAAAATCATCAAGCACTAGAAGCTATTATCAGTTCCATGTCTAATGTTGAATATGTAGATGTTCATGGTCTTGAAATTGCATATGAAGTATGGAAAAAACTTGAAGAGATTTATAGCGGTGATGAACATGTTAGGATTGCTAAAGAGGAGAGTCTAGAGGAAAGTTTGATGACATGAGGATGTTTGAAGGTGACAATATCCAGCAGTATGGTCAAAGGATAAAAGAGAGAGTCAGTGAAATTAAGAGTGTGGGAGGGAAAGTGGAAGATGCCATAGTAATCAGTAAGGTACTGAGAACCCTGCTATCGGTTCATGCTATTCGAGTTGCAGCTTTTCAGGAGCAAAAGTTCATTGACAAAACTAAGGTAACTCTTGACTCCATCAATGGAAAGCTTACTGTTTTTGAATTAAATGGTTATGATGGTAGTGTACAGAAATCTGAGTCTACATTTAGAGCTTTTGTTTCTAACCCATATGTGAGAAAAAGTAGAGATACTAGTCATGGTTATGAATCTAGATCCAACAGAGATACTGATGATGAAGACAATTTAGTACAGCTTGAAGCATTGTTGGCAAAGTGGTTGCCCAGAGGCACTGGTAAATATAGAGATAAACTACCTTTAAAATGTTTTGCATGCAACAAGATTGGTCACATAGCGGCTAATTGTCCTAATGGTGAAAATGAACACAAGAGAGACAAATTCAAGAAGTATAAGGGTAAAGACAAGAGAGATTGTCTTATTGCTATTGATAGTGGTATCACTGATGAAGAATCTGATGATGATGCTAGTGAAGATATTGTGTTTGTAACTATGAAGGAAGAGATATCAAACCAGAAGGCATTAGTATCCATGATGGATAACTCTAATGATTGGATCATTGATAGTGGTTGTTCACATCATATGACTTTTGATCAGAGCAAATTTATTTCCCTGAAAGAATTTGATGGCGGTGTAGTTAGATTTGGCAATGACTCACCTTGCATGGTTAAAGGTAAAGGAGTTATTTATCTTAATGGGAAGAGCAGTGCAGACGATGTCTACTAGGTTGAAGGTCTAAAGCACAATCTTTTGAGTGTTGCACAACTTAATGATAAAGGATACCCACTAGAGTTTAAAAATTGTATGTGCAAAATCTTTGACAACAAAGGTGAATTGATTTCAATCGGGAAACAAACTAAAGGTAACCTGTTTCATCTCAATTCTAAAGGTAGCAACTATTTTATTGCAAAAATAGATGATAGCTGGCTTTGGCATAGGAGATTTTGTCATATAAACTTTGATAATGTTGTTAAAGTGAGTAAGTCCAAGACAGTGAGAGGTTTGCCTCAGTTATACAAACCAGTTAATGCTCTTTGCAAAGAATGTTAGTTAGGAAAGATGACTTCTTCAACTTTCAAAAGCAAATCCTTCTCAACAGAGAACTTGTTAGATTTGGTTCATACATATCTTTGTGGACCAATAAGAACAAAAAGAATTCAAGGTGATAGATATTTCATTATTTTCACTGATGATTGCTCAAGGATGATGTGGGTTACATTCTTGAAAGATAAGTTTGAAGCTTTTGGTAAGTTCAAGGCATTCAGGGCCTTAGATGAGAAAGAGAGTGGTAAGAAGATAAAATGTCTGAGGATAGATCAAGGCGGTGAATTTACTTATGAGGAATTCACTAGGTACTATGAAGAGAATGGTATCAAATGATGACTTTCTGCATCAAGGTCACCATAGCATAATGGCATCGCAAAAAGAAATAACCAGTCAGTTGTTGAAGCTGCTAAGAAAATGTTGATACAAGGAGGTGTAGCAAAAAACCTTTTGGAGAGAAGCTGTTAGCACAACTGTCTACACAATGAATCGGGTTCTGGTAAAGAGAGGTAAGGAAAAGACTCCTTATGAATATTGGTATGGAAGATCACCTGATGTTAGCTATTTTAAGATATTTGGAAGCAATTTTTTTATTAAGAGAGGTGATTAAATTAGTAAATTTGAGGCTAAGAGTGATGAAGGCATATTTCTTGGCTATTCCACAAAGAGTAAGGCCTACAAATGTTTTAACAACCGGACACGAACAATTGTTGAGAGTGTTGATGTTCGAGTGGATGAATTTCCTAAAGTCTCAAAAGGAACCAGTTTAGAGAAAAATGATGAAGATCCTTGCATTTTGTTTTTGGAACCAGAAACTGTGAAATCTGAAACCGGCAAAGCAAATTCTGATGCACTTGTCCAATTGGAACAGATAAATTCAGAAGATGATGACAAAGAAGAAGCTGAACCTGAACCTGAAGATAATGATCATGTTATTCCTAGATATGTGAGACTGAATCACAATCCTGAGCAGATTATTGGAGATAAGGATGTTGGAGTACTAACCAGAAGAAAAACCAGAGATAATTCTTGCATGATCTCCACCATTGAACCAAGAACTGGTAAGGAGGCATTTGGTGATGATTATTGGGTTAAAGCTATGGAGGAGGAATTGGATCAAATTGAGAACAACACTTGGACCTTAGTACCCCGACTGGTAAATAAGAATGTTATAGGTACCAAATGGGTATACAGGAACAAATTGAATGAAGATGGTGTTGTAGTTCACAACAAGGCAAGATTAGTGTGCAAGGGTTATACTCAAGAGGAAGGAGAAGATTATGGAGAAACTTTTGCACCAATAGCAAGACTAGAAGGTGTCAGAACTTTACTTGCATTTGCAGCCCATAAGAAGTTCAAGGTATATCAGATGGATGTTAAGTTTGCATTTTTGAATGGGATATTGGAAGAAGAGGTATACATAGAGCAGCCAGATGGTTATGCATTGACTAATGAGAAAGACATGGTATGCAGATTGCATAAGGATTTATATGGATTAAAGCAAGAACCCAAAGCATGGTATGAAAGGCTTCATACACATCTAATGAAGATAGGCTTTCTGAGAACTAGTGATGATAGTAACATATATCTCAAGTTTGAAGGAGATGAAATACTGGTCAGTGAAGTATTTGTTGATGATATCTATTTGGAGGTAATGATGTCATAAGCAATAGTTTTGCAGATGAAATGAAAAATGAATTTGAAATGTCTTTAGTAGGGGAAATAAAAAATTCATAGGCTTGCAGATACAACAAATGAAGAATGGTATTTTCATTACACGGTCTAAGTATGTGAAAGAGGTTTTAAAGACATTTGGCATGGGTGACTGTAAACCAATTGGGACACCAATGGTTACAAGTTGTAAGTTGTCCAAGGAAGATGAATCTAAGTCTATTGATGAGAAGGAATACAGGTCAATGATTGGCAAGTTACACTATGTTGTTCACATCAGACCGGACATTGCCCATGCAGTTGGCATAGTTGCTAGATTCCAGAAGAATCCTAAGGAGACACACCTGATAGCAACCAAGAGAATCTTTAGATACCTTATAGGTACTGTTAACTATGGATTATGGTATCCATATGGAGGAAACTTTGATTTGAAGGCATACACAGATGTTTATTGGGCAATAAATGTTGATGACCAGAAAAGCACAACTGGTGGAGCATTTTTTCTTGGAGGAAGGCTTGTTTAATGGAGTAGTAAAAAATAGAGTTGCACTTCACAATCTACTATTGAAGCTGAGTATGTTGCAGCTTATATGAATTGCACATGGGCTATTTGGTTGAGGCATATTTTGGAAGGTTTTAAGATGAAGATTTCAGAACCTATAAAGATCTGATGTGATAACACAAGTGCCATTAATATTTCTAAGAATCATGTTTTGCATGCACGAACCAAGCACATTGAACTGAAGTATCATTTCTTGAGGGAAAAATTTCAAAGTAAAGATGTTATCTTAGAGCATGTTTCTACTAAGGAACAACTTGCAGATATTTTTACCAAACCTTTGCCTAAGACCACTTTTGAGTATCTTAGAAGTCAGTTAGGGGTTTTCCCTCTTCATGAAGTTAGTTGAACATGATGTTGACTGCATCAGCCCCTGAAACATTTGCAAAATTTTATAAGGGTTGATGTAGAAGTGGATGTATTCCACAAGGGGAGCATCAAGTTGTAGTATGTTGTTGATGCACAGTATAAATTGAACATTACATGTTTTACTTTCAATTTGGCATTGTTGTCAAAGGAAGAATTATGTGATTATAAGAAGGAACACCAGTGATAGGCTGAAGACAGAGACCATGTGAATACTTGGTAATGTAAACCAGGATTCCTATTCACAATCACAGCAGCAAAGCAATGGTGTTGATATTTTATATTGCCATCAATGCCAAAGGGGGAGATTGTTGGCATTTGCATGAAGATTGCATTAATGATATGTTATGTTGTCATTGATGTCAGTTGAACTAGTAATGATATTAATGATGTTGTTGATATTGTCTTGTAACCGATAGCAAGAGCTTTGTGAAGGTTATTCTAAACCGGTATATAAGTTTGTGAGTTGAACTGGTAATCGGAGTAAAAGGTTAAACCCTTTCTATGTTATGTAATTGATAAACCCTACCAGTTGTTTTTGTTAAACCTTAATCGATTAAGGTTGTTGAATTGGTTATGTTGGTTTCTGATATTATGTTGAGCGGTAATGATGATGACACATAAGGTCATTGTATGAAGACAAGTTCAAATTATTTTGGCGCATTTGTTTGTCTAGGGAAGGAACAAAATGTATTGTATCTAATGCAAAGCACGTGATGAGTTACCGAGCTTGATAAAATGGTAATCAAGGAGAGGTTGAGGCTTTCTTGATTGATGAGATGAGATTTCTATGAAATCCAATGGTCATGCTTGTACAGAATTTTTTCTAATCTCGATGAGAGGATTAGATTTTTGTTGTGTTACCGACCTAATTGATTTATATTTAAGGTCGATGAAGTTGTTTTGTTTAAGTGTTGGCAAGAGTTGGCATAAATCAGTTGAGTGTGTGATTACTTAACCGGAGAATGAGTTTGTAGCTTGAGTAAAGGCAGATAGAAGCTTAAATGGATCTAATCAAGCAAATGTAGTGTTATTCAGACAAATCAAGAAACTCTTGTTGTTTTCTGACAATTACAGTAGAATTGAAATCTCCTAACCAGGTAAGCTCTAACAAGCTTGGTTACTTAGTAAATCCTCTAACAAGGTGGTCCATTAGATTGGATTTTCAAGTCCTCTACTGAGGTTACTCCTTACAGGGTATTTTCTTCTAACAAGGCATTTGCAATCAATCCCTTAACCGGGTGATTCCTAACAAGATTAGTTCTTAACAGAACTTTTGTAAAAGCTTTAATAGGCTAGGCTCCTAATAGGGTGAACTTCAAAAGAGTTCAAATATTTTCTTGTGAGTCTCATCTCACCGTGGTTTTTACCTATTTGGGTTTTCCACATATAAATACTTGTGTCATGTGGTGAATGTTTTGTAGTTATGATCTTATGATTGATTTGATCAATTATTTTTGATAAGGCATGATAACCAGAAGTTTTGAGAAATGAATTGTTTGGATGTTTACAAGGTTGATGTTGTTTATTGTTAAGTTACTATAACAGTCAACAGGTATTCTTATGAGTATTGATCTTGACAGTGGTATTTCATTGATAAGTTTACTTTGTGAGTTTGAGTTTGAGTTTGGAAAGTTTGTATAAGTGTTTCTAGTTACTGATTCACCCCCCCCCCGGTCCTCCCCCTCTCAGTAATCTACCAGATACTTATTCTTTCATCATAGCATCAAGATCATTATTAGCCCAGACCTCATCTCAACCAATTTTCCATGAAGACAAGCTCATCACTTCTTACCCTTCCTTTTCTGTCTCGGTAGCCCATCATGCCTTCTCTTCATTTGGTGAAAGAATCTTCATCCGGTGGGAGTCTTGCTTGCTTACTTGTTGCATGGTTACCAATTGATGCAACACCTACTTTCTGCTTGTCCCTTGCTTGCTTATCGATGAACAAGTTTATTGGTTGATATGACACCTTCCTGCATACTGGACCGGTATTCAATCTTCTTCACAAAGTTCATATCAACCAATTATAATTGAGCTCCCCGGTTCACCAAACTTGATGTGGTTTCAATCACAGACTCATGCCAATGTTATGAGCATATATTCTAAACCACAACATCTGAATCCTCTCCAATCGTCTGTACCAGTTTCTTGATCACTGCTTTGTTTCTATTTACCAGTTGACAATACTCATGCCTGCATATCGGTAACACCCATGAGAACACCATGCCCACAACAACTCCAATACTAATTGACATCAATGACAATACAATGCCAAAATTATGGTACTGAACTGATATCTCTATGTATATGTGTTGTCTCATATTCTGGGCAAGAATTGTATTATTTCCTCACTCAAGTTTATGCTTGTAGGTCACTTTCACATTCATAGATTCATCCTCTATTTTATGGAACTATTATATCTAGTTCTATTGTCTGACTCTCTAATTCATAAAATTTATCTCTATTTACTTTGTTATGTAGACTAATGATATTATGAATAAATTTAAAGGGTTAATGAATTTCTAGGGGACACGTTCTTGTAGGTCAACCCTAACAAGGAGTATCTTTATAATTGTGTCAAATGATTGAAGTTAATAATATTTAACTATACAAATGAGCCCATGGTGAATATATGTTGATATCAATTCATTTTAGCACAATAGTGTGAAAATTCCTTTAGTTTACTCTAGGATGAGAGGATATTCAAATATATGAATGTGTAAAATAAATGCAATTGAAATATTTTAAATGTCGATGGCAATAATTTGTACACATATGTTTAGTTGGCTCATAATAGCTAGTGGAATAGGCAAGAGTCAACCAAACTTGAATTTAAATTATTATTATTATGAAAACAATAAGATGACATAGATGTCGACACCTCTTCCCTTTTTTTCTAAACAAGCAAGTTACAACGTGATGAGTAAGAGTACAACATTTAAATGAAAAGTCATCTTTCAATCATGATGCCATGAGTAGGGGGATCTTGTCCATCAAATTCATCCAAGGGTTTAACTTGACCTAGTTGAATGCCTTTGTGGGTTTGAATCGTGGTGGATTGCATAATCAAGAAAAATGTCATTATTTACCTCAATTGTGCTCAACTAATTGAGCTATAACCCTTTGGCTCATAATAGATAATGGAATGGGTGAGAGCCAACAAAACTTGAATTTAAAATTTGGAAATTCAAATGTTAGATCTATAGATGCAATAATACTCTTGTACGTCAAAAAATAATCTAAGATGATAAAATGATAAAGTCTAAACAATGAATGGAACTTTGATCAAGAGATGTCCAATAAATGTAACTTAATGTGGGAAAATATGCAACTGTGGATAAAATGCAAATTACTGTACATAAATATCTCTATATAAGAACATTTGAAGATTAAAATAAAAACCCATTTTGATACAAAATTACATCATTTATCAGTACATAATGACAATAAAGCGTTGTTTCAAAACAAGCTCAAAAATGATGATGTCTATGGGACCACCACAATGCACCTGCCTATAATGTATTTATATTAATTAGACTTATAAAATACATAATAGGTGGTTGTATTCTGGTGACCCCATCTTCATTTGCCAAGACTAGGGGAGATGGCCCTATATGTGTGCACCGTAATTTTGTGCTTTTCAAAATCCTATGTGGATATTTCAAATTATTCTCACTTTTGTACAACCATTGAGTTGTCAAGTCCCCTACTTAAAAAAAACATTTTGAAGTCCACATGGTCAAACATGATGCTACATCAACATTATTTTTGCAAAGCTATCCAAAATGGTCCCAAATTGTGATAAGACCAATAAGTATGCACTAAGTCATGTTTACATGTGCACTGATGTGATATCACATGATCGGTATTTTAAAAAAAATTATAGGTTCTTTTTTTAAGATAAACATTGAATGACATTTTTAGGATAGCACTATTGGTCCCATTTTATTCAACTACCATAACATGTATTGGACCCCTCTCACCTATTGATCCCTCTCCTCTAAATACAAATTAACATAACTATACATAGTTCTCCCGAAAATGATATTGAAATGAAAGACTAATAAGAGTACTATTACATAAGTTAATCAATCACTTAAGAGTATTGTTACTTACATTAACAAGGATTTGTGGAAAATAATGAGTTGTAAGTATGGGGTAAGTGAAGTGACAAGCAAGCTTAAATTGGAAGATAGCAAGGACGTAATGATCAATGCATGACATCTGAGAGATTATAATGTTTGCAAAAGGACTGTGACGCGTTGGTCTTGAGTGTTGGCTTGATGATGATTGTAATGAATAACTTCATTTGTTGTTATTGATGAAACACATACACACACATATGTTCATATTGTCTACCGGTGTGACTTCAAAGTTGTTTATATTACAACCGGTATACTAGAAGTTTATATCTAACTGGTACATGGTGAAAACCGATATATACATGGAGACAACCAATGTGTATTTATATATGGAAATACATAACTCGGCAACAACCTGAAGATCCAACATAGATTATCAAAGAAGCATCAAAGGACAAACGGTTTATATGTTTAACTCCAACTGGTATTCATTGATTATGTGATGAGTTATCACTAGTCGTGATGAGTTATCCTTACCAACAATTTTTGGCGGTATTTTTGTGATGACTTATGATTGTTTGACCAGATACACTGCACCTAGGAAATTGTGATATGATTTCTAAAGGCCGACATAAAATCTAAATGTCTATATATTGATATCACAATGAATTATTTTGTATGAGTGAAGGAGATATGTTATGAGATGATTTGATGGGAAGGAAGAAGTGTTAAGTTACAGAGTATGTTGGTAATGAAGTTTTGAGTGCACAGAAGAGGATCTATTCAAGCAAGTTGTGCTACTACTAGATCACACCACCTGTTGTTTTCTAATCACTACAACAGTCAAATCCCCTAACCGGGTAAGCTCTAACAAGATTCATTGTACAAATCCTCTAACCAGGCAATCCATTAGCTTGGATTCAGAAATCCTCTACCAAGGTTACTCCTTATAGGGTACTACCTTTTACAGGGTATAGATTTTAACTAAGCTTTGGGATATTTAACAGGATTCGCTCCTAGCAAAGCAATGTTTTGTAGACCTTAATCGTTCAATTATCTATTACTGTAGATAGTTAACTTGTGAGTCCCATCCCACCGTGGTTTTTCCCATTTGGGTTTTTCACATATAAACACTTGTGTTATGGTGGATATTTTAATTATTGTGGATGTTGTTATATCATTTTGGATTGCATGCATATTGTTTAACAAACTTGTTAAGTATATCTACCAGTCAGTGTTTAAAGTAGTATTATTTTTGGTGTCACTGATTCACCCCACCCCCCCCTCTTAGTTCTTTACAAGTCCATCAATTGGTATTAGAGCTTAACTTCTTTAAAGCCTAATCTCTTGGAAGGAAACCCTAAAGCCACCATGGGGGACATGAGCTACTTTGAGATGGCTAAGGTGGCTAAGGAGCTTGAAGCTAGTAGAAATGAGATTGAAACCCTAAGGGTCAAATTGAAAGCTTCTCAAGTCAAAAGGAGAGAGATAACTGAACAACTGTTAGAAATATCTGATAATAGTTCTTCAGATGAGGCTAATATTGATGCTTTAGCTGAGGAAGTTGAAAAACTAAACAATGAAAAGCTAAATCTGAGGAGAGAGATAGAAGGCCTTACTATCTGCATGAGTCAGGAACTGGAAGCCAGAAGAACTGCTGAAGATCTAATCAACGAAAGATATCATGAGATTTCCAACATCAAGTGAGAGAATGCTACTTTGCAGGAGCATTGGAATGTAGAGAAAGAAGAAAAAGAGACCTTACAACTAGATCTTGAATTGGCATCATTTCTGAGAGAGACTATGTCAAAACATAATGAAAATCTTAATAGACAACTCACTGAAGCGAATGGGAAACTGGAAAAGTTCAACAAAAGTTCTACCTTGCAAGATGAGCAAATTAAATCACAAAGGATGAACGGTGATACCTCTGGACTTGGTTTTCACACATCTGAGAAAGGAGAATCTTCTGGTACCAAGAGAAACACTCATAAGGACAAAACTACTCCTAAGGCTAAAAAGCCTACCAGTAAGAAGGTTTTTAAACCTGTTTGCTTTGTTTGCCATAAACCTAGTCATACTACAAATGTGTGTAGAAACAAACCTAATGGAAATGCAAGCTACAATACAAATACTAGGTATATGTCCAGCAAATTTGAAGGTCATTGTTTCACATGCAAAATGTATGGACATAGATTAGTTGAATGCAAATATGAAGCAAATAATCCAGTACCGCATATGAATCCAAGATCAAATGGCAACTAGATGAGAAATTATGATAACCAGGGCAACATGAACTGGCAAAGACCCTATGTCAACCGGTTTAGTCCATTTGAGATGGAAAAGGTAACAAATGTCATTTGCACCATCTGTAACAATTTTGTTCATGTGGCTATGAATTACAAAAGGAGAAATGGAAGAGGCAATGCAGGACCTTGGAGATCATCTGGAATGGCCTGCTATCATTTTCATAAACTGGGACACATGGCAAAGTTTTGTAGAACCAGAAAGAACAAACCAGTTAATCATTCTAAAGATCAGAAAGGCAAGCAGAAGGTCAATATTGAAGAATCCAAAGAAGAAATGAATCGAATATGGAAGAAGAAGAGTGATGATTTACCTGGAGAAGAAACTAATCCTTCACCCAGTGTGGAGAATCCTACACTAGTGAACTGAGCCTTTCAATATGGCTAAGGGGAGCATAGCGGTAAATCTACTTCCTGACCCCTTGAAAAGAATGAGTGAGCAAAGAAAGGATTGCTAGCTGATTTTAGTCAAAATTGTATCATAATTTGAGTGATCAAGCTGATTTGAAGGTTAGTGAAGACTGAATTGGTGTGCAATTGAGTAATCAACCAGTAAACGAGGCATCGCGCGTAAAATAAGGTATTTCTTTGAAAAATCCTGCTTTGAATCTAGTCTATTTGAAATGGCATCATCTTCTAAACCAATAGAGAAATCGATGATCACATCTGAACCTATGGAGGTTGTGAAGTCGGAACAAATTGTGTCTTATAATGCTTTATCTCAAGTTCCTAACGGTGTCATAGTGAAAGGAGATTTATCTAGCTACATTGATTGCGAAATTGAGGATTTAGGATCATTGTCAATATATTCTCAGTTGAAATCCCTTTGCGATGAAAACAGAAAGATTCAACTTGAGTATATTAGGGTTTATGAGAAAGGTTTTCATAATGTAGCTTATCTTCTTGAAGATTTTGAAGAGGAACATATCTGAATTATTTTGAGTCGTGTTCATGGGGAAAACATGTATTTGGAAAGGACTCACACTATAACCAAGGAGGTTATTCAAGCAGTAACTGGTTTTTGCTCAATCGGTGAAGTACCTAAGCTGAGGTGAATTTCAAAAATGATAGTAAACACTTTAACTGCATCAACCTCTGATGGGCGTTCTTTTTCTGTCAATAACATCAAGGACCCAGCGGTTAAGTTGGAAGCTATGGTTATAGGCTACCGGATATTCTATTCTAGTATAATGAACAGTGTACCATCTGCAGCAATGCATACTACTTATAAAATGATAGCTGAAAATGCTAATTATGACCTATGTGAGGCCATATGGAGCCAATTAATGTTGAATCTTCCATCTATCAAGAAGGACAACAGCCAAAAGTTTAAATTTGGCCAGTTGTTGATTGGTCTATTCTTTTATTTCCAGAATTTCCTATCGGGATATGGTGATCTTGAATGGTCTAAGGATCTACCGGTAACTGTCCAAATTAAGAACAACATTGAGGTTGTGAGGAACACCTTCTCCGCTGCAATGAATAAATATTTCAATGAATTTCAGAAGAAAATGAGTATGAAGGTAAGGCTACCTGAGGATGTGGTGAAAAAATTTGCTAAGGACATCATTTTCACAGTAACCATTGATTTCTATCTAATGGAGGCTATTTAGCCTAGAGAAGATGAAATGGAAGATATAACCTATGAAGTCAATTATGACTTATTGATCGATTATGCCAATAACCTGTTGGCATCTCTAGAGGATAAAAAGAAGGCAAGATTGGATACAGTTGAAGTTTAAACTGCAAAAGCTGAAACTAGTAGTGTTCCAACCATAAGTGGTAAAGGTAAGAGGAAGAAGGCTGAGCATGCACCTCCAGTAATAAAAAGTACTAGAGTGACACGAAGTGTCCAAACTAAAAAGGAACCGGAACCTAAAGTATATGTAAAGAAGGAGACTACATCAAAGAAAAGAGGTCAGAAACTGATTCTCCAAGCAGAATCTGAAAGTACTGATACTGAGGAGGAACCCAAGAAAGTGAAAGCAAATGGTAAAGAAGTCAAACCAGTGAAAGAAGTGCCAAAGGCAACTATGCCTATTAATGTCTAAACTTTCAAGCCTAAGAGTAATTTTGAGAGAACAGTGAAGACATTAGGAAGAAACAAATTTGATAATGTCAAAGATCATTTTGATTCATTCAATGAAGATCAAAAGGATCAAATTGTTCAACAAGTAATCAATTATTTGTGCCATTACAATAGATTACCTCATGATATTGAAAAGGATATTTCTAATTCCTTACATACTATTCTTTTGAATAAATGGGAGGAAACTGTGAAGAAAGAAAAAGAAATTATAGATGATGTATTTATGCAATATTTTTCTGATTTGTTAAAGGATTAGTTAAATGAATTACTTGATAAGTACAAAGTCCATTTTTCTTTCAAGACAAGAAGATTGAAGCTACTTAGTGGAAAGGTGCAAAATGTTGAAACTAAGACTCATCAGATTGATTGTAATATCCAACAGATGCAAGAGCTTATACATTCTTCTAAGGATGAGCAAGATACTGTTGATGTACCTAAAATGGATGAGGAAAAAATTGTGCAATCTGATGTTGTCTATCATGTCAAGAAGAAGGATGACACTATTTCCCAATGAGTCATACTTGTTGATGATATTCAAGAAGCAATAGATCTATCTGGAAACGTTACTGCACCAGATATGTAGCCACCGACAATTTTAGACTCACAGGTTACTTCAGTTGAGATATCAACAACTCAACCAGGAGTGGATATTCCACCAGCCAAGGAACAACTAGTGAAACTCCAACTCCCACCGGTTTCACAGGCCACTCAGAAGGAATCTTATGAAAAAGTTGATACACAAATTTCTAAACAAGAACCAGAGAAAGAACAACAGAAAGAAAAGATTAATAAGGTAACATCTGTTGAACCGGTAAAATCATTAGTCATACAACAAACTGATAAAGATGATGATGACTCATTAGGCATTTTAGGGCCTATAATTATTGATAATATGAGTGCATCAGAAATGATGAAGATTGCAACTGTTATGCAATCTAGGGCACACAAGAAGAGACTTAAAGAACAGAGAATGGAAGCAGAAACCATTCAGAATGTTATGGATATTCTGACAAGTCTACTACCGAAAACTGCTACAGGGCATTTGACAACTCCTATTTGCAAACTTGGTCAATTGGTTGCTGATGCATCTGACCAACTTAAGTCCCTAGAAGAAGCAGCGCAAACTTATGCTGAGAAGAGTTATAGGAAGAAGCGTGGAGAGCAGCTTATGAAAGAGATTGATACAGGAAAAATTGCTCCATCTCTTAATAAAGAATTATTAAGAAAAGATATTGAAATAAGAGGGAAAATTCTTGCATCTACTTCTAATGTTTCATTATTTTATTCTAATATCAATAACAGGCGAATTGAAACAGGGAAAGAGCTAGAGAAGATATGCAATGCATATGTACCACTACAAGATTCTATTTTTACTTTTGGCAAATCCGTGGATGATTTGGAAAACAGGTTAGATACCTATGATTTTGAAAAGGCAAAAAGACTCTGATCCCTAAAGGAATTGAAGAATCTACTCAAACCCCAAGTGGACATATTGCAAAGAGCCTACAAGAATGTGGAAGCAATTTTGGCTACTCCAGAAACATGTACACTTGATTCAATGGAAGAGTTCTATACTCAGATTATGACCACAATTGAGATCACTGAGAACTTGCTGGAGACATGGGAATATGCTTTTTCTCAATTGAAGCGAAACTTTAGTGATATTTTTCCGAGGATCACACTGCATACATCTTGATTCAGATTTTCAAGTTTTTGTACATGTAAAACATTTTGCTACAAATTTTTCTATATATATATATTTATTTTTCTTTTTAATTTGGCATCGTTGTCAAAGGGGGAGTAGAAATATGTATGTGTGTTGTGAAAATTTTGTGTGTTGTATGTAGTAAGGGGGAGTATATATATGTGTACAAATTTTTTTTTGTAAGCACACTTAGCGGTATCACTGTAAAATTTTCTAAGTGTTGCCATCAATGCCAAAGGGGGAAATTGTTGGCTTGATGATGATTGTAATGAATAACTTCATATGTTGTCATTGATGAAACACATACACACACATATGCTCACATTGTCTATTGGAGTGACTTCAAAGTTGTTTATATTACAACCGGTATACTAGAAGTTTATATCTAACCGGTACATGGTGATAATCGGAATATACATGGAGACAACCAGTGTGTATTTATATATGGATATACATAACTCGGTGACAACCTAAAGATCCAGCGGAGATTATCAAAGGAGCATCAAAGGACAAACGGTTTATATGTTTAACACCAACCAGTATTCATTGATTATGTGATGAGTTATCACTAGTCGTGATGAGTTATCCTTACCAACAATTTTTGGTGGTATTTTTGTGATGAGTTATAATTGTTTGACCAGATACACTGCACCTAGGAAATTGTGATATAATTTCTAGAGGCCGACATGAAATCTAAATGTCTATATATTGACATCACAATGAATTATTTTGTATAAGTGAAGAAGATATGTTATGACATGATTTGATATGAAGACAGAAGTGTTAAGTTGCAGAGTATGTTGGTAATGAAGGTTTGAGTGCGCGGAAGAGGATCTATTCAAGAAAGTTGTGCTACTACTAGATCACACCACCTGTTGTTTTCTAATCACTGCAATAGTCAAATCCCCTAACCAGGTAAGCTCTAACAAGATTCATTGTACAAATACTCTAACCAGGTGATCCATTAGTTTGGATTCAGAAATCCTCTACCGAGGTTACTCCTTACAAGGTACTGCCTTTTATAGGGTATATCTTTTCACTAAGCTGTGGGATCTTTAATAGGATTTGCTCCTAGAAGAGAAACTTTTTGTAGACCTTAATCGGTCAGTTATCTATTACTGTAGATAGTTAACTTGTAAGTCCCATCTCACCATGGTTTTTCCCATTTGGGTTTTCCACATATAAACACTTGTGTTATAGTGGATGTTTTACTTATTGTGGGTGTTGTTATATCATTTTGGATTGCATACATATTGTTTAAAAAACTTGTTAAGTATATCTACTGATTAAGTAGTATTGTTTTTTGGGTCACTGATTCACCCCCCACCCCCCCTCCCCCCTCTCACTGCTTTACAAGTCCATCATTGAGGATAGTGCCTTGCCCCTACAATTTTCCCTATTATTCCCTCTGATCTGATGCAGAGCATCATGAAAAAACAACCAAGAACCCCAAATCAACCATGGAGTCCCAATCATAGGGTGCTCAATGACCCAAAACCATCATCAATCTATAGCCTTGATAGGTTTGAGGCATATAACAACATTCAGTCAATCTAATATCAAAACCTTCATACATTAGTTTCAAATCAACTCCTTCAATATCACCACAAACATCATTGTCTCCAAAACACCAGATAACTCAACATCTTTCCATCTCATAACACAATGTTAAACAATTCAAAAAAAAGCTTACCATTTACCTTCAAGCCCTCAACATCAATATTCTTCCCTCCAAGACTCCATTAAACCCATGCTCAAAACATCTTTCAAATCTGTCCCAGTTTTAACAATTTTTCTACCCTGTAATCTGTTATTCACATCCTGAAAACAAAGCAACATTTTGGAAATCGCTCCAGTGGAATGATAGATAACTAGGCCTAATAAACCATATGTAAAACGTGTAATGATCCAACAGTGAAAATAAAAGATATGATCTCTGCACCAAGGCCTATTTTGACTGTCACAAAAAAAATCAGAAATGTGCACGCCCAATCTGACTAGGGCATCAAATTACTCACACAATACCAAACCATTCAATACAAAATCAAAACCATATTGAATTAAATTCAATCCACTTCTAAAATCTAGAATATAACAACTTTTGGATGGTTACATTGTGAGATATCAACAAATCCTTGTGACTAACACTGTTAATGAGGGTTTCCAGGCAGTTTTTAGTAAAATCCTCATGTCTCATTCATTTCACAATGAAAATGTTCCAAACCAAAACCAAAGGAAGTATTATTCATTACCCTATCTAATAATACTATTGACACATTGTTTCCAGACTATACAGGTCACACAAGGCCTGGAAACAACTCAGAAATAGTTAAAACTAATCAAAATAACAAGAATTGAGTGCACCAAAATATACCAAAATGTTCTCCTTCCTCAAAATCTCAACTTGGATTGATAATAAAATGGTATTTAAATCCTCTTGACCATTCATACCTTCCTAACTACCTCCGAGACCAATGGAAACCAACTCTTCATCATTTTTGTTGCATGGTTGCAATGTTGTTTGTGCAGCTTTTAGGCAACTTTTACATTTTTTGCAATAATGACTCCAAAATTTACATGGACCCACTAAATATTCAAAAATGGACTAAACATAACATATTACATCCATTTTACCCTTCGTTGGGTATTTTACATATTTTTGACCTTCTTGACCCAACTAGGACCCATTAGGACAACTTGAGCAAGTTTTACAAATTGTTACAATTATGGCTCATAGCCCTTTACATTTTGACTCAATGGACTCAAATACATTAAAATGACCATATAAACTCAAATATGAGTGAAATGACTGATGGCATGATCTTTAACCTCTTGGTGTACCTTTGTGCTAGGTGCACTTGCACCATACTACCGACCTTGAAAGCTTTCCAAGTCCCTTGGAAACATAGGGATAATAACCTGCAAGAAAAAAATTAGACGGAAACCTTCATCTTTGTATTCATTTAACCTTTGCCTCTTTATGCCTCTTTGTCTTCTTGTATGCCTCTATTATCTATGCCTTCAGGCAATCATTCAGTTACTCCTATTAATGGAGTTTGCAATGGCTGCTACATAGGGTGCTTTCACCAACCATAAGTCCACCTCTCTAGGCTGCATCACCTCACCAACAAATAATCACTCTTGCCTCACCTAGGAGTCCTCTCTGTCCCTCTCCCTAGTCTCTTGGCAACCAATGGACCATTCCATCGCCCTAGACCATCTCTTTGGTCCTTGACAGACCTTTCTTGTCTGCCCACACACAACACCAACTTCCTCTTGCAACTGGATGGACAAGCACCTACAACCAAACATAGCACAAACACCAAACAACTTTTCCAACTCAGACATTTTGCTGAGCTCTGATACCAATTTGATGCAGAGCATCATGAAAAACCAACCAAGAACCCCAAATCAACCATGGAGTCCCAATCTTAGGGTGCTCAATGACCCAAAACCATCATCAATCTGCAACCTTGATAGGTTTGAGGCATATAACAACATTCAGTCAATCCAATATCAAAACCCTCATACATTAGTTTCAAATCAACTCCTTCAATATCAACACAAACATCATTGTCTCCAAAACACCAGATAACTCAACATCTTTCCATCTCATAACACAATCTTAAACAATTCAAAAACAAGCTTACCATTTACCTTCTAGCCCTCAACATCAATCTTCTACCTTCCAAGAGTCCATTAAACCCATGCTCCAAACATCTTTCAAATATGTCCCAGTTTTAATAGTTTTTCTACCATAATATGTTATTTACATCCTGCAAACCAAGCAACATTTTGGAAATCACTCCAGTGGAATGATAGATAACTAGGCCTAATAAAACATATGTAAAACTTGTAAAGATCCAACGGTGAAATTAAAAGACATGATCTCTGCACCAAGGCCTATTTTGACTGTCACAAAAAAAATCAGAAATATGCATGCCCAATCTGACTAGGGCATCAAATTACTCACACAATACCAAACCATTCAATACCAAATCAAAATCATATTGAATTAAATTCAATCCACTGCTAAAATCCAGAATATAACAACTTTTGGATGGTTACATTGTGAGATATCAACAAATCCTTGTGACTAACACTGTTAATGAGGGTTTCCAGACAGTTTTTAGTAAAATCCTCATGTCTCAGTCATTTCACAATGAAAATGTTCCAAACCAAAACCAAAGGAAGTATTATTCATTACCCTATCTAATAATACTATTGATACATTGTTTCCGGGCTATACAGGTCACACAAGGCCTGGAAACAACTCGGAAATAGTTAAAACCAATCAAAATAACAAGAATTGAGTGCACCAAAATATACCAAAATGTTCTCCTTCCTCAAAATCTCGACTTGGATTGATAATACAATGGTATTTAAATCCTCTTGACCATTCATACCTTCCTAACTACCTCCGAGACCAATGGAAACCAACTCTTCATCATTTTTGTTGCATGTTTGCAATGTTGTTTGTGCAACTTTTAGGCAACTTTTACATTTTTTGCAAGAATGACTCCAAAATTTACATGCACCCTCTAAATATTCAAAAATGGACTAAACATAACATACTACATCCATTTTACCCTTCCTTGGGTATTTTACATATTTTTGACCTTCTTGACCCAACTAGGACCCATTAGGACAACTTGAGCAAGTTTTACAAATTGTTACAATTATGGCTCATAGCCCTTTACATTTTGACTCAATGGACTCAAATACATTAAAATGACCATATAAACTCAAATATGAGTGAAATGACTAATGGCATGATCTTTAACCTCCTGGTGTACCTTTGTGCTAGGTGCTCTTGCACCATACTACCACCTTGAAAGCTTTCCAAGTCCCTTGGAAACATAGGGATAATATCCTGCAAGAAAAAAAATTAGACGAAAACCTTCATCTTTGTATTCATTTAACCTTTGCCTCTTTATGCCTCTTTGTCTTCTTGTATGCCTCTGTTATCTATGCCTTCAAGCAATCATTCAGTTACTCCTATTAATGGAGTTTGCAATGGCTGCTACATAGGGTGCTTTCGCCAACCATAAGTCCACCTCTCCAGGCTGCATCACCTCACCAACAAACAATCACTCTGGCCTCACCTAGGAGTCCTCTCTATCCCTCTCTCCCTAGTCTCTTGGCAACCAATGGACCATCCCATGGCCCTAGACCATCTCTTTGGCCCTTGACAGACCTTCCTTGTCTACCCACACACAACACCAACTTCCTCTTGCAACTGGATGGACAAGCACCTACAACCAAACATAACACAAACACCAAACAACTTTTCCAACCCAGACCTTTTGCTGAGCTCTGATACCAATTTGATGCAGAGCATCACGAAAAACCAACCAAGAACCCCAAATCAACCATGGAGTCCCAATCTTAGGGTGCTTAATGACCCAAAACCATGATCAATCTGCAACCTTGATAGGTTTGAGGCATATAACAACATTCAGTCAATCCAATATCAAAACCTTCATACATTAGTTTCAAATCAACTCCTTCAATATCAACACAAACATCATTGTCTCCAAAACACCAGATAACTCAACATCTTTCCATCTCATAACACAATGTTAAACAATTCAAAAACAAGCTTACCATTTGCCTTCTAGACCTCAACATCAATCTTCTGCCCTCCAAGAGTCCATTAAACCCATGCTCCAAACATCTTTCAAATCTGTCCCAGTTTTAATAGTTTTTCTACCGTAATATGTTATTTACATCCTGCAAACCAAGCAACATTTTGGAAATCGCTCCAGTCGAATGATAGATAATGAGGCCTAATAAAACATATGTAAAACTTGTAAATATCCAATGATGAAATTAAAAGATATGATCTCTGCACCAAGGCCTATTTTGACTGTCACAAAAAAAATCAAAAATGTGCATGCCCAATTCGACTAGGGCATCAAATTACTCACACAATACCAAACCATTCAATACCAAATCAAAATCATATTGAATTAAATTCAATCCACTGCTAAAATCCAGAATATTACAATTTTTGGATGGTTACATTGTGAGATATCAACAAATCCTTGTGACTAACACTGTTAATGAGGGTTTCCAGGCAGTTTTTAGTAAAATCCTCATATCTCATTCATTTCACAATGAAAATGTTCCAAACCAAAACCAAAGGAAGTATTATTCATTACCCTATCTAATAATACTATTGATACATTGTTTCCGGGCTATACAGGTCACACAAGGCCTGGAAACAACTCGGAAATAGTTAAAACCAATCAAAATAACAAGAATTGAGTGCACCAAAATATACCAAAATGTTCTCCTTCCTCAAAATCTCGACTTGGATTGATAATACAATGGTATTTAAATCCTCTTGACCATTCATACCTTCCTAACTACCTCCGAGACCAATGGAAACCAACTCTTCATCATTTTTGTTGCATGTTTGCAATGTTGTTTGTGCGACTTTTAGGCAACTTTTACATTTTTTGCAAGAATGACTCCAAAATTTACATGCACCCTCTAAATATTCAAAAATGGACTAAACATAACATATTACATCCATTTTACCCTTCCTTGGGTATTTTACATATTTTTGACCTTCTTGACCCGACTAGGACCCATTAGGACAACTTGAGCAAGTTTTACAAATTATTACAATTATGGCTCATAGCCCTTTACATTTTGACTCAATGGACTCAAATACATTAAAATGACCATATAAACTCAAATATGAGTGAAATGACTGATGGCATGATCTTTAACCTCCTGGTGTACCTTTGTGCTAGGTGCTCTTGCACCATACTACCGACCTTGAAAGCTTTCCAAGTCCCTTGGAAACATAGGGATAATATCCTGCAAGAAAAAAAATTAGACGGAAACCTTCATCTTTGTATTCATTTAACCTTTGCCTCTTTATGCCTCTTTGTCTTCTTGTATGCCTCTGTTATCTATGCCTTCAAGCAATCATTCAGTTACTCCTATTAATGTAGTTTGCAATGGCTGCTACATAGGGTGCTTTCGCCAACCATAAGTCCACCTCTCCAGGCTACATCACCTCACCAACAAACAATCACTCTTGCCTCACCTAGGATTCCTCTCCATGCCTATCTCCCCAGTCTCTTGGAAACCAATGCACCATCCCATGGCCCTAGACCATCTCTTTGGCCCTTGACAGACCTTCCTTGTCTACCCACACACAACACCAACTTCCTCTTGCAACTGAATGGACAAGCACCTACAACCAAACATAACACAAATACCAAACAACTTTTCCAACCCAGACCTTTTGCTGAGCTCTGATACCAATTTGATGCAGAGCATCATGAAAAACCAACCAAGAACCCCAAATCAACCATGGAGTCCCAATCTTAGGGTGCTCAATGACCCAAAACCATCATCAATCTGCAACCTTGATAGGTTTGAGACATATAACAACATTCAGTCAATCCAATATCAAAACCTTCATACATTAGTTTCAAATCAACTCCTTCAATATCAACACAAACATCATTGTCTCCAAAACACCAGATAACTCAACATCTTTCCATCTCATAACACAATGTTAAACAATTCAAAAACAAGCTTACCATTTGCCTTCCAGCCCTCAACATCAATCTTCTGCCCTCCAAGAGTCCATTAAACCCATGCTCCAAACATCTTTCAAATCTATCCCAGTTTTAATAGTTTTTCTACCATAATATGTTATTCACATCCTGCAAATCAAGCAACATTTTGGAAATCGCTCCAGTCAAATGATAGATAACGAGGCCTAATAAAACATATGTAAAACTTGTAAATATCCAACGATGAAATTAAAAGATATGATCTCTGCGCCAAGGCCTATTTTGACTGTCACAAAAAAAATCAGAAATGTGCATGCCCAATTCAACTAGAGCATCAAATTACTCACACAATACCAAACCATTCAATACCAAATCAAAATCATATTGAATTAAATTCAATCCACTGCTAAAATCCAGAATATTACAATTTTTGGATGGTTACATTGTGAGATATCAACAAATCCTTGTGACTAACACTGTTAATGAGGGTTTCCAGGCAGTTTTTAGTAAAATCCTCATATCTCATTCATTTCACAATGAAAATGTTCCAAACCAAAACCAAAGGAAGTATTATTCATTACCCGATCTAATAATACTATTGATACATTGTTTCCAGGCTGTACAGGTCACACAAGGCCTGGAAACAACTCGGAAATAGTTAAAACCAATCAAAATAACAAGAATTGAGTGCACCAAAATATACCAAAATGTTCTCCTTCCTCAAAATCTCGACTTGGATTGATAATACAATGGTATTTAAATCCTCTTGACCATTCATACCTTCCTAACTACCTCCGAGACCAATGGAAACCAACTCTTCATCATTTTTGTTGCATGTTTGCAATGTTGTTTGTGCGACTTTTAGGCAACTTTTACATTTTTTGCAAGAATGACTCCAAAATTTACATGCACCCTCTAAATATTCAAAAATGGACTAAACATAACATATTACATCCATTTTACCCTTCCTTGGGTATTTTACATATTTTTGACCTTCTTGACCCGACTAGGACCCATTAGGACAACTTGAGCAAGTTTTACAAATTATTACAATTATGGCTCATAGCCCTTTACATTTTGACTCAATGGACTCAAATACATTAAAATGACCATATAAACTCAAATATGAGTGAAATGACTGATGGCATGATCTTTAACCTCCTGGTGTACCTTTGTGCTAGGTGCTCTTGCACCATACTACCGACCTTGAAAGCTTTCCAAGTCCCTTGGAAACATAGGGATAATATCCTGCAAGAAAAAAAATTAGACGGAAACCTTCATCTTTGTATTCATTTAACCTTTTCCTCTTTATGCCTCTTTGTCTTCTTGTATGCCTCTGTTATCTATGCCTTCAAGCAATCATTCAGTTACTCCTATTAATGGAGTTTGCAATGGCTGCTACATAGGGTGCTTTCGCCAACCATAAGTCCACCTCTCCAGGCTGCATCACCTCACCAACAAACAATCACTCTGGCCTCACCTAGGAGTCCTCTCTATCCCTCTCTCCCTAGTCTCTTGGCAACCAATGGACCATCCCATGGCCCTAGACCATCTCTTTGGCCCTTGACAGACCTTCCTTGTCTACCCACACACAACACCAACTTCCTCTTGCAACTGGATGGACAAGCACCTACAACCAAACATAACACAAACACCAAACAACTTTTCCAACCCAGACCTTTTGCTGAGCTCTGATACCAATTTGATGCAGAGCATCATGAAAAACCAACCAAGAACCCCAAATCAACCATGGAGTCCCAATCTTAGGGTGCTCAATGACCCAAAACCATCATCAATCTGCAACCTTGATAGGTTTGAGACATATAACAACATTCAGTCAATCCAATATCAAAACCTTCATACATTAGTTTCAAATCAACTCCTTCAATATCAACACAAACATCATTGTCTCCAAAACACCAAATAACTCAACATCTTTCCATCTCATAACTCAATGTTAAAAAATTCAAAAACAAGCTTACCATTTACCTTCCAGCCCTCAACATCAATCTTCTGCCCTCCAAGAGTCCATTAAACCCATGCTGCAAACATCTTTCAAATTTGTCCCAGTTTTAACAGTTTTTCTACCATAATATGTTATTCACATTCTGCAAATCAAGCAACATTTTGGAAATCTCTCTAGTGGAATGATAGATAACTAGGCCTAATAAAACATATGTAAAACTTGTAAAGATCCAATGGTGAAATTAAAAGATATGATCTCTGCACCGAGGCCTATTTTAACTGTCACAAAAAAAATCGGAAATGTGCATGCCTAATCTGACTAGAGCATCAAATTACTCATACAATACCAAACCATTCAATACAAAATCAAAACCATATTGAATTAAATTCAATCCACTACTAAAATCCAGAATATTACAATTTTTGGATGGTTACATTGTGAGATATCAACAAATCCTTGTGACTAACACTGTTAATGTGGGTTTCCAGACAGTTTTCAGTAAAATCCTCATATCTCATTCATTTCACAATGAAAATGTTCCAAACCAAAACCAAATTAAGTCTTATTCATTCCCCTATCTAATAATATTATTGATACATTGTTTCCAGGCTATACGGGTCGCACAAGGCCTAGAAACAACTCAAAAATAGTTAAAACCAATCAAAATAACAAGAATTGAGTGCACCAAGATATACCAAAATGTTCTCCTTCCTCAAAATATCAACTTGGATTGATAATACAATGGTATTTAAAGGCTCTTGACCATTCATACCTTCCTAACTACCTCCAAGACCAATGGAAACCAACTCTTCATCATTTTTGTTGCATGTTTGCAATGTTGTTTGTGCAACTTTTAGGCAACTTTTACATTTTTTGCAAGAATGACTCCAAAATTTACATGGACCCTCTAAATATTAAAAAATGGACTAAACATAACATATTATATCCATTTTACCCTTCCTTGGGTATTTTACATATTTTTTACCTTCTTGACCCAACTAGGACCCATTAGGACAACTTGAGCAACTTTTACAAATTATTACAATTATGGCTCATAGCCCTTTACATTTTGACTCAATGGAATCAAATACATGAAAATGACCATATAAACTCAAATATGAGTGAAATGACTCATGGCATGATCTTTAACCTCTTGGTGTACCTTTGTGCTAGGTGCTCTTGCACCATGATCCCTCTTCTCCCGTACATTTTTATTAATCATACAAATAAGTACATATTAACCAAGAATTATTAATGATTAGATGTGGATGCAGTTTGTTCAAAAATTAATTATAACTTAGGAAATTAAATATAAAGTGGATAGCTCAATGACCAAAGTTGAATGACTTGAATTAAGATTATTAAACTTGACTATCTGTGTGTAGAACACAAGATATCACTGAGAGGGAGTGAATCAGTGATTATAAACAATTTTCAACTATGTGTGTACAACTGGTAAAGTAATGAAAACACTAGTAATCAAACACACATAAAGAATGCATCACACAACACCAGATATACGAGGAAAACCCAATGTGGGAAAACCTCGATGAGAAATGCTATTGGAGTCTACTGCTCCAATCCAGCCTCACAATGGAATAACAGTTTTACAAGATTTTAGGGCACCAACCCATACACTATTTTGAGCACCAGCTCAAGGAGCACCAACCCCTGCACCGAGCACCCACTCAGTGAAATACAATGAGATAAATGTTATACAATAATCTGCACCTTGTTACAAATGGATTTTGTAACACCTTCAATCAATACTCACTACTAGTTTATCTCTCCTCTGCCTCTCAGCTTCTTTTACTACCGGTTATATGTTCACTCTCTCTGACCTCTTACTGGTCAGCCTTTTCCTTTCCTGATTTCCTTTGATCCTCATTCTACATTCATTCACTCTATGATGCCTTCCTACCAGTTCAAACACTATCGGTTCACTTTGACTATTAAATCTGTGACAGTTCACCGATCACTCTGTCTCTTACCGGTTGAACCTTGAATGTCGATTAAACCTATCCAACACTTAGTCACTTCTATACTTCTCTCTTGCACTCAGACTAATCACTCTTCTACTCTCAACAATAACCTTCACTTCACCAACATCAACAACAACACTAACTAAGATCTTCAGTCTGCATATTTATATTTAGCCTTTCCCGCCAAAATGGAAAATCAAACCTTGTGTCCTAGGGTTTTCTTCACCAACCCAATCCGTATCAAATCAGATCGGATCTCATCTCTGAGATGGACAACCTGCAACAAATCAAACGACGCTGCCATATTTTATTCTTCCAATACACATTTACTATTTTTAGTAAACACTGACCCTACTTTTGTCAATCACATTAAATAATCTCGTAGTTCCCTTCTCCAGGTCAACAAGATGATCGGATGTCCTGCTTCGATCAAGATGTCAAAGAATCAAATCTTTGTCCTTCAATATGCCTTGAGTCATACCCTTCTGCATCTAATCTGTGAATTTCACAGTCTTCATTTAATGCAGACTTAGTCGGTAACTACCTCACCAACGCAATCTTCACCACTACATGTTAGCCACTTGGATCCTATGTGTCATCTTCGTCGGCATCAAGCTTAGTTGATTATGTTAGTTCAGAATCAGTCACCGACCAAAAAAACCCTATCGGTATACACCGTATACTACCGGTCTTCTTTCCCTACCGGTTATCCATTAACCTGTTACTCTTCAAGCCATGCTCTTTTCTATTCTGTCAGCTGGATCATTATTAGCCCAGACCTCATCTCAACTGGTTTTCCATAAAGGCAAACTCATCACTTCTTACCCTTCATTTTCTATCTCGGTAGCCCATCATGCCTTTTCTTCATTTGGTGAAAGCATCTTCATCCGGTGGGAGTCTTGCTTGCTTACCTGTTGCATGGTTATTGATTGATGCAACACCTACTTTCTATGTGTCCCTTGCTTACTTACCGGTGGACAGGTATGTCAGTTGATACGACACCTTCCTGCATTATGGACCGATATTCAATCTTCTTCACAAAGTTCATATCAACCAATTATAACTGATCTCTCTGGTTCACCAAACTTGATGTGGTTTCAATCACAAACTCATACCAATATTATGAGCATATATTCTGAACCACAACATCTGAATCCTCTCCAATCGTCTGTACCAGTTGCTTGATCACTGCTCTGTTCCTGTTTACCGGTTGACAATACTCATGCCTGCATACTGGTAACACCCATGAGAACACCATGCCAACAACTCCAATACTAGTTGACATCAATGACAATACAATGCCAAAATTATGGTATTGAACTGATATCTCTATGTCCATGTGTTGCCTCATGTTCTGGGCAAGAATTGTATTATCTCCTCACTCAAGTTTATGCTTGTAGGTCACTTTCACATTCATAGATTCATCCTCTATTTTATGGAACTATTATATCTAGTTCTATTGTCTCACTCTCTGATTCATAAAATTTACCTATTTACTTTGTTATGTAGACTAATGATATTATGAATATATTTAAAGGGTTAATGAATTGTTAGGGGACACGTTCTTGTAGGTCAACCCTAACAAGGAGTAGCTTTATAATTGTGTCAATGATTGAAGTTAATAATATTTAACTATACAAATGAGCCCATGGTGAATATATGTTAATATTAATTCATTTTAGCACAACAGTGTGAAAATATATCATAAATATATGTGTATGTATATATGTCTTATCATAAACATTGGTCTGAAGATCCAGCAGAGATTATCAAAGGAGAATCAAAGGACAAACAGTTTATATGTTTAACTCCAACTGGTATTGTTGTTCCAATCGGTATTCATTGATTATGTGATGAGTTATCACTAGTCGTGATGAGTTATCCTTACCGACAATTTTTGGCTGTATTTTTGTGATGAGTTATGATTGTTTGACTAGATACACTACACCTAGGAAATCGTGATATGATTTCTAGAGGCCAACATGAAATCTAAATGTCTATATATTGAGATCACAATGAATTATTTTGTATGAGCGAAGGAGATATGTTAATGAGATGATTTGATGTGAAGGCAAAAGTGTTAAGTTGCAGAGTATGTTGGTAATGAAGGTTTGAGTGCGCAAAAGAGGATCTATTCAAGCAAGTTGTCCTACTACTAGATCACATCACCTGTTGTTTTCTAATCACTGCAACAGTCAAATCCCCTAACCGGGTAAGCTCTAACAAGATTCATTATACAAATCCTCTAACCAGGTGATCCATTAGTTTGGATTCAGAAATCCTCTACCGAGGTTACTCCTTACAAGGTACTACCTTTTACAGGGTATATCTTTTAACTAAGCTTTGGGATCTTTAACAGGATTCGCTCCTAGCAGAGCAACTTTTTGTAGACCTTAATTGGTCAATTATCTATTACTGTAGATAGTTAACTTTTGAGTCCCATCTCACCGTGGTTTTTTCCATTTGGGTTTTCCACTTATAAACACTTGTGTTATGGTGGATGTTTTACTTATTGTGGATGTTGTTATATCATTTTGGATTGCATGCATATTGTTTAACAAACTTGTTAAGTATATCTATCGGTTAGTGTTTAAAGTAGTATTGTTTTTGGTGTCACTGATTCACCCCCCCCCCCCCCCCCCCGCCCTCTCTCAGTGCTTTACAAGTCCATCATTGAGGATAGCGCCTTGCCCCTACAATTTTCCCTATTATTCCCTCTGATCCCTCTTCTCCCGTACATTTTTATTAATCATACAAATAAGTACATATTAACCAAGAATTATTAATGATTAGATGTGGATGCAGTCAATTCAAAAATTAATGATAACTTAGGAAATTAAATATAAAGTGGATAGCTCAATGACCAAAGCTGAATGACTTTAATTAAGATTATTAAACTTGACTATTTATGTGTAGAACACAAGATATCACTGAGAGGGGGGTGAATCAGTGATTATAAACAATTCTCAACAATGTGTGTGCAACCGATAAAGTAATGAAAACACTAGTAATCAAACACACATAAAAAATGCATCACACAACTCCAGATATACGAGGAAAACCCAATGTGGGAAAAACCTCGGTGAGAAATGCTATTGGAGTCTACTGCTCCAATCCAGCCTCACAATGGAATAACAGTTTTACAAGATTTCAGGGCACCAACCCAAAGGTGCACCAACCCCTACACTATTTTGAACACCAACCCCTGCAACGAGCACCCACTCAGTGAAATACAATGAGATAAATGTTATACAATATGTCTTATCATAAATATTGGTCTTATATATATGTGTGTGTGTGTGTGTGTGTGTGTGTGTACATATGTATGTATATACATATGTATGTATTATGTGTGTGTGTGTGTGTGTGTGTTTGAATGTGTAAAATAAATGCAATTGAATTATGTTAAATACCAATAGCAATAATTTGTACACATATGTTTAGTTGGCTCATAATAGCTAGTGGAATAGGCAAGAGTCAATCAAACTTGAATTTAAATTATTATTATTATGAAAACAATAAGATGATATAGATGTCAACATCTCTTCCCTTTTTGTCTAAACAAGCAAGTTACAACATGATGAGTAAGAGTACAACATTTAAATGAAAAGTCATCTTTCAATAATGATGACATGAGTAGAGGGATCTCGTCCATCAAAGTCATCCAAGGGTTTAACTTGACCTAGTTGAATGTCTTTGCGGGTTTGAATCGTGGTGGATTGCATAATCAAGAAAAATTTCATTATTTACCTCAAATGTGCGCAACTAATTGAGCTACAACCCTTTGGCTCATAATAGCTAATGGAATGGGCGAGAGCCAACAAAACTTGAATTTAAAATTTGCAAATTCAAAAGTTAGATCTATAGATGCAATAATACTCGTGTACGTCAAAAAATAATCTAAGATGGTGGAATGGTAAAGTCTAAACAATGAATGGATCTTTGATCAAGAGATGTCCAATAAATGTAACTTAATGTGGGAAAATATGCAATTGTGGATAAAATGCAAATTACTATATAGAAATCTCTCTATATAAGAACATTTGAAGATTAAAATAAAAATCCAATTTGAAATATAATTACATCATTTATCAATATATAATGACAATAAAGCATTCTTTCAAAACAAGGTAAAAAATGACTATGTCTATCGGACCACCACAATGCACCTGCCTATAATGTATTTATATTAAGTAGACTTATCAAATACATAATAGGTGGTTGTATTCTGGTGACCCCATCTTCATTTGCCAAGACTAGGGGAGAGGGCCTTATATGTGTGCACCCTAATTTCGTGCTTTTCAAAATCTTATGTGGATATTTCAAATTATTCTCATTTTTGTACAACAGTCGAGTTGTCAAGTCCCCTACTTAAAAAAAACATTTTGAAGTCCACATGGTTGAACATGATGCTACATCAACATTATTTTTGCAAAGCTATCCAAAATGGTCCCAGATTGTGACAAGACCAATAAGTAGATTGTGACAAGACCAATAAGTATGCACTAAGTCATGTTTACATGTGCACTAATGTGATATCACATGATCGGTATTTTTTTGAAATTTATAGATGCTTTTTTAAAGATAAACATTGAATGACATTTTTAGGATGCCACTATTGGTCCCATTTTTTTCAACTACCGTAACATGTATTGAACCCCTCTCACCTATTGATCCGTCTCCTCTAAATACAAATTGACATTTATATACACAGTTCTCCCAAAAATGATGTCAAAATGGAGGACTAATAAGAGTACTACTCTCTTACCGTAACAAGGATTTGAGGAAAACAATGAGCTGTAAGTATGGGGTAAGTGAAGTGACAATAAGTTAATCAATCACTTAAGAGTACTGTTACTTACATTAACAAGGATTTGTGGAGAACAATGAGCTGTAAGTGAAGTGACAAGGAAGCTTAATTTGGAAGATAGCAAGGAGGACGCAATGCTCAATGCATGACGTCTGAGAGATTATAATGTTTGCAAAAGGACGGCGGCACGTTGGTCTTGAGGATGGCGCCTTGCCCCTACAATTCGCCCTATTATTCCCTCTGATCCCTCTTCTCCCGTACATTTTTATGCGTTTCACCGCCTGGTTTAAGGTTGAAATGCGAGCTTTCTCACTGATTTCTATGCCACAATCATTGAACTCATGAGTAGATGTTAAGCTCACACAAGATGGCGGAATCTTTCACACACTTGACCTCACTCCAAACAGTACATTACAACCCTCAATCTACAGGTGAATCGATTTCGCTTGCAGGCTTGCAGCCCAGGCGGCAGGTCCTGTGTGGCGCCATCATGTGACCAGATGACTAGCGCTCCATGCGCGTGTAAACCCTCTCACAACCCTCCCTCTTTCATTCTTTTCTCTCAATCCTCCGCCGTCGCCTGCATTCACAGCAATAATTAACTTTTTATTGTGAGAGAAGCGCAATCTTCCACTTCATTTCCAATATTTACAATGACGACCATTCTATTTTGTCTCTTTTTCATGCTATCATTGCCTTCTGGGTTTTTTTCTGTATATAATCCGGATCGCCCTCACCCCACTGCATTGCCAAGATCGAAATCTCTGGTGTGGGGTGGTATATACACAGCCGCCGACCGTGATATATACAGTGTTCTGGGATATATACAGTAGAATACCGAGATTGACAATGGCGGAAGGATTGAATGTGAAGTGCTTTTTGGTGGCTGTTGTTCTGTTTCTGCCCTCATTGGCGAATGGGTTGAGGCCAGCCTTCATGGCAGCAGGTATATTTCTGCCATGTTCCGTATTTCTTTTTTGTATTCCTTGTACTGAACAGGCTGTTCAGAGTTGAATTTCTGTTTGAAGCTTGGGGTCTCTTATTACGGATTGTGTACTGTCAAACTGTTCTATACTAATGTACATAAAGTTTTCACAGTCCAATAGGCTGCTAAGAGCTTCTGGAATTGAAAAACGTGTGTATATTTTGATTTATATTGGTGGAGTTCTATTGTGTTTGAAGTTGGGTTTTTTTATCACTGACTCTTCAGAGTTGCTCTAGTTTCTATTGCGTGCAATGTGCTTTATATTGTTGGAGCTCAATGCTCATCATCCAGGAAGCTGGAGTTCTACTGTGGATTGTGCAGAGTTTAACTCATTTCTAGCATGAAAAATATTCCACAGCGTTGGGTGTTTACAATGCTTCAAGTTTTGTTTTGCTAGGAATTTTGTAGAGTTAGATTGATTTGTACCATGCCAAGTATTTTACATTGTTGGAGGTTTTTATGCTTGAAGTTTTACCATGGGATTCTGCAGAGATAAATTTATTTTTACCATGTAACTGCATTTTACATTGTTGAGGATTATTTTGCTTGAAGTTGGAACTTTACTTCTTTTAATGGACTGTGTAGAGATGCAGCAGAATATAATAAAAAATGCCGAGGCACAACCTTCGGAGCAACTGCATTCAGAGAGGAAGGTATAAGGAATTCATTATTTTAACCAGAAATATGATGTTTTCACAGTAGTTGTTACCATTTTTTTTAATTAAACTGTATTGATATATTTTTAAAATCAACTTTCAGATGAAACATAAATGGGTATTGTGATCATTGTATGATTGTGATTTGGTGAAAGACAGTTGTATGGTGATTGGGATTAGTTTTAAAGAAACTTCAATGAATGCAAGCTAGGATAAGGATTATTGTATTACTGGTTTTGGTAAAATTTAATCAATGGGATCAGGATTTAGGATGACTGTATCAGTTGCAAATTTGTGAAGAACTGTACCTTATAATTGGGATTAATCTTGATTACATTTTATAAATTACGTTTATGGGGTGGTTAAACATTATTGAAAAGAACTGTGTCAAGAGTAGGATTAGTCTGGATATTTTCTCATGAATATTACAAGGATTAGGCTTTTGTATTCTCAGTAATCAAAGAATCTGTTTTCAAACATGGGTGTCAACAAACATAGGACTGGTTATGATATATTTTCATGTGCAGCTGCAGGGGAGTATGGAATTTTACCAGCAGCAAGTTCGTCCAGAGAAGTTAAATGCTCCACCTCTCATGTCAAGGGAGTCTGCAAGGATGGTTCCTACTGGTCCTGATCCTCTGCACCATAATGGGGGTCCTATTAAGCCTAAATTTCCTTAGAGATTCTGTTCTTGTGCAACCCACTAAGATGTCTGTAATAGCTGACCTGCAAACTTAAATCAGAATTATGTACTTAAGAGTAATGTAATGTGTGAGCAGAAATAATGGCCGATTGATGTAAGTGAATATCATCTGGCATGCCTTGCCTAAGGTTTTGGGGGATTGAAATCGATTTTCGGGGGCTGAGAGTTGAGATTAGTTGTTATTGTGTAAGAGGGTTTAAATATCTAGACTGTATTGTAATTGGCTAAGTGTAATATATAATGTGAATTTGATCCTTAACTGGAAAATAACTGTTGGACATTTTTGGGTGACAAAAGTACTTGAGTTTTTAATTCCTAAATGATGTGGATTATTGTCAGTGAATATGAATACATGCAGGTGAATTGGAGTTTGTGATGTCAAAACTGGCAAGAATTTTGGTTTAGAGGGCTAGAAATGCAAGTAATTTGCAGATTCAGGATATGTCATGTGACAGTTAAATCTTTTTGGGATGATAGAAAGTAGCAAAGCTTAACATTACAAAGGTACTTGGTGGAACATTACGCCGATTCAAACATTATTATGATTAAAGATTACATATGTTTTGGGTTTATTTTAATTAGAGTATTTTTATGTAATATCAAGTATAAAGTGGTGTTTTTTCAGTTGAAAGTGAACACACAATCTGAATTATATTTTTATCTACACTCATTTTTACTCATTTTTAGAGATTGGTCTTAGATCAAATCAATAGTCAAGCAATGATCTTGATGACTTTCATACATGTAGAAAGGATCTCTTTGCTTTTGAAATTCAAATTCTAATTTGGAGCTATCTTTACCTGTCCTTGTGATTCTTATGTGTTAACTTGAGATGTGAAATAATTTAATTTAATCATTAATATTGTATTTAAAGGACTGACCTTAGTTCATTTTATCTATGAGACGATATCCAATCATCTACTAGTGGTATTCTAAAGTTATCATTTACTACTAACACACATTATCAAAACTCTATTTATTAGAATATATGCATTACACATATTTCTAGTGCATTTGGCATGTTTGAGAAAGTTGTCCTTATTCATTTATCTAGTCATCGAATCAATATTCCTTCATGATTTGACACAAGGGAGTGATTATCTCTATCACATGTAAACTAGAAAGCACAATAACTAGTTTTATGTAGGAACAAATTGAAGAAATCAAGTCAAGCCTAAAGTGTAATTTTGAAAATTAGTAGAGATTAGATTTGAAGGCACATATCAAATCCATTGCTATGAGAAGTGTATAGAGTGACAAATAGACCATCCTCTAGTTTCAAAGCATTTGTTTGAGCATCACAAATATTTTTGTACTATTTTTGAATCATCATCTAACATTTATAACAATTTTCTAGATAAGTATGTTCCTTGTTTTATCCAAATTCCAAACCATTCATTTATTTATCATTCCCAGTTCCCATCACATCTAGGACAAGTTCCAAACATTGATGTTTATTTATCTACCATAAGTACACGTAAAATGGATTTTATTATCATTTTCATTTTCCAAAGGATTGATTATTTTTCTTTTAATTTTGGTGAGCCCATCCACTTTCACACCCCCTTCAAGTTTCTATCCTAAGGGATTTTTTTATTTTTTTTCTAGATTTATTTAGATCAAAGAGCGATATATGCATTTGCGCTCTTCAATTCTTGATTTTCTTAGTGAAGGTACAATCATGGATTCGTCCATCTTGGTCTTCTCACTTGATTCATACTATCTACAAGAATAGAGATCCCCTTTAACCTAAAAAATCATAGGACAATCATGATTGGGCTATGATAGTCTCCAAGCTTTGTGCCACTATTCTAGATGTCTATTGCAGTGCTATGATTTGAAATGTGAATGAAAACAAACGAGAATGCAAGTTCCTATACAATCAAACATTTAACATCAAATAGAGCTCAATAAAGGAATATAAACAAAAAATAATAACACAATTAAAGCAATATTACCTGTAGCATAGGAAATAGGAAATCATCACAAGCAAGTAAAAACATTAATCATTATTAGCTCAATCACAAATGCATTCATTGCAATGAATCTATCCTAAGACACATTCAATAGAGACATGAGATAAAAAGCATTCAAAAAATGAAAGATTATGCAAACCATAGACATGACTTGAACGCTCCTTCATGCGGCTCCATTGTTCTTCTTTCCTCTTCAAATGGTTGGATTGTGGATCTCACCTACAAGTGCACACACACAATTGAAAGCAAGATGGATATTGATGATTGATCAAGAGTACTAGAAGCATAAATTCAATAGCATAATTAGGGATTAGGGATTAGGTTGAAGAAAATCATCCAATTTATAGACAAATTGGAGAGATGATCAAATTAGCATGATAGTGATTCGAATGGAAATTCAAATCAAGAATAGCAAAATTATGACATGTCTATGACAAATTGCTATGCAAGGATTTATGACAATTTATGACAAATTCTATGTCAAGAATTTATGACAATTTATGACAAATTTCTATGTCAAGAATTGATTGATTGTCAATTATGACAAATTATGACAAATTTTTATGTCATTCCCATGAATTTAGGAGAGAAAAAGGAGGAAATTGAAATTAAGAATTTAGAAAATTAGAAAATAAGGAAAATAGGAAATTAGAAATTAGGAAATTGATGAAAATTAGAAATTAGGTAAATTAATTAATAATTTGTCATTCATTAATTAATTTACAAAGAGGAATAATTAGCCAATTAAATGAATATTTAATTGTGACAAGAAGACTTAGGATAAATAAATAAATTATTTAATCCTAGAGAAAGAAATGACACACAAGGTTAAATGATTAAATCACAAAACCCTAGAAGATGAATTAGAAATGAGAATGACAATTAGGTCTTGATTGAAGATAATTGATTCGATCATGATTTGATTTTGGATTGATAAATGACCAATGTGATAAATGATTTGACTGATAAATGCGCCAATTGACGAGGAACAATGACAAATTGATCCAAATTGACATAATTGAGAAGGACGACGATCGATGACAAATTGATCGTTAAATGACAAGATTGACAAAAAAGACAAGGATTGATGACAAAATAGATTGCAAAACGACAGGATTGAAAATGACCACGACTGATGACAAATCAATCGCAGAATGACAAGATCGAACATGACAACGATCGATGACAAATCGATCGTTAAAATGACAAGATTGAAGGATTGATGATAAATCGACAAGATTGATAAGAGGACAACGATCGATGACAAATTGATCGCAAGATTGACAGGAGGACAAAACCCTAAACTAGGATTGACGATGTCCAAAATGATGACAAATTAGCACGCATATTGATGCAATAGGATAAGATCGATCCAAATCATGACTGGATAGTGTTGTCGACAAGACCAAATTTGAGGACGAGATGATTGAAGAATGCAGAAGAATGACTCGATGCTCGCAAATGATAAAGATCAAGTGCGAATCATAGGAGAAATTTTAATGCGACGCAAAAACCTAAAATAAGGCAATGCGCAAATGTTAAAGTATGACCTCGCAAGCGTTTGACCATTTTTAGGTGTCTACATTTTGCCCCTCTTTGAGACAATGCGATTGTAAGCGTTGTTTCAAAGAACAATAATGAAAATGCCCCAGACAATAATAATGACATATGAAAATGCCCCAGACAATAACAATGACATATGCATGCCCCCTCGAGGAATTGGCCGGAAACATGCAGAAAAGAGGCCAATTGATCGATAAAAATGATAGGATCGAACGGACTGACAATCGGAGATCGGATGCATGAAGGACAAGAAATGTAAGGTGCACAAGACCACGACCAACATAAGATGGAGAGGATGCACGTCCATCTATGCAATGACAAAGAGCTATAAATGAGACCAAGAGGGTGAAAATTGCTCATTTGCACTAGCTAAAGAGGAGGATTTGTTGCTCTGGACAAGGACACTTGCAGATAGATGGCGAACATTCCAATGGCGGATCACCTTGGAAAATGTGTACGCACATTCAGATGACCGGACGACGCAGGAGCAGCGGTATGGATCTCAAAAACCCATGTTTTCAATTTCATGAATTTTGATTGCTTGCGGGACATTGCGGGGCCCACAGGGGATGCAAAAAGAGGACTTATGCGCTTGTGTAGTCTAATTCTATGCTTGTGTCATGTATTATGCGCTTGTGTAGAAAGACACAAGCGCAGGTTACCTGACACAGGCGCAGGTTACCTAACACAGGCGCAAGTGTGCATAAATGACTTACTTTTGATTCAAAACTGCATCCAAATGACCTGAAAAGGGGGGAGAAGGGTAGGATAGGTCAATGTAGATGAAAAACAACCTGATTTGGACATGAAAATGAGGAAATGCAACCCGTAGGAGCAAACCCTAAAACTGACAAAAAGATGCCCCGATTGTGATGCAGAGTCGACAGTATCCGTTGATCACGCGAGAGAATCGACCAGACTGTTTCATGCTACGACATAGACTCAGGAGCATAGAGAGAGACACATTAGCAGGACTGGGGATATATTACATCACATACATGCCCGAGATTAGGGCAAACACAGGATTGCTTACCGCATTGGCAGAGCGATGGCATTCGGAGACCTCCTCATTCCATTTGGCGACTGGAGAGGCGACAGTGACTCTAGAGGACGTATGGCGCATCCTCCACATTCCGATACATGGGGAGATGATAGAGTATGACCCAGTGACAGGTAGAGACGCATTATGCAGGCTATTTGAGTGCGACGCAGATGATCTGGACATTGTCGAGAGGGAGATCGGCTGGGAGAGCATGGCTTCCGAGTATGACCGACGATATGTGGTGATAGCAGTTGTGATAGCATGTCTACTAGCAGGTGACAGACGAGGACATGGATTCCCTATTGGATGGGGAAGAGTGCTAGAGCGAATGGCGACAGAGGGGATAGTGTATGCATGGGGACCATGTGTACTGGCTATGCTCTATTTTCAGCTGCATCAGATAGTGTATCAGGGAGTGCAGACACTGAGCTGTGGAGTTACATTGCTTCAAGTATGGGCATTTGAGCACATAGCCATATGTCGACCGATTACAGAGAGATAGATTGTACCACACCGACCATATGTGTATTGCTATGGTGGAGCACTGAGATAGGGTCCTTTTGGATACATACTATATTGGCGACATGAGCTAGACAGACTGAGAGAGTTCATATGGAGGCCATATCGAGATTGCCCCGGATGGTCAGATGATTAGGAAGAGCTACCATATTGCAGACAGGAGAAGTACCTGATTGGGCGACCAGTGAACCGCCACAGAGTGATTGAGATGTACCTGCCAGAGAGGGTCAGACGACAGTTTGGAGAGACACAGGATGTACCTAGGAGGACTGCATGCTTTGCCCGATCTCACAGAGAGACGAGTCAGTGGGGGAGTATGATTCAGCCACACATAGCATATGCCGACTTTGCACAGCTACAGCAGAGACAGTGGGATTGGTGGTCAGATGTGGTAGATGCTGGGACGACAGAGGAGTATGAGACATGGTTTGCACGACGACGGCTAGTGCCTTTGACGGATCCTGATATTCCAGTACCGAGGAGACAGGAGGACTTCCCACTCACAGGAGAGGAGGGAGATGATGAGGACGAGGAGGAGGACGAGGATGAGGATGAGGATGAGGGGGATGATGATGATGGTGATGGTGGGGATGATGGAGATGATGGTGGGGAGGATGATGATGAGCCAGACTCAGCTGATCAGGAGACATTGCAGGATATTCCCATAGAGCCGGAGATAGCTAGGACAGAGGAGATGGATATGTGGAGGGCTACCATAGCGAGTCAGCAGGACTATATTGCGACATTGGAGAGAGAGCATGAGCAGTTCAGAGCGGAGATAGCCAGACTCACAGTAGCTCGAGATACAGCAATAGCCCAGGCACAGCGAGAGGGACAGAGAGTCACTGAGTTCATTGGGTCGATTAGGGATGCCAATGCACGGGAGATGGCACAGATGCTGGTAGAGACCGGAGAGGAGAGACTGTATTGGAGGACACTATATGAGAGTGCAGTTCCACCAGAGCGGAGAGCACCTTCATACCGGGCACGATCGAGGACAGAGAGCAGGTCACGCTCTCGGAGGTCATTGAGCAGCATAGGAGTGAGTGGACCTATGAGACCACCACAGCCAAGACTAGGAGGGACATCATCCGCGAGACATGGTAGGGATGAGGAGGACAGAGGGAGCACCTAGTGATAGAGGCACATGCTCCTTATGATAGACAGTGGACATGATGTAGTTCGACATTATGTAGTCAGCCTGCGGGCCATACTTAGGACAGACAGTCCAATTTTGTACTCCGATATTATGTGGATATATGATATGATATGCATCGATATGATGGGATGCAATATGTTATGACTTATGTTATTTTGCATGTATGGATGACTTATGTACTTGTTTATGAACATGTATGGATGTATTTTTATGTATTTTTTATGTATTTATGAAATGAAATGGATAAAATGCTTGATGTGATATGTGATGGAATGCAAATGTACTAACCAATGAATGCAGGATACAGCATATGTGTTTGGATATCGGAGCACTAGACTGAACTGACTATCCGGACTGATGGAAGAAATGTTAGTAAGAAGAAATGAGACAGGGGAAAGTTAGAGACGAAGAAAAACTTGCTTTCAGTAATGCACTGTGTAGGTGAGAACCTTTATTTTTATGTAGCAAAATGGATGCGTAGCATCATGGCATTGAAGGCCAAAGCTGAAATGCAACCCTTTGTGCAAAAGACAAACACATCACAGACAAATGACAATCATAATAAAAAAGAAAGGGATCATGAGCCATCCCGGTCACTCTAAATCACTCAGTGACATCATCGAGCAACATAGGAACATGATCGAAGCCAAAGATAAATCAAGAAAAAGATAAGACACACAAATTCAAGCAAATCAGACAAACATCTTGATCTTCATTGTCAAAAGTTGAAAGTGCTGATAGGACAATCATGCTATCTGGTTTCAGTTGCGGTACCCCGTCTAAGACAAGACACAGTCTGGTTTCGAGTATACCACACCCTGTATAAGACCCATGATAATAGGAACAAGGAAAATGATTTTGATACTGATATTCGATTGATATGACAATTGTGATCAGTTTGAATGTTTGGTTTGATTGAAAAAGTTCATCTGTTTAAGCGTGATTTCATTAAAGCCTAGTGTTGAATTGATTGTCGTTGGATGTATGCTCAGTGATCTGTCGATGCTCAAAGGGGATTTATTTTTATTGCAAAATGTTTGTTTTTGTATTTTAATGTTTTTGAAATGTTTTTACAATTTTTTTGTGTTTTTTTTTTTCAGGACTTTATTTGATTTTTTTGGTTTTATTTCAGGACATTTTTCAATTTTTATGACTTTTTTCAAGACATTTTTCGATTTTTTAGACTTTTTTCAGGACATTATTCGATTTTTAGACTTTTTTCAGGACATTTTTCGATTTTTTAGACTTTTTTTTCAGGACATTTTTCGATTTTTTAGACTTTTTTCAGGACATTTTTCAAGTTTTAAGCTCCAGTGATTGATCATGACAAGGGGAAGGCACCTAATGCGCACTTGAAAGACACATAGACCGAGACCAAAGCATATGTACAAGAAACCGGGGTAGGCAAGACAGTGATGTTGACCAATAACAGGCCTGGAACAGAACATTGGGTCAAGACAAATATAGGCATGATAAACCGGCCGAGGGAAAGCATAGCTAGAAGTCATGATAGATGACGGAGCAATAATCTCATTACTCATGGCGCCTGATTGCCAGGTTTTCACCATGGTACTTGCCCAAAGCGCCTGTTTGCCAGGTTTTCACTAGAGGGCGAATCATTTTTTACTCTTTGCTTTTTTCCTCTTTTTTTTTCTCTTTTTTTTGCTTTTTTTGATTTTTTCAGTTTTTTTGCTTTTTTGATTTTTTCTTTTTTTTTTTGCTTTTTTTTATTTTTTCATTTTTTTTGTATTTTTTTCAGGATCATATTTGAAGAAATATCTGACAAAAAACTATGCCCAGTATTTGCGAAGATGCATGCTATTGATAGGATCAGACAGAGGTTCACCTTCTGGAGTCGCAAGCTGATATGCCCCCGAGCCATAGGCTGCAATTACTATGAAAGGCCCAACCCAATTAGGTTCAAACTTGCCCTTGATGATGTCAGTAGACTGTGCATTCTTGGGATTTGCCTTTAAAACTAGGTCTCCCACTTCGAAGTGTCGCCCTTTGACTTTCTTATTATAAGAGCGACGGAGACGGTTTTGATATGCTTGCAAATGTGTCAGAGCTGTCTGACGTTTCTCATCTAACATCTCAAGCTGATGCAGCCGAGAGACTCTATGTGTTTCATCATCAATCAGGTGTTGCAAGGAAACCCTCAAGGAAGGAATCTCGACTTCCAAAGGTAAAATGGCTTCCGCACCATACACCAAGGAATAAGGTGTTGTGCCAGTAGGGGTGCGGATAGAAGTACGATAGGCCCATAGTGCTGGATTTAACTGTACATGCCAATCTCGACCAGCATCATTGACAACCTTCTTCAGGATCTTGATAATGGTCTTATTTGATGCTTCAGCTTGACCATTCCCCTATGGATAGTATGGACTGGAGAAACGGTGTTGAATATGAAACTTGTCACAGAGTTCTTTAACATCTTTATTCTTAAAAGGTCGACCATTATCTGTGACTATGGCAAGGGGTACCCCATATCTGCATATGATATAGTTCAACAAGAATTTTGAAATTTGGACACCAATGATATAAGTCATGGGGATAGCCTCGATCTATTTGGTAAAATATTCTGTAGCTGTAATAATGAACTTGTGTCCATTTGCAGATGTTGGGTGAATCTTGCCGATAAGATCCAATCCCCACTGAGAAAAGGGCCATGGAGATATAACAGAATGAAGCTCTTGGGCTGGTGCATGAATATAATTTCCATGGATCTGGCATTTGTAGCACTTTTTAACAAAATCATGAACATCTTTTTCCAGAGTGGGCCAATAATACCCAGCACGAATCAACTTTTTGGCTAAGCTAAGACCATTGAAATGGCCCCCACATATACCATCGTGAACCTCGTGTAAAGCCATTTGTGCTTTGTCAGAATCCAAACACCTGAGGAGGGTATGGTCAAAGGAACGATGGTAAAGGGTGTTGGCGATGATGACATACTTGGCTGTCTGTTGGATAAAGGCTCGGCGTTGGTTAGCGGAAAGGTTAGGTGGTAAGGTTTGGGATTTCAAATATTGATATACGTCATTGTACTAGGGGGAATTGGGACCAACAAGAATGCACATCACATCAGCTATCGGAATGTCAAAAGAGGGGACCAGCAATTGTTCGACCAAGAATTCACACTTGTCCGTATTATGAGGCATATTCAACATGGAAGCGATTGTAGCCATCGCATCTGCCGACTTATTTTGCATTCTTGGCACTTGATTGAAATGGATAGCTGTGAATTTTGTCTTGAAGAAATCTACCATGTGGTTATAAGGAATAAGTTTCTCATCTTTTGTTTCATAGTCATCATTCACTTGTCGGATGACTAATTGAGAATCTCCATAGACTTGCAAATGCGTGATGTTCCAATGGACGGCTACTCGGAGTCCTATGACGAGTGCTTCATACTCTGCAATGTTATTGGTACACTGGAAAGTTATTCTGTAGGACTTGGGAATAGCGTCACCTTGAGGAGTGACAAACAAAATGCCTGCTCCGGACCCGAACTTAGTATGGGACCCATCAAAGTATAACTTCCATTCATTAGAGGATGTGAAAGCAAAGACTGATTCATCTGGGAAATCGGTCAACATGGGATGATTGTCAGAAATAGGAGTGTCTGCAAGTTGATCTGCTATGATTTGTCCTTTTATCGCCTTTCGCTCCATATACTCAATGTCAAATTCACTGAGAATCATGACCCATTTTGCTAAGTGACCTGTCAAAGCTGCTCGGCTAAGCAAATATTTTAAGGGATCAATTTTTGCAACCAACAATGTTTGGTGGCTCAGCATATAATGTCGGAGCTTTTGTGTTGCAAATACCACTGCTAAGCATGCCCTTTCAATAGTTGAGTAATTTAGCTCATAGCCTACCAGTGTCCGACTGATATAATAAATAGCTCTTTCTTTGCCATTCCCATCTTGTTGAGCCAAGAGAACTCCTAATGCTTTTTCAGTTGCAGAGATATACAATAAAAAGGGCTTTCCTTCTATAGGAGGCATTAGAATAGGCAGTGACAGCAAATAGTCTTTGAGAGCTTGAAAGGCTGATTGACATTGCTCAGTCCATTTAAAAGCGACACCTTTGTGCAATAGATGTTGGAATGGATGACATTTGTCGACCAACTGAGCTATGAAGCGACGAATTGACTGGAGCTTTCCTTGCAGACTTCTTAATTGTCGGAGGTTTGAAGGTGGAGGCATATCCATTATTGCTTTGACCTTGGCGGGGTCGACCTCAATGCCTCGGTGAGAAACAATGTATCCGAGTAATTTGCCAGCTGTAACACCAAAGACACACTTTTTTGGATTGAGCCTGAGTTTGTAGGTCTCCATTCTGTCAAAGATTGGGCCCAAGATGGCTAGATGACTATCTCTGGTAATAGATTTGCATAACAAGTCATCAACATAATCCTCCATCAGAGTGTGCATGAAATCATGAAAGATTGTCGTCATTGCTCTTTGATATGTTGCACCGGCATTTTTGAGACCAAAGGGCATCACATTCCAGCAATAGGTACCCCAAGCGCAGGTGAATGTTGTCTTATGCTGATCTTCGGGAGCAATGCGAATTTGGTTATAGCCGGAGAAACCATCCATCAATGAAAGCATCTCATATCCAGCCGTCATGTCCACTATGATGTCTATGTTTGGCAATGGAAAATCATCTTTAGGGCATGCTTTATTGAGATCCCTAAAATCTATGCAGATTCTGATGCCCCCAGTTACTTTGCTAACTGGTACTAAATTTGAAATCCAGTCTGCATAATCAATGGGTCTGATGAAGCCCACATCTAGCAATTTTTTTAATTCCACTTTGACCAAAAGAGCCACCTGAGGATGCATCTTTCTAAGTTTTTGTTTAACGGGCTTGGCATCTGCTTTCAATGGCAAATGATGAAGGACTAACTCTGGATCGAGGCCAGGCATATCTGCATAGGACCACGCAAAGTTGATCTTCTTCTCCAGAAAGAAATTGATAAAATCTATCTTCTCTTGTTTTGACAGAGAGGCAGCAAAATGAATGACCTTAGGGTTGTCAGGTGTTCCCAGATTGATTTCCTCAGTCATCTCCACAAGCAGTGTTGACTTATCCTGAATTGATAGGGGTACGTCCACTCTTCCACCTTTGGGCGCCTCAAAAAGGTTTTCACCCGCAGGTACGTCTTTTATTTTTACTTTTGTATGATCAGAGAGTGCCTTACGATTTTCACCCAAAGATCTATTCTTTTGATTTTTTTCTTTTTCTTTTTCTTTTTCATGACTGGAAGAGGGAGTTGACTCCCCAAAATATGTTGTTGAATCTAGGTCAATAGCAAATCCTGCCTTATGATCGCCTTGTGGTATGCCTTCCCGTAGTCCCAGGAATTCTGCAATTGCTTCGTCATTTTGAAAATAGTCCAATGTGAGCGGTTCTTGTTGGTCATATCGGATAAGCTAGGGATAAATAAGGGGCATGTCATCATCGATTGTAAGGATAGAGAGGGTTGATATGGTAAAAATGTGAACATCTGTGGTGTCACTATCCGAACTGCTTGTATCGGATTCGGAGCTTGGATCCCAAAATGACTCTATCCAAGCATGAGGACATGTTTTAGGAAGAGGAGTTATTTCATGTTTGTCTTCCATGGGCAAATTATCAGGTTCAATGAAGATATTATCAAGGGCATAGGAGCTAGAAGAAAAGGAATTCCACTCCCATTCATTAGAATCAGTCTCGGGTTGGGTATCCTCAGGTGTTATTTCATCGTCAGAATCACGCCCTTTTCGACACGTGGACCTTTTGGTAGATGTGGATCCAATTCGTAATGGTATAAAACCTAACCCTAAAGTTGGGGGTCGCCTCGTGGGTATGACAGGTTCTAGCCTTCCATTGTTGTTCAAGCCTAAGCCACTGCAGCCATCATATCCTTTCTTCTGCAGCATAGTAAATCCTTTGCCATATAATTCCACTGGCAACTTGACAGGTGGGGTTTCAGTTGGATCTTTATAGAGCCAATCTATGACACCATCATCTACAGTTTCTTTGTCAAGTTCTCCCCATCTTGCAAATGTAGTGGGAGGCTGATATTGAATAATGACCTTGGGTTCCTTTTGCAATAAATGCGGTTTTCCATATGATTTTGGAGACATCGGCAAATTCCCAATGAGGAATGTTTGGTCCATTGAATATTCTCCACACCCTTGGTCCTGTATCTTCAGTTTTCCTTTGACAGCATCTAACAATGCATTGGGATCCACATAACCATCTGATTTGGCTTCTCTATTGACTGGGACTTGCTGCTGAGGAGTATCCTTTAAGGTAGCACAGAACTGAAATGGATTAGGATCTCCTGGAATTGTTATCTTAGTTCCATTGTAAGGATATTTTAGACATTGATGATAGGTGGATGGAACTACCTTCATTGCATGGATCCATGGACGACCAAGAATCATATTATAAGGGAGATCAAGGTCTAGGACTTGTAGGAAAGTATTTTCCGTCACTGGACCAACTCTGATAGGCAATGTAATTATCCCTTTGGATGGGCGTTCAGCATCATCATATGCTTTAATTGTTATCCTTTTGGAAGCATCAATGTCATTTTTTGTATATCCGAGGCCAATGACCACTCTCAAGGTGCAGATATTAAGACCCGCTCCGCCATCTATCAAGACTCGCCGGATTTTGCAATTATGGACAAAGACTTCTAGGTGCAAAGGGTCGTTATGAGGGAGCTTATCAGGTGAGATATCACTATCAGAAAATGCGACACTTTGGGAAACAGCTAAATGTCCAATCCGCGCTTGAAATTGGTCAACATCAATATCTGTTGGGACAGTGGACTCTATCAAAGCTTTATCTAGGACTGCACGATGCATGGGAGACATTTTCAACAACTCTAGAATGGATATTTGTGCAGGTGTTTTTCCTAGATGATCCAAAAGATTATACTAACTGGCAGGAATTGGTTTGGGAGGAGCCGCAGGAGCTCCTTTCAAGATTATTTTGGATCGACGAGTGGTGACTGCGCAAGAAGGATCTTGTCCTTTTATTCTCAAGGTGGAAACATACTCATTTGATGCATGAAAACAATTAATAACATTGTGATAACCGGTATTTGCATAATGGGCCGTTTGAGCTGAGTTGGAAGAAGACGCTTTACCCTTGTCATGATCCAGCAAAGGAGTTTTGAAAATGGTATGATCAGTGTTGGAGGTCGGATGGGGTGGATCTATCTCAATTACTCCTTGCTCTAATAAATCTTGAATCATGTGTTTTAATTGAAAACATGAAGCAGTTTTATGTCCTTTGGACCGATGATACTCACAGTATGCATTATCATTCCACCAATGCGGCTTTACCGCTGGTTCTGCCTTAATATCTGGTAGCTTGATAAATTTCGCTTGTATTAATTGCTTCATTACTGATTCGATAGGCTCTCCCAATGGCGTAAACTGTCGAGGGGGCCCATCCCACGATCGGAAGGGTTTGCGTGGTTGATTTTGTTGTTGGCCTTATTGTTGATTATATTGTTGAGCATGTTGTTGTTGAGCATGTTGTTGATATTGCGGCTGTTGAGCATGTTGTTGATATTGCGGCTGTTGAGTAACATTGCTCCTTGGTGCTTGATTTTGTTCCATAGTTGACATGTTAGGTACACTCAATTTCTTAATTGTGAATGGGGGTTGATTTCCATTCACCGCTCTCGCATCAACAACACCATCATTAGTGACATTCTTGTTCTTATACCAAAATCTGTTTCTGTCCCCTGAATAATTTGTGTTGTCATTATCTTTATTGAGCTTGATAATTCCTTTAGCTACAAGAGCCGTTTCAATGCTCATTCCTTTCTTAATGAGTTTCTCTATAGTACTAGGACTTTTTAATTTTAGCTCATACATCATTTCTGGGACCAAATTCTGGATAAATAGATTCACTTGCTGTTCTTCAGGTATATCGAGAGAAGAACGACTATACAAGCTTCGCCAGCGTTGCAAGAAAGTCACTAATGGTTCACCTTGCTTTTGCTTGGTATTGCATAGATCTGACATAGTCACGTCACTGTCAATATTAAACGCGAAATGAGATAAAAACTTTTGAGCCAATTCCGACCAAGTCTTTATATTTCCTGGCAGATGTGAATACCAATCCATGGCTTGTCCCGTGAGACTTCGTGCAAATAATCGCATTAAATATGTCTCTTCATAGCTCTTCCGTACATGCTGCAAAAAATGCTCGAATATGATCTTTTGGATTGCCATTCCCTTTATATTTCTCAAAGTTAGGTGCCTCAAAATGCTTAGGGAATGGAGGCATGTATACACTCTTGTCAAATGGATTAGGACATAAATCTTGATCTGTATACAACTTCTTTGTTCCTTTAGTTTCTAATGCATCAACTTTTCATTGCAACTTCTCAAGTTGTTGCGCAATTGTATCAGATTTTATAGGTCCATCATTAATCCCAGTTGGTATTCTTTGTTGATATATCGCATTTCCGATCGGTTGTTGATACTCTGCAAGGGGCATTTTTTACGTTTCCGGCACATAAAGTTCTTGGTACATCTCTTGTTGTTGCGGTTGTGCTATGCCTTGATATTGACCTTGTTGTTGTGCTTCTTGGAGCCTAGGTTGATATTGCAATTGAGTAGGTTGTTGATATTGCATAGGCGCCACTTGCAGTTGTGAAGTAGGATAGCTTGTTTGCCTTGGCACATATTGTGGCACATGTTGGTGTTGAGGCTGATAGATAGGAATATGTTGACTTTGTGCCAATTGTTGTCGTGGTGTATATCCCATCAATTGTAAAAAACTTTGTTTAGATGGTTTTCGTTGCTTCTCCTTAGGATGAGGTACGGCACTTGCATTAACTTGCTGTGTTGCTTGTCCAATCCATTGTGATGGTTGCAAGTTTGCATTAACTTGTAATGGTGTTGAAGGCGCTGCAATTTGTTGTCGAATGCGAACTTGTTGTTGTGGTACATTGCTTGTTTGTACCTTCGATTGCACTTTTTGTATATTATTCAATCGTTGCAACAATTGTTGTTGGTGCAAACCACTATCCATAGCTCTTTGTGTCGCCATTATCGAAGGATTTGTCGCAATAGTGTTTGGCACAGATATTGAACTCAATGGGACATAAGAACTTTGTTGCATCATGGAATTACCTTGGACATTGGTGATATTAGGCATTCCAGTTGTGAAGCTTTCCTGCATCTTAGATTTTGATCCAACTTTATGCATATAAGGAACCACTTCTTGTTGAGGGACATTTGTCAATACTTTCCTGTTCTTCATTTGATCTTGTGTTACCGGTGTTGTATTAAACAATGGATTATTTATTGTCTCAAATGGTGACTTTTGAGGAATAGTCACTGTCAATGCCTTTGAAGCACGTTTGCTCATCAAGGTAGGTTGAGTTGCTTGTTGTGCATTTTCTTCATTTGGATGCGGAGAGAAACTTAACAACTCAGCGCCTTGTTGTTCTTGCACATTGATTTGTTCACTTGAAGAGGTCACATTACTCATCATGTTAAGATACTTTTGTGGAAACATCTTAAAGACCTTGTTCAAGAACTTATCCATCTTTTTTGTCATTTTTGGATCTTGAAAGAACACGTCAACATCATCAGAAGCGTCAGAATCAGACGAAGAATCTGGTTGGACATTTGGATTCGCTTCTTGTTGGATGCCTTGATCTGAACCAAATCCTTGCGAAAGAGTTTGTTCTTCATATAACGTTTGAGTTTGAATGTCATGTTGCAAGTTTGGTTGATTCCAATTGAAAGGTGGACTTCCTCTTGGAGTAGGTGGGACACTCCCCTGTCCTGGTTTCATAGGTACAAACACTGGTTCATATAATGGTGGTGGTCCGAGTTGAACCGTTCCATATGGTGGTAGAGATGTGTTTGATGAACTTTCAACTTGCACTGTTTGACTAGTTTGAAACTGCGAATTCGCTATGTTGTCCATGGGTTGATACATTGGTTCTCCCATCTTCTTAGATTGTGATCTTGTCTCAACAGGCATGTCACTTATGCAAAATGTAATGTTTTTGGAATTTTTCAAAGACAATATATGATATGCAACTAAATGCCAACTAGATAAATGAAGATGCAATCTATGTTTCTGGTTGTTTTTGAAGATTTTGACAAACTTATGAATGCAAATCTAAAAGAGACCTTTAGGAAATTGAAATGATGTCTAGACCTCAAAGGACAAAAGGACTTAATTGACAAAGGACAAGATGACAATGTCTCCCCTATATGCTTGGATACTAAGCTAGGTTTGATGAAATGATATTGATGACAAAAGGACAAAAGATTTGATAAGGTCTAGACTTATTAACAATGACTTAGGGTTTATCAAAGATTTGGATTACTCAAGTATGACAAAACCTAGTTTTGACACTATATGCAAAGAGACAATTGCTATGATAATGACCCTAATATGATATGATAATGACTCAAGCTTAATGAAGAGACTTAGGGTATGCAAATATAAATGTATGACAATGATATGACTCTAATGCAAGAGGACACATGCAAAATGGATGACTCTTATTGATATGCAAAAGAAGTATGACTTAGGTGAAACCTAATCATGATAATTGACAATGACTTTGCAAAATGCAACTAGGATGAACCTAAATGTAAGTGACATGAATGTTAAGACAAGATTTGGAACAATGTGTGATCATCATATTGGAAGATGTGCTTTGAACCTTGTTGAACTTTTGTTGGATGAATGTCTCTTGTGTTTAAATCTTATGTTGGATCAATTTGTTTTGCTTTTTGAAGTGGGATGCAATTCAACTTTTGACAAGCAAAGAATACAAGATATTACAACTTAGACTCAAGACAATCATTCTCATTTCCACATTTCTTATGGTAGGCAAAGACATTAGGTACTTGAGAGGTAGACTCATTATGAGATTCAAGGAGAATACATAGATGCTTGACCCCACGGGCTCCCCTCCACGGCACTCACTTCTCAGGGCAGCCAAGCATCAGTCCCCATGGAAATCTCCCCATGGGGAACTTAGTATCTCTTCCAAGTATCCGAACTTGTCCTTCTCAAGCAACTAGAAGGGTTTTTGGCCTCTAAAAACAAGGTATGTAGTAAGGATTTCTGTTAAGCGTTACTCCTTGATGTCACGCAAGCGTGATTGAGACATTAACCCCATCAAGATACCAAACAAATGTAGTTGCGCAAGCACGATTTAGACCAAGAGGCCCTACTTAGATGTTGATATAAGAAAGAGTCCAAGGGTCATCACTTCCCAAGTAACTGCAATTCCCACGTAACACTTCCTTCAAAGCTTTCGCTCATCGGGTATTTTTTTTATAGTGAGTTAGAATGCCAAGGAATTCTAGCCATACTCACTTTGGGTCGTTCCCTTCTCACAATTATCACTTGCTTGCAAAAGCAAAGTGGTCGGGAAGGCAGGCCCTCTAAAGGAGACAAACAATCAAAGACAAAAGCATGGTATCGAAGATCTCGATTTCTGATCACCCTAAAAGGATGAGAGCATACTCTCCTACTCCAATGTCATACTTCAACAATCAAAGCAAACAAATGTTTATTCCAACCTATTTAGAAAATCACTAAGTGCCTAAATTAAAAAACACAAACACAAAGTTTGGTTGTTTTTCCAAGGCAACCTGCAAAACCCAAGTTAGAGGTTTGATTTATTGTCTTTGACTTTCGAATCTGCACAAAGCGTGTTAGTAGTTTGATTTATTATCTTTGCCATGCGTATGCCAAGATTCTGCACAGATAATTAGTACCAAAATCCAAAGCACAGAAAACAGAATGCAAAAACACAACAAATTTCAAGTAAACACTGCTTTTTTTACCTCTGTTCCGGACTTTACACAGGCGCAGAACCCATGACACGGGCGCAGAATGTCTGACACAAGTGCAGAATGTCCCCTACACAAGCGTAGAATGCTCAACATAGGCGCAAGTTGTCTTACACAGGCGCAGAAGTCTCCAAAATACCCTGCACGGCCCTGTTTTTGGGTTTTTTGACCTGCAAATCAACTTCAAAGCACTCAAAAACATAGTAAAGGGGTTAGATGGTCAGTGTTCACGTCGGGTTCACCAATTAATGTAGCATAGGAAATAGGAAATCATCACAAGCAAGTAAAAACATTAATCATTATTAGCTCAATCACAAATGCATTCATTGCAATGAATCTATCCTAAGACACATTCAATAGAGACATGAGATAAAAAGCATTCAAAAAATGAAAGATTATGCAAACCATAGACATGACTTGAACGCTCCTTCATGCAGCTCCATTGTTCTTCTTTCCTCTTCAAATGGTTGGATTGTGGATCTCACCTACAAGTGCACACACACAATTGAAAGCAAGATGGATATTGATGATTGATCAAGAGTACTAGAAGCATAAATTCAATAGCATAATTAGGGATTAGGGATTAGGTTGAAGAAAATCATCCAATTTATAGACAAATTGGAGAGATGATCAAATTAGTATGATAGTGATTCAAATGGAAATTCAAATCAAGAATAGCAAAATTATGACATGTCTATGACAAATTGCTATGCAAGGATTTATGACAATTTATGACAAATTCTATGTCAAGAATTTATGACAATTTATGACAAATTTCTATGTCAAGAATTGATTGATTGTCAATTATGACAAATTATGACAAATTTTTATGTCATTCCCATGAATTTAGGAGAGAAAAAGGAGGAAATTGAAATTAAGAATTTAGAAAATTAGAAAATAAGGAAAATAGGAAATTAGAAATTACGAAATTGATGAAAATTAGAAATTAGGTAAATTAATTAATAATTTGTCATTCATTAATTAATTTACAAAGAGGAATAATTAGCCAATTAAATGAATATTTAATTGTGACAAGAAGACTTAGGATAAATAAATAAATTATTTAATCCTAGAGAAAGAAATGACACACAAGGTTAAATGATTAAATCACAAAACCCTAGAAGATGAATTAGAAATGAGAATGACAATTAGGTCTTGATTGAAGATAATTGATTCGATCATGATTTGATTTTGGATTGATAAATGACCAATGTGATAAATGATTTGACTGATAAATGCGCCAATTGACGAGGAACAATGACAAATTGATCCAAATTGACATAATTGAGAAGGACGACGATCGATGACAAATTGATCGTTAAATGACAAGATTGACAAAAAAGACAAGGATTGATGACAAAATAGATTGCAAAACGACAGGATTGAAAATGACCACGACTGATGACAAATCAATCGCAGAATGACAAGATCGAACATGACAACGATCGATGACAAATCGATCGTTAAAATGACAAGATTGAAGGATTGATGATAAATCGACAAGATTGATAAGAGGACAACGATCGATGACAAATTGATCGCAAGATTGACAGGAGGACAAAACCCTAAACTAGGATTGACGATGTCCAAAATGATGACAAATTAGCACGCATATTGATGCAATAGGATAAGATCGATCCAAATCATGACTGGATAGTGTTGTCGACAAGACCAAATTTGAGGACGAGATGATTGAAGAATGCAGAAGAATGACTCGATGCTCGCAAATGATAAAGATCAAGTGTGAATCATAGGAGAAATGTTAATGCGACGCAAAAACCTAAAATAAGGCAATGCGCAAATGTTAAAGTATGACCTCGCAAGCGTTTGACCATTTTTAGGTGTCTACATCTAGGACAAGTTCCAAACATTGATGTTTATTTATCTACCATAAGTACACGTAAAATGGATTTTATTATCATTTTCATTTTCCAAAGGATTGATTATTTTTCTTTTAATTTTGGTGAGCCCATCCACTTTCACACCCCCTTCAAGTTTCTATCCTAAGGGATTTTTTTATTTTTTTTCTAGATTTATTTAGATCAAAGAGCGATATATGCATTTGCGCTCTTCAATTCTTGATTTTCTTAGTGAAGGTACAATCATGGATTCGTCCATCTTGGTCTTCTCACTTGATTCATACTATCTACAAGAATAGAGATCCCCTTTAACCTAAAAAATCATAGGACAATCATGATTGGGCTATGATAGTCTCCAAGCTTTGTGCCACTATTCTAGATGTCTATTGCAGTGCTATGATTTGAAATGTGAATGAAAACAAACGAGAATGCAAGTTCCTATACAATCAAACATTTAACATCAAATAGAGCTCAATAAAGGAATATAAACAAAAAATAATAACACAATTAAAGCAATATTACCTGTAGCATAGGAAATAGGAAATCATCACAAGCAAGTAAAAACATTAATCATTATTAGCTCAATCACAAATGCATTCATTGCAATGAATCTATCCTAAGACACATTCAATAGAGACATGAGATAAAAAGCATTCAAAAAATGAAAGATTATGCAAACCATAGACATGACTTGAACGCTCCTTCATGCGGCTCCATTGTTCTTCTTTCCTCTTCAAATGGTTGGATTGTGGATCTCACCTACAAGTGCACACACACAATTGAAAGCAAGATGGATATTGATGATTGATCAAGAGTACTAGAAGCATAAATTCAATAGCATAATTAGGGATTAGGGATTAGGTTGAAGAAAATCATCCAATTTATAGACAAATTGGAGAGATGATCAAATTAGCATGATAGTGATTCGAATGGAAATTCAAATCAAGAATAGCAAAATTATGACATGTCTATGACAAATTGCTATGCAAGGATTTATGACAATTTATGACAAATTCTATGTCAAGAATTTATGACAATTTATGACAAATTTCTATGTCAAGAATTGATTGATTGTCAATTATGACAAATTATGACAAATTTTTATGTCATTCCCATGAATTTAGGAGAGAAAAAGGAGGAAATTGAAATTAAGAATTTAGAAAATTAGAAAATAAGGAAAATAGGAAATTAGAAATTAGGAAATTGATGAAAATTAGAAATTAGGTAAATTAATTAATAATTTGTCATTCATTAATTAATTTACAAAGAGGAATAATTAGCCAATTAAATGAATATTTAATTGTGACAAGAAGACTTAGGATAAATAAATAAATTATTTAATCCTAGAGAAAGAAATGACACACAAGGTTAAATGATTAAATCACAAAACCCTAGAAGATGAATTAGAAATGAGAATGACAATTAGGTCTTGATTGAAGATAATTGATTCGATCATGATTTGATTTTGGATTGATAAATGACCAATGTGATAAATGATTTGACTGATAAATGCGCCAATTGACGAGGAACAATGACAAATTGATCCAAATTGACATAATTGAGAAGGACGACGATCGATGACAAATTGATCGTTAAATGACAAGATTGACAAAAAAGACAAGGATTGATGACAAAATAGATTGCAAAACGACAGGATTGAAAATGACCACGACTGATGACAAATCAATCGCAGAATGACAAGATCGAACATGACAACGATCGATGACAAATCGATCGTTAAAATGACAAGATTGAAGGATTGATGATAAATCGACAAGATTGATAAGAGGACAACGATCGATGACAAATTGATCGCAAGATTGACAGGAGGACAAAACCCTAAACTAGGATTGACGATGTCCAAAATGATGACAAATTAGCACGCATATTGATGCAATAGGATAAGATCGATCCAAATCATGACTGGATAGTGTTGTCGACAAGACCAAATTTGAGGACGAGATGATTGAAGAATGCAGAAGAATGACTCGATGCTCGCAAATGATAAAGATCAAGTGTGAATCATAGGAGAAATGTTAATGCGACGCAAAAACCTAAAATAAGGCAATGCGCAAATGTTAAAGTATGACCTCGCAAGCGTTTGACCATTTTTAGGTGTCTACATCTAGGACAAGTTCCAAACATTGATGTTTATTTATCTACCATAAGTACACGTAAAATGGATTTTATTATCATTTTCATTTTCCAAAGGATTGATTATTTTTCTTTTAATTTTGGTGAGCCCATCCACTTTCACACCCCCTTCAAGTTTCTATCCTAAGGGATTTTTTTATTTTTTTTCTAGATTTATTTAGATCAAAGAGCGATATATGCATTTGCGCTCTTCAATTCTTGATTTTCTTAGTGAAGGTACAATCATGGATTCGTCCATCTTGGTCTTCTCACTTGATTCATACTATCTACAAGAATAGAGATCCCCTTTAACCTAAAAAATCATAGGACAATCATGATTGGGCTATGATAGTCTCCAAGCTTTGTGCCACTATTCTAGATGTCTATTGCAGTGCTATGATTTGAAATGTGAATGAAAACAAACGAGAATGCAAGTTCCTATACAATCAAACATTTAACATCAAATAGAGCTCAATAAAGGAATATAAACAAAAAATAATAACACAATTAAAGCAATATTACCTGTAGCATAGGAAATAGGAAATCATCACAAGCAAGTAAAAACATTAATCATTATTAGCTCAATCACAAATGCATTCATTGCAATGAATCTATCCTAAGACACATTCAATAGAGACATGAGATAAAAAGCATTCAAAAAATGAAAGATTATGCAAACCATAGACATGACTTGAACGCTCCTTCATGCGGCTCCATTGTTCTTCTTTCCTCTTCAAATGGTTGGATTGTGGATCTCACCTACAAGTGCACACACACAATTGAAAGCAAGATGGATATTGATGATTGATCAAGAGTACTAGAAGCATAAATTCAATAGCATAATTAGGGATTAGGGATTAGGTTGAAGAAAATCATCCAATTTATAGACAAATTGGAGAGATGATCAAATTAGCATGATAGTGATTCGAATGGAAATTCAAATCAAGAATAGCAAAATTATGACATGTCTATGACAAATTGCTATGCAAGGATTTATGACAATTTATGACAAATTCTATGTCAAGAATTTATGACAATTTATGACAAATTTCTATGTCAAGAATTGATTGATTGTCAATTATGACAAATTATGACAAATTTTTATGTCATTCCCATGAATTTAGGAGAGAAAAAGGAGGAAATTGAAATTAAGAATTTAGAAAATTAGAAAATAAGGAAAATAGGAAATTAGAAATTAGGAAATTGATGAAAATTAGAAATTAGGTAAATTAATTAATAATTTGTCATTCATTAATTAATTTACAAAGAGGAATAATTAGCCAATTAAATGAATATTTAATTGTGACAAGAAGACTTAGGATAAATAAATAAATTATTTAATCCTAGAGAAAGAAATGACACACAAGGTTAAATGATTAAATCACAAAACCCTAGAAGATGAATTAGAAATGAGAATGACAATTAGGTCTTGATTGAAGATAATTGATTCGATCATGATTTGATTTTGGATTGATAAATGACCAATGTGATAAATGATTTGACTGATAAATGCGCCAATTGACGAGGAACAATGACAAATTGATCCAAATTGACATAATTGAGAAGGACGACGATCGATGACAAATTGATCGTTAAATGACAAGATTGACAAAAAAGACAAGGATTGATGACAAAATAGATTGCAAAACGACAGGATTGAAAATGACCACGACTGATGACAAATCAATCGCAGAATGACAAGATCGAACATGACAACGATCGATGACAAATCGATCGTTAAAATGACAAGATTGAAGGATTGATGATAAATCGACAAGATTGATAAGAGGACAACGATCGATGACAAATTGATCGCAAGATTGACAGGAGGACAAAACCCTAAACTAGGATTGACGATGTCCAAAATGATGACAAATTAGCACGCATATTGATGCAATAGGATAAGATCGATCCAAATCATGACTGGATAGTGTTGTCGACAAGACCAAATTTGAGGACGAGATGATTGAAGAATGCAGAAGAATGACTCGATGCTCGCAAATGATAAAGATCAAGTGTGAATCATAGGAGAAATGTTAATGCGACGCAAAAACCTAAAATAAGGCAATGCGCAAATGTTAAAGTATGACCTCGCAAGCGTTTGACCATTTTTAGGTGTCTACATCTAGGACAAGTTCCAAACATTGATGTTTATTTATCTACCATAAGTACACGTAAAATGGATTTTATTATCATTTTCATTTTCCAAAGGATTGATTATTTTTCTTTTAATTTTGGTGAGCCCATCCACTTTCACACCCCCTTCAAGTTTCTATCCTAAGGGATTTTTTTATTTTTTTTCTAGATTTATTTAGATCAAAGAGCGATATATGCATTTGCGCTCTTCAATTCTTGATTTTCTTAGTGAAGGTACAATCATGGATTCGTCCATCTTGGTCTTCTCACTTGATTCATACTATCTACAAGAATAGAGATCCCCTTTAACCTAAAAAATCATAGGACAATCATGATTGGGCTATGATAGTCTCCAAGCTTTGTGCCACTATTCTAGATGTCTATTGCAGTGCTATGATTTGAAATGTGAATGAAAACAAACGAGAATGCAAGTTCCTATACAATCAAACATTTAACATCAAATAGAGCTCAATAAAGGAATATAAACAAAAAATAATAACACAATTAAAGCAATATTACCTGTAGCATAGGAAATAGGAAATCATCACAAGCAAGTAAAAACATTAATCATTATTAGCTCAATCACAAATGCATTCATTGCAATGAATCTATCCTAAGACACATTCAATAGAGACATGAGATAAAAAGCATTCAAAAAATGAAAGATTATGCAAACCATAGACATGACTTGAACGCTCCTTCATGCGGCTCCATTGTTCTTCTTTCCTCTTCAAATGGTTGGATTGTGGATCTCACCTACAAGTGCACACACACAATTGAAAGCAAGATGGATATTGATGATTGATCAAGAGTACTAGAAGCATAAATTCAATAGCATAATTAGGGATTAGGGATTAGGTTGAAGAAAATCATCCAATTTATAGACAAATTGGAGAGATGATCAAATTAGCATGATAGTGATTCGAATGGAAATTCAAATCAAGAATAGCAAAATTATGACATGTCTATGACAAATTGCTATGCAAGGATTTATGACAATTTATGACAAATTCTATGTCAAGAATTTATGACAATTTATGACAAATTTCTATGTCAAGAATTGATTGATTGTCAATTATGACAAATTATGACAAATTTTTATGTCATTCCCATGAATTTAGGAGAGAAAAAGGAGGAAATTGAAATTAAGAATTTAGAAAATTAGAAAATAAGGAAAATAGGAAATTAGAAATTAGGAAATTGATGAAAATTAGAAATTAGGTAAATTAATTAATAATTTGTCATTCATTAATTAATTTACAAAGAGGAATAATTAGCCAATTAAATGAATATTTAATTGTGACAAGAAGACTTAGGATAAATAAATAAATTATTTAATCCTAGAGAAAGAAATGACACACAAGGTTAAATGATTAAATCACAAAACCCTAGAAGATGAATTAGAAATGAGAATGACAATTAGGTCTTGATTGAAGATAATTGATTCGATCATGATTTGATTTTGGATTGATAAATGACCAATGTGATAAATGATTTGACTGATAAATGCGCCAATTGACGAGGAACAATGACAAATTGATCCAAATTGACATAATTGAGAAGGACGACGATCGATGACAAATTGATCGTTAAATGACAAGATTGACAAAAAAGACAAGGATTGATGACAAAATAGATTGCAAAACGACAGGATTGAAAATGACCACGACTGATGACAAATCAATCGCAGAATGACAAGATCGAACATGACAACGATCGATGACAAATCGATCGTTAAAATGACAAGATTGAAGGATTGATGATAAATCGACAAGATTGATAAGAGGACAACGATCGATGACAAATTGATCGCAAGATTGACAGGAGGACAAAACCCTAAACTAGGATTGACGATGTCCAAAATGATGACAAATTAGCACGCATATTGATGCAATAGGATAAGATCGATCCAAATCATGACTGGATAGTGTTGTCGACAAGACCAAATTTGAGGACGAGATGATTGAAGAATGCAGAAGAATGACTCGATGCTCGCAAATGATAAAGATCAAGTGTGAATCATAGGAGAAATGTTAATGCGACGCAAAAACCTAAAATAAGGCAATGCGCAAATGTTAAAGTATGACCTCGCAAGCGTTTGACCATTTTTAGGTGTCTACATCTAGGACAAGTTCCAAACATTGATGTTTATTTATCTACCATAAGTACACGTAAAATGGATTTTATTATCATTTTCATTTTCCAAAGGATTGATTATTTTTCTTTTAATTTTGGTGAGCCCATCCACTTTCACACCCCCTTCAAGTTTCTATCCTAAGGGATTTTTTTATTTTTTTTTCTAGATTTATTTAGATCAAAGAGCGATATATGCATTTGCGCTCTTCAATTCTTGATTTTCTTAGTGAAGGTACAATCATGGATTCGTCCATCTTGGTCTTCTCACTTGATTCATACTATCTACAAGAATAGAGATCCCCTTTAACCTAAAATATCATAGGACAATCATGATTGGGCTATGATAGTCTCCAAGCTTTGTGCCACTATTCTAGATGTCTATTGCAGTGCTATGATTTGAAATGTGAATGAAAACAAACGAGAATGCAAGTTCCTATACAATTAAACATTTAACATCAAATAGAGCTCAATAAAGGAATATAAACAAAAAATAATAACACAATTAAAGCAATATTACCAATGACACTCCAATGTGACTTGATTTTCTCCAATTATGTTTGAATGTGGATGCTCTTTGTTTGAAGATTACTCTTGTTATGGTATATGTTTAGCTTAAATTGTGATGGATCATAAAATGGATGAGGATGTTAGGTCCCGGAGACAACTGAGAGGGAAGGGGGGGTGGGGGAGGGGAGGGGGCGTGAATCAGTTGTCCAATAAATTCAACCAAAATTAACTTAACCAAAACTTAATGCTTAATGCCGGTAAACCAAACTTTATGCCGGTAGACGGTTTTATCAGTTAATTGCAGTACCGCTAAAGATTAAAGCATGAAACTGAAAGACAATAACATCCAAAACACATAACACAAATACTTGTACGTGGAAACCCTGTAAGGGGAAAAACCACAGTGGGAAGCCTTACCCACAATCAAATGATACTACTGCAGATAGTATGTGTGTACAATATGGAGTCTGCACATGCAGAAAGGCCAGCTACTTAGATCTCACTGCTCAATCACAAAATGGGAGTCACACTGACTACAATTGGATGGTTAAATCCATTGATAATGTACTGCATAAAATAGCATCTTCATATGTTGGATTCAGTACCGGTTTAGCTCTGATATGTCTTCTTCAAATACCTTCCTTCAATATTCAAATGATGTTTGCGTGTATAGCTCTACTTATTTTCGCATATACCTTATTGTAATCCATTTTCTTATCGCCTATCAATCTCACAAATGAGATCTTACATTTATACCATAACCTAAGACCAATTGAATAGGTTGGCTCACTAAAAGATATTACAATAAAATCAATTACAAGTGAATCAATAAGCGATGCATCATGTCAGCTCACTGCATTTACAATAATAACAAATCATCTCCATAACGTGTCGTGCTGATTTGAAATAGATATGCTTGTCGATGCATAACCTGGACCTATTTGTTGGTAACATGCAAACCCGAATAGACCAATAACCAAAATGCCAAAACCAAGTGATAAAATAATGTCTTCGACATAACCAAGTAGTCTCTGAGTCATTCCAAGTGCCGGTGAACAATATAACCTGTCGGTGAACCAAATATCGGTGACTGTGCATAAGTCACTGACTTGCCGGTGAACATAACCAAAGATCTCCAAGTGCTGATAAGTGTGACAAATGTTTACAAGTGTTAACATCAATGACAAAACCATATCAACATATCCAAAATACCAACAGAGAATGTTCCTCTATTTATAGATTTGTGAGAGATGCAATGGACGATGGAGATATGATGGAGAGATCAATAGGGCCATATGAATGAGAGGATTGTTGGATATTGCTGCTGCTAGGATATATTGTTGTCATTGATGTCAACATATTCCTGTGTTTTGGTTTTGCAAAGAGTTGCTTTGGTGTTCTGGTGATTACAGTGAGTTGATCTGGTTGGTTTATCTATTTTGGATGTTGAATCAACTAGAGATACTTCATTTTTTATTGGTTTCAGTGATCTGAAAGTTTACTTGATCATATCATTTGATTCAGATTGAGGTTTGGTTTTTCTGCTCAATGGTTGGCAGAGTCTGGTATTTGATCCATTGTGCTCTAGTGTGATCATATATTTGGTTGTGGATCTGGGAGAATGTTTGGGATGTTTATGTGTATCTTCATTTCAAATGGTTCGTTATTTGGTGCTATGAAAGTTAACCTTCTAGTCTTAATTTCCACTATTAAGTGTTCTTGAATGTTAGCGCGTTGATCAATGAAGATTTGATTAAGTGGTGTTGGTGCAGCTATTGTGAATGGTTCTAATGTGCTTGTTGGTGTTTCCTAATCATGTCCTATTTGTTTTGGTGATCTGCATTGATCTATGTGCGTGTTATGCGGTATTTTCACTAGTGTAGTGTGTTGCGATTGACCTTGGTGAGATTCCTGGTGGTGTTGTATGTTCAAGGATTTGATTTGGGTCCATGCTATGTTTTCTATGCCATTATATTGGTTTGGTGGTTGATTTATGTATCGTGTGATGTAATTTTGTAATTAGGTGTTAAGGGTTGAGCCGACCTTGTAGTCAAGGTTGATGGTCTGTATAAATAGGTTTTATACTCATGTAATTTGAGTATCGTGGTTGTGTCTACATTATCAGAGAGTGGTGTATGTGCGAATAAGTGAATTCATCTTTAGGTGTGGTGTATTGAGCAGAGGTTGTTGCAGAGTAGACAAATCAGCTTAACCAGAACTATCATCAGGCATTAGGAGATGTTATTCTTTCAATTCATCTTAACCGAATTATAGTCTTCATGTTATTGTAAGGTAGTGAACCTTCCCTAAGGGTTATAGCCTTCTGAGTCATTATATTTTGAGCAGTGAGCTCTAGGCAGTGTTCCTGAATGCATGTGCATTCCCCATTGTAATATTTACACATACTACTGTAGAGTATCATCTTATTGTGGGTAGGTTCCCACCGTGGTTTTTCCCTTAACCGGGTTTTCCACATCAAAATCTTGGTGTTATGAGTGTTTATGTTATTTTTTTAATCTTTATTCTTGTTGCAGTTGATCTGATATGAGATTGTGCTTAAATTGTTTAATCCGGTGAAAATTGATTCACCCCCCGCCCCCCCTCTCAGTTTTCCTTCATTATTGTTGACAACAAGGATTTCTTTAGGATCAAGGAAAGAATAGAGAGTTGAGATGGATTTTTTGGAATATGAAGGGCTATGAAACATTTAATAAATTGAGTAAGTAGTTGTGACCATGAGAGACATGGGGGAAAAGTGAACATCTATCTCCTTTATTATTGGAATTGGTGGAGAGAATATTGGAACCGTGAGTGCAAGTGTTCTTAGGTGTCCTTTATTCTTGGAATTGGTGTAGAGGATAAAGATGTAATAAAATACTAATAATATTTAATACCTATATATATTGTCTCTCCTTTTGAGTTGAAATTTGATTTGAATTGTAAAGTTTAGGGTAAATTAGTTGATATTGGAAGCAAATAAGTAATAACAAAGTGCTACAAATTTCAGAAAGAGACACAAATAGATATCTGAGAAGAAGAATAGGATTAAAACCCGATGCTGAAAATTTAGGCTGAATTATTTGGGCAAAGGTGGTAGGTCATCCTGGTACTGTAACTCATGGAAAAGCAAGTAGGATCTCCTCTAGACCAGGAAGATGAATCGGATCCATTGTCGAAAGACCAAGCAAAATTCTTGGGACCAAGGTGGTAGGTCGCCCTTGTCCTCTATTTTCACTCTATAAAAGTTGAACTTGTTTGTTGTCCTTTTTCTGTAGAAATCTTGGATTGCAGATCCTAAATGAATTTCCTATAGAGAGCGAGGGGTTGTGGATAGGGGTTTTCCTTAGGTCAAACCCTAGTCTAGGAATTAACCTTAAAATGAAAATGATAATTGGAATGGAAATATAATTAAATTGAAATAAGATGTTTTTCTTTTGAGGGAAAGGCTAGATTTGAAATTGAATACTTGTAATTGAAGTTGATATCTTGATGAAATTTTCTTGAATCCTCACACAAGGGTTTAAGATATCATGTAGAATGTCTTCATGGAAGTTTGATCATGGATGCCATCTTGAATGCTTGAACTTGACTAAACCTCTCCTTCAATGCTTGATTTCTTGCTCACTTGAATTAACTTCCCTATTAAGAGAGAGATCATATGTAGGATTCATCCAGCTTAGGCTTAGACTTATAGTTCAAATGAGAGGGGTAGGCCTCCTTTTATACTTAATTGTAAAATAATTAAATTTGAATTTTTCAAAGCAAGACAACATGGGACCTAAATTCCTTCCCACTTGGTGTGATAATTGTTGGGACCAAATTTGGGTCTTGATTAAGAGGACTAGGGTGGTTTGGTGTCCTAGTCCTAATCTAGGCACATAGCACCCTAGTGCCCTGGTCCTAAGAATCGAGACTCATACTTGGATAGGAGACAAAAGGGGAAGTGAAAATGAAGGTTTGCAAAAGGTGTGAGCAGAATCAAAGTGCACATCGAGCACTTAAAGACAAAATACTAAGGTGAGGTCTAGATGAGGACAAAATTGTATGCAAATACAATTCATGATGCTAAATTTAATCCCCACTTTAGCGGGAGTATGAGACTATGCCCATACTCATGATAAAGTACAAAGTCAGATTCAAAAACTTTCACCAAGATACCAATGAGACAAGACACACGAAGCCCCTAGGGAGTTTAGGATTTTACTATAATATCAAGATAAAAGGGACAACACATGAAAGGGAAAGAGAGAATGACTATACCGACCTAGTAAGATTTTGTGCTTACTATGAGTCATGAAAAATAAAATTATGAAGTACCAAATTACAAAGAAAAATGCATAGTTTGCAAAGTAGTCTGAATATTGAAAACATGTAATAGTTCATGAATTGTAACATTGGGTGGAGTGTATGCCCCCATGTTAAAGCGATTACATATACCTTATCATAAGCAATAGCTTTAAGGCAATATGCATCCAAAAGACAAGCACGTTACCACAATGAGATACCCCCAAGAAAGGACAAATAAAAGGATAATGGTCAGAAAACTTGTAGGAAAAAGCACATTAGGGATCCAGTAACTCTGAAAGTCAATAATGCATTTGTAATAAATAATGTATATCAAGAAAAATTGCACTAAATTAACCTCATCCCCCAAAGGTAGTGGAACTATGAACACAATGGATAAAGAGAACAAGAGATAACAAACAAGTGTCTTTTTGAGTCAACATGGAAGAGACCAAAAAGGAGATCTTAATGCTTTGCATTGTCCCCAAGTAGACAATAGAAGAGCACATTTACAAACAATAGTACATGTACAATATAACATAGAGACGACACATAGAAAAATTGAGATACAAATAGACGAATGCCAAAAGTGATTCAACCTCTTTATTACCTTGCACTAATAGAGTAACAAGGATCATCCAAAGAGAAAATAACATAACACAAAAATATATCAAGCAACACATCACAGGGGAAGCACATTATGAATAAGAAAACACACAAAATAGAATCCATATAACAAATGAAGCTAATCAAGAAAATCATCCACCTCCCAATCTCGCTTAACATCATTTAAGGATGGTGGAAAAGATGCAAGAGGAGCCACATTGATCACAATAGATGGAGCTACTGCAAGTTCAAAACAAGGACCATGCTCTAATTATGAATCACTTTGTTTTACACTAGGATTTAGGGTTAATTCTTTTGAAAAATGTGAAGATAACTCATGATTAATCTCAACATGTTCATACATATCATCAAAATCATTAGGATCATTAGCGTTAACATGAACAACATTATTATCATCGTACATATCATCATCTAAATTAAGATCATAATAGGATATTTAACATGAAAAGAAGTTGAACCATCATATTTCTTAAGAATTTTTCAATTAGGTGATTTAAGTTGAACTTCCTCCCTAGGGTTAGGCGAAGGCAAGACAAATGGGACCAAGTAAAGATTTAGTATCTTCAGGGAGGAAAGGGTTTGAGAAGAAATCTTGCAAGCCTTAGCATGAAGTGTTTGTCAAGATTCTCTCGCAAAATGTTTCCTTTTAGTTTTAGTCTAGACTTGTAAAGGTTGAAGGTCAATCGACACAAGCTTCTTTTCTTCCCTTATAGAGGGAGGAACAAAAGAAACCCCAATAGGTTGAGAGAAACATGATGCCAATTAATTTCCTTATAGGGTGGGACTGTGGCATAAATAGAAGGAGTAGGAAGATGACTAGGTCTAGGATGAGGAAGAGGAATATTCATGGGTTTAGGGTCTCTAGGTTTACACAAGACTGGTCATTATCATCTCATTTTTTCACTTTTGGTAAGATAAGAAAAGTATGTCATTTAGAGGCTTTGAAGGCTAGGAAAAAAGCAATCGAGAGTGAAATTTCCATGCTTCGTTGTGGGTTGGTAAAGTCTATGATTAATCATTATAATAGTGCCATTATAAGGGAATTTAAAATATTTATGAACTATAGAAGGGATAGATTTCATGGAAGAGAGACAAAGATGTCCCAACTTCACACATGAAATTGATCCAATGTAGGAATAATAGCAAAGGTGACATCTAGGAACTTAGTACCAACCTCAACGGGAAGAGTAATAGAACCAATAGTAGAGCAAGAAAAACCATCATACACCTTAACCATAACATCATATTTCTCATATGTTACTTGATGCAATTGTTGAGTGAAAAGATGTTCTTTAGTAATCACATTCACCAGAAATTTTGGATCAACGAGCACCCCTTGTGAGAGTTTCTCTTTGATCTTTGCAATAATATATAATGGGCCATTAGGTGCAATAATAGTCTCACTAGGATCAAAGGTAACACATGTCTTTTGAAGGTTTAGGTTTGTCAATGAGGTTCACAACATTATTAGATTTTACACCAAGGTCGTTAGGGGAAAAAGCAAGTGGTTCGGAATCAACAACATTAGTAGAATGAGAAGGCAACATATTGGTGAAGATTTGGAGGTTTTGGTTCGAAGGAGCTACAAACTTATTCTCTTTGTCATTCACACTAGCTAAGGATATAATATTGTTATCAATAAAGTCTTTAATCTTACTCCTTAACTGGTCGCATTTTTCAAAAAGATTTAGGATCATGGGAAGATAGATGTTTTAGAATTTATTCAATTGGTGTTATGGGAGGAAGTTTCAACCAATTAGCATTCATCAACCTCGACATTATACCATACAAATACTTAAAAAGAGGAGTTAATTCTAATCTAACGTATTTGAATAAAGGGGCCAAACTAGGTGTTGTGGCTGCCACTTGAGTGTTGATGTTATCATTTATCATGATGAAACATTTGTTATGTTTTAACTTCATAAATGATTGTTGAGCACTCTCATTCTTATCAACCAATTCCATTGAAGAGGATGATTCAAATTGACTCACTTGAAGCTGATAATTATGAAGGCATTGCACACAATTGTGTAAAAGAAGTGAACTCATAAAATAGAAGCTTATCTCTAATATCCTTTTGTTAATTAGCAATAAAAATTCTCTGAGCATAATGATCAAGCATATGATAAGAAATTTGTGAATGCAAATGTTTATATCTACCAATAAAATCAGTCACTTTTTCTTTAACTCCTTTCTTACAATGAATCAAATCAGTCAAAGTAATCGTAGGACCAATACTAATTTGAAATTTTTGGATGAAAGAATTAGCCAATTGTTGAAAATAATTAATAGAATAATGAGAGAAAGAACAATAACATTGGAAGGCTTTATCTCTAAAGGTTTGAGTAAATAATTTTTCTATGAGTCATTGATTATGAGAAAAATCAGTGCACAAGGTTTGAAACATCTCCACATGAATCAAGGGGTCACCTTTTCCATTGTACAAATCCAATTGGGAAATTTATACATTCTTAGGAGGAACCACACAAACAACCTCATTGGATAGTTCGCTCGCTACATCAATTGTGGGAACGTTGAATTTGGATTGAGTTAAAGAAGAAAATTGGTGTTGTAAGGATGAAATAGTTTGAGCTAGGTTATTGATAGTTGCTTCAGTGGATGAATTAAAATTGGAAATATTGGATTGTGAGGGAGGAGTAACATTGTTGTAAGTGGAGGTTGAGAATAAGGAGGAACATTGTGATATGTTGGTATGAGAGATGGTTGTAAAACAAATGGAAGACTCATGAAAGGAGGTATGTAAGAATATTTATAAAATATGATTACTCCCATGACTAACATGTGTAGGATTAACATTTTGTGTGCAAGTAGTCATGATAGAAGATGTAAATTTAGGCACACTAGGCAAGGGTGTAAGCTTAGGAATGGAATGGCTAGCTTGGCTAATGGGTTGAGAGTAACCAAGGACTCTGGAAAAACTTCTGATTGACATAATATCAGTATCAACAATATGATAAATGTTATGCAATGCATCCACACCTAACTTATCACTTTGAACCATTCTTTTCAATCCTTCAATCAAGGGGATTGCCTCACTATCTAGGTATTGTTGACCCATCCATTTTTGAATATTTTCAAATTCATTATCAATCTTCTCTAACAGGTCAATAATAACCATATTTATCGATTCATCCTCATCATGAGAAGTATGAGGTGAATGAGATATGTGATATTAGGTATGTCATTTATTGGATTAGAGGAAGTACCAACATTCACATGGAATAGGTTAGTCAACGAGGGCTCCATATCCTTAGTATTTAAACCTTGGGAAGCTCTAAGTCTATAACTTCTTCTCACTAGAATATTGTATGTAGGAATAAGGGTAAAAAAACTCATGCACAAAGAGGGAAAATTGAATGCAAAGATTGGAGATGTAAACTATTATTAAACAATGCAACTTATTTGTAAAATGATTTATTAACTAATGAATTAAACAATGTGAATTATTACATTAAACACTAGATGCATCTATATATGAACGTAACATGTCATAACAATCAATTTGAAAGCAAAACTGAAAAATTATGCAACCCACAAATCAATTTTAGAATAATAAACTAGGGTTTTTATGAATTGAACCTCTAAATTTATGTAATTCAATTGCATGAGTGCAAATATGAATGTTTAAATGCATACAAATCAGATCTGAGATAATAAATAAAAAATAAGCATGAAGGAAGTTGGGTTCATTAAAATGCGAGGTAGGGGAAATTAGGGTTTCACCAATTAAGATAATAAAACCACTAATCTTACCCAATTAACCAACACATTAAAACGGGGGGGGGGGGTAAATTCAATAGATCTAGCCACAATTAAATTAGGGAAAAGGGATGAGATGTCAATTAAATTTACCTATATATTGTCTCCCCTTTTGATTTGAAATTTGATTTGAATTGTAAAGTTTATGGTAAAGCAATGGATAATTGAAGAAAATAAGTAATAATAGAGTGATACATATATCAAACAAAGCCATAGATAGAGACCTGAGAAGAATAATAAGATTAGAACCAAGGTGGTAGGTCACCCTAGTCTTGTAACTCCTGGATAGGCTAGTGGGATATTTTCCAAATCAATAAGACGCACCGAATCCACTAGATGAAGCAAAATTCTCGAGACATGGGTTGTAGGTCACCCCGATCCTCCGTTTTTTGCTCCTGTAAAAGTTGAAACCGTTTGTCATCATCTATTCTATTGGAATCTTTTATCACATCTCCTGAATCAATTTCCTACATAGAGAGAGAGAGAGAGGTTTGCCTTGGGTAAAACCCTAGTTTAAGAATTAACCTTGAAATAGAAATGATAATTGAAATGGAAACAAAATTAAATTGTAGCAAGATGCTTTCCTTTAGAGGGAAAGGATAGATTTGAAATTAAATGCTTTTAATTGAAGTTGATACCTTGATGAAGCTTGCTTGAATCCTCACACAAGGGTTTAGGATGTCGTGTAGAATTTATTCATGGAAGTTTGATCATGGATGTCATCTTGAATGCTTGAACTTGACTAAACCTCTCCTTCAATTCTTGATGAATGCTCAATTGCTTTCTCAATTGAATTGAATTCACTAGAGTGTAATTGAGAGAGAGATCATAGGCTTCAACCAACTTAGGCTTAGACTTGTATGCGGGAAAAGCGGGTCAATAGAACCCAATATGTGAAAATATTCTAAAAGGACTTGTCCACACACACACACACAGGACTTCTTGGTGCAAGCTATGGAGTAATGAAGTATCACTTAGCTTCCCAAGGTTGGTCCCATGGTTCTCTATCTTACAATGTCCCTCAAACCAATGTTTTTGCTCTCAGATCACTGAGCAAAATGGTTTAGGGATGGCAAATGCAAGAACGAGGGATGCTTTTGATAGATTTTAGAATGAAATGCATCCTAAGCTATGCATGATCTTAAAATGCAATAAACTAGATGATAATATTGACAAGGTTAGTATGAGTACTATCCTAACATGATATATTTAGTCTATGATTGAGCTAAATGATAAAGAAATTATTCTAAACATGCATATTTAGACTAATTCCTGATTTCAAAGAGGCTAAAATGATGAGCATAAAAATTATATATGAAAGATTGAATGTATTTGAGCATAAGTGTGATACTACAAATTTTGAGGATGATAAAATGGAGGAATGAGAGCTCTATTTATAGCAAAAACAGGGCAATGGATGGTCAGGATTGAAAGAGTTGATCAAGGGTTGAGTTTGAAAGTTGGGGATCCATGTTTGTAATTTGCACCAATGAAATGGTGACAAATGTCAACATAGGGTTGGGTTGAGAGAAGGGGTTGGAGGCATTAAATGCCTGAGAAGACCTTATGGTTATCTAGAGGGTAAGGGTCAAGTCTAAGTTAGGATTACCCAATGGATTAAGAGTTAATCTAAGGATAAATCTTTGTGCAAATGATTAAGAGATAATCATGGTCAAAGCATTAAATGCTTGATGAGACCCTTGGGTTGGATGAAGGTTGGGTTAAAAGAAATAATTTAACCATGTAAGAGGGTTTGAGTTAACCATTAATGGTTATGAAGACTTTGGGGAATTTAGTGGTTGAAGGCTTGAAGCCTTTAATGGTTATCAAAGACTTTGAGGAATTAAGTGGTTGAAGGTTTGAAGCCTTTAATGGTTATCAAAGACTTTGAGGAATTTGAGAAGTGACCTCCCTTTGCTTAGGGATGTGACAAAGTTTAGAAGAAGGGTTAGGCTAATTAGAAGAGTCTAGAAGGGATTAGAAAGGGGTTTAGGAAGGCAAGTGGGAGATGTAGGATTTTGCAAGTGGATGGAGGGATAATAGGATTTAATTGAATTAAATGATTTTCATTCAATTTGGTTGCAATTTGGGGAAATTAAATAAATTAGATTTATTCAATTTAGGATAACTATTTAATTAAATTTGAATTTAATTAAAAGTGGATAGGGGGAATTTAATTGAATAAAATGATTTATTCATTAAATGGATATAGTGAATTTAATCAAGTAATTTACTTAATTAAATAGAGGAATGTGGGTAATTTAATTAAATTAGATTTAATTAAATAGAGAAATGAACATAAAATATTCATTTAGGAATATGGTCATTTTTATACGTCTACAAGACTTATAGTTCAAATGAGAGGGGTAGGCCTCATTTTATACTTAACCATCAAAAATTTATTTGAATTTTCATGAGTAGGCCAACATGGGACCTAAAATCCCACCCACTTGATGTGACCAATGTTGGGACCTGATTAAGAGGACCATGGTAGTTTGGTGCCCTAGTCCTGAGCTAGGACCATGGCACCCTAGTGTCCTAGTCCTAAGAATTAGGACTTAGACTTGGATAGTAGATAGAAGGGGAAGTGAAATTATAGTTTGTGAAAGGTGTGAGCGTAATCAAATAATACATCATGCATTGAAAGATAGAACACCAAGGTGAGGTCTAGGTGAGGATGAAATTGTATGCGGATATAATTTGTGATGCTACATTAATAAAGTGAGGTACATTAGATGAAGAGGAATTAACTAGGTAATGTGTTTGATTAATCAGGACACAGGTACACTAGGGAGATATTTAGGTGTTTACATTTTGTCTACCTTTGATAAAATTTCATAACTAAGTGGTTTTGTGCCAAAGAAGAATTAAAACTAGGATGATATGGAGCTTCGGTGGTAGGTTTGCTTGGTTGATTAGGAATGATGTTATAACTGATGCCCACTCAAGAGATTTGTTGGGAAAAGTGGAGGCCAAGAGATCTATTGAAAAGAAAAAGAATAATAAGAAAGTGCACCATGATGGATAAAATATTACTTTGGAGGAATCATATTGGGATGTTGTGCATGTTGTGGATATAAATTCGGTGCAGTCATGGCAGGAGTAAGTCCTCAAAGACAACAATCTAGACCATGCAGCAAATGAAACACAACACAAACAACTCAACGCAATAGAGGCAATGCAGAAGCAAAATTATATTATATCAAGAATTCAAATACAACTAGCCGATTAAATGCGGTCTTACAAGATTCGGCACACATGCCTGATTACAAACATGCTAAAATATAGTATTTTAGCTCAAGCAAGAATGTGATCCAACTCTAGATCTTCTATCTCGATCTTACTTACCAAAAATTATGTCTATCTTCTTTATTACATTGATTTATATGGCATTCATAGCTCAAGGATGATTCGTGTTAGCCCAAGATGGAACAATTGTCGATGAAGAAGAAGTAACATGTAAAACAAAGTCAGGCTCCACCAAAGGAATCCCTCCAGAAACAACATAGAATGATGTGCAGACCCTAAGGGAAGGTTGGCCACAATCCAAGGAACATTGGAAGCAATGAGATTAGGCTCTGCAAGCTACAAAAAAGATCCACAAGATTCTCCATTAGTAAAATAGGTCTAGGCAGTTCCGATGCTCTAAGCTAGAAAACTATCCCAGATTCTGGAAGTGATAACTTTCTGGAAAAAGATCCAAATGTCCCATGGACTTGGGATAAGGTAGCTGAACATGTCCACAAGAAAAATCCAATTCCACAAGATTCAGTGTGTGAATGAAAAGAAACACAGAAAGAAATGTTGAAACTGCAAAACAAAAAGAAAATGTTTTTGGCCGATGCAAGATTGCCAAGAACCAGGGATGCTCCTGCATTAGACATCCGAGGTTGATGAAAAAGTGAGTCCCTCACTTTGCAGGGGTCAAAGGAAAACCAAGACAGTATGCCTCTCCCTGAGAAATCCATGATGAGTCTTCAACTGGTCTGCCCTTCTACTTTATAAGATACTCTCTATATTGTTTGCCCCAGGTGTTGCGCCTAATTCTACTATCCAAAATATCTTCAATTTAGTCCAGTACCCTTTGGGGCATCTGCTTCTCCAAGTCTATTGCACTATCTTCACTCAATTCTACCTCATGATACTGATGAAGGTTTGCAATGTTGAATATAGGTGAAATACCCACCAAAGAATCTAGTAACTCTACTTCATATGCATTTCCAAAACTAAATTTCTTCAAGATCTCACAAGGTCAAAACGTCCTCATCTTCAACTTATTGTAGGTACCAACTAGAAATATTTATTTTCTCAGATACACCATCACTTCATCTCCAACTTCAAATTCCTTGTGTCTCCTCTTTTCATCTGCTTTCTCCTTATACTTTTTGTTCAAGTCCTCTAAATGTCGCTTAACCTGAGTTTTTATTGTCTTATATGTTCTACAAATTCTTCCGCTTCTACACTCCTTTTATCTTCATTACTGATGTCTCTCAACTTTGATAGGCCTCTAGGGTGTATTTCGGTAACAATTTCAAAGGGTGTTCTTCTGGTACTCTTGTTCACTGAATTGTAGTACGAGAACCATGCTTGTGTAAGGATCAAGTCCCAACTTCCGTTTTTCTCTCCAACTAAACATCTCAACAAATTTCCCAAAATCCTATTTACTACTTTGTCTGTCCTTCAGTCTATGGGTGAAAAGTAAAATTGAATTTCAAATCTATCTTCATCTTCTTCCAAAGTTTTCTCCAAAAATATCCAACAAATTTAGTATCTCTGTCAGAAACTGTGCTCTTAGGTAATCCATGTAGTCTCACCACCTCTTTGAAAAATAGGTCATCTATGTGCATGACATCTATTGTCTTCTTACAAGGTATGAAATTTTCCATCTTTGAGAATCTATCCACCACCACAAATATAGAATCATTCAATTTTTCACAAAAATGTGCTATCGGCCTTCCTTCTTGACTTAACACTACTCCAATTGCATTCCCACTTGCATCACAATCCACCTGAAATACTTTGCTAAAATCCAGTAAAGCCAACATAGAATGCTCTGTCACCTTCTTCTTCAACAACTCAAAACTCTTATTTACTTCAGATGTCCACTTAAAATCCTTCCTATCCCCCATCATTGCTTCCGTTATATGACTACAAATTGAACTGTAATTTCTAATGAACTTGCGGTAGAAACTAGCCAATCCATGAAATGATCTTACCTCCCCAATTCTTTCTGGTGTAGGCCATTCAACAATTGCTCTTACCTTTTTAGGATCCATCTTTAATTCATCTGCAGATATAAAAAATCCCAAGTAGACTAACTCTTCCTTCATGAAACTGCACTTCTTAATGTTTCTCAACAACTTCTCTTCTCTCAATCTCTGCAAAACTTGTCTCAAATGCAACATATGTTCTTCTTTTGTCTTACTGAAAATCAAGATGTCATCTAAGTACACAATAACAAACTTACCCAAGAATTTCTTCAATACCTCATTCGTCAACCTCATAAAAATACTCGGTGCATTAGTCAGTCCCAAAGGTATCACCAACCATTCATACAATCCTTCATTTGTCTTGAACGTTGTCTTTCACTCATCTCCTTCTCTAATTTTGATCTGATGGTATCCACTTTTCAGGTCTATCTTTGTGTAGTATTAGGCTCCACTTAAATAATCCATTATGGCATCCATCCTATGCAAGGGAAATTTGTACTTTACTGTGATCTTGTTTATTTCTCTAGATTCGGTGCACATCCTCCATTCCCCATTCTTCTTAGGTGCTAATACTGCTGGAACTGCACAAGGGATCAAACTTTTCTTCAACAACTCATGTACTTGTCTATTCAACTCCTCATTTTTTGTTGGTTTCATCTACTGTGTTACTTTATTAGGTAAACTAGCTCCAGGAATCAGGTCCACGCAATGACTTATACTTCTCACAGGCGATAATCCATCAATTATATTATCTGAAATGGTGTCTCCGTATTTTGTCAACAACTCTTTTATCTCCTTCAGTTGTTCTTCTTCATGCTTCAGATTCTCAATCTTCTTAGGAACTAAATCAAAACACACATTCTCATGTCTCCTTCCACCCACCAAAAAAATACTAGCACTAGTACAAACTTCACTCTTAAGAGGCTCTTCCAAGGGTAATGAGGTCTATTTCATCCCATTTGCAACAATGGTGTATATGTTCTTATTTCCATCATGTATTGCCTATCTATCATACTGCCAAGGTCTACCCAACAAGATATGACATATATCCATAGGCATAATATCATACAAAACTTCATCATGATAAGATATGATCTTCAATTTTACCAAACATTATTCACTTACTAGTATCTTAGGATCATCTTGAATCCATGTTATCTGATAAGGCTTAGGGTGCTTCAATCTCTCCAATTTCATCTTAGTAACCATCTCCTCTGAAATAAGGTTATCTGAACTACCACTATCAATTATAATTTTACAACATTTATTGGCTACTTTACATCTTGTCTTGAACAAATTCCTCCTATGCAAAGGTTCTTGATCATCTCCGGTGTGGTACAATGCTCTCTTCATCACCAATAATTCTTCATTGTGTGGTCTATTAGCTAATCTGGTAGGTTCCTCTTCCACCAATGTTGCTCTTCTAATATTCTCTACCTTATTACATGAAGTAGGTTCCTCTAAACACTCTTGTATCCTATATTTTGTCTTCCTTTTCATAACCCTCATTCTGGTAACCATCAGGTTCTCTCCTCCAGTAAAAGTTTATGTCATCTCTCTAGTATGAACTACCATCTCTGTTAGCTTCCTCATCTTTTTCTAATCCAAACAGGGTCCTCTTCCTCTGACATAGGTCCTTCCTCCTTGAAATATTCCTCCTCTACCTCTTTTCTTCTGCTCATGTATTTTTTTCAGCTTCTCTTCCGCCCTTGAGGCATATTGATAAGCTTCCTCAACACTCTGCAACTTGATTAGACTGAGTTCATTCTGTATAGACATCTGCAACCCATTCAGGTATCTAGCAACTTGTTTAATCTTATCATCAGTATGTCTAGATCTGATATTCAACTTGTAGAATGCTTCAGAATATTCCTTCACACTAGACTCGTTTTGCTTTAGGTTCTGCAACTTCCAGACAAATTTACTTGATAATCAACAGACATGAACTTTGATTTCAACTTGTTAACCATCCACTACCAAGATTTAATCTTCTCTTTACCTCTTCTTTGTCTATCTACCTGCAAATGTTCCCACCAAAGAGACACATGTTCTTTCAACTTAGTACAAGCATATTTCACCTTTTTCCTTTGGCAGTGTTCTTAAAATTGAAATACTTCTCCATCTCCATAATCAAATTGAGCAATTAATGTGAATCTAACTTGCCATCATAGTCTAGTGGGTAAGTGTGGTTTGGTATTTACTCTTGTCAAGGCTCTTATGAACCTCTCTTCATCTGGATCGTTCATCGGTGGATTTTCTCCTACTTCTCTCGCTCCCACTTCTTCTTCATCATCATTGCTCACATCTACAACATGTCGACCTCTTCTCTTGGCCGTTTCAACAACTTCCAACTTGGCTGTAATTCCTCTCAAAATTTCCATCACAATAGGGTCTGCATTTCTATGCACTCCACCAACTCTAACATTTCCTCTTTGGTCCATCTTTACGCAAGTCCTCTGCAGTTGTAGGTCGGATCCGTAATCTGCCACCCCACAAAAAAATTCTTATAGGACTCTGCAATCTCTAGAATGAAAAATCACTCTTATACCACTTGGTGCAGTCACGATAGGAGTAAGTCCTCAAAGAGAACAGTCCAAACCGTGCAGCAAATGAAACACAACACAAACAACTCAATGTGATGGAGGCAATGCTGAATCAAAATTATATTATATAAGGAATTCATATACAACTGGCAGACAACATGTGGGCTTACAAGATTCAACACATAGGCCTAATTACAAACATGCTCAAATACAGTATTCAGGCTCAAGCAAGAATGCGAGCCAACTCTAGATCTTCTATCTCAATCTTACTTACCAAAAACTTATGTCTATCTACTTGATTACATTGATTTATATGAAATTCATAGCTCAAGGATGATCCACGTTGGCCCAAGATGGAACAATTAACAATGAAGAAGATGTAACGTGTAAAATAACGAGGTCGGCCTCCACCAAAGGAATCCCTCTGAAAACAACATAGAATGATATGTGAACCCCAAGGGAAGGTCAGCCACAATCCAAGGAACGTTGGAAGCAATGAAATTAGGCTCCGCAAGCTATGGAAAAGATCTGTGAGATTCTCCATTAGCGAAATAGGTCCAAGCGGTTTAGATGCTCTGAGCTAAAAAACTACCCCAAATTCTAGAAGCGATAACTTGCTAGAAAAGAATCTAAACATCCTGCGGACTTGGGATAAGGTAGATGAACATGTCCACAAGAAAAATCTATCTCCACAAGATCCGATGTGTAAATGCAAAGGAACACAGAAAGAAATGTTGAAACTGCAAAATAGAAAGAAAATGTTTTTGGTTGATGCAAGATTGCCAAGAACCAAGGATGCCCCCTCAAGAGATTTGTTGGGAAAAGTGGTGGCCAAGAGATCTATTGAAAAGAAAAATAATAATAAGAAAGTGCACCATGAGGGATAAAATATTACTTGGGAGGAATCATATTAGGATGGTGTACACATTGTGGATATAAATTTGATGATGAATGAGGATTCAAAATTTTGATGGATGTCAACTTGATGATTGGATGATAGGATTATAGATTGCATGGTTGTACATGTTGGATGATGAGATATTATAAGGATGTAATGCAAATATAGTGACACATGATTTTGGTGTATGGATATACGATGGTAAATGATAAAAAATGATGAAGGATAAATACTATCAAAGAAACTTCACATGCAAAGAGAAACCTATTATTTGTCATAATGCTTAACATTATGCACCACAATACATCAAATAATGAAGATGATGCACCATGATACATCAAATAACGAAGATGATGCACCATGTGCATATTGACTAGCACACAAATAAAGAAGTTACAAATAGTATGGTGATCCAATAAAAATATTATTGGGGAATGCCAACAAATGAAGAACACGAGTGGTTATGATGGTGTGATGGATTGAACACTAAGACTAGAACTAATAGAAAGGATAATAAAAAATAAAGAAGTTGCAAAGTAAATAAGCTACAAATATAATAGTAACCCAAGAGGCACATTATTAATATGCCAGCATATGAATGATGAAGGTGACCATGATGGTGTGATGTACGGAGCCCTAGGGCTAGATGCAATAAATAAACATAAATTCAAAAATAAAGATGAAAACTTAGAAGATTCACAAATGAACATAGACATAAAAATAGATAAATGCAAACAATCAATTAAGAAATGCATAAAATATGAGGTGGTATCAAATGAAATGTTGAAGCTATTTGGATGGGGTAATGAACCAAGGGTGGAAGGATGGGAGCATGGAGGGTTAGTGGGGGGATTGAAAACAAGGACTAAATCATCCAGAGGATATGATGTTAGATGGTGGGAAAAATGATATGCCCTAGTCGGATATATGTTGTACCCATTTCTAAGGAAATGTCAACAAGAGGATGTCTAGGCCATTTGAGTGCAAAATCAAGGAAAGGATGTGGAGTGAATAAGGATAAAATTACATGACAGAGATGGAGGGAATAAAATAAATAGATGGGGGGGACTCAAGATGAAAATGAAGTGTCATCTATTGATAAATATAATGAAAAACAATAACATGAATAGGTGACATAGGTGGGGGATAATGGAAATAGATGGGATGAGTGATAGAAAGATGAAAATAAATAATGGATGGGGAACTCAAGAAAATGATCCAAGATGAGGGGTATAATAGGATAGATAGAATTTTATGATAGATAATATGGAATGATGTGGATAGGTTTTCATTATGGTAATTTCCCAAGTCAACATAAGGAGTGGTTTTCAACTTTCTATTTTAATTTATTTTGAATGATTGATGCTAAGGGATTAAGCACATAAAAGCTTGAGATGGATAATTTTCATGGGATCATCTAGTTTATAGTCTTTAGGAGTAGCTAGTTTGTATTCTCTAGATCCAAAATTGGTAGTGATGACATAAGGACCTAACTAGTTTGGCTCAAAATTCCTTTTATTTTCTGTCCTAAGTGGTGTTCTTTTGACTTTTCTTGAGGATAAGGTCTCCAAATTTAAATTCTCTAGTGTATATGCATTTGATAGCATTTGATATAACCATGATGTAACTTATGTTAGTATTCTTTAAGGTGATTCAAATCAGTGAGATGGTGCTACTTAAGGATTTCTAGGTTATGCAACCATCCCCCTCATAATCCTCCTTTGAGATGAGGTTTCACAAAGAGACACACTAAGTGAGTAGCTTGAACGTTATTGGAAATATTACTTTGGAAAAATAAACAAGGGGATATAAAGTGGTGCTACAATAATGTTAATTCTTGTGCGATAGTGCTAATGTACAAGATTGACCTAAAGGTGCCAATCACAACCAACATTATTAATGGTTTTTATATATATTTGAATATAATTGTTTTATTGGAAGCCTCAACTTAACCATTACCTTGTGGGTAATATGAGGTAGACTAATTATTCTTGTTATGAGATTTCTTGCATCAGTATTGCACTTTATAACTTTTAAAGGATTTGTCTCATAAGTATAGTTCAAGTAAATAATATCTCAATAAATTTATTATTTTTCTTGGACTCGCAAGTCTAGTTCAAGTAAAATATCATCTCTATATCAATCAAGTATTTGTTTGCTTGGACTCATAAGTCTAGTTTGATTACATAGTATCTTTATTTTTAGTTTTTGGACTCACATATATAGTTTAAGTGAAATAATATCAATATCAATCAAGTATCTTTATCATTTTTAGATCTAGTTCAACTTTGACCTATTATGGTATCTTACAACAAGCATATCTTGAAAAGTAAATTCAAATCCAATATTACCTAATGTTTTGATATTATGACAACTACAAGATCACGATTTAATAAAAACATGGAAGAAAGTCAAGAGAAGATTAATTATCGAATGCCTTCACAATTGCCTTCCCTACATGAGTATCAAAACACACAACCATCATCTTTAGTGGTTGTTCATATTGAAAAATATCTTAATTGAGACCCATCATTGGAAGAACTACAAGAATTTGAACAAGATCTTAAAGAGATGAAAGGAATAGATAGTTCTTGCTTCAAATGCTAATCAATGTTTCAATTTTTTGAATAAAAAGGGTTCCAAGTTACCTTATAATTTTGATAATTTCAATATCAAAGAACAAGATCTCATAACCTTTAGCACCTATAGCCAAACAAGTTCTATTGATATACCTATCCCAACTATACCAATATCTAATATGTTGACCCCGTCATATGTGAAAGTGTTTGATACTTCCCCACACAAACCACCACCCCTAACTCCTACCTCTAAGGTTTAATGTCATCCATTTCATGATGCTCATGATCAATTCACACCTAAATGATCTCCTATTGTTACGCATTCCATTCTTATGACCACCATTAGTACACCTAATGTGTTTCTTCTACCAAATCCATCCTAAGTACGGTATGTAGCATCCTTAATCCAATTCATATCCATGACACAACAAACAACATCATAGTCATTTCATTCCCACCCATTTCTCTAATTACCAACAATCACAACTAATGGCATCCTATGTCTACACCTACCAAAACTACATCTCATAAAGTGAAACTCCAACTTCCACCTATATCCCTACTAATGTGCCTCCTTCAATACTCACAAATGACTTGTCATCCTAAGTTTTGAGACTGCAATAAGAGACACTATATATGAAAATGGGATAAAATAAGAAGAGTTACACACTTGAGGACATTGGCATAGTGTGATGGTTAAATAGTTGTGTACTATCCAATTCAATCTATTTCATTGTGCCCGTAACCAAGCATTATTTTGGATCTTTCTTCTATATTATGAAAGGCACATTTTTTAGTTTTACACGTAATCTGGGAGGATTGATTCTATTCATGAATCTAAAAATTATAATAAAGTCTCTTAAGAGAAAAGTACAAAAAACTACTGTAAAGTGGAAAATTGGATCCTAGTGACTCCCCACCTAGGAGAGAGAAAGGAAACCACTAGGATGATTTTCTCTTGGAGGAACTTTACATTCAAAAGAGGGACTTAAATCCACTAGATCCAAATTCAAGGGAAATAAGGATGTGAATTCCAAGTGGATTGCAAGGGTTGAAGTGTGATTCACCCTCTTTTGTAAATGAGAAAGTTGACTTGTTGACTATGTAGAAAAGAGAGATAAAATGAGTGAAATGAGGACCTACCGGTTCGGGATTGTGTTGTAACTTTGGATCTAAGATATTTAGACTGATACGGACCTACCCTGTGAGTTTGAGGAAAAGTTGTTGGGACCATGCTGAAAGTGTCCACGGTCCTCCGGAAAATCCGTGAAACAAAAAGGGTTCTTCCGCCTCTATAAATGAAGTCCAGATCTGAAAATATAGTTGTGCACCTGTAACCTACACACAGAAAAGAAGGAAAGAGGGGTCATGGAAAGGGGTTTGCCTCAATCAAACCCCAGTTGAGGAATCAACCTTGAAAGAAAGTAATTGCAAATGCTTGAATGTAAACAATGGAAATCTATACCTTGTAGCTCTGCAATTTGTTGATGATGGTTTCTTTGCTTCTTGAATGTAATCACAAATGTTGCATGAAATTCATGTAACATGACAAAACCCTAACACACATGTATTCTTACAAATGAATATTGTAAATGTTGCTCCAATGGATGAATGAAGAAGACACATGAAGAAGAAGACTTGATGGATGCTTGAAGACTTGAATGCTTGAACTTCCCCTATCATGTATTTTGTGTATAGCCTTCTCCTCTATCCATCCTCTCTCTGAAAATGAGAAGACTAACTCCCTTTTATACATGCCTCGGAGAATTAATTCATCTCACCAAAGGCCGACATCAGGGAGATTTGGAATCCTAAAATGCAAATAGGATCAGAGGGACCTATCTTGGGGCCACCCTAAGATGGGGGGATAGGGGCTCCATGGCCCTGTCCTAGGGGGACAAGGGCACCATGCCCCTGTCCTGCCCTATCTTGGGATTCAGACATGGTCCTGAGGCCATCTCAGGGCTTAAACAAGGAGAGGTTCAAGGTGAAATGCATAGAGAAGTCCCAGTTGGGAAGGAAGATGTTGTCGCCAAGGTGAGGACCTCAAATATGGTTAAAATTGCTAGGGTTGCAATTTTATGACACTACATTTAGCCCCCACTTTGGTGGGAGTACGGCTTACGCCAATAATGTCGATAAAGTAGAAGAAATAGAGATGAAGATGAGAGATACGGAGAAATTCCACAAGGAGTATAAGACATCACTAAGCTTGAGGAACAAATCCCCCAATCTTAGGATCTTAACTCACTCAAACATTATTTAAGAGCACACAAGACAAAAAAGGAACAAGATGCACAAAACAAAGACAAAGCATAAAAGACACAAGACAAAAACAAAACACAAAATGACAAACCAACTAGCCGAAGAGACCTCGATACTCAAATTCCTCAACAACTAGTCAGGACACAAACACCAATGCCATCACATAAACACGAGCGATCACATAAAAGAGAAAAGCTAACATCATCCATGAACCATCAATAGAAAAACTATGGGTTCATGAGAGGAAGGAGAGAGAGGATATGAATACACACTTTGGTGATCCATGAGAAGAAAGGAGAACAAGAGAGAAACCATGGACATATTGCCCCTAAAACTAGGTGATCTGGATGGAGAAAAGGACATGGAAATCTAGCCCCCAGAGTCTATTTGGGTGATCCATGTAAGGGAGGAGAGTGAGAACACCGTTAGTTCCACCCAACCTCAAGCACGTGTGTGTACAAGTGAGGTTTTAAGTGCCTCATAGGAGTCTATGCTCAAGTATGCTACAACCTGTAAAGAATGTATAGGACAAGTGTAAAGAAAGGCGTGATATCCTGCTCTAAGAGTATGTGCTATGGTTCTAAGAATAATCACCTTGCATAAGAGAAAAGTGGCATCATCTTTCTCTAAGAGTTTGTGCTTTGGTTCCAAGAATGACCCACTATACAAGGAAAAAGTGATGACATCTTGCTCTAAGAGTCTGTGCTCTAGTTCCGAGAATGACCCACTGTACAAGAGAAAAGTGATGGCATCTTGCTCTAAGAGGTTGCCCTCTATTTCCAAGAATATCCCACTGTACAAATCATGATAGAAGTATAGTACAAAGGAGTAGTGTGGGTGCCCCCCCCTTAAGATGTCAACATAGGTTGATGTTGATATCTTAAGGAAATTAGAACAAGGATACCTACCTTCATCACAAAGAAGATATCCGCTATGCAACAACGTCATAAATCAAAGCAAGAGAGGGAATACTCTTCAAGCCAGGCTAAGATAGTTGAAAAGAGATATCTTGATGTAAGTGTAAAGGACATCCTTGGAGGAGAAGAGATCTTTGTTCAAAAAGACATCTATCCCCAAGAGGATTTGTCTTAGACAAATATAACATCTTCTATAACGAAACGCGGAAGAGAACAAGAATTCAATCCTTCATCCTATTGCTAGGTGAAAGGGATTCTTGATGAAGGATGACTCACTTTTATCCCAATGGGGATAGGTGAATTTATTATAGGTGTGCATTACCAAGTGTGAAAGAGATTGTAGTCAAGGACTTACACACCTTGTATAAGAGATAACCCTTGAGTGAACAACAACAATTCCACACAAGGAATGACATCAAGTAATAAAACTCACACTATCCACAACATAGGAAAGAGTGGATCCCTAGAGATGGAGAGAGAGAGAGAGAGAGAGAAATCATTGCCCCTCAAGTGTAGGGACAATGAGAAGAGCTTACACAATCTTCTAGCGAGAGATTAAACATAAGCAAATGCACAATGTACTTTCATGAACACATGCACGAAAAGACATTAGTATATGTAAAATAAATGTCTCAAGAAGTGGTAATCTTCGAAAGGAAGAGAGAAAAAGGCATCACATATTCCCCAAGGGGGATTAATCATAAAAACATATCGTTGTAAGAAATGATAATCACATATGAAAAATGTAGACCCTAAAGGAAATAGTGATACATTAGATAAAAAAGAAAGAAAGAGAAAGGAGTGAAAATCCTTTCCCCCCAAGTGAGAAGGACAAAGAGAAACATTACACATCTTCTAATAATGAGTATCAGAAAGTGATATGCCTTCCTAGTGAAACAAATCCTCGCAAGGAAGGGACACATGCTTCGCAAGAGATCATTCCATGCCAAGGGGCATATCCTGTTTGCTAATAATTGAGATAAAAAAAGAGGTAAGTTTCCAAGAGAATGAAGGAAAGAGAAGAAGGGCACTACCCATTAAAGAAGCTTCTCTTCAGAAAAGAAACCCAAGAAAAATTATATGCTCACATAGGAATGATTCTTATGCTAGAAAAGAGATCTAATAATGTATAATGTACCAAGATAGAGATGAATATAAAGAGAAATGAATTTCATGTTGCTGCCCCAAAGTATGTAAAGTTGAAACAACACCACCACAAATGATAAAGAGCCCCCAACTAAGTTGACTATTTATTTGATAAGGGTGAGGAGCAACATGAAGAGAAAAGAAGTGTTAAGGCATGATTTTTATGTCAAGGAAGACAATTAAATCTATTATAAGAGAAATTTGTGCAAGATCATATTGCTTTTGAACAAATTTCTTAAATACATAACATTTCCCAAGAGAATGTGAATGTAAATCATGAAAAATGCAATATTCAATACCCTTCACTGGTTTAAGATTCTTGTTTTTATTTTGAGGAGGAAAGGAAATGTTCCTGTCATATTTCAATCTCCAATAGATTTGTGCAGCTAGTCTTTCAGGATGATAGATATTGTCTTGACATAAAGGAGAAGAATTAGTAGAAGAAGGTTTATCATCCACAATTCTAATTTTGCCACCGTCGATGCCATGTTGAATAGATTTTTGAAAATCAAGGCAATCATCAGCATTATGGTCATGAGTTTGATGAAATGAATAAAAAGGACGTTTTGAAGAAGAAGCATTCTTGCGGGCTCTTTTGATTTGTTGTCTTTTAAGATAATTTTCAAAATTTTGGAGCCTAAGGAGTTCATCCATAGAAAGAGGAGCATCATTTCCTAGGCCTTTTGTAGTAGTTTTTGTAGGAAGATTTATAGGGACACTAATTCCTTGCTCAAATTTCCCAATTCCTTGTCCATTAAAACCTTGTTTTGTGATTATATGAAAGCCACGACTATAAGAATGTTGCAATTGACTAGATGGAGGAATAGGATCATGAATTTCTTGGAAATCTGATGTATAAGGGAGAAGAAAAGGATTTGTAGATGAAGAAGGAGTATCATGTGAAATGACAATCTCCTTTCCTTTATCAAGCTTATCCTTTGTGGAGGATTGGGGATGAACATCTTCATCATCTAGAAGCTCATTTTTAGTTATTTCTATGCGAGGGGAGAGATCATGAATAAGATGCATGACATCATCCTCCCTACATATGCTTTGATGTTGAAGATAAGTCTTAGGAGAATAAGGAGGATCTAAAGATATAAGAATGTTAATGTTTTGATTTTGCCCCCCTTGCTCAAGGGTATGTGTAGAAGAAGATGGGTCCTTGTCACTTTCCAATGCTTGCACTTGTTTAAATAGAGCATTAGTTAAAGAATGAGGTCTCATCTCATCCACACAAGATACCTAAGGAGAGGTAAAAGGGTTAGGATCTTTAGGTTTGGGGTCTACAAAATCTTTAAGGTGATTAACATAGTAAATTCATTTTGTTAATAACATCACCATAATGTAACATAAATGATACATGAAAGCTTTGAGATCTAATTGAAAAGGAAATAATTTGGAAATCCTAACAACACAATATGACCAAGTGCTATGAATGAAGAGAAGCAACAGGAAATGAAAGAAACCATTATCCGACACATGATTGTAGTAAATATATGTGAAAAATAATGTAATCATATGTGAAAGAGCAAGTAAACCCAATTGATTAATTGCCATTGAAAGTCTCTTGATTAAAATCTTGATTTGCTGGAAAAGAAGATCTAAAATTAGGACCTTTTTTATGAAAATTAATTTAAAATTTGAATTTGTGTTTGACCCTAGGAGGTGTTAGAATTAATAAAGTACACCAATTTTTGGGATTTAAGTAGAAAAATACAACCAACTCTGTCTCTCAAAATTTTGGGGAAAAAGTCAGGGATCGCGCTGAAAGTGCACACGGTTTGACTAAATTTTTTTGAATTTTTCAGAGATTATAGATATTATGATTTTATTGCATAATCCAAAAAAATAGCTGATTTGGAGATGTCTAGATCAGTCAAATTGGCAGTCAAAGGTCGAAAATAAAAGGATCTTGAAAATTAGGGTTTTGTTGTTTAACCACTAAATTTTCAGAATAAAAAGGCAGATTTGAATTGCAATTTTGAAATAAAAACTAGATCTGAAACAAGCAATTAAAATTTTGCACTTCACAATCTTAATGTCCTCAAAATAAAAAAAAATTAGGGTTTTGATGCAATCCTCCTCTAAAATTTGCAAATAGATCAAACTTGGAAACGAAATTTTGAAATTCAAATTGCACTTAATCAGATCTAATAATAAGAATTCATAATTAATTCGTAAGACGTCAGGTTCACCAAAATGTAAAGTGGAAAATTGGATCCTAGTGACTCCCCACCTAGGAGAGAGAAAGGAAGCCACTAGTATGATTTACACTTGGAGAAACTTTATATTCAAAAGAGGGACTTGAATCCACTAGATCCAAATCCAAGGGAAACAAGGATGTGAATTCCAAGTGGATTGCAAGGGTTGAAGTGTGATTCACCCTCTTTCGTAAATGAGAAAGTTGACTTGTTGACTATGTAGAAAAGAGAGATAAAATGAATGAAATGAGGAGCCACCGGTTCGGGATCGTGTTGTAACTTCGGATCTGAGATATTTAGACTGATGTGGACCTACCCTGTGAATTTGAGGAAAATTTGTCGGGACCGTGCTGAAAGTGTCCACGGTCCTCTGGGAAATCCGTTAAACGAAAAGGGTTCTTCCGCCTTTGTAAATGAAATCCAGATCTGAAAATACAGCTGCGGACCTGCAACCTACACACAAAAAAGAAGGGAAGAGGGTTTGTGGATAGGCATTTTCTTTAGTCAAACCCTGATTGAAGAATCAACCTTGAAAGAAAGTAATTGCAAATGCTTGAATGTTAACAATGGAAATGTATACCTTGTAGATCTAAAATTTATTGATGATGGTTACTTTGCTTCTTGACTGTAATCACAAATGTTGCATGAAATGACATGTAACATGATAAAACCCTAACACACACATATGCTTGCAAATGAATATTGTAAATGTTGCTTGAAGACTTGAATTATTGAACTTCACCTATCATGTATTTCATGTATATCCTCCTCCATCTCTCTGCAAATGAGAAGAATAAATCCCTTTTATACATGCCTTAGAGAATTAATTCATCTCACCAAAGCCTGACATCGGGGAGATTTGGAATCCCGAAATGTAGATAGGACCGGAGGGACCTATCTTGGGGACACCCTACGAGGGGGAGACAGGGGCACCACACCCCTGTCCTAGAGGGGACAAGGGTGTCACGCCCCTATCTTGCCCTATCTTGGGGTTCAGAAAGGGTCCTAAGGCCATCTCATGGCTTAAATAAGGAGAGGTTCAAGGTGAAAATGCAGAGATAATTCCCATTTGGGAAGGAAGATGTTGTCGCCAAGGTGAGGACCTCAAATGTGGTTAAAATTTCCAGGGTCACAATGTTATGACACTACAACTACCAAACTATGATGAACTAGTTTTTGGAATTCAGGGCACCTATAAATTTTTGGTATAAGTATATGTATGGTCCCCCTTCCGCCCAATAATCTATCTCAAATTTGTTTATTTCCAAACAACTTGACCATGGGAATGATGGATGAAATATTACAAAAAGTGTCATTTGCGTTCAACACAAACTTGTTGGGAGCCAGATTTTGTGTTCTTCATCTTGTGGAGCTCAAATGATTATGTGAACACATTAGGGTGGATGCATGAACACTAGGGGAGGCCCCTTTTTATACACCAATCCACATGATCCTTTTGGAATACCCTGTTCTAATAAATTTTCTTAAGAGACTTAAGTGCAAAAAATTGGCAAAATACGATAAATTAATTCTCAAAATTCATGGCACCTACAAATTTTCTATCTAAAATTATATGTGCATATGGTATTCCTTTACAGTTCCCTATCTCTATTATAGTCAACTTAACACTATTTTACCATTCCAATCACAAATGCATTCTTACAAAAATATTAGTTGAGAGTATTGTAGTGTGTGTGTGTGTGTGTGTGTGTGTGTGTGTGTGTGTGTGTGTGTGTGTGTGTGTGTGTGTGTGTGTGTGTGTGTGTGTGTGTGTGTCATGGGGCCTAATTGACTACACCAACACATAGATATTGACGGTTCAATGTAATTAGAGGCCCTTTTTGCACTTGAATTGTCCCAATTTTTCTAGGTTAAACTATTTTGACGCAGTGTCTTATAACCCTTAAGAGGAAAAAATTGTCAAACTATGATGGAGTTGTTCTTGGACCTTGTGGAACCCATAAATATTTTGTTTGAACCTATATGTGGATATGGGGTTCCTATAAAAATAACCTTTCTTGATTATAGTCAACTCTATATAGTTTGACCATTCCAACAATGAATGTATTCTTGCAAAAAATTTAGTGAGAGTAATGTAAATGTGGAAACAAATTTTTTTGCAACTTATGTGTCATGGGGCCCAATGAGCTATTCCAACACATCAATATGAGTGGTACAATGCAAAAAAAGGATTTTCTTTACACCCTAGCTATCTTGATTATTTTGGGCTATACCATTTTGATTTAATATCTTAAGAGACCTAAGAGAAAAAATACCAAACAATGATAGAATATTTCTTGGAGCTTGTGTCACTTGGGGATGTTCTATTTGAGCCTATAGGTGGATATGGGATCCCTCTACAATAACCTATATTGATTCTAGTCAACTCAACATTGCTTGACCATTCAAATAGTGTATGTATCCTTACAAAAGCATCAATTCAAAGTAGTGCAAACAAGCATTTTTTGCATTTTGTGTGTCACGGGGCCCGACTAATCATGCTAACATGTCAAGGTGGGTGGGTCAATGATATCAAATTTCTAGTGTCATAGATGAAGTATCTTGATCATTTGAACTATAAGAACCCAATAAAGTCTCTTAAGAGACAAAAGTGCTCACATATGGTTGTTTCTTTAGAAAGACCGAGTTTCATTTTTTCTCACTACAAAATCAAGCCACTACATGATTGTCCTTACACTATTTTGTGTACAATTAAAAAAAATGTATTCATTCTTGATCTCATATAGTACTTGGACTTGTATCTTCTTCAATGTGGAAGTAATAAAACCACACTTTCTTTCACTTCAAGAAATATCGCAAGCTCAACATCCTATATATTTGGATCCTACTAATGCCATTCTTGTTGTGATAGATGAAAATACATTAACACTATGATGACTCATAAACCTGCCAGTAGACAAAACTATTTTACAAATTCAAGATATGTTCTAATCAAGCTAAATAGTATAATCTCTAACAACTTTGTGCATGTAGTTTTCTTAACTTAACATTGATGCAATGGGGACCATTTATTTTCAAAAGGGGATAAATGTTTCGAGTGCAATCTTTTCCATAGCCTCCATCTATTAAATTTGTGTACCCTTGGTATCTTTTATTCCATTCAATAATATTATTTATGCACTTTCTTTGGCTCAATACATACCATATAGTACCCACACACGTACATGCAATACTATCACCTTGCATGTGTGCGTAATTATTGTATGCCATTAAGTAGCATTGATAACATGAATATTATGACCTTACACATATTACCATTCTAAAAAACCATACATTGTGATACATGGGGCATTCACATCTATTGAAATTCAACCATACATAATTAACACATTGTTGAACCAATTCACCACATGTTCATACTAGAAATAAAGCACCATATGAGCTCAACACATATTGTAGACACTTAAATTAAATCCTAAGTTCTAACTTGCCTCTTTCTAGCCTAGTCCCTCTCACGATTTTTAATTAATCAAATCAATTAAAATCCTCCAACCATAACCATCCAAACCTCACCTAAAAATCAACTCTTTAAATTAACATATCCTCCATTTTCCCCCACCCTCCATCTCCCAACCAACCAACTAATTGACACTAACCATCCATTTAGCTTTCAATCTCCACCATTGATCTCCATTTTCAAAAAACCTTCAAATATTTTGTCATTTTTATCATGCATCTTTATTTTTATACCATTATGTTGTTAGTTGGAAGAACCACAAAGCATTCTTCATGGGTAAAAGTACAAAGTTGTGTCATACTTTTATAAAGGAAATGACCAATGTTGATTCAACTTTTTAAATTGAATCAATAGAAAGTGAAAATATATGTTTTGAATTTTGAAATGATGTAAACTAATAAAATGTATATTCTTTTGTGTATTTAATATTTATAATTTTTATACAAATTTAAAAAATTATTTGAATATAGTTTTGTATAAAGTAAACACTATAGTCTAGTTGCTGATAAAAGGTTGAAATTGAAATTACACAAGATGCCACACTTTATTTAATAAATTTTACCTTTTATTCTTCAATTTTTTTTGTGTATATTGATAACTTGAAACTTTATTGCATGGATATATTTTTTACTATTTTTTATAAATATATATATTCAATAAATTTGAAAAGTTGTGCATACTGAAATATAACTCTTTCCATTTGTTGCAACCTTTTTTATTCATTATTTATCCAAATTAGAAAAGAATTGTATCATCTTGACATAGATTCTTTTCTCTACTGCATCATATATTTTGATTTTTTTTTAAATTAGTATTTTTTCTTGTCAATATAATCAATTTAATATTTAAGTGTTGATGACCTACTTTCAATAAAAATAAAATGTAAAATATAAAAAATAATTAAAATATTAAAAGAGATATATTTGAAATATTCACTTGTAGATCTATAAAAGGGTATTTTTACATTTCAAAAAAAAAATCATTTATAAGAGTAAGAGTTGTTGAAACATCGAGTTTTTCAAAAAAGGAATTTTTTTTTTTGGTAATTAGACCCAAAGTGATATAAAATATACATTTAGTAGACACTTCCATTTGTAAAAGTTGTGGTCCATATATAACTTATCTATAATGAATCTATATAGACAATATGTTTTACTGAAATTATTTTTTAGTTAGAAAAACTTAAATTCATTGTTGCTGATAAGTTGGCTTGAAACATGAAGGGGTATTGTACTTTTACCCTCACGAGAAAATATACCTTTTCGATGAATTAGGAATCAAACATGGGTAACTTTGTTTAAATTTATGAAATTCAATTTTTAATTTATTCACTTAATATAAGGCTTCTTTGAATATAGGGTAAGGTTTTTCACATTGTTTAAAACATTTTGTTTATAATCTATATTGATGATGACATCTATCATCGCCTTTTCTACATGATCAAGAACATCAAAATATTATGGATTCCTAGGTAATAACCCATGTGAACAAATTATTTCATTTAAAGTAGATACATAGAAGAAACAATCGGGATTCCTACTACACACATATGATTATGTATAAATTACCTTATTCAATATAATGGCCTACATTTAAATTCACTCAATATGTGGAGGCTAAGGACATTGGGCAATGAAAATCCTTGATATGTGTGAAGTTTTGCCCAAATTGTCATGTTTTTAGTGTGACTTTTGCTATTAGAAGATACCATGGGAAAGCTATTGAATTGTGAGAGTCAAAATTTTCTCAATACACCTCTTGAATGGCTAGCTTTATGGCCTTGGAAAAATGATCTAAAACACTAAGAAAACATACAAAGGTTGAGATGTGAATTATAATGCAAGTGATGATTCTTTTTGGTTCTCCAGTTTCAAATGTTCCCAAGAATGTATCTCATTCTCATCTAGTGAAAGCCATATCAAAATAGAGACAATTCAATCAATCAACCTAACTCACTCCATAGTATTTATTAGGACAAACAATTCATGTAAACCATTCCATCCAATCAATTATCTACATGACCAAGCCAAAATGAACAACCAAGACCTAGAGTGGGATCTAACTAATTGGATGAGATGAAAGACTAAACAAATTGGGAATTTATTCATTTAATAAAATCAAAAGATCTCCATTTTACTTGTGTAATTATTCATTTGGTCAATAAATCACAAAAGTAAAATATGGACAGTTCATTTGTAAAACAAGTTTGTATTAATCAAAAATCCATATAGGTATACAATGTTATATGTTGATAAAAGTATATGATATATGTATAGGAAAGTCATATATGCATATAATGTCACATATCTATAATACAAAAATACACATCTATATGTAGTGTTGTATATTATATACCTTAACAATTTCACACTCTATTTGGCACCTACTTAAGTGTGATTCCCCCTAGCTGATTTAAAGCCTAGTTGTGCCCTATTATACTCTAAAAATTCATCATTAATCCCAAAAATTAATAGTCATCAAATGCCAAAATCAGGATTGGATCTAATATCACAAACCTTGACACCCGTGTATTCATTTTGGAGAGGTGATTTTGGGAGGTCTAGGGCCCCCAACTCCTTAGTCTTGAAAAAATATTCTAAAATTATGCCCATTGCAATTGTTGGCCTTAAAATTTTGAAATTTGTTCTCAATCTTTGCAGTTGACTATTATCTGTCAACCTTTATCAAGGAATAAACTTGTCATCGCTATATAAAGAACATCTTCTATCCTTCATAAATCTAGAGAGAGACATGCTAAGAAAAAACATTCCAATCCAATTCAATATAGGGTAATCAAGGTGCATCAAGCTACAAGATCTGTAACATCATTACAACGAAGCTACACTCATGTATTTATTCATGCCATACACTAACACTTGTAGGACTTCAAGGAACACTACATCAAGGCTTTATATGAGGCTTTATGAGAAGGTCGCATACCTAAGGTAATCTTGTCATATTTCAGTATTTCATTATTGTTTTGTGTTTGTCATCCCTAGAACACACACTCTCTTTCATCATCATAACTATTGCATAGGTGTGAACACCAACATGAGGTTTGACTTAGGGAAGCCCCTATACAACACAACCCTTCTTCCTCATTTTTCATGTTTGCAAATTTAGAAACAACAATAAAAATGGTATAAAAGTGCATAGCAGACAATTACAAGTTGTGACATACTTAGAATATGTGAAAATCCTTGGACTAATTCATTGGATGCTCTTGTCTTGCCACATTGAGCTGAATTTACAAGAGACATTGTTTCGGAGCCTCTTGATTGCATTCCTACTCACCTTATTTAGTTTCAGACATGTTTAGACTAGAGCACCCAACCTCTGTGTCTACCACTTTCTGCTCTAATTTCTAGATCTAGGTTCTTCCCTTTATCTCCTTTTCATATTTGTACCTTTATTTTTTATTTATGTTCTATACTTTTTGTATTCTATCAATCTTACTCAATTTGGCCTTTTTTAGCCTAGTTCGTTCACACACACACAATCAATCAATCCCTATCACATTACAACCAACAATAGTGTGAGTCTAGGATAGCATGAATATTACTTGTGAATAGAAATCCAAGCCCACTCATAGTTTTGATATTGTATAGGAAAAAGGAATCGATCCTAGGTTAATCCATAGGTTAGTCTAGGATCATTTTTCTTATATTTCATTTTGGTGAAACAGACTTAGCTTATGCTTGCAATTATTTTAATACATTTTGCATTACATTAAAATGTACTTGCTATGAGATTTGATCTAATTTTTTAATTAGATAGCTACATGTTGATTCATTGAGTATATATTTCTATTATGCATGTGGTATATGTTATAGATTTAAAAGAAAACTTGTATCATTGGATATCTCATTGTTGTTAAATTAGTTCCAATCATATTGCATTTGTTAAACCTTCTAAAAAAGGACATTGAAACAAAATTGGGAATTTATTCATTTACTCAAATCAAAAGATCTCTATTTCACTTGTGTAATTCATTTGTTTAATTAATCATTTAAAGAACATATGAAAAATTCATTTGTAAAATAAGGTTGTATTAACCAAAAATCTATATATAGGCATACCATGTTATATCTTGGTAAAAGTATATAATTTATGTAGAGGAAATCCATCTAGGCATATAATGACACATATTTGTAATACAAAAATATAGATGTATATATAATATAAATTCTATACCTTAACAATTTCGCACTCTAATTGGCACCTACTTTAGTGTGATTTCTCTTGGATCATTTTAAGCTTATTTATGCTCTATTCTACTCTAAAAATTCATCTTTAACTGCACAACTTAATCACCATCAAATGTTAAAATTAGGATTGGATTTGGTATCACAAACCCCAACACTCGTGTTGCCCTTTCAGATAGGTGACTTTGAGAGGACTAGGGTGCCCAACTCATTAGTCCCAACAAAATCTCCCAAAATTGTGGCAATTGCAAGTGTTAGCCTTTACATTTTGAAATTCAGTCTCGATCTTTACACTTGACCATTATACATTGGCCTTTTATTAAAAAATAGCTTTGTGATTATTATGTAAAGAACATCTTCTATGATGCATAAAGTTGGAGAGGGACATTCTAAGAACAAGCATTCTAATCCAATTCAATCTAGCCAAATCAAGAAGTAGAATTCTGCAAGATCTACAACATCATTGCAACGAAGCTACACTCATGCATTAATTTATTATATGCACTAACACTTGTAGGACTTCAAGGAACACTGCATCAAGGCTTTACGTGGAACTCCATGAGAGAGTTTCATACCTAATAAATATTGTCATTTCAACATTTCATCATTTTATTATTAGTTTGTCTCTATCCTGTGTAGGACACACACTCTTTCATCATCATAGTTGTTGTAGAGGTGGGAACACCAATACGAGGTTTGACTTAGGCAAGCCCCTATACAACACAACCATTATTTCCCATTTTTTTGAGTGTAGGTTCAGACCCATAATGAAAGTGGTAAAAGAGTACAGATTACATAGTTACAAGTTGCAATAAACTTTGAACATGCAAAAAATACTAGACTAACTCATTGGGCATCCTTGTCTTGCCACTTTGAGCTAAATTTCTAGGAGACAATATTTTAGATCCTCCTAATTGCATTCTTTCTCACCTCCTCAATTTTGACACCTTCAGACTAGGATAGCCAACACCCATGTTTAACACTATCTGATCTAATTTTTTAGATCCAAGTTCCTGTATATATCTCCTTTCTAGATCTATACATTTTTTGTATTTATGTTCTGTACTTTATGTATTCTACCAATCTTATTCAATCCATCCTTCTTTAGCCTATTTCATTCATACAAACACCTTAATCAATTCCAATCACATGCAATAAACAGTAAGGGTAAATCTAGGACAACTAGGCTCTTCCTTGTGATAGTAACCAATCCCATTCATTCCTCTCTAATGTTCTATAGGAATATAAATTGATCCTAGGTTAAAGAACATGTTAGTGTAGGATCACTTTTCCTACATTTCAATATAAAATTGTGATATAGGCATACAACAAAGGATCTTATTGTGATCATTTCCTTATAGAGTAAGTGAAGAGATCATGAGCCATATTTGATAGTTGAGTGGATGGAAAGGCATACAATTACATGGTTGAGTTTGAACCTACTAACTCGACCTCCTATCGAAAATATTTTGGACCTCCACCTAATACAATAAAAACTACACACATTAATATGTGAAAATTTAATTATAGAATATTATCTAACAAAATAATCAATTGCCACAATCTCATAAACTCTTTGAAGCAATTTTCAATTTGATTCATTCATAGGAGGGGCATGTTTATGATGTAGAACTATGAAGCCTTGTGGAAAACATAAATAAATAAATTAAACTACAAATGAATATCGTTCAAAGTTTTACTAATAGTTAAATAAAATGTAAGAACCTCCATATTATTAAAATATTAATTACACATAACAAGCACGTTTTAAAAGCATTTGGTTCAAATATATAAAAAAATTAGAGATATGATATTAGTTTTTTACAAAATTCAAATTACATAAGATTAAACATTAGCCAAATATAAGGAACTATTTCCTCTAGAAGTGACCATAAAGTTGAATACATCAATACATAATATAGAAGGTTGATGATAATCCTGACAAGAGTTCTCGACATCTATCTCCCTCGAGCACACAATGGAAAAGAATATTGTCAGAGCACTTTTCCACCCAGCATCAAAGAGATTATTCTTCCTGGAAGTTCTTCATGACATGAAGAACTGCTAGCCCTACATGAAGATACCTTGCAACTCAAAACTGATAGAGTTATGGCATCTAGTGTAGCATAGTGTATCCGCATTCTAAGATGCTAATGTATTGACACTATGATATGGAGAGAGTGAAAACAACAGTGATTGAAATAGCAAGCATATGTTGATAGATCAAATTGGTAAGATTTGGCCAAATCACTTGTTGAGTTGACTACTGACAGATAAGTTAAAGCAGAGATTAAGCCTTCACTAAAAAATTACCTTTCTCTTTGCTCCATATTTGGCACCCATCTGACACACACGTAGTACAAAATAAAAACACAACAATGCATATAAAATCTCACTGAAACATACATATGATCATACAAGGAATAGAAGAGCACATAAGTGCATACACTTGCAATAGTCTAGGTATATCCACAAGTCTACAAAAGTAGTCTTATGCTTAAAGAAACATCGATCTATGCATCATCATCTTGATAATAAAATTAATGTTTAAAAAAAAATCAAGCATATTGTTACATAAGAAACTAAACACAATATTTTCCATTTTTTCTCAAAATGCATAAAAGCTTACAAACTCACAAAGAAACATACACAATCTTAGGTAAGCAACAAGAGAATTACTAGAGTGTACAAGGACATCACTATACAACCTTTTCTTTATAAGTAATCAAAGATTTTAATATCATTCTTGGTCAACACTATTTTAAAAGAATGAACAAAATCATTAAGCTCACTTCTCATGAAAAGATTTAACATAATAGCTAAAGAGTCATATCCAAATATGTACCATGAAAGTTCTAAAAATCATGAATCGTTAATTTAAAAAATTATTAAAGAGCACTACTCTTTTATATTCAAATTCCTTTATCTAGCAAAAAGTATTACTTTTGACACTAGCCTTGGAAGTTTAGCCTTAATCCTCTAATACTCTATCATAAAGAAAGCGGGAAGAAATTGTTGGCATTGAAGTTGTCATTGATATCAACATGTGTTTGTGCAGGGCTGATTTGTTGAAGTTGCAGAAGAGATCATTGTGTTTCCATTGATATCAAAAAGGTCATGTTGTAGGTTGTAGATGAGATGAGGGGTAGTGAATTGTAGAGAAATGATTTGTGTATGCAGAGATGATGTGTACCACACAGAGAAAGTGCAGCTTGACAGAGAATGTGTAGAGTGATAGCTCCACACCCACTGGATGGGAATGCAGAGAGATGTAAAGACATGCAAATACATCATATTGGACATAGATGCAAGTACAAAGATGTAGGATGATGAATGCCCCAAAGGTATATCAGATTGGCCGATATGGTGTTGCACTAGGTTAGCAAAGCTATGCAGGTTGAATGCACATGCATGGAACCTGCATGGAGCCAATGGTCTTAAATAAGATAAAGAAAACTATTGGGATCAACTATGTGGATTGGCAGGTGGTTAGAGGACCAAGACCATAGAGTTGTGATACCATGGGGAAAACAAGATTGACCAAGAGCATAAGTGTTGTTGCAACATAATATAACAAATCATGTTAGTCCCACATGGAGATATAGAAGGCAATCATGGGATGTGATATTAGGACATGTTATTGGATGAAGAAGATAAAGGTCAGTGAAGTGGTAAAGGCATTGAGAAAATTAGCTTGAATCAGAAAAGGTAAAGTTGTAATTGTGTATACCACACAATGTTAGTCGCACACAGTTACAATCAGAAGGAAAGATTGAAGTGTGTTATTGGGATTGTTGGCATTGAGGTTGTCATTGATGTCAACATATGTGTATGCAAAGCTGAGTTGATGGAGATGCAGAGAGACATACATGACACTCAGTGGATGAAGATGCAACAAGCATGCAGAGTTCATTGATGTCAACAGTCAAGAAGCTGCAATGGTTACAGTGATGCAGGATGATGAGGTCTTAGAGGAAGATCAGATTGGCTCATATGGTGTTGCATCAGGATGGTAGAGCTATGTAGGTTATATGATTATGCATGGTGGTTACATAGAAGCTGGTGTAGAAGGTATGCATAACACAAAGACCGATGAAGCATAGCACGCAAGCTATGGAGTCGTGCATGCTATTGTGCATAACAAATCATGTTATGCTACACAAACATTGCAGGTTGCAGAAGAACATGGAATACAGAGTGCAAATCAGTGTTTGAGCTAATCTACATATGTCTAATAGTGCATTGGACCCATTTGGTTTGATTCATGAGGACTGTAGATTCAAGTAAGTTGATTCATGGCAGTTCGACTCGACGACCTATGTCACTCTTCATAGTATTGCATTTAATTGGAAAGGCTGAGTTGGATTCGAGTGATCCCCATTTGTCCAGAATTTTTGCATATGTACACGTGTTGGTAGCAGTCTAGAGTTATATGTTGGGTGTTGTACATGTGGGGCCTCTTTGGTGCGTCGGTTGTTACACTTGGCACTTGGCAAGGAAGTCTTCGGTGTTCGACCGAGTCTCAAGTTGGGTGTGGTGAGCATGATTTCTACGTGGCAATAGTTATTTGGTTCAACTGTGTTGATGGGTCTCGTGGTGTTCGAATGAAGGAAAGAGATTGTGCGGGACAACACTTGAGTGAAGAGAAAGCCATCCGCAACTACACCGCAATGTTGAAAAGTAAGATGCACTAGTCATGTGGGATAAGAGTTTCATAGAGGTTAAAGACTCCTCCGCTATCCCATGGTGTCCTAGTTGAGTGTCAAGTTGTCATGCGGGATAACAAAGATGGAGGAAATTGGCGGTATCTCGCTATCCCGCAATGTTAAGAAGGATGAGGCGATGGTCGTGCGGGATAAGAAAGTAAAAGAAGAGAAGGATCTCATTGCAAGCATGCGGATTAAGATAAAACAAAGAGGAGAAAGGCTTCCCACCATCCCGCACTACAGATAGTCGAGATCAAATGACCTTGCAGGATAACTACAAGTAGGGTATAGCAACCCCCGCTATCACACATCTTTCTTGAGTTGAGAATGATGATCGTGCAGGGTAAGAATAGTAACAGAGTCAGAGGGAGCCCCCGCTATCCCATAGCCTTGACGACTAGAAGGAAAAGGTCTTTCGGGGTAAGTTAAAGGAAAAAGACGTGGTAACCCATCATCCTGCAAGGAGTAAAACCGAAGTAAGATGAGCTCACGAGGATACAAAGAACAAGGTAGGAAGTTTATCCTACTATCCCATGCGAAGTTAGGTTGCACGAGGAGACAGAAGACAAGGAGAAGCAAGAGAAGGATCCCGCTATCCCACAACATGCAGAGAGATAGAATGAGGATCTTACAGGGTAAATGAGAACAAAGAGAACAACGAAGTCTCTTATCCCGCATGGGTTAAGAGGTCATGCCAAATGTCTTGTGGGCTAATGAAGGTGAAGGGAAACATGTCCCCTGCTATCCCGCGATGTCAAAGACCAAAGGAGAGAACTCTTGCGGGGAAATATTAATTGGAGAATAGTGCATCCCGCCATCTCACATGGGTAAAGAGGGCTCGTAAATGATGATGCAAGATTATGAAAAGAGAGAATGAGGTAGCTCAATTGGATCGATAGTCCATGTGGCGATTGATCATGGTTGACTGTAGTTGATTGAAGTTGACTGTGCAATCTAGATATCCAATGAGAAGAGTTTGATGACATATTTGTATGTCAATAGGCAAATCGATCCATGTGGAGGTTGACCAAGTTTGACTAGATGATCTGGACATCGAATGTGATGACATATGGTTCCCTATTGGACAAAGAACAAATCAGATACACAAAAGTTGGTGACCATGGAAGTAGTTGTTGATCCTTTCAGGGTAGGTCGATAGAGGATGGTGAATGCATTAATGGCGACCTGGCTAGAGTCAGTTGTGCGGCTCGAGATGATCTACGAAGAGGATATAATATCTCATTGGATAGATGAGGATTACTAAAGTTAGTAATTAGAGTACAGAGCAGACTGAGAAGAATGAAGCAACATTTAATGGTGATCACGTTGCAAAGGGAGTTGCTGAGCTTTTTGAGGCTTGAGGAAATTTACTAGGCTGAAGGTTACTAAGTATAGTAATCCAATTTTGAAAGCATGATCTGAATACAGATAGTTTTCAAGAGAGTACATTTACTATGAACGACTATCTGTCTGAGTGGTGTGTACAAAGAATCTGACCAGTTTGCAGACATGATCTCTCAAAGGCCGAGGAGATCAGATTTGAATCTATTCTAGGAGAGAAACCGTTATTGGTACATAACTGATCGAACAGAGAAGTAGTTGATGAGATTTGATAGCAACAGATGAGGTATTTTTGTTGGAAGATGAACACACATGGATGGCGATAAAAAAAGAGTAGTTCATTCAACCATATGGTGAAGAGAGGAGATGAGAATAAAGAAAGTGAGTTGCAGTGAACCAAGACCAGAGAAGTGAAGAGTCGAGTCAGACAACACAGTAGGTAGAGGAATAAATTAAGAAGAAAGCAGAGAGCTAGTTGCAGAGAGGAGCAAAGAGTGTAGCAAGGTGTGAGCAATAGAAGGAAGTTTTGAGTTGCAGCAGTGTGGGAACTGGAAATAAAGGAAGAGATAGAATGTAGTAGTGAAGCAGTGTGGACAGAAAATGAAGTACAGAAGATAGAGAGACAAGAGAGAAGAGCTGAGGCAGATAACATCATGAGTTATACATACTGTGAGAGGCAGAGAAGGAGGATTGAATCGAACAGAGGTCAAAGAGCTCCAAAGATGCAGAGATAAGAAGAAGACAAAGAGTAGAGAGCAGAGAATAAGAGCATAACAGTAAGGTGTTACAAAACTTCATTTTTAACAAGGGGAATAATTTATTTTAAATACATGGCTATTGTAATTCTCTGAGTGGGTTCTTAGAGTAGGGGTAGGTGCTTATAAAGCTAGGGGTTGGTGCGCCTTTGGGTTGGTGCCCATAAACTGCAGGGGTTGGTTCCCTAAACTTTTTAATCATTGATTTACTTGTGAGGTTGTATTGGAGTAGTAGACTCCAGCAGCATTTCTCACTACGATTTTTCCCCACCATGGGTTTTCCTTGTATATTCTTATGTTGTGAGCTCTCTCTCTCTCTCTCTCTCTCTCTCTCTCTCTCTCTCTCTCTCTCTCTCTCTCTCTCTCTCTCTCTCTCTCTCTCTCTCTCTCTCTCTCTTTGTGTGTGTGTGTGTTAATGGGTTTTATATCTCTGCTCATAGCATTATGATTATTGTGATTAGAGTTTAGATCTTTCAGAAGTTAAATTTTTTGATTGCCATTGATTCACTCCCCCTCTTAGTGGTCCATTGTGTTCCTTCAAGGATGAGCAATTGGACGAGGATGACACAGGTCATAGTGTGGTGAATGCATTGGGTGAGATGATCTCAATTAGAAAAAGTATGGTTGCAGTTTGACTAGCATGTCATGTTAGTAACACTCTACTGCATCAATTTGTGCATAACACGTTGTGTTATCGATATCGCTATCTCATGGTCAACTCTCTACATTGACCAAAGGCTACTCCGACGGGAGAAAGGTGAAGCGCATAATACACAGGTTATCTTAAGAGAAAGGTGAAGTGCATAACACGATGATTACATGACGAGAGATGCACATAACACGATAGGTTATGCTACCTGGCTATCTTGCGGTAGGAATGGTCGAAGAAATGTGACCCTCCAGGGTAACACAAAAGTGAAGTAAATGACATCTCCCGCTACCCCACAACATTGAAAAGGGAGAAGTGATGGTCATGTGAGGTAAGAATGCTAAAGAGGATAGAGGCACCCCGCTATCCCACAGTGTGTAGGATTAGAGAGAAGTGGTCTTGCGAGGAAACATAAAATAAAGAAAAATGACGCGAAGTGAAACCTGTGCAGGACATAAGAGTCAAAGGGAAACGGTGTCCCCCGCTATCCCGCGCCATGTAAAATGGGTGAATGATGTTCTTGTAGAGTAACACAAGGTGAAGGAAGAGATGGAGAGCACTATTCCACAACGTCAAAGACTGGGGACCATATGCACTACGGGGTAACAACTATAGTGTCGATGCCTATTCCCCACCATCCCGCACGAAAGAGACCTGAAGAAGGGTGACCATAGGGGACAAAATAAATAAAAGAAATACAAAGTGTCCTGCTACCTCGTGCCAACTAAAATTAATATGAGATGGCCTCATGGGGAAAAAGGAATAGGAGAAGATTAAGACTCCCTTCTATCCCGTGCCGCTGAATGACCAAAGCAAATTGGTTTTGCATGATAAGAAAATGAAGGGAGAATAGAACACCCCGCTATCCTGCACTGAGGAAGACCAAAGTGAAAACGCAATTATGGCCCCCGCTATCCCACACCAAGGAAAACTAAAGAGATATGACCTTGCGAGGTAAGAAGAACAAAGGAAAGAGGTGCTCCCCGCTATCTCGCAGATGGGAAGCGTAGATGAAAAGGAGTTTGCGGGGAATCAAGAAGAAAGATGTTTGATGCATCCTGTCATCCTGCAGTGATGATGACCAAAGAAAAATGGTATCGCGGGGTAATGAGATGAAGTGAAGGATGAAGCATCCCACTAGCCTGCACAGGTAAAATGGGTGCGTGAATGATGATGCGGGGTAAAGAAGGGAAAGAACATAGTGGCTCTCGCCATCCTGCAGGCATACATGCGATGTAGAGAACGTGAAAGGGTTTAAGGTCATTGTGACAGTTAGAGGTGATTCTTTCGACATGTTGGCAGCCCGGTAGACATAGAGGTCCACATGACAAGTTGACCGCAGTTGACCATATGACTTTGAAGGCAGATTTTGACATTAGGTATGTAGCCCGATAGATAAACTGCTCACGCAAATAGTTGCCTGAAGCTAACTGAGCAATTTGGACATCCAATGAGAAGATTTTGATGATACATTTGCATGTCGATAGGGAAGATGATCCATGTGGCAGTTAACCAGGTTTGACCAGGTGATTTGGATGTCGCATGTGAAGACATGTGGCTTCTTGGTGGTCGAAGAGGAGATCTGATATGATGAATTCATTCATTAAGGAAGTAATTGTCAATCTTTTCAGGGCAGGTCAAGAAAGAGTGAAGAACTCATTAATGGTGATATTGTAGCAGACTGATGTATGGCTCGAGATGATCCACAGAGAGGAGATCGGATCTCATCAGACAAATGAAGATTAATAAAGTTAGTAATCATAGTATAGAGAAGAATGGGAAGAACGAAGTACCATTTAATGAAGAACCAACAGAGGATCAAGTGAGAGGCTCGAGAATATCAGAAGATCTCTAGTCGACAAAACATCACCTCTAGGGGAAGGTGAAGATTACAAAATCTTGAAACAAAGAGAAAATTTGATGAAAAAGAAGATATAATTAATGATGGCAGCCAAATCAGATAGTGTGGCAAATTTCTTAGAAGCCCAAGAAGATTACTTTTTGAATTATGTTTTGGAGGGAATATCCTAGGGTTGCATGGAAGACCTAAAAATTGAAAAGTGTGAAATGTAGAAGGTGTGAGGTGTGAAGTAGAGATAGTGTGATTGGCGTATAGGAGAAAAAGAACTACAAAGACAGAGATTACAGAACAGAGAGAATAGAAGAGGGCGTAGAAAGGCGTTTTATGTAGGTGCGCATAACACGATGCCAATATAACACTACATAAGAGACTGCATGCAAAATAATTAGAAAGTGAAGATGAGATCATTGGGAGCTGAAAGAAAAAGCAAAGAGTAGAATGCAACTGTGAAGAGCAGAGACTAGCAACTAGAGAGTGCAGAGCTGAGGCAAATAACATAGTGAGTTATATACACTGTGAGAGGTAGATAAAGAGGAGTGATGAGAGCAAAAAATAGAGAGCCAGATGTAGAGATAAGAAGAGGACAAAGAGTAGAGGACAGAGATTGATAATAGAGACCAGAGAGTAGAGGATAAAACTTGTGAGCAAAGAAGAATCGAGTCAATCTCAAGTGCAGAACAATTGTGAGCTACAAAACTTAATTTGTAACAAGGTGCTTAATTTGTATTTGTAATTTATTCTCATTGTAAATCACTGAGTGGGTGCTCAGAGTAGGGGTAGGTTCTCCTTTGGGTTGGCTCCCATAAAGCTAGGGGTTGGTGCTCGTGAACGTCAGGGGTTGGTGCTCCTTTGGGTTGGAGCCCGTGAACATCAGGAGTTGGTGCTCCTTTGGGTTGGAGCTTGTGAACGTCAGGGGTTGGTGCTCCTTTGGGTTGGAGCCCATAAACATTATAATTAGTGAATTATTATGAGGTTGGATTGGAGGAGTAGACTTCAACAACATTTCTCGCTAAGGTTTTTTCCCATCGTGGATTTTCCTCGTATATTCTTATGTTATGAGTTTTCTATGTGTGTGTGTATTAATGTGATTTATAACTCTACTCATAGTTTATTGATTTATATTATTAGAGCTTAAATCATTTTAGATAAGTTAAAGTTTTTTATAACCACTGGTTCACCCCCCTCAGTGGTCCATTTGTGTTCCTTCATAAATCAATCAATTATCTTATGAGGTATAGTTTGAAAAAAAAATACTTATCACACTTTATTATAAACAATGTTTCTCTAGGAACATTATTCCTCCTATTAATAACTTCTCAAGTTGATTATAAATGGCTATCTTGGGCTTGAATATAATTGTCAAACTATGAGGTTTAAATTCTCATTAAAAACCATAGTAAATACTAAATTATGAACTTTAGAACATCTAATCATTTATAAAGGTCTATCTGTAATCCAAAGGAATATATTATTCTTCCAATATACAACTAAAAATTATAAATATGAATACTATAACTTCCTTTGTGAAGAATCAATATCTTGTTAAATTAAGATATTCTTCTAAATCACAATATTTTAAAAAAATTGTACAAGTTTTGCCTATACCCAATGTTTGTATTGGATAAGATATCAAGTCATTAGAAAATATTCATTAACCAAATCAACTCTTTTAACTATATATCCTTATCAAACTAACTATGTTCAAGAGTATAATAGATTTCCATAAGTTGCATGGTGACTATCTCCTTGATGCAACAAACTAATCTTTTAGATGGATTTAAAAAAGCTTCTTATATTAAGAGCATCAAGAACATCATTTAATATAAGCAAAATTAATTAAGTATTTACTTAAACAGAAGTAATCGTTAAGTTATGAAACTTTCAATTTTATTTTAGAGTGTGATGCTTTCAAAGACAACAAGGACAAATATGTGCATATCTTAGCTGGCTTTTGACATAATTTATTCAATGAAGAGACTTTGAGAAACTGGGGCACTCATCATCACCTTACATAAAAAAAGGATAGAATTGCAAAAGACGGTTTGATCAAGCAAGCTGTCTTCTAGACTATTCTTAACCTTATAAACGTTAAAATTGTCTTCTTCCAAATTATGATAAATCATCATTTTATGATTGGATGGCTAATCGATTTGATATATAGCAATCTAAATAATTTTTCTAGATGAAGACATAAAGGTGAAGGATAAATGGTCCAAAAGATTTTGGTTAACCTACGGTATCCATACATCAGAGATAATTTATTCTACCAAACATATGCTGACTATGCAAATTTTAGTTTACCCATAAGTGCAGATGGATTAGTAGCAAGAGAAATTGTTCTCGGAGACGGGGACCGTTTCTATCATTTAAACACAGCAACGATCTTGTGGAGATTCCTGGAGACGCTAAATGAAACAATCTGAAAGAAAATGGGCTTACTCTACAATCTATGCACTGTATTAAATATCCAGAAATATCGAAGGGACATCCATCAAAACATAACAGTAGAAGAAATTTTGTCAGATATTAAAGTTTGAAAAAGTTTTGGCTGGAGCACAGTAACTGTTTGACAAAATGCAAGGAGTTATCATCTGGAATGTGCTGCTTGCAGGAGTGCATAAATCTGTCAGCACAAACATTTGGCTTTTGCGGCTCTCTCAGCTTCATTATCACCTGCTGAACATGTGTCGTAATGACACAACATATTCTTACTCTTATCATATCATATGTTAAGTTTACATTTCTAAGTTTAAAAGTGTTAAACATTCAGAGTTGACTGACATTATCTAAACTTAATATGTTGTTTAATATTTGTGGTCACACTAAGAATAAACTTCTAACTTAAAAGCGTTAAGCATTCACCATTGACTAACATTCTCTAGACTTAATATGTTGCTTAATGTGTGTGGTTTAAGACTGACCCTGAAATAACATCTATCTAACTTCTCTTTCTCCTATAAACGACTGCAATTGCATTTTAGGATAACAGCGACATAAAAAGTGTTATTAATGATGCTAGCATTCATGAGTTGCAAGCACTCTTGTAATTGCCCAACTGCTCTTTCATCCTCCACATATAAATATTGTATACTAATATTCAAATACGATTATATTATGTAAAGGACAATCTACAAATTGCTTCATAGTGGTGAAGTATTACCTTATGAATTCATCTATTTCAAGAAGAGATTAGATTATCAAGGCATCAATGGACAATGTACAACAGGCTCAAGACAACTATAATCTTCTAGTTACCAAATTAAGTGTCACTTTGCCTGATAAAGAGGTCAATATGAATAATACTGTCATGCTTGGATAGCCAATCCTTAGAAACTTGGTGATAATCATCATTATGTCATGATAATAATCCATTTTAAGATTGTTGTCAAGCAACATATGACTATCATGGGGTTTTCAAGTGTTTTCAGCGACATTTAGTCACCCACGTTAGTGATGAACACATGCATTGCTAGATATTCAAGGTATGTTCTATGCATTTGAAGAGATCTGTAACATCATAATTTTAAATAGAAGTTGACTGTTGAAACAAATTTCATGTTGCATACGCAAAACCTAAAGAAACATCAATACATATTATTAAGCAGCCATCGATCAAACTATCAATACGTCAAAACGATAATGTAGAACCCTAAAGTCTTCATCATAGTTGAACATAATATAAGTAGATTAAGCATTAAACAAGGGGATCGATCTAAACACTTGGGAGGTCTAATTCACTATTTAGATTTGATTGTGTAACCCAGACGTCTATTGAGTCGACCACAGTAGCCATGCTAAGGTATGACTCCTAAATTCAATCACTCTCCGGACACAAGGTCTCCACTAGTCAAATCAATAATAACAACCATATATCTATAGCAGTTAGAAATTTGCTGCTTCAAATCTCTATTCATAATTTTAAGAGCCTAGATGGATCTAAACAGTCGCCTTGTGTACTAAATCGAGTGGCATAAGAAAGGCACGGAAAACGAATATCGATCAACATGATTAATTGATTTTGTTAAGCCATATATGATAATGTTATTTGTGTTAGGATAAATTAATTATAGCATGGTTGGCATAGACCAGCCAGCTTAAATCACACATATTAAGCTTTGATATTTAAGCTTAAAAGGGTTAAACATTCAAAGTTGACTGACATTCTTTAGGCTTAATATGTTGCTTAGTGAGTGCAGTTTAAGGCTGACCATTCACGTGCAACAGTATTTTGCAATCCATACAGCTGTCTTACCACCATCCATCATAAATATTGGACCAGCCTTAAACCACACAAACTAAGCAACATATTAAACCTAGAGGATGTTAGTCAATTCTGAGTGTTTAACACTTTTAAGCCTAGAAGTGTATTCTTAGTGTGACAACATATATTAAGCAACATATTAAGTCTAAAAATGTCAGTCAGCTCTGAGTATTTAACACTTTTAAACCTAGAAGTAAACCATTTTTAAATATTGTAAGTAAACCTTGCTCTATAATGTTTATAAATTTAACATGCATTTGTCTATAAATACAATATTTAAGCCTGGGATTTTCAGTGCTCCAGATTTTGAAGAAATCTACTGTGTTTGATTTGCGTTTGCCTCTCTTTTTCATGGTATCAGAGCCAAGTAGGAACTGCATTATTTGCTGCTTAATTGTTAACTGTGTGTGTTGTATGCTGAGTTCGACTGTAAGCAAAGTAAAAGTGAAGTTCAGTTCTTTTCCTTCTTTTGTGAAAGACTCAATTTCAGATTCGACATGTCCTTGGGCAAGCTCCAGTAAGCCGATTTAATTGTTGTTAAAAGGTTGAAAGAAGGCCCGTGTAAAGGAGGCGTACAGACCAAAAAGGTAAGTATCAAGATCGCTGCATGGAGCACGTTTTTTAATTCTTGAATTAGTATGTGAGCAGTATTAAAGCCAGTGGAGATACTTACGTAAGAAGTCGATTTCTTATTGTGACTATGCCAGAAATGTGCAAGTTGATGTGAGCCCTTAATTGTTTGGTTATATGGTGTTTACAGTTCACATGAAAAATGTAATCTGAAAGTATCAGATTATGTCAATTTATGAAGAGAGTGAAGATATTATTGTCAATGTTTGAGAAGTCTTGTTGAAGATATTATTGTCAATGTTTGAGAGGTCTTGTTGAAGATAAAGAGTGTGAAGAAATCTCTTTCAAATTTGTAATTCACAAAGATTGAACGGTCCTTGTTTCTTTGTCTCATAAGAAGTCCATCATCAAGGCATAATTATAGAAAAAATTTATTGTTTGTGCGTTGGTAGAGGCTTTACTTTCAAGCCTATGTATCTATGTGTTTGGTGTGTTTTTATTGTGTTCTTGTTATGGCTGTCAATTTTTTAATATTGCGGTTAGAAAAAAATTAGATGTTATTAACCATTCTAGTGAGATGGAATTAATTTTACAAATAAAAGGTTTATGGGAGCTAGTAACAGTAGATAGGCTTACAAATGAAAGTAAACATTAAAAATGGGATAAAATGGATATGAATGGATGAGCTACAATTTTATGGCAAATTAGTCGAGAGGTTGATGGTATGATGAAAGAATAAGGATCCGGTCAACTACTGGGGGGGGTGAATCAGTAGATAGAAAAACTGATATTAACTTTCACCAATCTCAAAATCAACTTCTCAAAGTAAACTTTAGAACTATCAATGCAATATCACTGTCAGGACTAAACTGTCAAGTTAAACCGGTTGTTTGTTACAACAGATTAACAGTAAACAACTTGAAACTCATAGACATCCAAATACTTTTACTGACATAAGTAAAACTTCATTTCATATTGTTATCGGTTATCATTACTTATTAGAGTGGATTAAGTAGTTAAGCAAATCAACCATAATAAAACATAACCACAAAAACATTCACAACTTGACACAATATTTTTGACGTGGAAACCCAAATGGGAAAAACCACAGTGAGATGAGACTCACAAGATAACTATCTAAACTCTTTTGAAGTTCACCCTATTAGGAGCCAAGCCTGTTAAAGCTTTACAAAAAGTCCTGTTAAGAACAAATCCTGTAGGGACCACCCGGTTAAGGGATTGACTATAATGCCTTGTTAGAAGCAATACCCTGTGAGGAGTAACCTCAATAGAGGATTTGAAATCCAAGCTAATGGACCACTTGGTTAGAGGATTTAAATAACACCAATCTTGTTAGAGCTTACTCGGTTAGGGGATTTAACTGTTGTAATTGTTAGAAAACAACAGGAGTTTGTTGATCTGTTTGAATAGCACGACACTTTCTTGTTCAGATCCTTTTCATACTCTTATCTGTCTTTCCTCAAACTGCAAATACATCATCTGGTTCGGCAACCACACACGCAACTAAAACTTTGCCAACTCTCAAAACAAAACAACTCATCGACCTTATAAACAAATCAACTAGGTCGATAACACAACAAAAACCTAATTCTATCATAGAGATTACAAACAAGTCGGTTCAAGTATGACCGTTGGATTACATAACAATCTCTACACATCATTCAAGAAAGCTTTGACCACTCCTTGATCACCGCTTCATCGAACTCAGTAACTCATCATGCGCTTTGCATTACATGCACTATATTTGCTCATTCCCTAGACAAAAACCGTTACCTCAAAGCACCAAAAACACTTTGAAACTCTCTTCATAGAATAAGCATACGTGTCATAATCATTACCGCTCATCATCAGATCATAAACCAATACAACCAATTCACCAAACTTAATCGGTAAGGGTTTATCAAATCAACAGGTAGGGTTTACCAGTTCAACTCTCCAATACTTAGCAATACCGGTTCACTCCACAAACTTACCTACCGGTTACAGTTTCTTTCACTAGCTCTTCCTATCGGTTACAAAACAACATTACAACAATATCATTACCGGTTAATTGACATCAATGACAACATAACATATGGGGGGGGGGGCGGGGGGGTGAATCAATAGATAGAAAAACTGATATTAACTTTCACCAATCTCAAAATCAACTTCTCAAAGTAAACTTTAGAACTATCAATGCAATATTACTGTCAAGATTAAACTGTCAAGTTAAAACAGTTGTTTGTTACAACAGATTAACAATAAACAACTTAAAACTCATAGACATCCAAATACTTTTACTGACATAAGTAAAACTTCATTTCATATTGTTGTTGGTTATCATGACTTATTAGAGTGGATTAAGTAGTTAAGCAAATCAACCATAATAAAACATAACCACAAAAACATTCACCATTTGACACAATATTTTTGACATGGAAACCCAAATGGGAAAATCCATAGTGAGATGAGACTCACAAGATAACTATCTGAACTCTTCTGAAGTTCGCCCCATTAGGAGCCAAACCTGTTAAAGCTTTACAAAAAGTCTTGTTAAGAACAAATCCTGTTAGGGACCACCCGATTAAGGGATTGACTATAATGCCTTGTTAGAAGCAATACCCTGTGAGGAGTAACCTCGGTAGAGGATTTGAAATCCAAGCTAATGGACCACTTGGTTAGAGGATTTAAATAACACCAAGCTTGTTAGAGCTTACTCGGTTAGGGGATTTAACTGTTGTAATTGTTAGAAAACAATAGGAGTTTGTTGATCTATTTGAATAGCACTACACTTTCTTGTTTGGATCCTTTTCATACTCCTATCTATCTTTCCTCAAACTATAGATACATCATCCGGTTCGGCAACCACACACTCAACTGAAACTTTGCCAACTCTCAAAAAAAAACAACTCATCAACCTTATAAACAAATCAACTAGGTCGATAACACAACAAAAACCTAATTCTCTCATAGAGATTACAAACAAATCAGTTCAAGTATGACCATTGGATTACATAACAATCTCTACACATCATTCAAGAAATCCTCAACCGCTCCTTGATCACCGCTTCATCGAACTTAGTAACTCATCATGCGCTTTGCATTACATGCAATATACTTGCTCATTCCCTAGACGAAAACCATTACCTTAAAGCACCAAAACCACTTTGAAACTCTCTTCATACAATAAGCATACGTGTCATAATCATTACCGCTCATCATTAGATCATAAACCAATACAACCAATTCACCAAACTTAATCGGTTAGGGTTTATCAAATCAACAAGTAGGGTTTACTGGTTCACTCCACAAACTTACCTACCGGTTACAGTTTCTTTCACTAGCTCTTCCTACCAATTACAAAACAACATTACAACAATATCATTACCGGTTAATTGACATCAATGACAACATAAGATATCATTAATGCAATCTTCATGCAAATTCCAACAGTTGGGCCTCATGTTCAAAATTTGAAACCAACAAAGAAAATATGGGAAACTTTACAAATAATGTATGAAAGAAATAGCAAAGTGATGGACATTAAAAAGCAATTAACCCATTTAAAATTGAAGGCATGATATAGCATGAATGATCATATTGCTAAATTGAAAATTTTTAGAAATCAACTTGCAATGCTGAAGGTTGACTATAAAGATTCTGAAATCATAGATTTTTAAATTGAAAGTCTCCCAGAGGAGTACCATAATTTCATCCATACATTGAAACTAAACTGGAAAATTTGAGAATGTCAAATTAAAAGAAGTATATGGTGCTTTGTTGAATGAAGAAGATAGACTTAAAAAGTTCCTAGGCAAATCTAGCAAGAGTTCTCAAGCATTTATGGCTAAAACAAAACTTAAGAATTACACTCAAAGTAAATCATATCAAAATCAAAGAGCAACTCAAGGAAATCAACATACAAATAATCAAAGGCAATGGAATCAATCAAGGGATTGTTTTCAAAAGCAACAAAATAAAAAGAGAATTTACAAAAGTAATTCTAAAAGAGAAAATGCTATCATATGTTATAATTGTGGAAAAGAAGGGCATAAATGTGATCAATGTCCTAAAAAATCACATAGAGGGGGAAAAGGGAAATTTAATGAAAGAGGGCAATCGAATTTTTCTCAAGAGGAGGGTGATCATAATATAATGATAGCTTCTATAATTAAGAATATTAATGATGGATATAAAATAGTGGCCGAACAAGAGTTGAGAGTGATGGTGCATACCAAATTTTAGCAAGTGTTGATAAGAAAACTTATATTACTATAGGATCTCGAACAAGTGATTTGTGGTATCAAATATTTGGTCATTTAAACTACCAAAGTTTGGCTAGATACTTTCAAAGATGAATATGGTTGATGGACTACCTTGGATAAAGGTAAATACAAATGTGTGTAAAGGATGCATGGTTGGTAAACAACATAGAGATAGCTTTGAAAGATCTACATGGAGGACAAGTAAATGTTTGAAATTATCCATAGTGATTTATGTGGGCCTATGAATACAATATCAAAGGGAGGAGCTAGATACATCTTAATGCTCATTGATGATTTTTCAAGGAAAGTTTGGGTCTATTTTCTTAAACAAAAAGATGGAATGTTTAGCAAATTAAAATGGTTAAAGCATTTGTGAAAAATCAAAGTGGGAATAAGATCAAGTGAATAATAACTAATAATAATGGAGAATATGTTATTCAACAACAAGTTTAAATCTTTCTGCGGGTATCATGGGATCTAAAGAGAAATTACTAATAGATATAGTCCCCAACAAAATGGTGTTGCTAAAAGGAAGAATAGGACCTTAGTAGAAATGACACTTTGCATGCTACAATCCAAGTATATTCCTTTGTTTCTTTGGGTTGATGTTGACTACTTCTCATATTTTAAATAGATCTTCCACAACTTGATTCCATAGTATTATACCTAAAGAAGCGTGGAATGGAGAGAAACCAAATGTTAATTATTTCAGAATATTTGAATGTGAAGCATTTTCTCACATACCATGAGTTTAGAGAAAATAAATTTGATAAGAAGAGTTTAAGTGCATATTTGTGGGTTATGATGATCAAAGGAAAGGATGTAGGTTGTATGATCCTAGTGTGGAGGATGTGTTCATAAGTAGGGATGTTAAGTTTAATGAAGGGTTTGACGATATGATTAAATTCTCTCCAATTCCAAAAGTGGACCCATATATAATAATGAATCTTCCAATGATTTTGAAACTAGTGAATAATATTGAATCTTCCAATGATTTTGAAACTAGTGAAAGTTGTAAGGAAACCTCTGATACATTTGAAGAATCTAGTCCTCCTCCAAAGGCCAAGAGTATTCAAGGGATTTATCAAAAGGCTCATCAAATTAATTATTCTCTAATGACCCTCATAATAAAGAGTAATGATCCTCAAACATATGATGAGGCTAAAAGAAAACATGAATGTGAAAAAGCTATGCAAAATGAGTATGATTTATTGATAAACATACTCATTTTGCATATCTTTTTCCCATTAATCATACTCATTTTGCATAGGTTTTTCCCATTCATGTTTTCTTTTATCCTCATCATATGTTTGAGGATCATTGGTCTTCATTGTGATGGTCATTAGAGCATAATTAATTTAATGAGTCTTTTGATAAATCCTTTGAACACTTTTGGTCATTGGAGGAGGACTAGATTCTTGAACTGTATCAAAGGTTGCCTTAGAACTTTCACTAGTTTCAAAATCATTGGAAGATTCATTATTATCTATGGCCACTTGTGGAATATGAGCCATATCCTCACATTGTTCATTAAACTTGACATCCCTACTTATGAACACATCCTCCACACTAGGAACATACAACTTATATCATTTCCTCTCATCATCATAACCAACGAAGATGCACTTAAAAATCTTCTTATCACATTTATTTTCTAGTCTCATTTGGTATGTGAGCAAATGCTTCACATCCAAATATTCTGAAATACTTAACATTTGGTTTCTCTCCACTCCATACTTCTTTAGGTGTAATATTATGCAATCAATTTGTGGGAGATCTATTAAAATATGAGAAGCAATATTGATAGCCTCGGCCCAAAGAAACAAAGGAAGATTCTTGGATTGTAGCATGCAACATGCCATTTCTATTAAAGTCCTATTTTTCCTTTCAGCAACAACATTTTGTTGGGGAGTATATCTATTAGTCATTTCTCTCTTAATCCCATGATATTCACAAATTTAGATTTGAACTTGTTGACGCACTCTCCACCATCATCACTTCTTATTCGCTTGACCTTATTCCCACTTTGATTTTCCATAAATGGTTTAAATGTTCAAATCTGCTAAACAATTCAATGTATTTTAGTTTAAAAGAAAGTAGACCCAAACTTTCGCTGGAAAATCATCAATGAATGTTAAGATGTACCTAGCTCCTCCCTTTGATGTTGGTTTCATAGGCTCACATAAATCACTATGGATAAGTTCAAGAGATTTACTTGTCCTCCATGTAGATCTTTCAAAGCTATCTCTATGTTTGTTTACCAACCATGCATCCTTCACACACATTTGTATTTACCTTTATCCAAGGTAGTCCATCAACAATATTCATCTTTGAAAGCATAGCCAAACTTTGATAGTATAAATCACCAAATATTTGATGCCATAACTCAATTGTGGAGGATCCTATAGTAATATAAGCTTTCTTATCAACACTTGCTAAAAATTTGTATATACCATCACTCTCAATCCCGTTGCTAGTATTTTGTATCCATCATTATTATTATTTATTAATTACTTATCTAAATAGAACTCCACTTTATAACAATGTTGAGTTATTTGACCCACTGAGAGAAGATTTTTGCTTAACTTAAGTACAAGATTCACATATGTTGCTATCCATTTTTTACAATCATTTCCTTTCATTAAATTTGAACCTATTCCTTCAATTGCATGTGAACTATCATCACCAAGAAATATCCTTCCACCTTTTGTTTCTTCTAATGTTTTAAAGAAGTTTTTATTGCAAGTCATATGGTGACTAGCTCTTGAATCTATATACCATGTGTCACTTGAATTTCTTTGAGTAACTAAAGAAGCTATCATTATATTATGATTACCCTCTTCTTGAGAAAAATTTGATTGCCTTCTTTCATTAAATATCCTTTTCCCCCCTCCATGTGATTTCTTAGGACATTGATCATGTTTATGCCCTTATTTTATCCACAATTATAAAATATGATTGTATTATACCCTTTAGAATTACTTTTGTAATTTCTCCTTTCATTTTGTTACTTTTGAAAATAATCCCTTAAATATAATTCTTATACCATAAATGCTTGAGAACTCTTGCTAAATTCACCCATGAACTTTTTAAGTCTATCTTCTTCATTCAACAAAGCCCCATATACTTCTTCTAATTTGATATTCTCAAATTTTCTAGTTAGTTCCAATGTAAAAATGAAATTATGGTACTCATTTGGAAGAATTTCAATTAAAAAATCTATGATTTTAGAATCTTCATCATTGCAAAATTCCTTTAATTTTTGAATATAAGATCATTCATGCTATTCTGCCTTTGACTTTATATGAGTTAATTGCCTTTTAATGTCCATGACTTTTAATTTTCTAGTTCTTTCATACATTGTTTGCAAAGCTTCCCATATTTTCTTTGTCGGTTTCAAATTTTGAACATGAGGCCTAACCCCTAGACTAATTTTCCATAAAATAGTAGCTCATGCATTAATATCCATTTTATCCCATTTTTCATGGTGCTTCCATATGTAGGCCAATATTCTATTACTAGTTCTCATAAACCTTTCATTTTGAAAATTAATTTCATCCCACATTTCCAACTAGCATAGTCATAAACTATCTAATTTTTTGCTAACCACGATATTAGAATTCTTAGAGGTAGGCATAACAAAAACACAATCAAAACATGCCAAACACGCAACACAAAAACTTGAAAATAAAACCTCTACCTACACATAAACAATAAAAAATTTCTGTTATTATACGTTGGTGGCCTTCTTATGAACCAAACAAACAAGGAATTTTCCATCTTTGTGAATTATAAATTTGAAAGAGTGCTCTTCACATGCTATATCTTCAATAAGACTTATCAAAAATGACAATTTTATCTTCCACTTTCTTCATAAATTAACATGATCATTTCACTTTGATACACTCAGCTTACAATTTTCATATGAATTGTAACTCCTCAATACCTTTAACACCATATGACCAAACAATTAAGGGCTCGCATGAACTTGCAACTTAAAAAAACCTTAAATTTTTTTTTGGCATTGTTGCAATAATAAATTTACTTCTTACGCAAGTATCTCCACTGTCTTTAATACTTCTCACGTACTAATTCAAGATTTAAAAAACTTGCTCCATGCAGCAATCTTAATACTTTTCTTGTTGGTCTATACAACTCCTTTACACAAGCCTTCTTTCAACCTTTTGACAACAATTTGTGATCTTCTCTTTGCAACACCAATAGGGACAAAATCTGGTCATTAAGATTGCCTTGCATGTGTCTGTATGGACAGAATCCTGGTGTTGCTTGAATTACTAAGTTGAGGGTGCTTCAATCGGTTGACTTGAGCTTTGCCCAAGGACCTATTGAATTTGAAGTTAAATATTTCACAAATGAAGGAAAAGAATTGAACATCATTCCTACTTTGCTCATAGTCAATGTCAGCACACAATAGACACAATTAACAATTAAGCAACAAATAACGTGTAGCCCACCCAGCTCCGATATTATGAAAAGGAGAGATAAACACAAACCAAAAATCTAGAGCACTGGAAATCCTATGCTCAAGTATTGTATTTAAATAGGAAAATACACACTAAATTTACAAACACTATAGAGAAAGGGTTAGTTACAATATATTTGATGGACAATGGTGAGACAACTACATGAAATGCAAATATTGTTGCACGATAACAACATGGTTTGTTCAAGGTGGATGGTCTATGTCAAACATGCATTAATTAATTAATTTATCCTAGCGTTTATGTATGGCAGAAAGATGGTGGTATTTAAGATGGTGGTATTTACCTTTCTCAAACCAAGTCTGATGTAGATTTGTTGAAAAAGTTTAGGATGGAATATTGTAAGAGTGTTTCTACTTTAATTGTTTGACGATTAAAGTTGATCACGGATATGGAAGGTGAGGATGTCAATCCAACCTTATACAAGCAATTTGTTGGAAGTTTGGTGTACTTGGCTCATAGTCAACCAAATATTTCTTTTGTAGTAAGTGTGATTTCTAGATTTTTGAGTTTTCCTAAGATTCCACATTGGGTTGCAGCAAAGAGAATATTAAGATATGTGCAAGGGACTTTGAAAATGGGTATTTATTATTCTTCACATGGAGATCTATAACTTGTTGGGTATTTAGATTTAGATTGGGTGGGATGTGTACATGACTGTAAATCAACTACCGATTATGTTGTTACTCTTGGTTTGAGTCCCATTTCATGATGTAGTAAGAAACAATATACTATATTTCTCTATCTACTATAGAGGTTGAATATACTTTAGCAAATAAAGCAGCTAAAGAAATAAGTTGGTTGCAAACTATTCTATTAGTACTTAAGCAACATTAGGCAAGACCTTCTTTACTCCATTGTGATAATTAAAGTGTCATCTCATTGTCCAAGAATCCAATGTTTCATGCTCAAACAAATCATATAGAGGTCTATCACCATTATATCAAGCATCTCATCAAGCAACAAGTGATTCATCTTCAACATTGCAATACAAAAGACCAGATTGTTGATATTTTTACAAAGGCATTATGTGATCTTCAACTAAGTTGTATTTCTTAGAAATATTTTAGGTTCATGATAATTCACATCTCTTTAATAATTGTCATTCAGGGGGATTTTAGTCAATTCCTACCATTATATTAGTGAATAGGTCATTATACATGGGTACCTAACAAGGCTTTAGGCCATGGCCCATCTTCTCTATATTATGAGAGGATAATTTAAGTATTTTCGTATAACTAATTTATGGGGGAGTGTTACGATAGATTAGTTATAGCAAGGTTGGCACAGACCAACCACATTGCACAAACCATGTTGCTCACGTGCAGCAACATTTTGCAATCCATGTAGCTCATCTTACCATTGTCCATCATAAATATTGTAAGTAACCCTTTCTCTACATTGTTTGTAAATTTAATGTGCATTTGCCTATAAATACAATAAGTTTGAGTTTGTAATTTTTAGTGCTTCAGGTTGTGAAGAGTTTTGTTGTGTTTGGTTTGTGTTTGCCTCTCTTTTTCAATTTGGTGCCTTAGTGATTGTCTTACATACCTGTGTGCACCATTCTTTGTTTGAATTGGTGATTTTAGAGAATTTTATCAATTCAAAACTCCATGATACTCTTCAGTGATAGACTCCTCTTCTTGACATTGATGGTAGTTCTTCCTCCCTCTTGTTTATATAAATTATCTCTATACTCTCCAATTTTAGACTAAAGCATGAAAAGTAATTTGTGAATTTCCCTTCTAATAACAATGACAAATTTTTCTTAGAAAGGTTGTTTACGATCTCTCTTTCTTGATTTTCCCAACTCTCCAATCGAATTCTCTTGATGCAATGATAAGATCATCTCTTTCTTACTTTTAGCAAGGAAAAGTTGAATGTATCAGAAGAGAACCCCCTCTCGAATGCATGCAAATTCCCCTATAATGAAAGATGATTCCCTCTCTCCTACTTCCACTCATAAATATTGGAGAAAATTGGGGTGGATCAACTCATACCGTTAATGTCTCAAGTAACTCAACTCCTCTCTCACATGCACTACATTTAGTTTCTAACTCCGATTTTATTGCCTCCACTAAGTGTAATTGTCATCTTTATGAAAGATACTCCTTTTTTTAACTTTAAAAATAAAGAAATCGTCTCAATATAAATACAATTACATTAATATAGTAATATTAATTTATCCATTTAAAATAACTTAAAATGTATTTACAATCATTAAATAAGATCAAAATGAATTAAATTAAATACAAAAAATTAAGGGTCATGACATAAAAAAATAGATATAGTATGAAATTTACTAATCTAACTCGTACCTCTATTAAAGGCATCAAAGATGATAACGTTGTAGTAACACCATGCTTCATTATAGTTTGAACACCAAAGGAGTATCAACTAATGTCACCATTTGAAAATGAAAATAATGTTATTAAATTACCAAAATCTACCTAACATTATTTTACAGATAATTAATGATTAAAAATGGTCAAGCTTACCTTAGTGTAAGATGTGTCCACTTTGAATGACATGTGTTGATGCCAAGGTCCCAACATTAACATGTTTAATATTAAATCTAAGTTTTAAGATTTTCATTAATGTAAGGTTGAATCATTCACATGTATTATATGCATTATTTTTTTACTAGTTACATACTTGTGGACTCGACATCGTCGTGTAATCAAGAGTTGGAGGGTTGCTAGATGTAGGGTGAACTCTCTAGTCACCCTAAAAATTTATTACAATAAACCTAAAAATTTAGATAATCAGATTACATTTCAAAATGAAATATAATCAATTTAATTTGACCTTCAACAAATTTACCTATCTATCAATATCAAATGTTTGATTCAACATCTCACCAATCAAGACAATTTTATCTAATATAGATGTGTCTTTTTACTAGCCACGTGCCTCTTGATAATTCTCATACCCATAATCACTAAGAGACCTATATTGTCAATATAATTGAGGTGAAAAATATTGATACCTAAAATAAACACCCACATCACCCCATGATAGAGGCCTGTTATGTTGTACAAGGGTATGAGTGAGCAATTTGATGGAACGTAGGGTTTTGACTTCAACACCATCCTTCACAATAAAAGGTATTGTGACATGCTCAATGTTTGGCCTAGCAAGAGGGCTTAGTAATTGATTTTGAGCATGGTGTGCCTTGACTCTATCTTTTGTAGAGTCCCCACCTCTACCAAGCTAGAACTCTCACATGTTAAAGTAATTTGGGATCTTGTCAAGGACAAACTCGTAATAGAGTTTCCTCAAAAAGTATTGTAGGACCTCATTGTTATTGCATGAAGGATGGTAAAAAACCATCCACCACCTATGCCAAAAATGATTCCTTATCCCTCGGTGGTGGCACCAATGGATAGGGAACCTCCTACAAGTGTCAAGTAAGGGCGTATTTGTTCATGGGCCAATGAACAATGAACACAAGTCATATTTAAATATGTATTTTATTTTATTTTTTATAGGATAAGTTGTTAGCATAGTATCGTCTTGAATTTTTTCTCTTGCTTGACCATGTGTTAACTTGGTCGAACTCTCATAATCAATGTGAGATAAGATATGTTCTCGTGAAGTGGTGAGGGTAGATCAGTGACGAGTTGTTCTTTATGGATCTCTCAAATTTTGAATTATTATGGTTAATGTTATATTAGGTTAAAGTTACTATATTTAGACTCGGGTTATGGTTAATGTTAGATTATGTTAAAGTTACTATTGTAGGATAAATCTTGGGGTTATGGCTAGGGTTCAGATAAGGTTTGAGTTATAGTTTAATTAGGATTATGGTTCAAGCACAATCAGTGTAGGGTTAACGTTAGATTAGGGTTATATTATGGTTATGCTACAATTAGGGTTACCATTGTAGGATAATGCTTGTGTTCAATTATATTTAGATTAGGGTTAGGGTTAAGATTAGCTTAAATTAGGGTTAGGATCAAGGTTAAAATGTTAGCTTATGATTAAGTTTACTATTTAGGATAAATCTTGGGGTTTTAGTTAGGGTTCAAATATGGTTCAAGTTATAGTTTAATTAGAATTATGGCTCGAGCATAATTAGGGTTAGGGTTAACATTAGGTTATTGTTGGGGTTCAATTAGAGGGAAATCTTTCAGTACGGGGTTCAATTACACTTAGGGTTTGATTATTGTAAGGGTTTAGTTATAGTCGGGGTTTGATTATGGTTAAGGTTTAATTATAATATTAATTAGAGTTCAATTAGGGTTAGAATTAGGGTTATGATTCAATTACATTAGGATTAGATTTCAATTAGGATTAGGGTTTGGGCTAGAATTCAATTAGGTTTAGGTTTTAATTAGGGTTACAATTAAGTTTAGGGATAGGGTTCAACTTTGGTTAGATAAGGGTTTAAGTTGAAGTTAGGTTTTAATTGTAGGGTTGGAGTTTAGTTTAGGATTAGATTATATTGGTTAGGTTTCAATTAGGGTACAAGATTAGGTTTAGGGTTAAGTTTGTGCTACAATCAAGGTTAATATTTTAGGATAATTCTTGGGATGGGTTGGGTTAAATTAGGGTTGGAGTTAATGTTATGTTATGATTAAGGTTATTGTTGTAGGATAAATTTTAGGGTTATGGTTAGGTGATGTAATAGCAGGGTGAACCTTCACACCAACACCTGCAACAAACTTTGATACCTTTGCAAATCTGATTCAAAACAAACCAGGAAAGAAAATAGATTTCGAAACACCAACTAATGCAACAAAATCAAAGATATTTTCATTGTAGTATGAATTAGTTTACATAATAATGAGACTAGCCTATTGGCTTTCCAAAACAAACATTCCACTCAAATCCCAAACTATCCTTAGACCTGCAATAGGTAAGACTTATTATCTACCCTCAAAACCCAAAAACAAAACCACCAAAACAACTCTATCATCCCTCTAAAAATACTTCCTCTTTTCCCCAAGACAGTCCCCGTTCCAAATCAAAAACCTGTTGCTCTAAATGCTACAACAGCCTCTACATCGGCCCACACCAAAAACATAAAAGAATTAAAAAATAATAATATTCCCTTCAGTAAGTTTTACCCGAACTCAAATTAGCTAAATTTAGGTCTCCACTGCTCTATCTAGCACATGAGAAATTAAAAATTCGGAAGAGATTTTCTCCCATGTGGAGGATGCTTTGTATCAAACACCCATGGTAGAAAAAAAAGCGACCTCGTCACTTCTCAAGAGGAAAAAAATGGCCTTTAACTTTAGCTTCTAATAGCCAAGATGAGTCTTCAATAGGTCTTCCAAGCCATTTTACCAGATTATCAAAGTATTGCTTGTTCCTTGTGCTCTTACTCACCCTGCTATCCAAAATTCTCTATTTCACACCTTTATGGAGTGGGTTCTGGAATGCTCAATTGTGCCTCTATGATATCTCCCTGAATTCACCTTCATAATATTTTGTTAAATTTTAAATATTAAAAATAGGAGATATATTGAATCCTATAAGAAACTCTACTCCATATGAATTACCTGGATCATGTTTACTTACTATCTTACAGGGACCAAATTTCCTCATTTTGAGCTTATTGTAAGTACCCATTGGAAATATTTCCTTCCTCAAATGAACCATAACATCATCTCCAACTTCAAACTCCTTATGTATCCTCTTTGAATAAGTTTTAGATTTATATTGGAAATTCATGTTATTGATATGCTTTCTTACCTCATCGTGTAGGTTCTTCATATGTTTAGCAAAGTCCTTTTCTTCTGCACTATTTTTTTCACTCCTCTCTAACTTATTTAGATATGAAACAACATTTGGATTGCTATCATAAACAATTTTAAATGGTGACCTTATTGTACTTCTATTGATGGAGTTGTTATATGCAAATTCAACTTGTAGTAGGATCAATCCCACCCCTTTGGCCTGTCACCAACTAGACTTCTCAGCAAATTACCCAAGCTTCTATTTACGACTTCAATACGTCCATCTATCTGTGGATGGTATGCTGAACTAAACTTCAAGTTAGTCTTCATCTTCTTCCATAATGTTCTCCAAAATTAGTCAACAAACTTTGTGTCTCTGTCTGAAACTATGCTCTTTGGTAGACCATCACAATTTCTTTTAAGAGCAATTCTGCAATATGAACAACATCATTAGTCTTTTTACATGGTATAAAATGTACCACTTTAAAAAACCTATCAACAACCACAAAGATGGAATCATAACCCCTTTGTGTTCTTGGTAATCCAAGAACAAAATCTATGCTAAGCTCCTCCCATGGCCTGTCAGGTATAGGTAGTGGGTGATACAATATAGTGTTTTGATTAACACCCGTTGCTACTATGTGAGGGAAAATTGCAGTTGAAAATGAGAGATTGAAATACCTGCAATGAAAATCAAGAAAACACAATTAGATCAAACACCTCAAGATTAGGATATTTTTGATTAAGGAAAATCAGGTTTTAAGGGACCCAAAACCCGCTTACATAATGAAAAGATAAGAACAGTACATAGAAAGAAAAGTTGCAAAAGACCAGCAGAAAAAACAGCAACTAGGGAAAAGGACAGCAAAAAATCAGCGAGAGACTGGCAAACAAAGACCAGTATTACATTTTAAATAAAAAAATTTATAGACTCTTCCGCGTCCTTAACCAAAATCATCATAGCCTTAGCAGCTTCTCTCAGGTCTTTGTTCTCTTGCTTCTGATGGATGCTTTAGTCTTCATCTCCAAATCGCTAGTAGTCTGCCTTGTTCTTCGTCTGGAGGATTCGGGAGCAGAGCTGGAGGTCGGCATATCGTCAATGATCACCATCTCTTTGTTCTGTTGGTTCTTCTCTAGACAATCAACCATGGCGTTCATATTTTGGGATGAGACCTTTAAAGCCTCAAGGCTGTGATTCATAAATTTCTTCAAGGCCTTCTCAGTATTAGTAATCCGGTTGATAATAATTTCATTATCAACCTTAGCCTTATCTTTGACGATTCTGATCACATCTTCAAGATGCTTCAAGTCTCCCTTAATCATTTCTTTTTTCGGCCAGTCCTGCATTTCAATTTCATCATCTGCCTCACTGGTGTCCACCTCTGCATCCTCATTCCCAGTATTGGTATCCTTAATCAAATTCTGAATCTTATAATCCAAATCTCTCTATTTGTTCTGAATACTGGAGATATTTTCAATTACCCATTTCTGGAAATTGAAAAATTCCAGAGTGCTATTTCTGGTAGCATTCAAAATGGAGTTCTTTGTTTCCCTACCCTGCATAGAGCTCACAGACTTAGGGTTAACTTCCTCCATGGTATTCTGAGCAACATTCCTACTATCTAAGATAATAGGGTTTGAATCAAGCTTTTCAACATACACTTTTCTCTGCATCTCCTCCTCTTCTCCTGCAGCCTCTTTCTTCTCATTCTCTGCTTCATCATCAGCCACCTTCCCCTGTTCCTCCTCTGAACTGGCTTTTCAAGATTAGGATCTTGAAAAGAAAGCAAATGAAGTATAAAAACATAAACAAAAGAATGTAAACTTCATTTTCAATCTTTGATTTGATTATCCCATGGTAAGATGTGTGCTCATTGACACAACAATTGCTTGATATTGGTCCATGATGTGATTATGGTGATTGGATTCAAGATATGAGGATTGGATGGTATGTAGTTGGGATGAAATTGGACATTATGATAATATGGATATGCTAATGTTGAGAGAAATCTTGCATTATAACGATGTATTGTATGAAAGGTGGATGATTTGATCTAAAATGAGGAGGGATTGAATATGAAAAGGGAGGAGAGGAAGGGATTGGAAAATGCAACACTTGTCCTCAAGGAGGACAAGTGAAGATCCTAGAAATGACAAGTGGAACAAAATTCCACACTTGGCTCAACAAGGGAGGACAAGTGTCCCTTGGAGGGACAAATGTCAAAAAGGGGCTCCAATTTGGGAGGAAGCCACCCAAAAATAGAATCAAATTTCCTAACATTAAGGAAATTAGGGGAATGTGTCTGCACACACATGTGAGGGGAGGATAGGATAAGGTTAGTTTGAGGGGATAGGGTTGGTTAGAATCCATTTGGAGGTTGGTTAGATGGAGGTAAGGTTAGGTAGTTAGAAGTTAGGAGACATGTGACATATTTAAATGAGGTGAGGGAAATTAATTAATTAAAGAGATTGGGGAGGGGCATTAATTAATTAGAAATTAGTTAATTCAAGGATTGGAAAGGGGGGAATTAATTAATTAATTTAATTATTTCAAGGGATTGGAAGGGGGGAATTAATTAATTAATTCAAGGGATTGGAAGGAGGGATTAGATTAATTAATTCAAGGGATGGGCTTAATTAATTAATATATTTAATTAATTCAATGGCTAAAGGAAATAAATTTGACTAAATTGATTGGCCAAATTTAAGTGCCTATTTTTCCCCTCTTTGCGGTGGCGCTAGAATAGCGTCGGTGTGAAGACAATAAGACACTTGTGAGAGAAGAAAAAGGAAGGGTGGTCAAGAAAGGAGCCAGAAAATGCTCTAGGCAAATGAAGGAATTGGTAGGGATGAGCCCTCGAGAGGGTGCACAGGGAGAAAGGACCAAGCGACGTCTTGAAAGAAACAGTACCCCAGCGGACAGGACAGAAAGCAAGAAGTACGGGAAGAGGAGATAATGCGAATGCAGTTTAGATGAAGATGGAAACATCATGGAGCGTGAGCACCTACAAAATAGGATGTGATGTAGCACTTATTTTTATTTAGCAATGTCTGTGAGTCACCAAGGTATAAGGAACTAGGGTGGAATTTCACAGCCAATGCATGGACTGACACAAAAATAGACACACGGGCTAATCTAGCACCACACAGAGTTGCAGGGACCCTGTAGGCAACAGTGCTAGAAGAACCCCAAGCAGAAGATATGCCCCAATGTAACATGAGATAAAAGAGACCTCATGAGGGTACAACAAGGAACACATCCAAAAGACACGCCAAGCAAAAAACAAAAGCAACAAGATCACATCTCGAGCCTTGTTATTCCTAGTGCACCATGATATAAAGGATTGTGGCGACCAAGAGGAAACAAGATTCAAGGAGCTCAAAAAGATAAACAAAGATAAAAAAGAATCAAAGCCAACACAAGTGTCTCATATATCTTTTGTCAAAAAATGATGATTGATTGGGAAGGATACATCCCAATGATGTTATCTGGTTTCAGGAAGGATACATCTTGTATAAGACAAATGATGGGTGTTGGTGAGAAGGATACATCTCAGAACAACACCAGGATAATAGATTAATGATGATCAACAAAAGGATCTGATAGGATCATAATGACAAAGATGCTCAAAAATAATTGTTGAAGATCCAGTTGATAGGATACGATCTCAAACGATTGGACCGACAGATGCCTATGTATAATGACACCTATATACAAGATGCACAAGAGCTATGGATGATGGAAGAAGACCCACGGACATGCGTGATTTCACCCCAGTCAAGAGGAAAATCCATGAGAGATTGATGATGATGATTGGGAAGAACACATCACAATGATGATGATTGGATTGTGATCAAGGCTTGCAGCAAGGCTGGGAACAAGACCAAGGATACAATTGGATGATTCAATTAGCATTTGACGTTGGATAGCTGAGGAAAATGGATAAGATTCACACGAGATGGTGGATTGTGGGGAGAAGATAGATTTATGGGATGAAATGACATTGGATTGTCTGGGGGTAGCCTAGAGCTAGATACCAATGACAAGGGAGGAAAGAGGCGATGGAATGATATGATGGGAGGAATGAAAGGATGGAGGATAGGCTGAAAAGGATTTGGAGATGGAAGCATTCTGCATGGATCAACTTATGGATGGATAGATGGAGGAATTGGGAGATAAGGATTGGTGGATGGATGGATAGGATAAGATAATTGATTGAAGGATAGGCATCCTGAGGGAAAGAATGGAAGATAGGGTGATGGGTAAATACGGACTATGAAAGAAAGGTGTGACAGGGAAGTGGAAGCCAAGAGGTGTCCAAAGCATGTATACACAGTGGCCTTTTCTTTTTATCAAGATCCAAGGGAGGATGGAGGAAGTGAAATGGATTGGATATGATGGATATGGTAGGTAGATGGAGACAGAGGAGGAAATGGATAGATGGCCAGAAGAACTTGCCCCTAAGTGTGGAGAGAAAAAGGATGAGGGGAATTATGCATGACGCCTATTTGCTAAGTTTTAATCAAGGTACTTGTCCAAGGCACCTGTTTGCCAAGTTTTCATCAAGGTACTTGTCCAAGGCACCTGTTTGCCAAGTTTTCACCATTGGACGAATTTTTCTCTTTCTCTTTTGTTTTCAATTTATTTTTTTTGGATTTTCCAATTTTTTGGTAGGAAATTCATGAATGGAGATGGATGAGGATAAATGGATTTGGAAGATAGGGAGACAAAGGACTCAAGCATGAAGTTCCATATCAAGGTAGTAGGAGCCAATTTGGAGTGATCATTAGAGGTTGGTACAACTTTATTAGGAAGGAGTGTATTATGCAAAGGCTTGGATTATATGGTTTTGATGGGGGATGTAAGGGAGATGGTGCTAGCAAGTGTTTGAATGGAATGAGGGAAAGTGAGTGTGATGTGGGGATGTTGTCAGGACCAACATTGGCACATGTTATGAAGGATGTGGGATGAGTGGAGGCGAGATGGATGTAGCAAGTGGATATGATGGAGGAATTGTGATAGGAAGCTTTGGAACATAGGGACCCAAAATAGACTTAGGAGATGGAGGTAGAGAATGTTTGGCTAATGGACTAGCAATTTTGGATGCCATTGCAGGTTTTTCTTTTGGACACACTGCTTCTTTTTGCTTTTCTTCTTGTTGCTTTGGAATCCACATTGTTTTTGCTTTTGCTTTAGTGGACCTTTGCGGCCTTTGGGATTCATTGCATTTGTGTATCAGTTGTTGCACTGTTGGAACATGTCTTTTTGAGCAGACATGATCATCTTCATATTGATGTGGATAATTAGATTTATCTATTTTTTATTTGGCATCCAAATTTATGGTAGTAGCCTTGGAAGGAGTGTGCAAAGGTGTAGGGGATGGAGGAATTATGGATGAAATGATGGATGTAGGGTGTTGGATGGAATGTGGGGACATGTGCCTTTGTTTATCCTGATTGGGAATGAAAGGAGTATGAGGTGTATGATGGGTGATGGAGATATGGTATTTGTGCATAAAGAAATGAGTAGGAAAAGATGAAGAGTAGGATTTTGGGATATAAGGGACCAAAATGGATTTAGCATGTGGAGGATATATGAAGGTAAATTTTGGGATATAGGGACCCAAAATGGGTTTAGAGGATGAAGGAGGAAGATGGATGTTTGTTTTAGCTTTATATGATGGGGGAGGGGGAATGTCGATAAATGGTTTGGAGGAATGATGGGAAGATGCAATGGTGTGTTTGGAGGCATACTTGGATTTTGTAATATTTGTACGAACATTTTTGGATAAAGTGTCTTGGGATATGTAACCGAGACCATGAGATCCTGGATGTTCTTTAAGATGGATGGGCTCCAAAGTACCTTGCTCATGTAGGCCTAAGCCTTTACCTTTATAGTTCATCTTTTTGAGCATTTTTTCTAAAGTAGGATACTGGTTCTCTGGGTAACAAGATGTGAGTCCATTATCAAATGGAGGAAAATGGGTGGTGCATATGAGATGTTCTTCTATTGTGAATGAACTGCCATGGACGAATGTAAGCGAGCCAAGGGTATAAGGTGATCATGCTGATATATTTTGGATAGGAGGAAGTGGAGAATCAAGAGGTGGAACATATGTGATAGGAGGGTCTTGACTTGGTAGAGGAAATGGTAGGGGATCTTGAGATGAAGGAGTGAGAATGGGAGGATCTTGACTTGGAAGAGGGGATGATAAGGGATTTTGAAATGGGGTAGATGGAATGGTAGGATCTTGATTTGGATCAATAATTATTTCAACTTGCTCTGGAACAAGATATTGGTATGAAGGGATTGGTGTGGATGGTGTGACGAGAGGTGAGTGGGTGGACACTTCAGAGGGAATGGATGGAACGATGGAAGAATCAATGACTTGGGTGGATGGACTGGATGGAAGGATGAGAGATTTTGCAACTGGGATAGATGGAGTAGATGGAAAGATGGGAGATTGTTCAACTTGGATAGATGGAGTGGATCAACTGGATGGAAGAATAGAGGTTCCTTATCTTGAGTGTGAATGATGGTAGGAGTAGGTGATGGGGATTGTGGGTGGATGATCTTAATGTATAAAATGTTTTTAATGGTGTTAGGAAATGAGAGAGGAATGATAGGTGCGGGGGTTGGAAGTGATGTTGGTGGATGGAGATAAGATGGGGTGAACAAAGGTAGACCAAGGTAAGATGAAGTGGATGAAGTTGTTTTGGTTTGTTGCACATAAGGAACTTTCTGAACCTGAGAGGTGCCACCTTGAATACATTTGGCCCCAATATAGTTAGGTATAATGTTTTGCGATGGGGTATTTTGGTTAGTATCACCTTGTAATTGATGAATGTTCATCACCACATAAGATGAACGAGGTTCGTCTAAGTAACGGAGTCGCGGTTGTGAAACAATAGGTTGTGATGTCACTTGGGGTTGACATTGTGGAGCACTGACAACTTGTAGCATTGATTGGATGGGTGGGGGCACATATGATAATGACATTGTGTAATTCATACCCACGGTCATAACTTGTGTGACAAATGATGTTGAATCAGGATTAGATGGAAGATTGAGACAGGATGGAAGATTAGAATTGGATGGAGTAATGAGATAAGATGAGAAAAGATAGCGGGCATAAAGAGTGAGCATTTTACCCTTGTGAAATAGCGCGGGCCGTTGGATCATTCGCGAGATGTGCACTAGTTACTGGGTCTGACAACTTTAGGAGAAAGACATATAAGGCACAAAATTTTTGATTAATTAACATAACCGCCTAGGCAAACAACAAGGGGGGACACTTCCTACGACCCCATGACCCATTACTTAAGTGAATAAAGTAATGGAAGATTAGAAACCAGAGGGCTTAAAACAAATACGATAGGATCTAAAATCAAAAACCCTTAAACCCTTAAATTCTAGAACAGAGCTAAAGCATTTGGAATTACACCCTATTCGGAGAATAAACATACCATAGCCAATTATGGGAAAAGAAAAACCAAATTTTAATCAGTGATAACAGCGGCTCTGACTGGGGATGGTTGATTGCGAGATCAACACAAGAAAACTTAGAAAACTCTGGAGAAATAGACCAAAACACAGACCAAAACCAGAAAAGTAGGAAAGAAAACAAAATATGTACAAACGAAGGACCTACCGTGCATGGACATTAAGAGAAATAATGCTTCAGGAATTGTCCATGCACTGGAAATTCCTGCATTTCATCATCCATATTCTTCAAGAAATATGAATCCTTACCATTTAGGTCACAAACCACAAAAGGGCCAATCCATAGTGATTCAAATTTTTTATGCTTTCCTTTATCCTGTCCTTTTGCATTCCACTGAAGAACCATGTCATGAATTTGAAACTTCCTTAGTGATGTCCTTTTATCAAAAAGATACTTTGACTGCAACTGGATCTTCTGATTTTTCTTATCAGCAGAAGTCCTAAGCTCCTCCATTTCTACAATTTGGATCATTCAGTTTTCCATTGGTTCAGATACCTCCATGTCCTCATTCTGCAAAAACATATACACTGGAAGTAGGTTATTTACCGGCAGTCTGGCTTGGGTACCATAAACCAACTCAAAAGGTGACATTCCAATGGATTTTTTAACTGTTATTCTATCTGCCCACAGAGCTAACTTCAACTTTTGATCCCAAGATCTTTTATTTTCCTCTAAGATTTCTTGATGATATTCAACAGGCTTTTATTGCTAGATTCTGCTTGTCCATTCCCCTGAGGGTGATAAGGTGATGAGTATGACATGAGTATACCATGACTATTGCAAAAGCCTACAAATTCTTCTGATCTGAAACACATAGCATTATCCATTACCAATTTCGCAGGTGTTCCAAATCTAGTCACAATACTATCCATCAGGAAATCAATGACAATCTTACTAGTAGCTCTTCTTGTAGGGATGGCTTCTATCCATTTGGTAAAATAATCAGTGGCCACTATAATCCATCCATGACCTCTTCCTGACTTCTCAACAATTTCTCCAATAAAATCAATGCCCCACTGGACAAAAGGAGCTTCTACAGAGACTGGATTTAGGGGTAAGGCTCCTTCATACTTGAGCTTGGAAGAAAATCTTTGACATGGATCACATCTTCGAACATATACATGGGTATCTTTAAATAAGGTAGGCCAATAATACCCAGCCCGTATTATCTTACCAACAGTAGTCTTAGCAGAATAGTGACCTCCACATACTCCATCATGCATTTCAATCAACACCTGTTTAGCTTGAAATTCATCCAAACACATTAGTAACTCTCCATCTCTTTTTCTCCGGAAAAGATCACCCTGAATGAGCACATACTTTTGGGACTTGAGCTTCAAAGTTCTCTTATGATTGTGTGTCATTTCTTCTGGGAGTATGTTACCTCTCAATACTTAGATTATCTCTGTGTACCAAGGTTGTCTCTCAATACTAGTGACCAAAACATCTCTAACCTCAACATTGTGTATTTCTACATTCATGAGATTTGACTCAGTCATGAGCTTAGCCAAACCTAACCCTCTTACCAATTTAGTGATCTTTATCTCCAAGTTGAACTCCTGAATTCTATTGATCCATTTGCATCTCTTCCCAGTAACCTCAGACTGAGACAAAATATCTTTAACTGCAGCATGTGGAACATAAGCAATGATGTTTGCATTCACCAGATATGGCCTAAAAGCTTTAACAACTTTAACTAAGGCATAAGCTTGTTTCTCCATGGTTTCATATTTTAGTTCTGCCGCCTGCAAAGATTTACTATAGAAGGCTATGGAATGTTCATATCCTTCATTGTCCTTTTGTAATAATACTGCAGCCACCGTGTGATATGAAGCAAAAGAAAACAGAGAAAAAGGCTTACTATAATCCAGGGATTTCAACACTGGTGCCTCCTGGATTGCCTTCTTAATCTCATCAAAAGCTTTTGAAGCTTCTTGATCCCAATGAAACTTTGTGTCCTTCTTGAGCAACTTGACAATAGGCTTCACTATCTCGGCGAAGTTTGCAATGAATCTCCTGACAAAATTCACTTTGCCTAAAAAGGATTGGATACCTTTCACATTTTTAGGTTCAGACACTCTATTGATTGCTTCAATTCTCTCAGGGTCTATTCTTACCCCTTCCTTGGAAACTATGTGTCCCAATAACTTTCCTTCAGTGACCCCAAAATGACATTTATTGGGATTCAGTGATACACCAAATTCCAGGGCTTTATCGAACACCTTCTCTAGATGTCCACAATGATCATCAGCTTTCTTTGAGAAACAGGTTAGATCATCTTGGTAAACCATCATAATGATATTTATGAATTCTTTAAAAGCCACATCCATAGCTCTCTGAAATGTAGCTCCTGCATTTTTTAATCCAAATGGCATTCTCACATATACATAGGTTCCCCATGGAGTAGTGAAAGTTGTTTTAAACTGTTCAGACTCCTTTACCAACACTTGATTGTATCCTGAGAAACCATCCATCATGGATAAAAGATCACATCTTGTCACTCTTTGTAGCATTGCTTCCATATTTGGGGATGAGTAATTATCTTTTAGGGAAGCAACATTAAGATTCCTAAAATCCACACACAATCTGATGTCTCCATTCTTCTTCCTTACTGGGACCAAATTAGAGACCCATGAAGAATGTCTTATTGGTTTGATAATCCCCCCTTCTCTCAATTTTGTCAACTCTTGTTGCATTTTAGTTTCTAATAAGGGGTTGATAGGTCTCTGTTTCTGTCTGAAAGGCTTAGCATCTGGAAGTAAGGGAACTTCATGCTGAAAAAGATCTTGTCTATACGCCTTTAGGTCTTCATAGGACCAAGCAAAGACATGCTTATACCTTTTCAATAAATTGATAAGGTTAGTCCTAACATGAGGGGGTAATTTCTTTCCAATATATACCAACTTAGGGAATGATTCTGTCCTCAGGTTTACCTCCTCTAACTCTTCTAACTTGGTGGTAGATTGCTGGTGTAAATGACTATCATTATAACTAAACATACTCTCTAGCTCCACCAACCCTTTAGGTATCTCGTTGGTTTCCAACTGGACAACAACATTTCCAAACACTGTCTCTCTGTTATCCACCACTTCCACCAATGCATTGCAATCAATCTTTTATCCATCATAATCATCAACACATTGGATGAACCTAAGAATGTCTTCATCATCAGCAAAAACTTGCCAATTATACACATTATCAGGGATGGCAGGCCTAGATTTTATTTCCACAGTGGAAATATCGGTTAGCGTTGCATCATCATTTTTCAAAGCAACATTAGCTAGGAAATCTGCCATAATATTTTTTGTTCGCTCTATCTAATTGATAGAAAATACATCAAAATGCTCAATAACATCCCAAACAGCATGCTTATACTGCTTCAATCTATCATTCTTGGATGCATATTTAGATCTCACCTAAGAGACAACCAATTCTGAATCCCCCATTACTTTCAACAGTTGAATTCCATGCCTTTTTGCAACCTCAAGTCCTAGTAACAGGGTTTCATACTCTGCAGTATTATTTGTGCACTGGAATGCCAATAAAAATGAATATTTAAAAGTTATACCTGACGGGGACACAAAAAGAACCCCAGCTCCAGATCCTTCTTTGGAGCAAGCTCCATCAAAATACATCTGCCACAACCCGTATTGCTATGCTTGTAGCTCGACTACAATTGGGTCAGTATTCTTCAATTGAGGTGAAATTGGTTGAAGTCTGAAGTTATCTAAATCTACATCAATCATACAATTAAGCATACTAGGATCCACATTTTCAATCAGCTTAGGAGCGCTTGTCTTTCTGTATAGTTTGACCTGATTACCACCAATAGGAATAGTAGCATAAGACAAGTCCAATTGAACATTTCCCCTTACTGTTGTTGCCCACTGCCTGGAAAGTAACATACCATAGTGGGGTTTAGTATCAATAACAATAACATCCATTTTGTAAGTGGCTTCAGGAAATGCTGCTATTTTTACTTCTACATCTCTCATTGTACCTATCACAAGCACTTCTCTGTTATCCATGGCGTAGCATTTCCCATACACAGTAGTTACTGATAACCCTAATTCTTTCATAACACCATAGGGCATTACATTAGCAACAGCTCCTGAGTCTATCATGCAGTTTTTAATCAGTTGGTTGTTGACTAACAAAGTAACATAGAAGGGATCTACCTGAGAAGGCTCCTGAGTGATAGTGGTTCCAACATAGACTTCTGGGGTTTGGAATTCTTGATCCTTTCCAACTTTAGCTAAACCAGTGGGTGATACTGTGTCACTATCAGATATATTAGAGAATAAAGTCAAAGCTGCATCCTTATGTTCCTTAATCTTTAGCAATTCTATTAATGGAACAGTGACTTTCATTTGAGTTAAAGCTTGGGCCATATCAAATGTAGAATTATTACATTTTTCAGTATTAACCTTAAACTTTTCTATTTTGAGTTGACTTGTCCTTTTCACTATCTTTGCTCTTTGTACATCACCAACATTTTTGTCATCTATGCCTTTAGGTAAATCTCTAACTGGTTGCTCTTTTTCTTGACTGACCTTTGGAATAGTATTAGCACTGCTTGATGTCCCCCTTTTTGTGACTTCTTTTACAAACATAGACCCTGGCTCACCCTGATCAGTATCTCTCTTGGTGCTTCTCAGATTATAATTGTGTTTTGCTTTGGCAATTGCAGCCTTAGTGAGATTTCTAACTTCTTCCTCACTAGGCCTCCTAAGATGAACTTCTTCATCTTCGATTGTTACCACATTCATTGTAGGATGCCAACCTAAGGCTAATTGTCCTTGCACTAGCCTTTCACTGTCCAGCACATCATTGTATTCACTTTGCACAGATTCCTCATCACTTTCTATGATGGTTTCAAACATATTAATGTCAGACTCTACTTCTGGTCTCATAGATTCTTTCAGAGCTTGGGCTACTACACACTGATGAGGAGAATTTGGTCCATCACAAGCAATACACCATGGAGTATTTTCTATATTGTGAACAGTTTTCCCTTTCAAAGGATCAGGTGTGTCTTGACTTTGGGTAATTTTGGGCTTCTCAATTTGGGGTTTACCATCCTTCCAATTTGTATTGTATGGCATATCATGTAATCTAGGAGGTCTATCTTGCTAGTTATAATGGGGCTTATCATTTTTATTAACCTTGGCAGTCAAATCTTTCATAGCAGTAACCAGTTTCTCCATTTTGTCATCCTCTTTAGCAACTTTGTTATTTTGTTGCTTGGTTTCATGCCATAATCTACCATCTATCCTTCTTCCTAATTTTCCACATGCTTTTCTGTTACTTTCTACATTTATGGCAATTCTAAAAGCATCCCTCAAGTTATGAGGATTTTTATCTCTCAAGATATAGGCCATTTTGGAATCAAATGCATTGTAATATGTATTAAGACACATGTTATCATCTAGCCTCATCACTTGATACAATCTGTGCATAGCTTTCTGGAATCTGGCATTGAAATCAGTGACTATTTCATTTTCAGATTTTCTAATATTATTGAACTCATTCAGCATGAAACTCACATTAGTCTTGTCACCATACTATTCTTGAAAGCAATTTTTAAAATCATCCCATGAACCTATGCTATTTACTGGAAGACCTCTATACCAATCTCTTGCATCATCAACCAGAGATTGAACAAACAGCTTCATAATAACATCTTCATCTGCTATCTCATAATCATTTATTAAATCCCCAAAAGATTTCAAATGTTCCTCAACACTAATTGCATTGTTCCCAGCAAACTTATGGAGTCTGTCTCTTAGCTCAGTAGGAACATGATTTGGATATCCTGGGATCCCATCAAAAAATAATTGCCTATACTGTTCTAGATTGATTGGCCTTCTTTGAAAAGGGGTAATAGCACTATTATTTCCCATGGTCATTTTAGCTTTTGGGATTGGAGATTGAGGTGCTTAGATGTATTGTTTATTCACGGGTATTTGGCTTACTGAGGCAGTATTAGCATGTACTGCAGGTTGAGTATTGATCTGAGGAAACGAAATGTGTTGGGGATTAGGCTTGCTAAGACTTTCCGATGGGAATGTAATAGGGGGAGCCTTTAAGTAATTAATTTTTCTTTTTACTTCCTAATTTGCCGCTTCCAACTCAGCCTTTTCCAATTCCATTTGTAGATCTTCCTTTTCCTTCCTCATCCTTTCCATCTCTTTCTCATCTGCTAGAATCCAATGAAAAATCCCTTCTGCAGTTTTAGATTCTACTTCATCATCTACCCATTTTTGTTTTCCTTTGTCTAAATTAGCTTTGGGAAGTTGGGAGTCATTAAATACTTCCCTAATTGGCTGGGCTACTAACTTACAAGCTTGTCTAGTTTTAGGGATTAGGATTTCCCTAATCACAAGCCCTTCCTCATCACTTTTTTCCTTTTCTTTAGCAAGCATTTCAAGATCAGCTATCTATCTAAGAAGCCTATCTCTTTCCATTAACTTGGCTTTGATTTCCTTCTCCTTATTTGCCTCCTTTTGGGCTCTTAGGGAGATTAAATGATGGACTCTTTTATTCAAATCTTCGATCTCTTGAGACATCCTATCCTCATCAGGGAAGTTTTCTTCAGAGTCAGATGCATTAATTTGATCTATGTCAATTAGACTAATGTTCTCATCTATTGTCCTAGGAACAGAGTGCCTAATTGCATTTGAACTGGTTCTATCTTTTGCAGAAACACTAACATGAGATAGATCTTGATTTAAAATGGGTGCATCATCAATATTTCCAAATAATCCTGAATGGAAACCTAAAATATCATGCTCTGAATCTCTAGAAGATGAATTAGACTTTGCATAGACAGGTCGATCAGGCATCTTACCAGTATTATTGTTTTTCTACACCCACGCAACATTTGATGGCTCATGCAACACAGATCTCTTCTGGCCCCTTTGTGACTGTTCTGGCAGACCTTCTTGCAGAGTTTCACAAGGATGTTTCTTCATGAATGATCTTGTGTTCTTTGTCCCTTGCATCTTGCTTTTCTTCCTTTTAGAAAATTCGTATCTCACAAGGACTGGTTCAATAGTAATAGAGTCGCCACCCAAAAACTATGGGAAAAAATGAAAACAAGCAGTCTTACCCACAAACACACAACAATTCTCTTTACAAGTCTCAGCACAGATCTGTGTCTATATCTTTGTTATAACTCTCCCCAGCAGAGTCGCCACTTTTGTTGTCTTCAAAATCCGATTCCCTTTAATGTCCTTAGAATAATATGATTTAAGCTTGGTGCAGAAGAGACATCAAAGATAAGGAAATTCTCAAGACAACATATGACAAGGTTTGATTAGACCTTCTACACTTCGGGCTTCCTTGGAGCCCAGGTGGGTATACCTTTGTGAATTAACTTCACACTTTCAAACAATAAACCCACAGCAAACCAGTCCAGAAAACCAGTGGATTTATTCACCTTGAAATCAACTGAAAACAAAGGATGGAAATTATACTTAACTTCAGCATTTTGATCAACAAAGCATGCAATAAACAACTTCGATTAATATCAGTGCCTTATCCAGGGTTACAGAGTCATCTAAACTCAAATAAAACTCCTCAAACAATACATCTTTATGCTTTCCGTCGGCTTGGTTTCCATTAATCCCTACATATGCCTGACACACATAAGAATTCAAGCATCCTAAATTAAGCTATGGTCCTCAAAAATTCAAAATTCCTTCCAAGGAATTTATTGGTATGAGTGATCCCGCGTATTTAATTTCCCTCCTAAAGAGAAAAGCTAACAAACACTTATATTGAAATTGCTTTGCAATTCCATTCAAACAGAACAACCCTGGATTATTCAGAATGAAGACAGTAAATAAATTTGTGAACAAACTTGAAGACAACACAAAGCTTTACTCAAAACCGATGGCCTGTATATTGATATTCATTTCAAGAAATATTACAATAAATTCTGATTCTCCATTAGACTTGGAAAAGCTCAGATAAATTTTTGCAGCGTTTTCTTACAAAATTTTGTGATCCCTCTTCCTCTAGTCCTGGTATCCATTTATAACAACATGGATGCACAAAGCTTCGGACTTCTCGAGGAGAGTTTGTTACAATAATTTCTTTCATAATAAAGAGGTTACAATCTTTTCGCAAAAACAATTACAAACTTTTTTCGGCTTCTGCGGTTTTTTCAACAATCTGTTCAGTTGCAACCTCTTCTATCTTTTCAGGGGCACTCTCCAACTGCTCTGGATCACGAGTGGCATATTTAGTTGTCCACTCATTATATACCTCTTCTATCGGCCATGAGAAATTAATCACATTATCTTTAGTTTTAGTCAACCTTTTTCAAGAATTTCTCATCTTGTTGACTTCTGAATTGAGAAAACCATAATGTGACTTAATTTTCTCTATCTCTTGTATTGTTACAACAAAGAAAGAAGCATCATCAAGATCAATAATTCCTTTAACCCTTGCTGATAATTTAGCTTCTATTTCCTTTAGCCATACTTGTTTGTCTTTTAACTGATCCGGGTTAGCAAAAATTCCTGGGAGCAACTCAAAAACTTGATCAGTGTACTCCTTCTTGCACAAATTAACCTTCCTATCCACATTGTCCATCTCTGCGGCTAATTGCATTAACACTTTAGTGACATTAGAGGTGGATTTGATGATGGGATTAGCCCTTGCTTCATCATAGGATACACACATGAACTCTAAATCTTTCTCCCTAGACCTCCATTTGTCAAAAATAGGTGTCAAAATGGCCTTGTCTCTCCTGAGCTCATTCCATATGTCCATAATTTTACCTACATTGTTGTGAAGCAATGAGGCATTTATTGTATCTACAAAACTGGAAATTGTATCCCCTACTCTCTCCTCATACATCTTTGCATATAAGGCCTGAGCCTGTTTCAAGTTCTCTAACTCTTGAGGAGTAATTTCAATCATTTGAGAGCTGGAGGGTGCTGGAGATGGTGGAAATTCAATGATGGGGCTAGTAGGTGGAGGTCTTGCAGGAGAAGAGGAAATCATCAGAGTTGAAGACTCACCTTGTTGGTATTGTCCCATCAACTGGCTCTGCAACTTAGCAATGATGCTATCTTTACCTCTCACCTCCTCCTTGGCACTATTATAGGCCTTCAAAACTGCCTCCAACTTAATTTGGAGGGCCTCTTTTTCTTTGGCTTCCTTCTCTGCCACTGCAACACTGAATTTTGCAGTTTCTAAAATAGTACTAGCAGCCTCTACTACCCCTGTACTCTGTACTCTTTTTACCATCATTCCACCAAGGTAACTTGACCCTGGGGTGTCCTTGCCTTTCTTGCTCTCATTTCTCTTGAGAGACCACACGACTAGTGCAGCATTATTCTTATTGAAGGTAACCCCTTCCATGGGTTTGTTCTCTTTTCTTACTGCATCTAATACCAGGGCGTCTGCAATATTCCACTCTGGCAAGATAAGCACTCCAGCTTGTGCTACCATATTCCTTCCTTGCTCAGGTGTGATGGTCTTGAATTCTCCCATCATCTCTTATTTTATTTCTTCTTCCACTGAGGCTGGATCTTTATTGGGTTGCTCAGCTTTTCTTGCCTCACATTTAGCATTATATTTATCTATATGTTGTTTCCAAATGAATTGCATAAATGCTTCTGATGTGACAAAGTTGTCATCAGCTAGAAAGGCACTACTTGCCTTTTTTATCTCAGGATCCCACTCCTGGCCTTTAAGTTTAGTGGAAGTGATATCCATTTTAGCATCAATGGGTTCTTCTAGCATCCCTTCCTCCACTTCATCATAGGTGTATGCAATCTCCCCTAAACTACCCAACTGCAAGAGGTGTTCAGCTGCTGGTTGTTCATTTCCTATATGAATAGGGGATTGGGATGGGGAATACAAAGGTGTATCTGATTGCACTTCCTTCCCCACCCTTTGCTTCTTTGGGCTGTCTTGGATGTCAATGACATCTTGTATCTTCCTCTTTCCTTTGGATGCAGAGGGCTCCCCTGTTGTAGGCACCATCACACTGTAACCTGATTTCTTATGCAAGGTGTAATCACCAGGAGGAATTGCTTTGCTGGAAGCTGATCTGCTTAGGATTATTCTGGCCTTTTCAGGGTTGCTCTTGATCACAGCTTCCCTCTTCTCCTTTAGTGTTTGCATCACATTTTCAAAGCAAACAATCAAAAACTTTATTTTTTCTTCTAGTGGGAAGAAGCTAGACAATGGGTCATAGCTAGCATCAAACTGATGCACAAAATCCAAGGCTTTCTTATAAGCCACCCACTTTTCTTTCCTTAGCTCCTGCTCATCTAAATCAAACTCATTTCTGATGAGGTCTTCAGGAAACTGGAATTGATGAGGCCTACCTCTGCATGCTACCTTATTTCTAAACACACCATTGAAGAAGTCCTCTGGATCAGCACACCTGGACACTACAGTGGACAAATGATAAGGCTTGAGGAAATCCTCAAAGCAGTTCCAGCCTCCCTTTGTTATCACAAATTGGTGGGCTATAGTAGTTGTAGGGAAAATAGTCCCTTTACCTCTACCTGCCAACTCTGCTTCTTGTAGGCCATCAAGTTGCCTAAGGACCTCCGCTATTCCCACTTTGAGAGGGACCTGATAAGGTAACAAAAATGGAGTGCCCCTGAAACCAAAAACTCTGAAAACTGTGGAGACTGGATACAAATAAATGTCGCCCCAGTTATGAACAATTTTTAGATCCCCTGCGAATTCTTTTGGTCTTATGAATTCCAAAAGAACCTTAGGGATTCTTGGATTATCAGAGCATAGGAGAGTCCTTATTTTGGATGCAAAATATTTATCAAACTTCAAAAAACTAGCATCCTCTCTGTCCCATGACAACACAGTATTCCATAATTGCACTAGCATTTTTTCTCCTCCTTTCTCCTTATTTAGGTCTAGCCCACTGGCAAAATAATCACCACCTTTGAAAAGGAAAAGGTGCATTAGAAGTGAATACTATCTGAAAGGTCTGTCCACCTTTCCATTCTTTATTCCTATCAACCCTCCATGGATAGCATCAACAATGAAAGAGGCATAATCAAAAGTGATAGCAAGAGAAGGATTCAAAATCTGGGCAATCATTAGCAAGTAATGATTTGGCATATTTGCTTCAGCATCTTCTCCTAGAACTTGACAAAGTGCCCAATACATTCCTTTAGCCCTCAAGGTAAACATACTTAATGAAAAAGGCTCTTGTGTGTTGGGTCCTACAACTGCTAACCCTCCTATTTTCACAAAAAGTTCTTTAAGAGGCCCATTCCTGAGATGACTCCTCTGTGCACCGTAAACTTGGGCTAATGATGTGAAATTTATGGGTTCTAAGAAGTTTGTGAACTCATTAAGCTCAAATGTTGTCCTAAATTCTTCAGCATTAATTTCTACAAGGGTTTTCCCATTTACATCCCAGATGCATCTTGTGACTGGATCATAATTTAACGCCATTTGGGTTAGCAAGTCTGTATCCATGAATACCCCTGGGACTACTAATTTCTCAACATCTAATTCCCAGATGTTGTTTTGAGGGGCAGGATAATTTCTCATTCCGAATCCGACTTTAAACAACCCCAACCCGGACAGTCCAACCTGTGGGTCTCTCAACCAATTACCTTTATCATATAATCCTTTTCCTATCTTCAGACGGGGAGCCCTGGGCACTAATTCTTTAGCCTTGGATGCCTGATTGGTTGACAACGTCAATTGTTCTAGAAAATCATCACACACACTTCTTTCTAAATAGTTAACCTTGCCGGAAAATTCCCTTTTAGGAGCCATTTTGAAAATGCAAGAAAATGAATATCACTCTTAAACAATCCTGTACGAATGAATTATCTTATCTAGAACACTACACAAGAATTGCTACAAAATATGAGAGAACCTGCTCTTTGCTTGAAGGAAATTGCTCTGCAACTGAATTGACTTTCTTTGTATCTGATGAAAATAACTCTGCGTCTACTCTTCTGCAAAATCTTTTAAAAGATATCTTCACTTGGTTGTTAGGAAATCAAATACTTGTACTTAGGGCCTTAACTATAACATTAATTCCGCATGCTTCGGTCGTCCCTTCAAAATCGAATTCATACGAGAATTCGTATTTTTCGTTTCAACGGGTCACAACATTCCTGCAAGTGTTTCACTTTTACCGTTTCGTTACTGACGGCTTTGGCTTTGCTCTGGGTCCCGCTTTTCATTTGGCTACATAATACCACGTGGCACCCAACCATTGGCCTTGAAAATCCCTTCGCATTCCACTTGATACTGGCCGCGTGTCTTTCTTTATACTGCGGTGGGCCCACACCTTCTTCTTAGACCGCGTGTCATCATGACACGTGGACGGTTCTCATTCACTCTCGCTATTTCGCGGGCATAAAGAGTGAGCATTTTACCCTTGCGAAATAGCGCGGTCCGTTGGATCATCTTTCAAGTTGATCGGCATTTAATCCTTTGGAAAAGCTCTCAGGATGGGTGGGCCCGCTGACTCGTCATGAACACATGGCATCCTTGTCACTTTTGGAGCTGACTTGTCATTTTCTCATTTGTCAGAAAGAAACCACAGGGGCCCCACTTTCGTCTGAACAGCCATATCCTCCAGGTCATCATCATGACACGTGGACGGTTCTCGTTCACTCTCGCTATTTCACGGGCATAAAGAGTGAGCATTTTACCCTTGCGAAATAGTGTGATCTGTTGGATCGTCTTTCAAGTTGATCGGCATTTAATCCTTTGGAAAAGCTCTCAGGATGGGTGGGCCCGCTGACTCGTCATGAACACATGGCATCCTTGTCACTTTCGGAGTTGACTTGTCATTTTCTCATTTGCCAGAAAGAAACCACAGGGGCCCCACTTTCGTCTCAACAGCCATATCCTCCAGGTCATCATCATGACACGTGGACGGTTCTCGTTCACTCTCGCTATTTCGCGGGCATAAAGAGTGAGCATTTTACCCTTGCGAAATAGCGTTGTCTGTTGGATCATCCCTCAAGTTGATCGGCATTTAATCCTCTGAAAAGGCTCTCAGGAGGGGTGGGCCTGCTGACTCGTCATGAAAACCTGGCATCCTGTCACCTGCGGGGCTGATTTGTCACTCTGTCATTTGCCAGAAGGAAACCATGGGGCTTCAATAAATTGTTAACAGTTGTACCTGCCAGGTCATCTCCACCTGCGACCTGACTCATCTCTAGGGCCCACTTTGAACCTTTAATCCTGACCCGCTGACTGTGGTGACTTGTGCCACGTGCTACCTTTTAATACGCTAGAAGAAAGCCACGGGGCTCCAACCACTCTTGACAGCTACACCCTTTACTTCCTCCATCATGACACGTGGACGGTTCTTGTTCACTCTCGCTATTTCGCGGGCATAAAAAGTGAGCATTTTACCCTTGCGAAATAGCGCGGGCCGTTAGATCATTCGCGAGATGTGCACTAGTTACTGGGCCCGACAACTTTAGGAGAAAGACATATAAGGCACAAAATTTTTGATTAATTAACATAACCGCCTAGGCAAACAACAAGGGGGGACACTTCCTACGACCCCATGACCCATTACTTAAGTGAATAAAGTAACGGAAGATTAAAAACCAGAGGGCTTAAAACAAATACGATAGGATCTAAAATCAAAAACCCTTAAACCCTTAAAGTCTAGAACAGAGCTAAAGCATTTGGAATTACACCCTATTTGAAGAATAAACATACCATAGCCAATTATGGGAAAAGAAAAACCAAATTTTAATCAGTGATAACAGCTGCAAATCTTTCTATGAAATGGCCAATTTCAGTCTACAAAACACATCAGGGCTTGGACAACATAACATAGGATCCTAATGATCCTCCAACACTTCAGGTTCTGCTAAGCCTAGGGGGGGACACCCTTTTGATGCACTAAATACAACAATTATAGACACATAACTGCATCAACATTAAGCAGATATATCATTTCACAAGCTCAACATATTAGGAAACATTATAGATTGGCTAGATCTATATAAACAATAGGATGAAACAAAGCTTGGAAAGAATGGAACACAAACACCCCTAAACATGAAGTGAAAATAGATTTATCTTTTAAAATGTATATCTGAGACCATTCCCAAATCTGTCAAAGACTAGTGCCTTGTTCATTGGGCAGCAGAGTCACTCACAGAACTACAAATATGAATCATAGATGCAAGTTTGTTTTCCTTAAACAAGATATTCATGCATCAATACCTTATATTAATGCACTATTTGATTCATTCACAAATTTATCAGATCTGGATACACATTTCATCATTCATGACTGACTACAGAATTTAAAACCTTCCTTGAAGGATACCTATAAATAGTCACACAATTTCCTTAAAATTGACAAATCTTCATCCTCCTTGAGGATTCAATTTATGATAATGAAATGCATACTTAGAGACAATATTGTGAGGAATTTACTCATTCCTGACACCAGTAAGACCTGCAATTAAAACCATATTTACAACACTGCACTGCAATCTCTATACCCTGAAACCAAACAGAACCATTTACAAACTTGGGTCAAGATCCTCAGAAAATGGAAGCCATCAAATCTGGAGCATTTTCCAAATTTCTAGAACCCTTACAACTGAGAAGAATGGGGAATAAGAAGGAGAGGGAAGAGAATCAAATCTACAACTAAAAAATTGCCAAGTGTCTCCCCTCTAACTGAATTTTGTTCCCATGGATACTGCTTCCAAAATATCCCACATTTGTCAACATTAACCTCATAATCGGATTCCTCACTCCGAGAGCTTTCCGAAAACATATAACACTTTATACTTTGGCCAAAAATTAAGCCCTGGCCGAATTAATTCCCCAATGTGCAGAGTCATTTAAATATTTCGAATTTTAATATAGTCAGAACTATATCATTTATTCATTTTAATTTTGATTTTTTGCTTCCATTTGTGCTCTGACGCCTTGCCACGTGGCGGCCTCTGATTGGTCGATGGGGTTGATCGGACGCTACCTGGGATGACACCTCATCACCGCCACGTAATCTGCTTCGTCACTGCCACTTGGCCGCCACGTCATCGCCATTGGACTGCCACCTATGCGCCAATTGTGTGCCACGTGGATGACTCTTGTTCACTTTCGCTATTTCGCAGGGTTTAAACTACGTGCATCTTCAATCTGCGAAATAGCGCGAGCCGTTGATTTCCATCGAACATGCTCACTGGTTAACCCGACCTTCCTCTGCAAAATTTCTTCTGTCTGCCTTGGGAAGCATGCCTATGTGGGGTCCACTTAGTCGCCATCCAATCAACTCCTTTATCACCTCGAGATGCATGCTTATGTGTGTGCCCACCTTGGACGCCCATAGGCACCATCTATCAAAAGCCTTTATGGCTTAGACATATTACTATTGTGCATTTTTGGTTATAAATACCAGAAAATACCACTTCTTAGCCAATGTGGGATAAAGTGATTTGCCTGTAGCTGCACTTTTGGAGCTCTTTTCTGAGACTTTCATGGCAATTTCTTGCTCACTTGCCACATTTGAGGAAAGGAGGACTGCCTTTTCTTTGAGACATGTTCCAATGCCCAGCACATAGAGGATCCACCACGCATAGGGAAGACTAGGCAATTTGTTTGTTTGAAACATTTTTTTAATGCTACCATTTGTATTTGCTGAGTGTTGTTTGCTTCTCCTTGGAATTTGTTGCTGCTGACTTCCACAATCTCCATGCCTTCTTCAAACTCCATCTACACAGAAGCTTCAACCAACACCACATCCAGCAAGGAAAGGCAACGTGGGGGAGGAGGAAATGCTGGTCTGTATTTTAACATTGTTTTAAAAAACTTTGCCTTCTAATTACCACACAAGGAGAAAAGATGCCAATGGTTTCGATGCATTTGCTGGAAAGTCTTTATTGTTTGCTTCCTTACCATACCACATAGAATCCTGGAGTGCCCAATGGCATTTGTTATTTCAAGTTTTTTGTTGTTGTAGCTTCACATGGGGAAAGAGGTCTGCTGTTTGCATTGGTTGGAGTTTATAAAGTCCTCTCTTTGTCAAACTTCAAGCATGGAGGATGTTGGCAAAGTCATGAAATTTGGCTTACACCTTCCACATTACATTTGGTTGAAAGGTTTAATGACTTTTCACATGCCAATGCATTTAATTTGAAAGTTTAAATGGTCTTCTCACACCATGGCTGCCAAGTGCATTCATATTTTTTAATGCTCTTCTTCGTCGTTGAAGGAGGATTTGGCTCCAAACTTGCCAATTTTAAATTGCCTGAAGTTCATAATAACATCTTGAACTCTTATGACATGCCTCGTGATTATAATCCATATTTAGATATTCTGAAAATCTCTTAGTGAACAAAGTCGCCAATAAACTAATACGACACAGGCATGAGCCAGGTCGGGCCCCAAAGTGGGTCCGACTAAATTTCTTTTTGTTTTCATGCAACTGACCCCTGGAATGCTTCACGGACCTCAAACATACCTCCAGAAATGATCGGCATCATTTTCGGATCATTAATCCGCATTTTACAACCTTCAGGCAATTACGCCATAATTTTCGCATTTAATCGCGAAGGTGTAATTTTCAAACCTGTCAAAACACCTTTCTGGAGCTCGCCATCTGACAAGCATGTACTTTGATATACAAGGATGACATCTACCAAACAGTTTCTCAAGACGAGTCCCTAGTGAAGAGATATTAATTTTCGAAAACGGCCAACTGGCTTTGTCGACACTGCGGCCCTGATGAAGTCAATGTTCTGGCAACACATGATGCCTTTCTTAAAAATACCAAACGACCTCCGTAGGTCCTCAAATTTGGAACATAGGTACCTTAAAATACATATTAAATCTTTGAATTCTTAGTTCGATCACCAGACTGACAGGATGCAAACGGCGCGCTCACAAAAATGGCTATATTAACTGATATAACACTGGAAGTGCGGATAACTAAATTTGATGGCAAAATGAGCTCTTTTGAAAACCGATCAAACGGATTGGTAGAGCCTTGAAATTTGAAACGTAGCTCACCATTTATACCAACATTAGTCCGGAACAAACATTCTGACATGACGCTTACTAGGACATTTTTACACTTGTGCAAACATCACAAACTACAAATGGATTGAGTTTTGAAAACTGAGCAAACGAATTCATAAGGACTTGAAATTTTGCATGTTGACTCAAATTTATGCATAAAATTCAATCCATTTTGAAATTCTTCATGATAATAAACATGGCAAAAGATATAAACACCCAAAGTATGCTACTTAATAAAATTTGCACTTGTGCCTAGAATGCACTTTCAACTCACCCCTCAAAATGGGTACCTAGTAAACTTATCCAAACTGAATTCTGAAAGTTGCACATCACTGCATAGGCCAAATGAAAGGTGTGAGACATGAATCCCGAGCCTTACCCTCTGAAAATCAACCGGCTCCATTTTACCCCCTTGCTAACTAGGCCATTCAAACTGACTTATTTTAATCATTTGGAAATGCAGGGCAAAATTTTGAAATGGGCCTATAAACTTGACTCAGTTTTAAATACTCCCAACACCGAGGATCTAGAGAAATTTTCTCTCTCCAATTTGGGGGTACATGAGGGGTGTCTTCGGCATGCATGCATCACAATGCCTGAGCCAACAAGTAGAAGGATTGGAGCCACTATAACATTGGTTCGTAGTAATTTTCTGACGGGTCTAGTACAACAATGATTTTGCGAAGCAAGCCACTTAAGGCTCTAATTGAGCTTATTGGTGTAGAGAAGGCCTCCACATATGATGAATTCACTCAACACTCTAGCTGTTTGACCAAGTATTTGTATAGCGGCTCAAAAAACACCACTCAAGGTCGTGTTTGGAGAGATGCTATCCCCAACGTGCCCTTGTTTTGAAACACTCCCTTGAGGTGATGAGGCCCCCAAGAGGTGATTCAGTAATAAAGACAAAACCAGGCGTCGTTAACCACCTTTCTCATCACCCAAGGTTCGTGAAGGCAAGGGGAGAGGATAATAAGTGTAACTGTTGGTCCACCCTACGAGTGCACAAGTGTGCCAAACATAAAAGACACAAGATTCATTTTAATCCACATGTAGAAGTTGTTTACTCTAAAAAGAAAACACACTCATAAGTTACCCCTGCAAAACAAACCGTTAGAAGTTTTTAGATTTGTCTTTGACTGCTTGAAACACCCCTGCAAGCAAAATGATTAAAAGTTTCAATGTAAGTCTTTGGCCGATCAAAACGTCTCCGTTATCCTTGCCACATGCTACACACAAACCATTAGTAGCATAAGTCAAAATTACAACATCAATTTTTATTTTTTTATTTTTTATTTTTGGAATTTTCTAAAATTAGAAACTTGCTAAAAATGGAAATCTTCTAGATTTAGAAACCTGCTAAAAATGGAAACCTACTAAAAATAACAACTTGCTAAAAACAGAAACCTACTAAAAATAGAAACCTACCATATTTAGAAACCTACTAAAATAACAACCTGCTAAAAATGAAAACCTGGTAAAAATAAAAACCTGCCAAATTTAGAAACCTACTAAAAATGGCAACCTGCTAAAAATGGAAATATACTAAAAATGGAAACCTACTAAAAATAGAAACTTGCCAGATTTAGAAAACCTTATATAAATAGAAACCTACCAAATTTAGAAACCCACTAGAAATAGAAACCTACTAAAAATGGCAACCTTCAAATATGATTAAATCAACCCGTGAAGTGGGTCCCACTGGACGTGCCAAAAAATGTGTGAGGGACAATTGCACTTGAATATGAGAGATTGAAATACCTGCAATGATAATCAAGCAAACACAATTAGCTCAAACACCTCAAGATTAGGATGTTGAAAAGAAAGCAAATGAAGTATAAAAACATAAACAAAAGAATGCAAACTCCATTTTCGATCTTTGATTTGATTATCCCATGGTAAGATGTGTGCTCATTGATGCAACAACTACTTGATATTGCTCTATGATGTGATTATGGCGATTGGATTCAAGATATGAGGATTGAATGGTATGAAGTGGGGATGAAATTGGACATTATGACAATATGGATATGCTATTGGTGAGAGAAATCCTACATTATAATGATGTATTGTATGAAAGGTGGATGATTTGATCTAAAATGAGGAGGGATTAAATAGGATAAGGTTGGGATAAGGTTAGTTTGGGGGGATAGGGTTGGTTAGAACCCATGGGTTAGATTGAAGGTTGGTTAGATGGGGGTTAGGTTAGGTAGTTAGAAGTTAGGAGACATGTGACATATTTAAATAATTAGTTAATTATTTAAATGAGGTGAGGAAAATTAATTAATTAAAGAGATTGGAGAGGGGCATTAATTAATTAGAAATTAATTAATTCAAGGATTGGAAGGGGGGGAATTAATTAATTAATTTAATTAATTCAAGGGATTGGAAGGGGCTAATTAATTAATTAATTCAAGGGATTGGAAGGAAGGAATTGATTAATTCAAGGGATGAGCTTAATTAATTAAGATATTTACTTAAGTCAATGGTTAAAGGAAATAAATTTGACTAAATTGATTAGCCAAATTTAAGTGCCTACAGCTACCTGACAATCCTGCAACTTTGAACATATTTCTTTACATCTTGCTGCATTTGAGGCCAATAATACTTTTCTCCAACAAGTGTTATGGTCTTATCAAAACCAAAATGTCTAGCAAGACCTCCACTATGTTTTTCCTTAATCAAATTCAATCTCATAGAACTCCTAGGAATGCATAACTGATTACCTCAAAACAACTACCATCTTGGATCAAATAATCCAGACACCTTGTTATTTTTGTTGCAATAGTCTCATTACAAGCCTTCCATGTCTCTCAAAAATTAGGATCTTCTTCATGAAACTCCTTGAGCTCATCAAAACCAACAACTTCAACCTACATTTCAATCAACAAATTATGTCTCCTACTTAAAGCATCTGCAACCTTGTTAGATTTCACACTTCTATGATTTAAAACAAATGTATAGCTTTGTAAAACATCTACCCATTTCATGTGCCTCTGATTCAATTTAACTTGACTACTCAAATATTGTAGTGCTTGATGATCAGTCTACAAAACAAAATCCTTGGGTAAAAGATAATGCCTTCATTTCTTAAGTGCTTGAACTATGGCATAAAATTCTTGATCATAAACATAATACTTTTTCTCTGCATCATTCAAGTTTTCACTGAAATAGGCAATGGGTTTACCTTCTTGGCTTAAAACAACCCCAATATAATTTTTGCTTGCATCACAATCTACTTGGAACAACTTATTGAAATCTGGGAGTGCTAATATTGGTTGCTCTGTCACTTTTGCCTTCAACAACTCAAAGCTCTTTGTTGCCCCTATTGTCCACCTGAACTCCTTCTTATCTCCCCTCATTGTTTCAATTAGTGGTGAACATATATTACTAAAACTGTTGGATATGGTTGGTCATTTCTGCTGCTAGGATATGTTGTTATCATTGATGTCAACATGTTCCCATGATTTGTTCCGGTGATTTCATTTTGGGAAGATCTTATGATTCGATTTGTAGTGTTGTTTTGTTGATCATTGTTTAGCAGAGTTTGGTATACCCTCTGGTATATTGCGGTGTGATCAGATCTTGTGTTGAGACTTTTGGATATTGCTTGGGATGGTCTTGTGTATCTTCATTTTAGATGGTTCATGATTTGGTGCCCCGCAAGTTATCTTTCTTCGTGACAGTTGTTGATTGGTTGTAATCTTGAGCGTTCAGAAGTTGATCGACGAAGATTTGATAAGTGGTGTTGGTGTAGCTATTCTCGATGATTTGAACGTGCTTGCTGGTGTTTCTTAGTCATGTCCTATTTGTTTTGGTGATCGGTATTGATCATTGTGCGATTTTTTGGTGGTTTCTATCAACCGGTGATGTTCTTCATGTTATGCGATTTTCCTGGTGGTGTAGTGTGTTGCGGTTGATCTTGGCATGATTTCTGATGGAGTTGAGCATTTGGGAATTTGAATTAAGTCCATGTTATGTTTTGTAAGTCATTATATTAGTCTGTTGGTTGATCTTTGTATCGGGTGATGTAATTTTGTAATTAAGGGTTGAGGGTTCAGCTGACCTTGCTATCAAGGTTGATTACTTGTATATATAGGTGATATAATCATGTAATTTGTGTGTCAATGTTGTGTCTGCATTATTAAAGAGAGGTTTATGTGTGAAAAAGTGTTTTATCCTTCAGTGTTGAGTTTGAGGTGAGATTGGTGTTGCAGGGCAGACATTTGTGATTAACTGGAACTGTAATTAGGCATTTGGAGATGTTATTCTTTCAGTTCATTTCTTCTGGATTGTAGTCTAAATCTAATTGTAAGTCAGTGAGACTTCCCTGAGGGTTGTAGCCTTTCAGGCCATTATACTTGAGCAGTAAGCTCTAGGCAGTGTGCTTGAATGCATGTGCATTCCCCATTGTAATATTTACACATACTACTACAGAGTATCATCTTATTATGGGTAGGTTCCCACCGTGGTTTTTCCTTTAACCGAGTTTTCCATGTCAAAATCTTGGTGTTGTGTGTTGTGTTGTTAATTTGTTTATCTATTTTATTACTACAGTTTATCAGATATGTGCTTTGTGATTAAGTTTGGTATTCCGGTGAAGACTTATTCAACCCCCCTCTCAGTCTTCCTTCTTGATTGTTGCTAACAATTGGTATCAGAGCTAGATCCTTTGGTAGAAGCTTAACTGCTTGGGGAGATCCATGATGGCAACTCAAGGTGTTATCTTAAGAAGGACAGTCAAAGATTTTATGGAAGTAAAAATATGCTATATGGAAGAACCAGATGGAAGTGAATTTGAAATGTCTTGGTGAAGATTACTGGAAGATTACAAAGAATACCTATATTGTTCCTTAGAATGGACCATCTACTCCCGATGAGATCAAGGAAGCTGAACACAATATTAGGGTGAAGGAAGCATTGCTTAGTGCCCTGATTGATTCTGAGATGACAAATATGAAGGGACTTCAGACTGCTCATGAGGTCTGGGAGAAGCTTGAGGTTTTGTATGAAGGTGATAAACAAGTGAAAGTTGCTAAGTTGCAGAGTTTACAAGGAAAGTATGAGACATTGAAGATGGGAGATGATGAGAACATAAAATCTTTCATGGGTAAGGTGAATTATCTTGTCCTAGGTATCATATGTGCCAGTGGAACCATTGAGGAAGATGGAATTGTTGCTAAGATGCTAAGATCTTTGCTTCCTGCTTATAAACATAAAGTTTCTGATATTGATGAGATCTAGAGTGTGACTACAGTAACAAGAGATATGTTGGTTGGAAAGATTGTTGTGTTTGAGTTGAGTGAGTTTGGAGAATCACATGGAAAGTCTGAGACTACATTTAGAGCATATGCATTTGTATCGGGTAAGCATAAATATGATCCTGATGAGTGCAGAATATCTATATATGAGAGAGAGAGAGAGAGAGAGAGAGAGAGAGAGAGATGGAAGAGAAAGAAAGAGAGTTGGATGAACTTGAAGCCTTGATTGCCTGGAGATTACCTAAAGGTGTCGGTAAGTATGATGGAAAGTTTCCTTTGAAATGTTTCCCTTGTACTAAGATATGACATTTTTCTTCTAGATGCCTAGAGAGAATGGCTAAGTATGATAGACATGATAAGTTTGATAAGAATCATAGGAATGATAGATATGAGAATTATGAGAAGTGTGATAAGTATTACAAACCTCACCAAAAGTATAGGAATTAGAAGAATTGTTATTATGCTTCCGATGAAGGTATTGCAAATGAAGAATCATAAGGAGATAAAGTTTTATTCCTTTCAATTAAAAAAGATGGACCTATACCTATTGATTCCACTAGCTATACTATTGAGGAGAAAGCTTTAGCTTCTAAAGTTGAAGAGAAAAATAAATGGGTAATTGACAGTGGTTGTTCACATCATATGAACGGTGATAAAAGAAAATTTGTGAGTATGGAAAGGTATGATGGTGGAATAGTTAGATTTGGAGATGACAAAGCCTGTGTGATCTGTGGGAGAGGTTCTATTTCTTTTGATGGTAAGCATAACATTGATGATGTCTTGTATGTTGAAGGTTTGAAACATAATATTTTGAGTGTTGGACAGATGGTTGATAAAGGTTATGATCTACAATTCAAGGATGGAAAATGCAAGATCTTGAATGCCTTTGGTATAGAGATTGCATCTGGAACTAAAACTGAAGGTAACATTTATCATTTGAATGGTAGTGAGAAAAGTTGTTTGATTGCTCCGATTGATGAGAGTTGGTTGTGGCATAGGAGAATGTGTCATGTAAATTTTGATTCAATGATTAAGATATGTTCTACACATGTTGTTAGAGATCTACCTAAGATTGTTAAGCCTGCTAACCTGGTATGTAAGGAATGTTAGTTGGCTAAGAAAACAAGGATTTCTTTCAAGAGAAAACAATATACATCTGATGGACTGCTAGATCTTGTGCATACTAACCTATGTGACCTACTAATGTTAGAAGCGTGCAAAGTGATAGATATTTTGTGCTACTAATTGATGATTATTCTAGCATGATGTGGGTTGTCTTTTTAAAGGGAAAATCAAAAGCATTTGATAAATTCAAGATATTTAAAGAAAAGGTAGAGGTTAATTTTGGATTGAAGGTGAAGTGTCTGAGATCTGATAGAGGTGGAGAATTTTGTTCCAGTGAGTTCAATTCATTTTGTGAGAAGCATGGGATTAGAAGAAAATTATCTACTCTTAGAACCTCACAATAAAATGGAGTTGTAGAGAGGAAGAACAGATATGTCTTGGATGTTGCAAGGACTATGCTAATTGAAGGAAATATTCTGAAGATTTACTGGAGAGAAGATATTAGTACTACTGTTTACACATTCAATAGAGTTCACATCAAATGAGATATCGGTAAGACCCCTTATGAGCTATGGTTTGGTCATGTTCCTACTATGAGATATTTCAAAGTATTTGGTAACAAGTGTTATATCAAGAGAGATGAGGATATAAGAAAGTTTGATGATAGAAGAGATGAGGATATAGGAAAGTTTGATGATAGAAGTGATGAAGGTATCTTCTTGGGATATTCTACAAAGAGAAAGGCCTACTGGTGCCACAATAAGAGACTGAGAAAGATAGTAGAAAATGCAAATGTGAAGGTGGATGAGAACCTTGGGAAGGAGATCAGAGGATGTGGTTATAATGATGGACAATATATTATTTTAGCCCCTATTCAACCTGAAGAGCCTAAGCAAAATGATCCAGTAGAGGTAGTGTTGGTTGAAAATTTTGTACACTCATGAAAGCAAACAAAAGTAATGCTTCAACCACAGTGTGTGAGTATGAAACTCTCCTAATTAAGGGAAGGCTCCCCCTATCTATCTAAAACTGAAATAAAAATAAGATGGGACAACAGTCTTCCTTCTTTCTTCAAGGAAGCCTATATCCTTTTCTCTCCTTAGAAAAGTGATAGCAAGAAAATGTATAATAATGGTAACAACTTCAAATGAAAACGAGAGAAAGGAAATGAAGTTTCCTGAAAGCTCAAAGACTCCTGTCACTTCCTTCGGGATGGGATAATAATATCAAGCTCAAAGACTTGACTATTGGAAGTCCTATCTACCCTTCGCTATACTAAAGTTTACAATGAATAAAGACAATAGCTCAAAGACTAGAATAATCTATTCTTTCAACACAAAGACAAGAACTAATGCAAGCTCAAAGACTTGCTGCTATTTCTTATCAAACAATAATTTTTCCTCAAGAATAGATGCAAGCTCAAAGACTTGCTGCTCCTTCTAGAGATTTTCCTATTTTAATTAATCTTCTCTACTTGTAGCTCAAAGAATTCAAATCAGATTAGACTAAGCTCCTTTAGGAACAATTTGCATGGAAGAAATAAAAAGATTCAAACTCAAACATGTAGCTCAAAGACTCAAAACTTGAGTAATCCTTCTTTATTATTCTTCAAAACTTTCAATTCACATACATAAGCTCAAAAACTTCTTGTTGTAAATTTGGCAAAGTTTTTGCTTGCTTTCCAAAAGATAAATATTACAATAGACCCCTCCAATATTTATAGAAGAGGAGCCTTGAGAAAAAGGTGGGAGGATCCTAACTAACTTGAGAGATTCTCTCAACCACCAAGGCTTATTCAATAACTAACTAAGACTTATTACAACTACAGTCCTAATCGGATACAACTTGTAGTTGTCTTACATGTAATTACAAAAGTGCAAGTAATGTGTAACTTGCATTTTACAAAAAATACTTTTACATGTAATTTGTCAAAACAAAATTACAAATGCATAACTAAAACTATTCCATGTGTCTAAAGACACAACTCTAACTCCATCATCCTTTGTCTGTGATGATCTTCATGTCACTTCATGATGCTAGAGCTTGAAGTATTCTGGATTGGTAAAGAAATCTTGAACCATAACGAGAACTTTCATCCTTATCTTCTTGCTTGCGGTAGTACTGTCTTTTCAAGAGGGTAAGGCCTACCTTCCTCTTTCCATGTCATGACCATATTTGTCTTGAAAGCATTATGTGCTCTCAACCATGAATTGTCGTTGTATCTCTTCTTTGTATCATCCTCCAATCTTGAAATATTCTTGCAAAATAAGGCCCATGCCTTAATCCATTGATTTGGTAGATTATGTGTGCAAACTAGACTGACAAGGGAAGAGAGAGATTGATGCAAAAATGGGCTCACAAGTGAATTTCGGGTTTTGGAAGTTGCATTACATGTGTGGGGAAAACAAGAGCATTAAATTGCAATTGCAGGGAAAAAACGTGCAACTTCATATGTGTAATGGGTAACTACAAGTTTGCACTTATAATTGGACCTTTAAGACTCATTTTCAAGTGTTTTTTGAGTGCATTTTGGATCAGGGTTCTGGATGGTTGACTGCAGGTAGACTTTAAATGGGGAAAATTAATGAAGGTGTGAAATGAGTGGATGAAATGGTATGTACGGATGATGGAAAAGAATATGAAGATTTTGGGAAGATCATCTTCAAGAAAATGGGAAGAACTTTCAACATGTAATCCGGTTCTAAAAACCTGATTTTGAAAGGATGGGTATTTCTCATCTTTGCAACTTGGAATTTCAACAAAAGATGGTTAAATCTTTTATCTGTAAGGGAAGAACAATTATTTTCATCCAACTTGTAATCGGGATGTAAAATCCTGAATACAAGTAAAGAGGGAAAATGGGGAAGAACAATGCAATTCTAAAATTGCTTTACAAAAGGGAAAATCTCTCTCACAAAACCGATTTTTGGGGAAGAACCAACATATTTACAACTAGAAAGGAAAAACAAGAAAACAAGAAAATGAAACAAAGAAAGAAAATAAATCAAACCTTACTTCAAACTAAAAATGCCTTCTTAAAAAAGATGATCAATCTTTGAAAGAAGGAAGGAGAACTCTTAAAAAGAAATTAACCGCATTCCAAAACCCTAGCCACGTTTTTTTAAAAATGCCCAAAACTAAAAAATGTGGCAGCAAATGCATGAGAAATGGCATGGAAAATGGCCAAGACTCTTTCTAACCTCAACGCCTTAACATACCAAGCCAAAATGATTCATAAGATTGTTGATTCGTGGCATCTTTAATGAAGAAAAACGTGGTTTTTTGGCAAAAACGTGTTTGATGTTATAAACCTAAAAACCAACAATCTTAACCTCCATTTGGCGTGAAAGGTGTCTACCAATGCATGAAAATAGGGAGGAATCCAAAACGCCTTCTATCTCCCAAAAAATATCCACAAAAATTTGCCTTAAATCCTCAAAAAAATGTTTTTCCTTACAATTCGAGTTTTTTGGAACCAATAACAAGTTTTAATTTGTATGAACCAATGAAAATCGGGTTTTTTGGAGGAAATAACAAGTTTAAAATTTCACTTTTTCAACATGTTAGGAAAAATCGGGATTTTTTGACCAAATAGCAAGTTTAAAATGTCAAAAATGCACTTTATAAGCAAAATCGGGTTTTTGGAAACAAAGTGCAAGTTTTAAATTGTCACTTTTTCATCAACAAGGCAAAATCGGGTTTTAAAAATGCAATTACAAGTTTAAAATCACTTGTAAAGGGGAAATAAAATCCCTACAACAAGTTAGAATTGCTTGCACACATGTAATGGGGGTTTAAAATCCTTATTACATGTAAAAACCATTAAAGTAGGGGTTTTTGGAGAGAACTACAAGTTTACTTGTAACTTAACCAAAAAATCCCTATTTTAACTACAAAATACCAAAAAACAATAAAAATAATACAAACAATAAAAGGGAAATTTAAAACAAATTACAAGTTTTCATTTTTTAATAAAGTGCACATGTAATAAGCTAAAAATTTCCCTACAAAGACCAAAACAATGGAAATCATTAAACTTGCAGTTCAAGAAAAATTCTCCACCTGCAGTCGGGATTTTAAAACCCGATTGAAGGAAAGACATAGCAAACGAACCTAGAATTTGACGAAATTCAAAACGTAGTTCGAGGATGGACTGAGGATTAAGCTAGTCCAAGGATTAGTGGAAAGTTTGCCTCGGGAAGCATGCCATAGAGTAATTTTTCTCATTTTTTCACAAAAATTTCATGGTCCTTCATTTTTGAAAACAAAAATGAGGACAACAGGTAGTTAATCCAAATGTTGCTACTGCTAGTGAAGGAGTGCAAGAACTTGAAAATCAAAACAATCAGAACTCTCAAAGGTATGTAAGACTGAATCATTTTGAAAATCAGATTAATGGTGATAAGAATAAAGATGTAATGACTAGAAGAAGGTTAGTTGCCGAAGAAGTATGCTTGATTTCTAAAGTTGAACCTAAAGATGTTGTTGAAGCCAGTAAAGATGAAAACTGGATAAGAGCTATGGAAGATGAACTAGATCAGATTGAAAATAATAATACAATGAAACTTGTTCCTAGACTTAAGGATAAAAATGTTATTGGTACTAAATGGGTATTTAGGAACAAATTGAATGAAGCCGGTGAAATTGTCAGAAATAAAGCTAGACTGGTCTGCAAAGGATACTCACAGCAAGAAGGAATTGATTGAGGAGACTTTTTCTCTGGTTGCCAAACTTGAAGCTGTTAGACTGTTGCTTGCTGATGCTGCTTATAAAGATTTTAAGGTATATCAAATAGATGTCAAATCTGCCTTTTTGAATGATGATCTTGAAGAAGTTTATATTGAGCAACCTAATGGATTTTCACTATCTGATGATGAAGACATGGTATGTAAGCTGAAGAAAGCTCTTTATGGATTGAAACAAGCTCCTAGAGCCTGGTATGCTAGACTAGATAAATATTTGTTGAAATTGAGATTTAGTAAAGGTGTTGTTGATAGAAATTTGTACTTTAAGATAGAAAATGATAACATCCTAATTATTGAAGTCTTTGTTGATGATATAATCATTGGTGGTGATGATGACTTGAGCATGAAGTTTTCCGGTGATATCTAGAAGGAATTTGAGATGTCTATGATTGGTGAGATGAAATTTTTCTTAGGTTTGTAGATTGTACAGACTGGAAAATGTATATTCATATCTCAAACTGAGTATGTGAAGGAATTGTTGAAGAAGTTTGGGTTAGATAACTCCAAACTAGTTGGAACTCCTATGGTGTCTGGTTGTAAATTGTCTAAGAATGTTGAATCTCTAAAATCTAATCAGAGTTTGTATAGATCTATGGTTGGTGGATTGCTATATCTTATTCAAACTAGACCAGACATTATGCATGTTGGGTGCATGGCTGCTAGATATCAAGTTGATCCGAAAGAGAGTCATGTCACTGCTGTTAAGAGGATATTCAAATATCTGAAGGGAACAATGGATTATGGTTTATTATATCTGAGGAATGATGACTTCATGTTATGCGCCTACACTAATGCTAATTGGGCTGGCGATTTTGATGACCAAAAGAGCACTACTGGTGGAGCATTATTTTTGGGTAAGAAGTTGGTTTCATGGGCTAGTAAGAAACAAGATTCGGTGTCCTTATCTACTGCTGAAGTTGAGTACATTGTTGCTGCTAGTAATTGCACTCAGGTAGTTTGGATGAAGCAAATGTTAAAAGATATCAGAGTTGTTTTTGATGAGCCCACTGTTATATACTATGTTAATTCCAGTGCTATTAACATGTCAAAGAATCCAGTGCAACATTCAAAGACTAAGCATGTGTCAATCAAATATCATTACTTGAGAGAACAAGTCAATGAAGAGAAGGTGAAGCTGGAGTATGTATCTAAAAAGGAATAAATAGCTGACATTTTCACTAAATCTTTGCCTGCGGATACATTTGTCTACTTGAGAGACAAGTTAGGGGTATCCACCCCTCCTATTGAGAACTAGATACATTAAGTTTCATCGATTTGGTGGATTTTAGAGCCTTATCCTTTTATTTGGATTGATGAGTTGGTGCTGCTCCTCTGGTGGAGTAGTTTGATTATGTATTTTTGGGGGATAAAGGTTCATGTTTCTATTTTGAGGAGAGAGTTTGGTTATCTATTTTGAGATCTTTGGCATTGTTTTCAAAGGGGGAGAGAGATCATGTGAAAAAACTACTTTATCTATCATGATCTTAGGGGGAGTTTGTTGGTGATATCTTCTTTCTTTGCATTGATTGTTTTTCACATTCATATGTCCCAACCAATGCCAAAGGGGGAGATTGTTGGATATGGTTGGTGATTGCTGCTACTAGGATATGTTGTTGTCATTGATGTCAACATATTCCTATGATTTATTTCAGTGATTGTATTTTGGGAAGATCTTATGATCCACTTTGTAGTGTTGTTTTGTTGATCACTGTTTTGTAGAGTTCGGTATACCCTTTGGTATATTTCGGTGTGATCATATCTTGTGCTAAGACTTTGGGATATTGCTTGGGATGGTCTTGTGTATCTTCATTTTAGATGGTTTTTGATTTGGTTCCTTATAAGTTATCCTACTTCGTGACAGTTGTTGATTGGTTGTGTTCTTGAGCTTTCAGATGTTGATCGATGAAGATTTGATAAGTGGTGTTGGCGCAATTGTTCCTGATGATTTTGTAATGTGCTTGCTAGTGTTTCTTAGTCATATCCATTTCTTTTTGGCAATCAACATTGATCATTGTGCGAGTTTTTGGTGGTTTCTATCAACTGGTGATGTTCTTCGTGTTATGTGGTTTTTCTGGTGGTGTAGTGTGTTACAGTTGATCTTGGCATGATTTCTGGTGGAGTTGAGTGTTTGGGAATTTGATTTAGGTCCATTTTATGTTATGTAAATCATTATATTCATCTGGTGGTTGATCTTTGTATCGGGTGATGTAATTTTGTAATTAAGGGTTGAGGGTTTAGCTGACCTTGCTGTCAAGGTTGATGATTGTATATAAAAGTGATATAGTCATGTAATTTGTTTGTCAATGTTGTGTCTGCATTATCAGAGAGAGGTTTATGTGTGAACAAGTGATTCATCCTTCGATATTGAGTTTGAGGTGAGATTGGTGTTGCAGGGCAAACATCTGTGCTTAACCGGAACTGTAATCAGGCATTTGGAGATGTTATTCTTTCAGTTCATTTCTTCTGGATTGTAGTTTGAATCTTGTTGTAAGTTAGTGAGACTTCCTTGAGGGTTGTAGCCTTCCAGGCCATTATATTTGAGCAGTAAGCTCTAGACAGTGTGCCTGAATGCATGCACATTCCCCATTGTAATATTTACACATACTATTGCAGCGTATCATCTTGCTATGGGTAGGTTCCCACCGTGGTTTTTCCCTTAACCAGGTTTTCCACGTCAAAATCTTGGTGTTGTGTGTTGTGCTGTTAATTTGCTTATCTATTTTATTACCACAGTTTATCAGATATGTGCTTTGTGATTAAGTTTGGTATTTCAGTGAAGACTGATTCACCCCCCCTCTCAGTCTTTCTTCTTGATTGCTGCTAACAGAAACCTCTAATAAACTTTCTGTAAAAACTAGCTAGACCATGAAATGATCTCACCTCCGTTGCGCTTTTCAGTGTTGGTCATTGTAAGATAGCCTTCACCTTCTCATGATCCATTCTAATACCATCACCTAATACAACAAAACCCAAGTACACCAACTCTCTCTTTGCAAATTTGTATTTCTTGAGGTTAATCAACAATATTTCTTCTCTAAGACTTTCAAATACTAATCAAATATGCATAAAATGGTTACCCATAGTCTTACCAAATATTAAAATATCATCAAGGTAAACTATAACAAACTTGCTCAAGAATTCTTTCAATGCCTCATTCATTAACCTAATTAAAGTATTGGGTACATTGGTTAGTCAAAAAGGCATGACCAACCATTCAAACAAACATTCTTTCATCTTGAATGCAGTCTTCCACTTGTCTCATTCTCTTATTTGAATATGATGGTACCCACTTTTCAAGTCAATCTTTCCAAAGTACTGAGCTCCACTTAAGCAACCCATGATATCACCCATCCTTGGGATTGGAAATATGTACTTGATTGTAATATTATTGATGGCTTTAGAATCAATGCACATCCTCCATTCTACATTCTTCTTTGTTGATAACACCGTAGGCACTGCATAATAACTCAAGCTCTCTCGAATCAAGCCCTTCTCCAATAACTCTACTACTTGCTTATTGAGTTCTTCTGTTTCTGTAGGAGTCATCCTGTGGGCTGCTTTATTTGGTAAACTGGCTCCTGGAACCAAGTCAATCTGATGACTGATCTTCCTCATCGGCGAGAGTCCCTCAGGCACATTATCTGAGACAATGTCCCCTAACTCTTGCAACAAATCTGTAATCTCTCTTGAAACATCTCCCACATTTTTAATGTTAGTTTTTGGAATCAAAGTAAAACACACCTTTTCATGTCTCATAACTTTGAGGAATTTCCTGGCATCAACCAAACACACTTTTGCATTGCTACAAACTTGACTGAATCTTCTATTAAAGGCTTCAACTTATGTCTTTTTCCATCCTTAGTTATTGTGTAGACATTATTATACCCATCATGCAAAGATTTTCTATCATATTGCCAAGGTCTTCCTAACAAGATACGACATGCATCCTTTGGAATTATATCACATAATATCTCATCAAAATAACCATCTATTTTAAATTTTAGCACACATTGTTCATTTACCAACAATTTCTTGTCATCTTCCACCCATGTGATTTGATATAGATTTGAATGCTTCTTCTTTTCTAGCTTTAGTTTCTTCACCATCTCTTCTGACACTAGGTTGTTAGTGCTTCCACTATCAATAATGACATTACAAACTTTACCCTCACACTTGCATCTTGTCTTAAACAACTTTTTCCTTTGTGTCGGTTCATTATCTTCACTTATTAGTTCTCTTCTTCTCATCAGGATTTCTCCTCCTTCGACTTCTTCTGACTGGGATGAATACTCTTCTTCTTCATTTATGTTTGCTGCCCTACTCTAATTTTTACAGCTTCTTCTTGGTTTCTCCTCTTCATGAGGACACTCATAAGACTTAAATGGCCTTCTTCACTGCATTTGTAGGAGCTTCCTCTAAAGGTTCCTCTTCCAAAACCTCTTTCGGATCTTCCTCGACTTCTTGAGATTTGATCCCTTGATGCATACATGTCTTCATATTTCTGATTTTTGTTGCTATCTCCCTCATTAAATTTCTAACTTTTTTGAGGATTATCATCACTTTTGAATGTCCTTCCATTAGTCTTTCCTCCTCAATGTCTATCCTTTTGTTTATTTTCAAACCTCTCGTTTCCCTTCTCCTCAACTTTAAGGGCAAATTAGAATGCATCTTCCATGTTGAAAATTCTTATCAAGGACATTTCTTCTTGAATGCTTTGTTTGAGCCCATTGATGTAGTGGGCTAACTTCTCCTTGTTGGCTTCTGAGTGGCCTATTCGGATCAAAATTTTGTGAAATTCTTTAGTGTATTCTTTAACAGTATTAATTCCTTATTTCAAGCCCTGCTTTCTCTTTAATAAGTCTAGTTCATAATCAACTGGAATGAGCTATCTCTTTAGCTTTTCTACCATCCAGTCCCATTTTGTGATCTTTTCTTTGCCCCTTCTCCCTCTTTCTAGTTGCACTTCTTTCCACTATATCGAAGCATGGCCTTTCAATATGGTTTTGGCTAACCTTACTCTTTCAGGTTCATCTACCTCCTCATACTCAAAATACTCTTCAATTTTATTATTCCAATATATTAGTTCCTCTAGATTCAAGTTCCCACTAAAAGTAGGAATATCAACTTTGGGTCTTTTCCCCATATTTGTAATTGCTCTAACCAATGAATCATTAGTCATTTATCTTTCTGCTTCATCTTCAACATATTCTTCACCTTCTTTAGCATCTATTACAGTTTCATCCTCTTCACTTTCGATTCTTTTCTGCAAGCAAACCCTCTTCTTATTTGTTCTCTTATGGCTTCAACTTGACTACTCAAGGCTCTAAAATCATCCATGCAAAGAACATATGGAGGATTTCTTCCTCCATTAACCCCAACCACATGGGGTTCCTCTTCCATACATCATTCACAATACCCACAAGCGCGCTCTTGGTGCAAGTTGTCTCCCTTTGGCGAATTTGCTTGCTCACTTAGAATCTTCTGACTTTGATACTACTGATGTAACAACAGGGTGAACCTTCACACCAACACCTACAACACACTTTAATACCTTTGCAAATCTGATTCAAAACAAACCAGGAAAGAAAATAGATTTTGGAACACCAACTAATGCAACAAAATCAAAGATATTTTCATTGTAATATGAATTAGTTTACATAACAATGAGATTAGCCTATTGGCTTTCCAAAATAAACATTCCACTCAAATCCCAAACTATCCCTAGACCTGCAATTGGTAAGCCTTATTATCTATCCTCAAAACCCAAAAATAAAACCACCAAAACAACTCTATCATCCATCCAACAACACTTCCTCTTTTCCCCAAGACACTCCCCCTTCCAACTCAAAAACCTCTTGCTCTAAATACCACGACAACCTCTATAGCAACCCACACCAAAAATAAAAAAGAATTAAAAAAAAAACAATATTCCCTTTCGTTACTTTTACCCCAGCTCAAATTAGCTAAATTTAGGTCTCCACTGCTTTGCCCAGCACATGAGAAATTAAAAATTTGGAAGAGATTATCTCCCACGTGGAGGATGCTTTGCATCATTAGGGTTCAAATATGTTTCAAGATATAGTTTAATTAGCATTATGGTTCAAGCACAGTTAGGGTTAGGGTTAAGGTTAGGCTATAATTATGATAAATCCGACTTTAAAAAAAACATTATATATTTTTAATCTTGTTTTTATTTGTACGTAGATGAATGAATGAATGAAAGATTTTAATAAGATCAAATTAGTCTATCATCTACCCAAGAGCAACACATGACTCTCTGACACCCAAATCTTATAAAGTTTGTAATTTCTTGTAAAAATCAAATGTACTAGCATGATTTTTGTTGATTGAATGAATGGATGAAATATTTAATGATGTCCATAAGACTAAATAGCCTATGGGACTAAGGAAAATATCCTTAATTTATCTCCAGGCTCTTTTCCATGTCAAACCTCCTATTATTAATTTTTACAAGGAAGCTGGTTCTTTGGTTGATTTTTTCTTCCTTAAATAACTAGTGCATACTGTTGACCTTCTAACCCTCTTCATATTGAGTAATGAATATCTTCATATATTGCACATTCCATGATGTAATGCCATTTTGTTTCTACTGCCCCCTTATTGAAGAATATGTAGAACCTTTCCTCCCAAGTTTCCTCAGGCATCTTCCATCTACCAATCTCACACCTATCATGATGCGATCCTATCCTCAGTTGTGCAACTAACAACTTTGCTTTACCTTTGATAATAGCCCCTAAATATTATTTTTCGCCATGGTCCTTAGTTGGGTTAAACTCTTTGATGTAAGTGTGCCTTTTTTCGTCCAATTTGCTTTGTCAACATGGCATTTCTATATTTTTTATTCACATAAATTTTTATTTCTTCATTGGTGTTAGGACATTTTTGCAAGTTGATGCCCCACTTGTTCATCCAATTGTTGTTTTTCTTCATCCAAGTTTTCTTCCCATGGTCTAGAACTTCCTTCACAACCCTTTTGGGTCAAAGATGGTTATCCATGTTTTCCTTTTTTAAATAACTTAGCAACTAGGTTATCACCGACGCCTCCAAAGGAAAAGTCCCTGCTTCAGTCAAAAGAATTTCATATGGGATTGTGGTTTTAACTTTGACATTGATTGTAATTAGATGTTTTTTTATTCTTTCTAGCCACCTTCAATTTCTATTTGACATGTTGTTTCTCCACACTTCACATCCATAAAGGACAACTAACGTGGCCTCCAAAGGAAAAGTTCCTGCTTCAGTCAAAATAATTTCATATGGGATTGTGGTTTTAACTTTGACATTGATTGTAATTAGATGTTTTTGGATTCATTCTAGCCACCTTCAATTTCTATTTGACATGTTGCTTCCCCACACTTCACATCCATAAAGGACAACTGACGTGCTCAATAAGACAAGAAGGGTTTTCTCAATTTTCCAATCCCAAAGTTCATCTTTTTTGCACCTATTTTGAAGCAAGTATGAGGCCTTCCAACTGTTAGGTCCCGAAGACAACTGAGGGGGGGGGGGGGAGGGCGGTGAATCAGTTGTCTAATGAATTTAAACCAAAACCAATTAACCAACTTAATGCTTAATACTGGTAAACCAGTTAAGTGTGCCGATAGACAGTGTTAATAGTAAATTGCTATATCGGTAGAGATTAAAGCATGAAACATAAACATAGAGTCATCCACAACACATAACACCAATATTTTGTACGTGGAAACCCTGTAAGGGGAAAAACCATGGTGGGAAACCTTACCCACAATCAGATGATACTATTGCAGATAGTAAGTGTACATAAATGGGGTCTACACATGCAGAAAGGCCAACATCCTAGAGCTCACTGCTCAATCACAAAATGGGAGTCACATTGACTACAGTTGGATGGTTAAATCCAATAAGAATGTAGTACACAAAATAACATCTTGATATGCTGGATTCAGTATCGGTGTAATGCTGATATGCTTCTACAAAAACCTAGCTTCACCTTCAAATGATGTCTTTGTGTATACCCCTGCTTAATCTCGCATATACCTTCACACAATTCTTTTTCGCATTCCACATTCGATCTTACATTTATACCATAACCTAAGACCAATTTTAGTAGGTCGGCTCTACAAGATATTTCAATAAAAACATTTTACATACAATATAATATCCGATGCAATAATCGATTAAACATGTTGGCTTAATGCATTTACAACAACAATAAATCATCTCCATAGCGTGCCATGTTGATCTGGAAAAGATAAACCTGCCGGTGTAACCCTACATAACCCTGGACCTATTTGCTGGTAAAAGCAAATATGCAAATATGAATATACCAATGATCAATTATTCAAAACAAAGTGTCCACACGATGTCTTAGACATTATCAAGTGTCTTCCATATCATTCCAAGTGCCGGTGAACATTATATCCTGCCTGTGAACCATATACTAGTAACTATGCAATAGTTACTTGCTTGTCGATGAATGTTGTTGGATCTCCAAAGTGCTAGTGTTTCAGTAGGTGTTGACATCAATGACAAAACCATACCAAAATACCAACAATCTCCCCCTTTGGCATTGATGGCAACACAAGATGGAAAAAACCATCAAAGTGCCAAAACAAAAATGCCAAATACCAAAATACCAACAATACCGATCTCCTTTAAACAACAATTTCTCCCCTTGGGAGCAACATGTGTTTATCCAAAGATTAATCTTTAATACCAATCTTTCCTCTAAAGATAATGTGTTTTTCCATAGATATCTCTCCCCCTTTGACATCAAATGCCAAAGTTACAAAAATCAAGTTCATACAAAATACCAACTACTCCCCCTGAGAAGTAGCTTCCTCGTCAAAGACCAGAGTAAAAGATTTGTCTTTCAATTCTGTCGGTTGATGACAATCATCAACTGTCTAAGTCTCTACTAGTGGTGGTATGACTCCAAGCTGATCTTTGAGATATTCAAAGGTCTCCTTAGGCAAAGGTTTTGTGAAAATATCTGCAAGATGTTCTTTAGTATTCACATAAACCAGTTTTATCTCTTTTTCTTCAACTTTTTCCTTTAGAAAATTCAATTTGATAGAAACATGTTTTATTTTAGAATGTAATACTGGATTCTTAGATATATCAATTGCTGCAGTGTTATCACAATATATAGTAATGGGTTCCTTGCATTTTACCTTTATGTCTTTCAACATTTGCTTAAGCCATAGTACCTGTGTATAGTTAGTTGCTGCTGCAACATATTCTAATTCTGTTGTTGATAAAGATGTACAACTCTATTTCTTACTCAACCAAGAAACTAATCTTTTTCCAAGAAAGAATTATCCTCCAGTGGTGCTTTTTCTATCATCCACATCTCCTGCCCAATTTGCATATGTGTATGCACATAGGTCAAAATTTTCATCTCTAGGATACCATAATCCAAGATTTGTTGTGCCTTGTAAGTACCAGAAAATCCTTTTTACTACTGATTCATGATTTTCCCTAGGATTACTTTGAAATCTAGAAACAATACATACTGCATTCATAATATCAGGCCTGGTTTGTGTTAAATACAGTAAACCTCCTATCATAGATTTGTATTTAGTTGGATTAATAGGTGTAGATTCATCCCTTTGAGATAATTTGTCATTTGTAGTCATAGGTGTGCTTACCGGTTTAGAGTTCTCCATCCTAAATTTCTTTAGTAATTCTTTCAAGTACTTGGATTGACTCAAAAATATACCTTTATCAGTCTGTGAAATCTGCAATCCTAAAAAGAATTTTATTTCTCCAATCATAGACATTTCAAATTCTTGCTGCATTTTAATAGAAAATTCCTTACATAATCCATCTTCTCCTCCAAAGATTATATCATCAACAAATACTTCAATAATCAAGATGTCATCATCAGTTATTTTGTAATATAAATCGCTATCTGCATTTCCTTTAGTAAAACCAATCTTTAAGAGATACTTATCCAACCTTGCATACCAAGCTCTTGGGGCTTGTTTTAATCCATAGAGAGCTTTTCTTAACTTGCAAACCATATCATTGTCATTTGTCAAAGAAAATCCATCAGGTTGTTCAATATATACTTCCTCTTCAAGATCTCCATTCAAAAATACACATTTAATATCCATTTGATAAACTTTGTAGTCCTTGTAAGCTGCAAAAGCCAAGAATAATCTGACTGCCTCAATTCTGGCTACCAGTGCAAAGGTTTCATTGTAATCAACTCCTTATTTCTGAGAATATCCCTTACACACTAGTCTTGCTTTATTTCTGACAACCTTACCATCTTCATTAAGTTTGTTTCTAAATACCCATTTGGTTCCAATTACATTTTTATCTTTAGGCCGGGGAACTAATGTCCAAGTATTATTTTTCTCAATTTGTCCTAATTCTTCTTCCATAGCTTTAATCCAAAATTTATCTTCACATGCCTCATTGATAGATGATGGTTCAATTTGAAAAATAAGACATACCTCTTCATTTGCCAATCTTCCTCTTGTCATAACTCCTTTAAATTTGTTTCCAATTATCTGATCTTCAGAATGATTCAATCTTACATACTGGGGTGTCTTAGTTTGCTTTTGTTCTTCAATTATTGTGGAATCCTCTGATGATACCGAGGTAACTGGATCTTCATTCTGTACCAGTGGATTTGGTGTAAGTTCATTTGTCACAATTTCTGTTGCCGGTTTAGAGTCTATATACCTTGAAGTTGCTCTGAATTGTTCATCAATCTTTACATTTGTACTCTCAACAATTTTCTGCAATCTCTTATTAAAACATCTATATGCCTCGCTCTTAGATGAATAACCAAGAAATATTCCTTCATCACTTCTAGGATCAAATTTGCAAATATACTAATCTCTTCTAATATAACATTTACTTCCAAAAATTCTGAAATACTTAAGAGTGGGAGTATTACCAAACCATAGTTCATGAGGGGTCTTACCGGTTTCACCTTTGATGTGAACTTTGTTGAATGTATAGACAGCAGTGCTAACTGCTTCTCTCCAATACACATGTGGTAGATTTGCTTCAGATAACATACTTCTTGCTGCATCCAAGATAGTTCTGTTTTTCCTTTCAACAACTCCATTCTACTATGGTGTCCGAGGTGCTGATAACTGTCTTCTAATTCCATTCACTTCATAGAATGTATTAAAGTCCTTAGATGTGAATTCTCCCCCTTGATCTGATCTTAAACATTTGATTTTCTAACCAGTTTTATTCTCAACCATTGCTTTGAATAGTTTGAACTTTCCAAGTGCTTCTGATTTTTCTCTGAGAAAAGTAACCCAACACATTTTAGAATAATCATCAATAATTAGCATGAAATATCTATCACCTTGTAAGCTTTTAGTTCTAGCTGGACCACATAAATTAGTGTGAACCAAATCAAGAGCATTATTGGATTTTTCTGGAATACTTTTGAAACTAGCTTCAACTTGTTTTCCAAATTGACATTCCTTACAAATTGTATTATGAGGTTTCACAATTTTAGGTAGATCTCTAACTGCCTTAGAAGTACTGATCTTTACCATGCAATCAAAGTTTACATGACATAGTCTCTTATGCCATAACCAACTTTCATCTATATGTGCAATCAAGCATGCCTTTTCACTGTTATTCAAATGAAAGATATTACCTCTAGTCTGATTACCGGTTGCAATTTCCAAACCAGTTCTATTCATGATTTTGCATTTTCCATTTTTAAATTGTAACTGAAATCCTTTCTCAACTAATTGACCAACACTTAAAAGATTATGCTTTAAACCTTCAACATAGTAGACATTGTCAGTGTTATGCTTACCATCAAGAGATATTGAACCCTTACCTTTGATTGAACAGGGTTTGTCATCTCCAAATCTTACTAAATCTCCATTGTATTCTTGAAAGTTCAAGAATTTACCTTTGTCTCCTGTCATGTAATGTGAGCATCCTGAGTCAATGATCCATTCATCCTTTGCTTCAACTTTGGCTGCTAGAGCTTGTTCTACCGGTTGAGCAGTAGGTCCTGGTTGATCTTCTGTTATAGCAACAAAAACCCATCCATTGTCTACTGGATCCTCATCAGAATCATCAGTCAAACCTTCATCAACAATGTAGCAAGATTTGTCTTTGTTTTTCTTAAATCTGTATCTCTGATATTTAGGATTAGGCTTGTATGTTCTTCTAGCTTCTTCTGTTAGTCTAGCATGTCTATCAGGGCATCTCGAAGCCATATGACCAATCTTATTGCAGTTAAAACATTTAAAGGGTGCTTTACCTTCATACTTACTTCCAATTGGACCTTTTGACATTTTTCTTGCAAATAGTGCTTCAAGTTCTTCAAGCTCTTCATTCTCCTTCCTGGTTTCTTCAAGTTCTCTTGCATAAAAGGCTTTCTAGTCTGATTTGTCAAATGATGGAGTAGATGATGTTGATGCTTTAAAGGCCAAATCAGTTTTTATAGTAGCAACAGGACCAAATTCCTCAATTTCAAAGGCTGAAAGTTTTCCAATCAATGTATCCCTAGTTACTGATGTATTAGGCATTGTTCTCAACTCATTTATAGCGGTAACCTTCATTTTATATGCCGGTGGCAATCCTCTTAAGATTTTTGAAACAATTTCATCCTCACTCAAGGTTCCTCCACAACATTTAATACCCAAAACAATTTCATTTACTCTTTCCATAAAAGCAGAAATCCTTTCATCTTCTTCCATTTTCAGATGTTCATACCTAACTCAGAAGCTTTCAAGTTTTGCAATCTTGACTATGGAATCTCCTTCATTTAGTGTTTCCAAATGATCCCAAATAGCTTTAGTAGTAGACCTATCTGATAATCCCATGATTTGTTGATCTGATAATGCGCTCAAAAGTGCTTCTCTTGCTTTGCAATCATTCTCTTCATCTTTAGCTGAGGTAGTTGGAGCAGTCTGACCAGCTACAGCAGCAGTATAACCATTCTTTGTAACTTCCTAGATGTCTTTACCGATGTAATTCAGATGTGTCTCAATCCTGATCTTCCATATCCTATAGTTGGTTCCATCAAGTTTAGGACTGTCCTTCCTGAAATAATTAGTAGACATTGGATCCTCAAGTTGTTAAACTTCTGCAAAAGAGGACTAAGCTCTGATACCAATTGTTAGATCCCAGAGACAACTGAGAGGGGAGGGGGGGGTGAATCAGTTGTCTAATGAATTTAAACCAAAACCAATTAACCAACTTAATACTTAATATCGGTAAACCAGTTAAGTGTGCCGGTAGACAGTGTTAACAGTAAATTGCTATACCGGTAGAGATTAAAGCATGAAACATAAACATAGAGTCATCCACAACACATAACACCAATATTTTGTATGTGGAAACCCTATAAGGGGAAAAACCATGGCGGGAAACCTTACCCACAATCAGATGATACTATTGCAGATAATAAGTGTACATAAATGGGGTCTGCACATACAGAAAGGCCAACAGCCTAGAGCTCACTGCTCAATCACAAAATGGGAGTCACACTAACTACAGTTGGATGGTTAAATCCAATAAGAATGTACTGCACAAAATAGCATCTTGATATGCTGGATTCAGTACCGGTGTAATGCTGATATGCTTCTACAAAAACCTAGTTTCACCTTCAAATGATGTCTTCGTGTATACCTCTGCTTAATCTCGCATATACCTTCACACAATTCTTTTTCGCATTCCACATTTGATCTTACAAATAAGATCTTACATTTATATCATAACCTAAGACCAATTTTAGTAGGTCGGCTCTACAAGATATTACAATAATTTTTTTTTACATACAATATAATATCTGATGCAATAATCAATTAAACATGTCAGCTTAATGCATTTAAAACAATAATAAATCATCTTCATAGCGTGCCATGCTGATCTGGAAAAGATAAACTTGCTGGTGGAACCCTAGATAACCCTGGACCTATTTGCCGGTAAAAGCAAATATGCAAATATAAATATACCAATGATCAATTCTTCAAAACAAAGTGTCCACACGATGTCTTCGACATTATCAAGTGTCTTCCATATCATTCCAAGTGCCGGTGAACATTATAAGTGTTTCCCAATTGAGCTTACAGTGGAAGTTAATCCCAAGGTATTTGTATTCTTTCACTATTTCAAGTGGGTTGCCTTCAAAAAGAAAGGTAATCTACTTATCTTTTCTATTTAATGAGAAAACCATGATTTTGGTTTTGGTGATGTTCACTTGCATGCCAACCTCCTGCAAAAGATAAGGTCATCAGCATATAAAAGTAGCTTCACCACATAACTTGCCAACTAAATACCTTCCCCATTTGTCTCGCTTAACCATGTTTCCAATTTATCAAAGTAAAATCCAAATAACGTGTGAGATAGAAGACAACCCTATTTGACCTCAATGTCACTATCAAAACACTCAGACATACCTTCACTAATTGTAATTTTAGCTCTAACCTTCTCATATAACCTAGATGAACAACATCTCTATAGCCTTGTCCAAAAGACCAAACACATCGTAGTCCTGATAAGATATTTATTCTTCTAATTGTTTTTTTAATCAGCAAACCAGTCCGCTTTACGCACGCGTGGCAAACTTGACCGAATAAAAGGTAGTTAAATAATCAAACACGGCACAGAGCACTCTGTGCTCTATATTGCAATGACGAGCTTTCGCTTCTAAATTGACTTAAATAAGTTCGTTCAGCTCCATTAATGGCAGCCTCATCTTCCTCATCTGAAGAAAAATATGTGACACATCAAGACTGTGATGGAATTGTAAGAAAAAGGGCACCTGCATATCCAAAATCGTACGATGTATTCATTAGCCACCGTGGCCCCGATGTCAAAGAAACTCTGGCTAAACAAATATACGAGTCTCTTCGCAAAAGCGGATACCGGGCGTTTCTTGATGCTGAAGAAACACAAGGCGGTGAGTGTATATCTTGTACCATTCAAGATGTCATCTGCTCGTCTTGCGTTCAAATCGCCATCTTTTCCAGAGGATTTGCAGAGTCCAAGTGGTGTCTGGACGAGCTGGTCCTAATGTTGCAACAGACGGAGGCGCTGTTTATTCCTGTGTTCTACCAAGTGGAGCCTTCAGAGCTTCGCCACATCGATCAAGGAAGCTATGCTAAAGCATTTTCTCAATTCAAAAGTAAAGGAAGGTATCTAGACAAGCTGGAGCAGTGGAAAACCGCTCTCCATTCTGCTTCCCATTTCGCCGGTTTTGAACTCAAGAAGCATAACAAGTATGATATTTTTATTTTATTTTTCATTTTTCAAAAATTAATTACCTAAAGGTGTTCTCAGTTCTGCATAACTACTAATTTTTAAAGCTATGTGATTGATAAGCTTGTTCTCCACTGATTCTGTGCCTTATTCTGGTTTTCTCACCTGTTGGGGGGGGGGAGGCGGGGGGCGTGATGTTTGACGTTTTTTCCTTCCCGCTTTCCATGACTTAAATTGCATTTGTTTAAATATTATTTTTATATTTTTGTTTTAAAGTTATTTTTTCAATTTTATTATTTTCATTTTTTATTTTTAAAATAAAGGCTCATCGCCTTCCTCTGTCCTGAATTGACTGTATGATATATGTTTTTACCTGAATCATGTCACTTGATATTCTCAATCACAGAAAATTTAATTTTATCAATTTTATCAATCGCAAAGTTCACAATTCTTTAAAATTGACTTCTAAATCACTTTTTTACAACTGAATTTTTTTTTTCTGTTTGATACTTTTTGCCGATTTCAAAAGTTGTTAACAACCCCTTTTACCACTGGTATAAATTATCCCAGCTCAGTAGTGTTTATCAATTTCATAAATTGCCAAAATTGATATGATTGTTTTTAGTAGATGAATGAATGTTTATAAGTTATAACCAACTGAGATTAATACATCTTTACCTGCTCTTGATTGTTATGCATTCCTGATTCACGTATTCACATTCTAATACAACAGATCTTTTTAACCTTTTAAATTCTATCTTAACGCGTTGCCTTGGAAAACAATCCCCGTTTCAGCAATCTGTGTCAGAGAATAGTAGCTGCCGCCGTGAAGGAGATCCAAAAGAGAAAACCCTTATATGTTGCGAAACATCCGGTGGGACTTACTGAACTCGTAGAAGACTTCGAAAGGAATTGTGGGCAGGCAGAGGAAGAGGAAGTAAAGTTGGTTGGCATCTTCGGGTTGGGAGGATGTGGAAAAACAACCCTGGCAAAGGAGTTCTTCAATTCTAAGCGTTCAGACTACAACGCATCATGTTTTCTTGATGATGTGAGAGAAGCAACAAAACAAGGTAAATTGCAACTCCTCCAAAGTCAGCTTCTTAAAGAACTTCTGGATGAAGATCGCAAGTTTGCAAATATAACTGAAGGAATAAACTACCTCAGACATCGTCTATCCAAATGCAGCAGCTCGCACTTCCTTATCATCATAGATGATATTGATCACCCAGACCAGTTAGATGCTCTCTTAACTAAAGTTATGCTGAGTCCTGGTAGTCTGGTAATTGTCACAACCCGTGACCAGAGGGTGTTAATACGTGCAGATATCAATATTTGTTACAATGTAAAGGGAATGGATATACATCATGCCAATGAGCTCTTCTGTTGGCATGCTTTCCACCAACCATATCCTACTATTGGCTACGAGGATTTGGTTCAAAGCTTCGTACAATTCTGTGGAGGCTTACCCCTCTCCCTCAAAGTTTTGGGTGCCCATGTTTATGGTAGTAATAAGAGTTATTGGCAGTTAGAATTGAACAAAGTTAGGAAAATCCTTCCTCACGATATAATGCAAAGGCTCAAGATCAGCTTTGACGATCTAGATAATGAGGAGAAACAAATTTTTATGGATATTGCATGTTTCTTCCTCAGAACAGAGGGAGATTTTCAGTTATTCTCTTCCTCTAGAGATAAGGATGTGGCTATCAGAATATGGAAGTGGTCAGGATGGAGCGCTGAGCATGCACTCAAAACCCTGCAAGATAAGTGTCTGGTTGAGCTGCTGGAAGATGGGGTTCAACATACTATGTGGGAGTTAGAATTTCCATTCAGAATGCATGATCATCTTCGTGATCTGGGAAGACAAATGGCAGATGAATTGGGTCCTCCTCGGCTGTGGCAACACCAAATTTTAAGATCTATGGTATGTCAATTTGTTTATGTTTCTAAAATTAATTAATTAATAGTTAAGTGGCCATTGGTTTATTGGTGAAGTTGAATGGCTTAGAAACAGCTCATCAAGGATTATTGGTGAAGTTGAATGGCTTAGAAAGAGCTCACCAAGGATCAAGTATTCCTTTGTAACAGAATGGATATCCCTCACTCTTGAATGCAAAGGCTTGACCCTCTAAAGGGATGAGGCTAGGATTGTTGATACAAATTTTTGTAACCAAGTTGACGATGCAATTAGTGTGAGAAGCTTTAGATCTCACTTCTGGATCATCTTAAAGGATAGATGAATCTATTTCCAATGATAGACAAAATGAGTTAATACAATTAGTGTTAGAAGCTTTAGATCTCACTTCTGGATCTATCTTAAAGGATAGATGCCACTATTAGATCTGTCTTTGAGATAGATCTCACTATTGAATCCATCTTCAAGGATATATGATTTGAGTTAGATTTTCCAGAAATATCTAACATGTATCATGTTTCTAAGGAGGCAACCTGAATACTAAAATCATTTCAATTTCTTTTTTCTTCTGCAAAGCAAAAATTTAATGCTGATCCTTATATGCAGGAAGAAGAAGGATTCAGAAAACTCCTAGAAGAGACAAATAGCAGGTGCTTCCATTCCTTTTGGGACTCATCCATGGGTTGTAGGATTAGATATTTTAAAGGAAACTTAAGCAGCAGTGCTGAAAAATCAAATGTTCTCCTGTGGCTTCAGCTTGATGGTGTGTTAAAAAGCATTCCTTCATGGATTCCTCTGTGGCAATTGCATGGTTTAACTGTTGATGGACCTGTAGAACAATTGTGGAGTAGTCCTCTGCAAAGCATGAACAGTTTAACTGTTCTGAGACCTCTGGAACAAATATGGACCATTCTTCTGTCCATGTTGCACGGTTTTAGTGTTAAAGGTCTTCTGGAACAATTGTGGAGCATTCCTCAGCAAAAATTGCAGATACAGGGAAGCCAAAACACGAATCAGCACAGTGATACCCAGGTATGCTATATTTCTTTATTGCAAATTGAATTTCCCTTTCATCTGCTCAATCACTCAAAGTTCGAAAACACCAGTAGGTCTGCAGGGTAAATCACTGACCATTTTTTATCACTGGAAAATGTGATCAGCTGTTCACTGGGGCAGCCTACTTAACTGTTTCCAATATTAAGAAATTGCAAACTTATGTGATGGCTACCTAGACCTCATTGGAGAGTGTAGTTTTTAGAACAGTCATTTTAGAAAGATTTTATAGAGAACTAACTTGTTTTTGGAAATGAATTGTGAATTCTAGGCCAGTTTCCAATTGAGAGAGCTGGAGCTTAATAATTGTCCCTCATTGCAAAGGCTTCCGGATTTAATAGGAATGTTGAATCATTTGGAAGTTCTACAAATAAATGAATCCTTTAAGATCACATGCACTGAAGGGAGGTCCTTCTCACAGTCACTTAGAAAGCTCAGCAGTCTTAGAAGATTGCTATTGCGTAATGTCTCATTAATTGGGGAATTGGGTCTGAACAATAGTAGCGGTTCAACTCACTGTAAGTCTTGTACAAGCAACTGCTTGAATAGCCTTCAAATCTTACATTTTGACAATTTACCTTTATCAAAGTTGTTAATCAGTACAGAGATTTGTCCCATTCTTGAATCACTCAAGCTTTCACGCATGTATAATCTAGCTGAAGTGGACTTAAAGCTGGTAACGACTTTGAATTTTCTTAGCTTGTATGATTGTGGCAATTTGAAAACAATATCAGGGTTAGCTAATCTGACAGGGCTTGAAAGTTTATTCATAGACAGCTGTAAAGGGATAAGAGAGTTGCCAAGCCTTGCACATTTACCTTGTCTTGAGCATATCAAGATTAGAGAATGCAATGAGCTACAGAGTATGGCAGGTATAGAAGAGCTGAAAGGATTGAAAAGTCTGGTAATTGAAGTGCATCACAATCGAGATGTAGGTGTATGGAATTGCATTTGTGGACTGAAGGTAAGCAATACTTTGTCTCTAACCAGAAAACCGGATATTTTGAAATTGTCTGTTACAAAATTTTATTTTATATCTTTCTCATCTCTAATTGACCTCTCTGAGAGTCCAAGAATCGGTGGCAGTGAATTTTACTGCTTGATTCAGTAGATTTTGTAGTTTAAAATTTAGTGTCAATTTTTTCTTTTACTATAAATAATTTATAAGGTCTTTCAGCTAAATTATTTATTATAACTGCAATCGCTTTATGCTGGGAATCACACACATCAACTTAGACCAAAAAATATAAATAATGTCTGCATCTGTGGAAAATAATCATATTCATCACTCCTCTGCAAGCCCTATTGTAAGTTGTTCTAATATTTTCTTGAGCTCATCATTAATGGGCTCATTTTGTCTATATAAGTATTTTGTTTCAAAAAGGACTTATCATGCACCGAGTTCTCAATTATTTGGAAAATAATATTACCACTGGCTACCATGTAGTGACATTTTGTTTGTTGACCAAGCTGCCTCGCAAATACTTTTTCCTCTTTAAATAAATAATTTAAAGGCTTTCTTTTGAAGGCATTTCAAATTGAAAAGGAAAATAGACAACCATCTACTTTAACTGTGAGCGAGAATAAAATTCCTTTGGGCAATAAATAAATAGTATTTAGTTGGAAAAATGTGACATGTCAGATGATGATTCACTAATGGCACATAAATATCAGTGAAAATCAGACAAATGCCTTGGAATTAATAAATACTCCATCCATTGATTGGGATGACTTCTGTGGCTTCAAATCTGATCTATTTTACAGATTTGTATGTACCTATGGATCCAGTCTCTGCAAACTTTTAGAGTTTAACTTTTAGCTTGTCTTGATGTTTTGAGTTTGTTCTAGCATAAAAATTGGTTCTTGTATTTTCTAGTTTGCAATTAGCAAGGATAATTGTTTCCCTCATGTCAAACCAATAAGAATGCCAAGTCAGTGACTAGATGAAAGATTGAGGATAACACTCAAACATTCAAGATGCCTTAGATGCTTGTGCAATGTAGATATTCTGTTAAGATACTCCTCATTATGCATTGGTATGGTAAAATGATAGCTCTAGGATCAGGTCTAGCGTGCAATGATTAGATGCCTAGGATGAACTAGGGCTACACCTTTAATTCAACACCAAGGATCAAATGAAATGCTTCTGGACCTTGAGTCAACACACAATTGCCATAAAGTTATACCTTTAAACACAACACCAAGGATCAAATGAAATGCTTCTGCACCTTGAGTCAGCATACAATTGTCATAAGGAGAGGTAAAGTTGACCTCAAATTAGGATTTGTATTTTAGAAGCAAAGGGCTCATTTTTGTGAATGTAGATCTAACCTAGGGTAGGCGAGGGGTAAACCTAGGATCAAGATTAGTCCTTGGGAACAAGTTCAACTAGGAATAGATAAGGCTAATTGAAAAAGTGCCACTTGTGTGCTTGTTATTGCATAATGGCTAATCGACCCAAAGTGTGATGTCCCCTTCCTAATTTGCCCTAAAATCACAATTGCAACAAATTAGGGTTACGGTTACATCTTACCAAAATATTTCTTAATAATACGATCCTTGATTTTCAATCTTGCAATCACAACACGGACAACATATGCACATATACATACATATACACATGTATATATATACATATACATATACATACATATATATATATACATATACATACATATATATATATACATACACATACACATACACATACACATACACATACACATACACGGGTTAGGTAATATTGCAAACTTCATTCATGAATAAATCTATGGTTATCAGTCACGTTTTCTCCCTCATAAAACCACTCCATATTTCTATTTTGACCCTTAGGCTTGAGGGGACAATCATGGTTTTGATCATAAGGGCCCTTACAATGAAAACACAGCTTCCTTCTATGCAAATCATTAAGTGTTTCCCTATCCAAAGGCGCTGTAAACTTCTTCCCTTGGTCCACATTTTCTGATTTCTTTTGATCAGACTTGCTGTCATAAAATGATGAGGATGGTTTTGAGTTGTTTGGAATGAACTTACTACGAGGAGCGGTAAGTTCCATGCTATGTGCCTTCCTCATGGCTTCTTGCAAAGTAGGGGGATCAAAAGCCTTAATCCAACCTTTCATAGCCTCATAAAGACCTTCAACAAAAAGAATGACTAGCCTTCTCTCTGAGATGCTAGTTACCATAACTGAAAGCTTTTGAAATTCACTAATATGAGATTCCAAGCTGCCCATTTGTTTCAGCTGAGCTAAATCCGTGAGATACAACTTTGGATCTCTTTTATCAAAATGCTCAACCAATCTGTCAGTGAATTCTTGTTATGTAGTCATAAGGTCATGATGCAAAGTCACCATCCCATGGTAACACCAATCATGGGCTACCCCATCCAAATGCAAAGCTGCAAAATTAACAACATCTTCTTCTGACATAGGACGTAGGTTCAGGAAGGTATCCAACTTGCTAATCCAAGCTTTGGCTGTAACACTACCGCTACCATCAAAAGTAGAAAGTATGAGCTTGTTGATTGTATATTTGAGATCATTGGTTTTGTTCCAAGGTTTCCTGTCATTCAATTCCACTTCTTGCTATGTTCCCTGTTTTGACTCATAAACCTGTCAAAGTTAAGATGTTCCTTAACTCTTGGTGGTAATGCATCCCATTCATCATGAAGTGTGGTCACGTTAACCGCAAAGGCCACCTCATCTTCCTCCTCAGCCACGTCCTCTTCTTCAGGTTCATTTCTAACAAAAAGTTGGGCGTGTAGGCCTATCATAGGTGTGTGTGGGAGTCAGTCTTTCCCTTGGGCGACCAGCAACACTACCATTTTCCTCCTGGTTCTGATTATGTCCCCTTGGCATAGTGATCTGTTGTATGGCTATAGTCAACTGCTGCAACACATTTGCCACCTGTCGCTGCCCTATTACTAAACCCCTCATAATAACTCCGACATCTTGGTCCTCATTGTTCATAGCCTCTCTGCGTGGCTCACCATCATTCCTGTCCCCCATAATTTGCAAGGGTATTTCTTCAGTTTGATTAGGATCACCATGTAAGTCAGGTCTCCTGCGTGTGTAATACCTGTGAGGCCCAGTCTGTTGTTGATGCATGAAAAAAATTTCTAACCCTCCAGGAAGGCAGGATCAAAGCTCCGATACCACTGTGATGAACCCTTGCTGGTTCAACTCTTCAACCTGCTGTAATTTGTAGATCTTCTTTGTAATTTTGATTATTAAGATGGTCTTTCAAAAATAGACAGAAGTTGCAGAAGGGGTTTTTTTAATTTGCAACACATATTGAAATAATTCATGAATTTAATCAACTGAAACAATAAACTGGAGAATTTAGAAGCATACCCGTAGGTCCTTAGCCAATTTATTGAATTAAAAGAATTCAATCAACAACTTACAAAGTTCTGATTTTTATTCTGAAACAATTCAGATCTGCTCTTATTTAATACTAAGACATCCAAATAGTGGAAGATGGTGCCAATAAATGAGCAAGTTGTGTGTTTGGAAAGAGAAGCTTCCAAACCACGGAAGAATTAACAACAAAACAATAAATAGGAAACCTACAACAAATCTGCCTTGTAAGAAGCCAAATTTGCCCCAGTTCAATCCAATTTGACTTCTAAATGAAGCCAACCAAGCTGCAACAATTCGATTGATCTTTCACAATCTCAAAGCTACTGAATTCTGAAGAATGCACGCTCTCCAAAACAGGTCCAAACCCTAGCCGCCATAGCCAAGTTCTCAGAAGAAATGTCAAATGCTCAATATCAATGAATGAGGTTTAATTTCCATCTTGGCTGCCTAAATACTCAAAAAGTACGATTTTTGGCAATTAGGGATTTATCCCAACTTAACCCTAAAAGCAACGCCTAGCTTAGGAGATATTAATTTTTCACTTAAATAAATTGAAGTGATGCACTTTGTGATTTTATATTAATATTTGATTAAAATATTAATTGCATGTGGAACCACTTAAAATTTCCAAAGTTACCCCGAGTTTCCGGGATGGCAATTTTTTTTGCCAAATTTGGGGACAGCGGGGGATAGCAAAGGGGATGGCTATATAAAATATAGGAAAAATTTAAAATATATAGGAAAATTTCAAAATTCTAAATGTTCATATGAAAACATGGATAAAGCATGCATACATACATTATATTCATATGAAAACAATAAAACATGGATATAGCATGTGTATGATACTATGAAAAGTTGAAAACATTTTAGAATGTAAATTCTGAACATACAACATTGTTAATACTCAATAGACAATATGCAATTATGCATTCATAAATCAGAATTTCAATTCATTCACATTGTCAATATGCATATCAATAGACTCGGAGGTTAAATTTTTCCTACTTCTATCGACGCAGTTTCCCCCAATATTTTTCAACGGGGGTTTGGGGGCAGCGCCCCCAAGGTGGGGTCAAGGGGCAGTGCCCCTTGCGCGCTCCCTATCGCGATACAGGGCGGGGTCAAGGGGCAGCGCCCCGCGAGGCCAAAAAATCTTATTCTTTAATAAAGGCGTTGGGTGTTATTTTTCTATTGACTCGCCGAGTTTGGTGATTTTCTAATCTGTGTCAAAATGCCCAAAGGCTACACTGCTGCCATATAGTTTCATTGTCAAAATTATGAATTAAATTAATAAATTTAAAATTTAATTAATGTTATCTTTTAACATTTTTTATTTTTAATAACAATTTGAATTAATAAGGGGCCTATATTAGAAAATTTAAATAAAAAATTGAAAATACAACTTTTTAAATTTTTTTGATATTTTTTAAGGGCCTTAGAATGGGGGACGTCCCAGCCATCCCCGGGACGTACGGACGTCCCCCAGAGCTAGGGCAGGCGTCCCCCCGTTTCGGCGACGTCCCCTAAAAAACAGGGCAATTTGGGGACGGGGGGAAACGTCCCTTGGCCGTCCCCAAGTCCCCGAAACGTCCTCGGGACGGGGGACGGGGGTTTTTCAGGTTGGGGACGCGTCCCCGGGTAACATTGAAAAATTCATCACTCTCTCATTATTGCTCGGAAACTGAATCTGTCAGAAGCTGGGGCCACAATTCGCCACGCCAATGAAAATAGGACCATGTCTATTTTTAGCAGTTTTTCCCTAAAAATTAGGAAATCCTCATATAATGTCAGAAACTGATGAAACGAAGACCAGAACTGAACTCAACACTGAACTAGAACAAATAGATAGACCACTCCTCAAGATACTGCATTACTGACCCCCTTATCCACACCCTGCTAGCCTACAAGGGTCCAAAAATAGGCCAACTCCTCAAACCAATGTCCCTGACTAGGATGGGGACATTACATATTGGAAATGTCCATTTCTTGTTCTGGCAGGGACATGATTGATGATTGAGTTATCGTCCAGCTCCACATCTTTGTAATATCGACCATATCTCATTTAAAATAGTAATGCAGCAAATACACGTGATCTTTTGACACAACAGTGATAATATCTGAAATGTGTCCTATGCCTTCTTACAATCACAATCAAAATGCTAACATATTAACCAAACTTTCTGGCAGTCAAAAGTATTGAATTTTTGTAGTGCCATGCCTGTTAACAGTAAGATCTGCCAAAAGCCTTAAATTTTAAAATATGGACCCTACAAATCTGATTTTCAAGTTGATTCCAACATCTGGAAAATGGATGGAGCTAACAGTCAATAGTATTTTGGCATGAAAGAATGGAGTTAATAGTATTTTGGCTTCAAAGTTTTTCAGTCGATTTGAATTTTTAATGTTATAAATAATCATATGTACCAAGAGATGTACAATATGTACACTTGAGATATAAATGAAACTAGATTCTCAAAACAATTTTTTTTTGCAGATACATTGAATTATTTAATAACCAGGGCTGCAATGCAGCTGTGATTGATCAAAATTAGGAGTTTAGTATTGACTGACAATCTGGAAAATAATATATTCTGAATTGTATATTTCTTTTTGCATTTTAAGGGAGTATGTACAGTCTTGCTAGTGCCATGAGTCTTTGACATTAACCATAATAGCGAGCATATCTTTAAGCTCTCTTAAAGTAAGGGGGAAGTCATAAATCCATCTCCAAATTCCTAAAACCTTGAAATGCACCAAATCCAAGCAAGAATTGAGGGTTTCTTGATGGATCAAAGACATCTTGTGAGCTTGAAAGATCATTGTATGATGGTGAATGAATTCTCTTGTAATGTCTGACAAATAGGCGAGGCATGCATGAGCCATTTTGATTCAAAAGAGAGATAACCATCGAGTTCATTGAACAAGACTATATATGGAAAAACGGTTCCAGTGAGATAACCATCGAGTTCATTGAAAAAGACTATATATGGAAAAACAGTTCCAGTGTTTGTGCACTGCAAATGAACACAAAATTGAACTCCCTTGGTTGCATAGTCATCAACACTACAAATTTAGTGTTGAAGCTTGGTAGATTTTATCTAGGTAGTGGTGTTCAAGGGATCAACTTCAATAAAGCTAAGTGCTAGGATATATTCCTAAGAGGTATCATTCTTGTCCTGTTTTCTAATATGAGCAATAGCAGGATTGAGTCCATTGTTGCAAGAACCTAGAGAACATAAATCTAGATATCAATGTTTGAATGATAATGATAGGAGCAAAGAGCTTGTGAAACCAAACAGTAAACATGACAATTTGGGACCTTAAAGGCTGTGCCAGCAATGCTAGGCCTAGCATGGGAGATCTTGTGATGTGAACCACCTCAACCTGGTGTTTGCTATTGTTGTCTCGTTTTGTGCTGGCAGTTACAAACTTATCTAACAATAGGTATTTTTCTTCTGTTGCTATTATTTATTAGTGAGATGATGGTTAGTCTTTATGAAAAATTAGATTCATTTTCGAGTAGGACCTGTTTTCTTCTATTTTTAGTCTTTTCTTTTCTTTACTAGGCAGTTTTGTGGAAGCCATTCATTTGCTGTTGTCAATTTATTTTATGTTGGAGTCAGTGGTGTTTGTAGGGGGGGTTATCTTTTATATAAGAAAATAAGCTCTTTTTTCTAACAATAGGTGTTTTTCTGCTGTTGCTATTATTTATAGTGAGATGATGGTTAGTCTTTATAAAAAAATAGAATCAGTTTCTAGTAGGACCTAATTTCTTCTATTTTAGTCTTTTTTTTTTCTTTCTTAGGCAGTTTTGTGGAAGCCATTCATTGGCTGTTGTCAATTTATTTTATGTTGGAGTTAGTGGTGTTTGTAAGGGGGGGTATCTTTTATATAGGAAAATAAGCTCTTTTTTGGTTAGGCGTTGGGCTGGAGATAGAAGGATATTTACTATACACAAATTTTGTGATGATTTATTATAATATGTTTTATTCTGTAATAAAATTATAGTGCTTTAGTTTTACCATTATTTCTTATTGGTTCTCTATCATAAAAAAGTGGCTCTATTCATTATTTAGTTTCTAGTTATACCTATATATTTGTAATAATATCCTAGACTTCTATAAGAGCTGATTTGCAGGAGCATAGGCTTCATCTGCATCAGTTTTTAGTTTCAGAGCAATCCATGATTGCTAGAGGGAGTTTGTGTGAATTGGGGAACAAAGGGCAGGAGGAATGCAGGCTCTCGAAAAAACACTAGTGAAGTGTTTAGAAGGATAGAGGCCCTTTCCAAAGAGGAACTGGAGAATTTAATAAATGTTGCTTGGGTTTGGACCCTATGGGGAAGCTTATTGAAACATCGACTAAACTAAGTTCCAAAGTAAAGGTGGATATTTCAATTTTTTTCAAATTCTAAAGATGAGCTCAACCTTGATATATTCCTAGACTTGATCTAGGAGTTGGAGTACTTTGAAATGGAAGACATGGATGAAGATGATCCAAAAAGAGTAAAACTTGCTGCCTTCAAATTAAGTCGCATGTAGACCAATGGTGGGAAAATGTGCAAAGTTCAAGAAGACAAGGAAAAGGAAAAAATTAAACTTTTCCCAAAGATCTTGAGACATCTAAGAGCTTGATTCTTGCCCTCAAATCACCAACAAAAATTGCTAAAAGAATTTCAAAATTTAAAACAAATGGATCAGTTAGTATAGACTTATATTGAACAGTTTATGAGGCTTCAAATTTAGGCAGATGTATAGGAGAGTGAAGGGCAAGTGGCAGACCTGTAATATCCCTTGCTAATATAGGGGCAAGTTGAGCTCAAGGAATATTGACAAACAGTTTGTATGTACGCTGAAAACTCACAAATACTGATTGCAAAAGTTGTAGGAAGATATACAAACAACTAGACATGCGGAATACACTTCAAATTCATACACTTCAAATACCACTTAAATTGGAAATAGACATTTCATCAAACACTTGCCATAGATGCTTTAGAATAAGTAACTTGAATGTTCAATGATACTGTCATAAAGTTCTGATTTCAATTTCAGACTTACAAATTGTATAATAGCATTTATTTCTCAGACATGAATGACATATGAGATGCCCTAATGACTGCCTTACTTTTCTGAACACTATGTCCTCAGAAAATTGACCAAAACATAGACAAAGAGAGATCAAAAACCTGATTTATTGATGCCGAACAAATGAGACACTATCCACAACGATGACAGATTTTATTTAGGATTTTTGGAGGACTCTAAGGCGAAAATCGTCCCTCTTGGAGCTGGCCGCCCTACCCTGGAAGTTGCAGAAGCAAAAATAAATAATATCAGCAGTCCTCAGCGCCAAATAAGTGATGGAAAAGATTGTTCTGGAACTACGAATCCAATGCACCAATACCCACAAATTTCTGAGTCTTCAATCACAAGTTATGAGCAAAAATGAGAGGTTTGATAAGTCTGGTCGGCCCTCATGACAGACCTGATATGTGACTAAGATCTCCTCAAAAATCACCTCCAACAGCTCCTAAAGAAATCGCCTATCCCTCCTTAAAATACAGATTGAAGCACGAATGTCAATTGACCATAAAGCTGAAGTATTCTTCCAAATCGACTTCCGTGAATTGCTGATGCCAAACTTCAATAAGCTCAGATATGAAGGACTGAAGTATCTCTCACTCACAAATGCAACCCTTCGGAGGATCTTTCACCACCTCAGTTATGCCAATCAAAGAGAGTTATCGTTCTCAAGGACTGAAATTGTTCTGCAGAAACCCTAGGCTCCACAAAGCTCATTAGCATGATAAGATGACCAATATTCGATACCCAAAATGATGAGCCTCACACCCTATTTATTCTTTTTCTCACATGGATGAGCCCCTTCTAGAAGATTGTCTTTTAATAAACTAATATTTAATTGCACTTTAGATATATAGTGTCATAAAATTGCGACCCCTGCAATTTTAACCACATTTGGGGTCCTCACCTTGGCTACGGCATCTCGTTCCTTAACTGAGACCTATTTCTGCCTTTTCACCCCTTCACTCTTTCTCCTTCATGTCTTGTGTCTGCTTTAGACCTTGTCCGGGCCCCAAAATAGGGCAGGACAGGGGCGTGGCCCTGTTCTCACCCCTTACGGTGGTCCTATGTTCGGTCTGCCCGATCTCCTATGCATTCCTTGTCTTCGGGGTTTGTTATTCTTGTTTGTCGGCCTTCGACGGTTGAAAGTTAATCCTTGAGGCATGTATAAAAGGGAATTCAATACCCTCATTCATGGATGGATGAACAACGAAAAGATAGATAGAGAGCATAAGGAGAAGATACAAGATTTCAAGGTCACCATCAAGCATTCAAGCATTCAAGTCTTCTTCATTCATCCATTGGAGCAACATTACAACATTCATTTGCAAGCATGTGTGTGTGTTAGGGTTTGTCATGTTACATGCCATTTCATACAATATTTGTGATTACATTCAAGAAGCAAAGCAATCATCATCAACAAGTTGCAGATCTACAAGGTATACATCTCCATTGTTTACATTCAAACATTTGCAATTACTTTCTTTCTAGGTTGATTCCTCAACCGGGGTTCGACTGAGGAAAACCCCTATCCACAACCCCCCCTTTCTTCTCTTTTCTGTGTGTAGGTTGCAGGTGCGCAGCTGTAATTGTAGGTTTGAGCTTCATTTGCAGTGACGGAAGAACCCTTTTTGTTTCGCGGATTTTGTGGCGGACCATGTACATTCCCGCCACGGTCCCGACGACTTTTCTCCAAATTTGCAGGGCAGATCCGTGTCAGTTTAATTAGCTCAGATTCGAAGTTACAACGCGATCCCGAACTAGTAGCACCTCATTTGACTCATTTTATCTCTCTTTTCCACATAGTCAACAAGTCAACTTTCTCATTTACAAAAGAGGGTAAATCACACTTCAACCACTTGCAATCCACTCAGAATTCACATCCTTGTTTCCCTCAAATTTGGATCTAGTGGATTCAACCCCTCTTTTGAATGTAAAGTTTCTTCCCAAGTGAAAATCATCCTAGTGGCTTCCTTTCTCTCTCCTAGGTGGGGAGTCACTAGGATCCAATTTTCCACTTTACAAGATAATATTAAAATATCATTATAATATAAAGTGCAATTAACTACATATGTGACATCATACGTGAGAATACATTATCTCACCAAAAACCATATAAAAATGAAGTGTGAAGCCACAAGCAACTACCCAATCAATCCTCTTATCAACTCATTGGCCTACAGGGGCCAAGTAATAGGCCAAACTCCATCAATGTCTGAGTACTAGTGAAAAGGGGACATTACAAGATCAATAGGTGAATGGACTAAAATTTCAACTCTACGATGAGCTTGCATTAGTGAAGCTCCTACTATGGACGCGGCTTACTAATATGCCTTAAAGGTAGAGGATAAATTGAACCAAAAAAATAATAATAATGAGTAAATGGGGTGATAGAAACAAAAATAAAGGGAAAGGGGTTTATTTAGAACCTACCATGAGTGAAGAGCTAGAAGAAGGCAAGAATATCAAGGTTGACTTCAAAGGAAGGGGAGGCTTCAAAGGCAAGGGATGAGGATGTCAATCTATTGGAGATTGGAATTTTGAGAGGCTTTATTTACTAAGTTGTTGATTCTGGTACTGATCTTGGTTTGGGTTCATGGGTTTGGCTAAATTATTTTTTGGGGTTTGGGTTTGTTTTGTGTTCATCCATTAAAAAAATGTGTAAAAAACATACATGCATACATACACACATACACACACTAATGTACACACATACACACATACATATGCAGACTAGAATCATGAATTAAGACTAGAATATCACATAGAATCATATATACAACAAAACCACCATACACTTGAATGCCACTTAAAACATGCATGATAAATATTCATTGTTCAAACTTCAAGTTCAATATTAAAATCATTTCAAGTTCAACAAGTAGTTTTAACTTTTTAATCATCAAATGGATTTCCTAATTCATCAATATTATCATCATCATTATTGACATTAGATATGTAGGAGTAGGAACATTAGATGAACCATATGTAGTGCTAGTGCCACTTGCACTAAAAGTGTGCTGGCTTTCAAACTCCTCAAATGCAACATGGTGGGAAGTGGAAGCATCCAAGTCAATATGCTTTGGCTCTATATCCCACAGTTTCGTCTCCCTTTCCTTGTAGTCATGTTGTTTGTGTGAAAGATGACACAAGTTGGAATGCACATATACTAAGTTCTCCACTCTTTTTGAGTGCAATTTATTGCATTTTTCTAAGTGGATGAAGTATTATGTGCTCCAGTTCCTCTTATATGTAGATGAACTAGCAACCTGTGAAGACAAAAGTAAATAGTTAAAGTTATCCATCATAAAAAAAATAAAAAAGAAAACTATAGATGAGACTTTAAAAACTAAAAAATAAAAATTTATTAAACTTGTGATAAAATTTTAATTGAGAGGGATTGCATGTGTTGGAAGAATTGGTTGTGGAAGTACTACCAACTATGAGAACCCTCTAAGAAATTATCACAAAGAGCCTCAACACTTTGACCATTTGAGTGACTATATCTTGCAATTTATTTTCAGAGAAGAGCCTAACGAATGCTCCCTTGTACCCTTAAACCATTCAAAATATCTATATGGGGGAAGCCTTAAACACAAAAATAATCTTGTTGTAACCTTTTCACACATTGCCCCGTTGCAAATGGGGACCACCTCTTTTTGCTTAGTAGTCTAGTTGTTTTCTAGGGTTTAGTTGGTCTAATAGTAGTTTTGAGCTTTGATTGCAAGTTCACCCTTAGGGATGTCACCAAGTCACCAAATCTTTGTTTAAGGCTTGTCAGTGAGTTCCGAGATTGTAGGTTAAGGGCGAAATGTTGAACTTGTCAAAAGTTGGAAAATCTTGTCAAGTTGTCAAAATTGCTAAAATGTTGTCAAGACTTCCAAGAAATTGTAAAAATGTTGCAAAGTTGATTGTCAACATCAAATTGCTAAGGATTTAGGATTTTTGAAATACTAAGGATGAAATTACAAGACAACTCTCTACATATGATAAGATTCAAAAGTATAAGCGCAAGGCACGAACGCCTTTTCCACTCACCATTGGGAACTTAATTGAGATATGTCCTTCATTTCAGGCAATCAAGGGATTTAAGGAGTTACAATTCTATTCCCTTGTGACCTATGCATGAAGATCAAATTTTGATCCTTATCATAAGATTAGAACAACATTTGGGAGGAACTATGGACACAAGGTACACCTAGAAGACTATTGGGCAATTGATATGGATGATTTTGAAATCAAGAAGAGGATGTGTTCAAGGCTTTCGATGCAAATGATTAGAATTTGTCAGCTATTTCCCATTCCGAATCAGGTTGAAGATGATGGGAATTGTGTTCAACGCCATTTTGAAGAAGAAAAGAGGAAGCCCCTTCTAGCCCCTAATTGGTCCGAGGTAGAGGTAGTAGATTTGAACATATTGATGAGACCAGTCATGGCACATACACAATGATGGATGAATCACTAAGTTAATAGGTTGAAAGAAATGAATATCCCTATGAATCGATGGGTGATTTGGAATCAAACTCTTTTGAGGAAGAGGACGGATATGGCCGAGGCTTCACAAGCAAAGAAGACGAAGTGAAAAGAAGTTTCAAGTGAACAACCGCCACAAAAGAAGAAAAAGTCAAGAACAAGTCACTCATCGGCTAGCACTTCTCCCGTTCAACAAGTTACCTCTTTCGTGGATAGAAATACAACATCAGTTGTGGAAAATGAGTCACAAAAGGAGGTAGAGGTTCATCCACGCATTCTAGGGAGTCAAGGGTTGAATGAATCCTTGGAATCCATTCAACAACAAGATCATGAGGGAAACCCTTCTCAAGGTGTGGAAATTCCACTTGATGATCATTTGGTGGAGCAAGTAGCAATAACAATTGAGGAAATCTTAGAAGATGTGGACATGGATTTTCTAGATGAGGATGTCAATGATGGAATGATATCAGCACTTTGAGGATTTCAAGAAAATGAAGAAATAAATGACGAAGTGAGTGGGGATATGGAACTGTAATGGACACCCTAGAATGCCCAAAAACTAAACCAACTACTGATAGGAATTTAGTCAAACAGTTTGCATCCAACTCCTTATTTCTCCGTTTATTGTTTAAACCTCTTATGGCTTCGGAAATGAAATGTTTGTTTGTTTTTAAGTCTTTGCATAGGTTTAAAATCACATAACATGAACTAGAAGGAAATTACAATAATATGCAACATGAAGATTGAACTACTGCTGATATGATATTATTTCCAGAATTAATAAAGTCAAATACATAGCTGATTTTTCAACTCACTAAATGCTCCAGCATTTTTGACATAATGTTCCAACAATGACTTCCCATCTTGCTGCTACAGTAACATGAATAGTGCCATGCTATAGTAACGTGAATAGTGCTGTGCTACAGTAGAGTGAATAGTGCCATGCTACAGTAACATGAATAGTGCTGCGCTACAATGCTGCTACAGTATTAATTAGTCTTCAATCAGTCCAATATCTTCATAAAATCATCCCTTTAGAATGGCATAAGCATTGGTCAAGAAGTGAAGAAGGTATGAGCAAAACACCAAATCTGCTTGGAGCTGGAGATGCACCCAATCTGCTTGTTAATGAAGCTGATAGCAATGGATTCCAAAGGCCAAACCCCAAGGGAATGACGTCTAGAATGTCACAAGAGAGGATAGACGTCCTCTAATGCCAAGAATGGATCTGCAACTCACACATCAATTTCTTCTCATATTCAACACGCTGAATGAAGCCACAAAAGCTTCCTTTTATTCTTTCTCCAAGGGTCGACCCAACTCACTTGAGCAATGTGGGATAAAAGATGTGCAATATAAAACATATTAAAATATTCACTTATGTCTCCCTTGGGTGCCCCTTTGATTTGCACACATCCCCATAAAATAAATATTAAAGTAACACTTTAATATTTTACAATTAAATTAAATGTTACTTTAATAACATTTCAGGCATTAAAATATATTAGCAATCGGGCTCTGAATAGCGCGATTGATTGCTCGTCGGAAAGCTCTCGTTGAGGAGTATCGAATCCAATCACCAAAGCTAGTCTCCGTTGTGTCCTGTTGACTTACTAAAAATAGTATGTATGCCTGAAACTAAGTAAATCAACTCCGTTTTAGCCCAAACTGAAAATGACTAGGCCAAAACACTCCAGGATCCCCTTAAACCCTTCGTTAGCCCTCGGGACCATGTAGAGCTAGGCTAACACACATACACTTGGTCAACTGCTAAAGTGGGGACATTACAGTCCGCCCCCCTTGAAATTGCTTGTCCTCAAGCAATCTCAGTCCAGCCTGTTGTATCACCTGCTCATTCTCCCATGTAGCATCTTCCTCCGACAGGTCTCACCATCTGACCAAATACTCCTTCACTATCCTGTTTCTGAGTTTCCTCTCTCTAGTGTCTAGAATAGCCTCAGGTACTAACACAAGCTTCCCCTCCTCATCCAAAGGGGGTGAATCTGCAGAAGGTACTACACTCTGACCAATGGCTTTCTTAAGCCTAGACACATGAAATACATTGTGTACCCGACTGCCCTCTGGAAGCTCAAGCTCATAGGCGACTTCGCCCACTTTGCGAATCACCCTATATGGACCATAAAATCTAGGCTTCAGCTTCTCTGCTGCGCTCCTCTTGAGCGATGACTGCCTATATGGCTGTAGCCTCAAATACACCATGTCCCCCACCTCGAAACTGCGCTCTACCCTATGTTGGTCAGCATACAACTTCTGCTGATTTTGAGCCTGCTGTATATTCTCCTTGAGCGCTCTTAGGATATCCTGACTATCCTGCAACAAATCCTTGGCTTTGGGCACTCTGTTGTCCCCCAAAGCCAAATCCATGAAGCTTGGTGCTTCATACCCATACAATGCCATAAATGGAGTCATCCTAATGGTCATGTGATATGTGGTATTGTAACAATACTCCCCCATGTGTAACCACCTGACCCAAGCTCTCTGCTGCGCAGTCACATAGTTCCGTAAATAACCTTCCACCCATTTATTTACTATCTCCGTCTGCCCATCTGTTTGAGGATGGTAGCTCGTACTAGGTGTAAGATTTGTACCGCACAACCTGAACAACTCCTGCCAAAAGGCGCTCATGAACTTGCTATCCCTGTCACTAACAATAAATCTCAGTAGCCCATGCAACCTAAAAATCTCTCTGAAGAACAAATCTACCACTTGAGTTGCTGTGTAAGTAGAAGGAATCTCTCCCCTGCACTCGTGGTAAACCAGTGATGAAGTCCATAGAAATGCTTTCCCATTTCCTGTTCGGAATGGGCAAGGGCTGTAGTAAACCTGCAGGAAACGTGTGCTCTCCCTTATTCCGCTGACAAACTGCACACTCCCTGACATACCTCTGAACATCATCCTTGAGCCCTCTCCATGAGAACCGTTCTCGGATTTGCCTGTAGGTCTTGAAGACCCCCGAATGCCCAGCTGTAGGCACATCATGAAATGCCCTCAGTATCGCCTCTCTCAACTGTGATGACGGAATCAAATAAACCTTGTCCTGAAGTCTGATCAATCCATCTATTGCCTCATAGCGATCATCCTGTATAGTACCTGAAATCAAACCAGAAGCCCAAGTATCTCCAACATATTTTGCTATAATCATATCCCTCCAATCTCCTGTAATCTCTGCAAGAGCACAAATGTGAGGTCTCCTGGATAAGGCATCAGCTACTACATTCTTCTTCCCTTTGACAAACTCAATGTCAAAGTCATAGGCCTGCAATTTAGTGACCCACTTTTGCTGCCTGTCATTCAAGTCTCGTTGGCTTATGAAATACTTTATGCTGTTATGGTTTGTCTTGATCACAAACTTCCCTCCAACCAAGTAGGATCGGAATTTGGCCAAGGCATGCATGATGGCCAACATCTCACAATCATAAATAGAATAGCTCCTCTACACACCTTGGAGCTTCCTACTCTCAAAAGCGATGGGGTGCTTCTCCTGCATCAATACTGCTCCAACCCCATCACCCGATGCATCACAATGAAGCTCAAAAGGCTTTGTGAAGTTTGGTAGAGCTAGAACTGGACATGAAGACATCACTTGCTTGAAATGCTCAAAACACCTCTGTGCTGCCCCTGTCCACATGAAGGCCCCCTTCTTAGTAAGATCTGTCAAGGGAGTAGTTGTCTGAGAAAACCCCTTAACAAACCTCCTATAAAAACCACATAAGCCAAAGAACCCCTTAAGCTGAGTAAGGTTCGTAGGCGTGGGCCAATCAACAATAGCTCTAATCTTTTCAGGATCCACCCGAACTCCCTTTGCACTGATAATATGACCAAGGTACAAAAGCTCTGTCATCCCGAACTCACACTTAGACTCCTTGGCATACAGTGACTCTCTCTCCAAAATAGATAGCACCTCCTCAAGATGCTGCAAATGCTCCTCCCATGTCTTGCTAAAGACCAAAATATCGTCAAAGAAAATCAAAACGAATCTCCTCAATTGCCCCTTGAACACCTAGTTCATGCAACTCTGAAAAGTAGCAGGAGCATTGGTTAGCCCAAATGGCATAACCAGAAACTCGAAATGACCATAGTGACACCAAAAAGCTGTCTTCTCAATGTCCTCTGCCCTCATACTGATCTGATGATACCCTGATCTCAAATCTATCTTTGTGAAGAAGCATGCCCCATGTAGCTCATCTATCAGCTCATGTATCCTCAGAATGGGGTACCTGTTCTTAATGGTTTTCTTGTTCGAGGCCTTGTAGTCAATGCACATGCGCATTGTTCCATCCTTCTTCTTAACCAAAACAACTGCTGAAGCAAAAGGGCTTTTGCTTGGCCTAATGTGCCCCATCTCCAACAACTCCTTGATGGCTTTCTCTATCTCATCCTTGTGTTTCTTTGGATGACGATAGGGCGTGATCATAATGGGCTTAGCCCCCTCTTCTAACTCAATGACGTGCTCTATCCCCCTATCTGGAGGAACGCCATGTGGAATATTGCCAAATACCTTGGCATGTCTATCAAGGATGTCCTGCATATTAGGCGGATGACTCTTAACCTGTGGCTCTGGTGATGCTGGCATAATCAAGCACTCCGCTGCCACTCAACATCATCATGTCTGAACAACCTCTCCATTCTCCTCAAAGAAACTACCCTACAACTGCCATCTGATAATCCTCTGAGTACCACGGTTCTGCCCTCATGCTGGAACCTCATCTCTACTCTCTCCATGTTGAGATTAAACTCTCTCAACGATGTCATCCAAGTCATCCCTAAGATAACGTCATAATCACCCATGTCCACAACATAAAACTCATCCTGGAGCTCTGTTGTGACCATTTCACACATCGCCCCATCGCAAATGGGGACCCCCTCTTTTTGCTTGTTTTTGTTCGTTTTCGCTTTCGTTTTTAGGGTTTTGTTAGTTAGTTAGTTGTCTGGATTTAGGGCCAAGCCTTAGGGTTTTAAATTTTGCCTTTTCAAGCCAAAATCCAGTCACTTTTGAGAGCTTTTTGAGTTTCTTTTCTAGAATGCAAATTTTGAATGCAATGAATTCGCCAAAATGGTCTAATTTTCAATTGGAATGTTCATGCAGAGCTTAAGCTTGTCTAAATGATGACCGTCAATGTGAATTTTTGTCTGATTGAATATTTTGACCAAATTTTGACTTTTTTGAAGTTTGATCCTGGGCATTGGAATTGATTTGTTTTCGCCTCGTGAAGTGTTAAAATGTGAAAAATCTTGTTATTTTGGCCTGTAGGAGCAAAATCGCTCCTGTCCCTCAGTGAAGGACGGGAGCTCATTTCCAAATATCTCATTGTCCTTGCAGAGTCCAGACAAAGTTTACGTTTGAAGTGATGGAGAACGACAAGATCTTTCATTTGAATATAAATTGGAGATTTTCATGAGCACAGAAAGGCCTCCAGGAGGAAAATCGCTCCTGTCCCTCAGTGAAGGACCGGAGCTACAATTCAAATTTCGTCTTGTCCTTGCAAGATTTTGATGACTTAGCAATTGGAAGACGTCCGAAGGAAGATACTTTGCCAAATGAATATAATTTGAGATGCAAAAATGGAGAAAAATGACCTATATTGACTAAATCGCTCCTGTCCCTCTCCAAGGGACCAGGGCGAGGTACCTTGTAGCTCTCGTCCCTCTCCCAGGGACCAGAGCGATTTCCTTCATTAGACAGAATCCAGGCAAGGGTCAAGGCAAGTTTACGTTCAAAAACAAGGGAAAACATGAGATGAACGCATTGAATATAAATTGAAGATTTTTGGGACGTCCATACCAATGCTAAATGCCTAGTTCGCTCCTGTCCCTCAGGAAGGGACCAGAGCGATTTTTGATATAATTACCTCTTTTTGCAAAATTCCAAACAATGTCAAGGCATGGGTGGATAGAGTGAAGAAGGACGATTCCGTTGAATATAAACTTGGAACTTGGCAAAGTAAGATGAAAGCCACAAGGGAAGGATCGCTCCTGTCCCTCTCCAAGGGACCAGGGCGATACAATGGTAAAGATACGTCCCTCTCAAGTTCAAGGTCGTCCCTCCAAGGTTCAAGACCGATCCAAGCCAGGACAAAAGGTGGCGAGGACATTTCAAGGCATTTACATCAAGCGCAACGTTACAAAGGTCATCACATGGAAGGATTTGTACTCTAAAGACCTAGATCGCTCCTGTCCTTTGGCAAGGGACCAGAGCGATATCTACATAATGGCGTAGATTTCAAAAGGCAAACAAGTTTCGAGCAACCAAGAAGGTCGAAAGGACGTCATTTCACGCAATGAAGTTGATTGCAAGTTGGTACAAACAAAAACAAGCATATAATGATGAACTTCGCTCCTGTCCCTCAGGAAGGGACCAGGGCGATGTTAGATGCATAGGCCATTTCATGCAAAATTTACGTAAGGACAAGACATTGCAATATTTTAGAGGGTCCATGGTATGACAACGAGGTGATAAACAAGAGTTTTGAACGTCCAAACATCGCCAAATGGTGTAAAGGCCCCATATCGCTCCTGTCCTTTGGACAAGGACCAGGGCGATCCTATCAAAAGCGCTCATATTCCTCCAAAATCGAAGCAAGGCGAGGTTAAGCAAGACAAAGGACGGCGTTTGGAAAACATCACAATGAAGGATCGAAGGTCAAAACGCATATTGAACGTGAAAAAATCAAGATCGCTCCTGTCCTTTGGACAAGGACCAAGGCGATGCTATTAAAACACTCCCGTTCCTTCAAAGATCAAAGCGAAGCAAGGTTAGGTAAGGTGAAGGACGACGTTTGAAGGACATTACCATGAAGATCGAAGTACAAAGTTGACAAGGTCAAGGAAAGGACATGGATCGCTCCTGTCCCTCTCCAAGGGACAAGGGCGATGATCCCTTCAATACGCTCAAAACTTCATGCGAGCAAATGGAATAAGCGCAAAAGACACGAACAAAGGATGTTATTCGCCCACAATAAAAGATCGAAGTTAAAAGATGCAAGGTGGACATGGAAACAAGAAAGATCGCTCCTGTCCTTTGGACAAGGACCAGGGCGATGTACACTCAAAAGGCACTTAAACACACATGCAAGAGGATCAAATGCGAAGAACCTATCAAGATGATCAAATTTTAACGTGGAGATGAAGAAGTGGATCGTGAAAAAATGCAAAACCAAGACAAAATAATGGATCGCTCCTGTCCCTCTCCAAGGGACCAGAGCGATGAGGTACGTCCTTCTATTTACATATTTTTTGGCGCCAAATTAAAACAATTTGAATTTTCTTTAAATGCTAAATCAATTTAAAAAATTGAAAATCCATTTTTTATTGGCATTTAATATGGCGTTAACATTTTTTAATTATTTTTGCCTTATTTAAAAATCGAAATTTGCAATTTAAAAACGCAAGGCATTAATAATTAATTATTTAATCAATAAAAAATCGATTTCAAGCGCTCATATATGGAAGTCGGCCTTGTTATGTCATTGCAAATCATTTAAAAATCGTTTGAAATTGTTATATTTCATCAAGTCGGCCAAAGAGATAAATCGATGAGAGCGCTATATATAGGGGGGTGAAAACTATTATTTTCACATCATTATTTTACTTCTCTACATGCGAATCAAGGAAGACAAAGGAAAGTGTTAAGTGTGTTTAAAGATAGTGCGAATATTATCCAAGGTGGTGCGAGTTTCATTCATCCAAGGGTGGCGCGCTTAGCTATCAAAGGTGGTGCGATTCCAAACCAAAGGTGGTGCGAATTTGAAGATCACGCCTAAGGCGAATTTGCTAAAGACTTGGAGATTTATTTGTGCGAATTTGAAGATCCATTTGAGACCACGTCCAAGGCGATAAGTGAAGATCACATTCTATCCAGAGGTGGCGAAGTCAATCTTGAGGGGATCATATTGAAGATTATTTATACCTCAATTTTGCTTAGGCAAATTTTGTTTTTGCATTCTAGAGTTAGCTCTCTCTATCGAGGTATGGCGATTTTATTGTTATTGTTTTATTCATTCATCGTCATATTTCAAATTTTGATCCTTGAAAATCTCTTAGCTCAATCGTTATATTTTAGGACATGATAACTCTAGGGACTTATCATGAGGTTTCCTAAAATCTATCTCTCTTATCTACGTTATTTATTGCAAAATCTATTTCTTATAATGAAATGTTGTGTAGGTATGGCGACCCCAAAGGCGGGAGCATCCACCAGTCGCTCGGCCCTCATGAAAGAAGATCAGAAGACTGAAGAAGTGGAGACCAAGATCGTGTCCAAGTGGAGCAACATTGGAGATACAAACTTGGGGAACTTTAGCACGAAGAAGTTCCGAGAGGTCCCTTACATCGGCAAGCCATCACCTGTCGCCCAGAGAATAATAGAGAGTGGCATTATCAAGGCGGCCGGTTTTCCTCCAGCTATTCAGTGCCACGAGTTGATGATCGAGTGTGCCCGTCATTACAATCCACAGTGCAGGACAATTGTGTCCAATGAGGGAAACATTTTGGCGTACCTTTCAGAGGAGGCCATAAGTGAAGCCTTCCATCTTCCAGAGCACAGGGACATGATATACAAGAGCATTGAAGGAGCCAGATCAGTGTACGATGATGATCCAGATGCTTGTCTAAGCATAATCAACAAGAACTGGCTACTCAAGAGTCGTCCCCGTCTGAGCAAAGTACCGAACACACCACACCGGATCGATTTCCAAGAGGAGTACAGAGATTTGATCACCATGCTCAACAGAGTTACAGGAGCACCTCATGCCTTCTATTTTGAGAAATGGATGTTTTATTTCATCCAGGTGATTGTTCAAGGGAAGGGTACAATACATTGGGCTAGGATAATTAGCCATTGCTTAGACGTACAGTTGAGAAGACTCAGGGCCACTAAGTCCTTCCACATGAGTTCATACGTCATTTATGCCTTAATCAGGAGCGTTGAGTACGCAGGACTACCTCACAGAGGAGTGATTGGAAGAGGACCCGGTGAGGTCAGAGTTTGTGAATCCTATACCTACTTGCATCATCCACCAGGGAAGAACTACAAGTTAATCAATGATACTTTCACGATGAACATCACAAGGACGTTGCAAGGAGGGATTCACAACAGATTATCTCAAGATGCCCAGGAATTAATCAAGAGGTACGGTGCTTGGTTCATTCAGTTTCCCAAGTTCACTTACATTAGAGTGTATGGATGTCCTTTACCTCCATACATGTTGCCGAGATACCCGACAGACAGGATTGTGTTACTTGAAGTAACAAGGCAGTTGGCAGCATATGTGAAGGCATTCAGACACAGACATCAGAATGGAGTTCAGGTACCTATTATTTTGGGTAATTCAGTTGAGGTATGTCCCAATGTCTCAGCCATGGATGATGCAGAGAGGGAGTTAGCCTTGTATCCTTTTTCATCTTTTGCTTGGAGGAATAGTTTTGATCCTCATGGACATTTAGAGGAGACAGTCGGTAGAAGATTTAGACATGAGTACCAGATTGAAGATTTTATGATGAATCTCCTAGATGATCTCGAAGTGAAACGAAAGATACATTCTAGATTGCCTCTGGATTTCATCAGGAAATGTAAGATTTACAGAGTAGCCGACCAAGCTCAGGACAACGGCAGGCACATCCAATCTTCATATGATAGAGAAAGCAAAACAATAAGTTTGAATTGGAATGAGCCCGAGGCCGTGGATTTAGATGAATTGATGGCACCAGTCTTGTCTTGTACTCGCAGATGGGTAGACATTCAACATCAGAAGTTGAGAGAACAAGGCATAGCCATGTCTTTTACTTTGGAAGAAAAGCCAGCCGAAGGAGGAGCCAGTGTTAGTGAAGGCAATCCTAATCCTAGGAATTCAGGTGAAGGTAACCTTCGATGTGCCAGTGAGGGCAATCTCCATTCGAGAGGTTCAAAGAGAAAGGAAAGATCAGAAAAGAAAGAGCCTTCCAAGAAAAAGCAAGGTGCTAACAAAGATCAAACACTAGGTACTTCTTCCAGGCCAGAAGATAGAACAGTTCGAGTGGAAGAATCCATGGAATCGATGGTACAGAATGACAGGCAGGAGGAAGAACAGGCACAGCATGTTTCATCCGATGGATCTCTCCAAGACTATGATTTAGAAGAAGATAATGAAGTAACATCTCCTCCCAGACAAGAAGAAGTAGTACACAAAGAAATTCAAGTTCAAGAGACAAGATCAAATATCCCAGATTGGTTGAAGGAAAGATTGACTAAGGTGATCGTAATGGAGGACGAGGACAGTGAAATCGATCTAGAGAGCCTTGTTGGACGTTCACATATGACAACAGAGAAGAAGAAGGCTACAAAGATGTCCAAGATGATTCGAGATGAGACTGGATCCAGAAAACTGCAGATAGCTACACCGGCAGCAGACAAATATGAGGGTGAGATCCTAGCAGAGGACTATCATATACAGACTATTGAGTTAGGACCATCCACAGCAGAGCAGACTTTAGATGATGCCACCGACACATTTGAGGCATTGAAGGACAAGTTCAGAGAAGAAGTAGAAAAGAATAGAAAGCTTGAGAAAGAGGTCGGTGCATGGAGAACATATTTCAGTCACATCAATGAACCTTTGGGACGTCAGGATCCAGTTAGATCACCATTGCAGGCATTGCCCCTTCAATCAATCAATGAAGCAGAGAGATTCAGGAATATGGTCCAGCGTACATGTAATTGGATGGATAGATCTCACACGGTGGCCATTGAGTTTATTACAAGGATGTCGAAGATCACCCATCAGGCTAACCAAGTCCTTGAGATAATCCACAGACTGATGGCAACAGTAGATGCATTTGCCCATACCAAGGACGTTGTCATTCCTGTCTTGAAAGTTATAAGACATACATCCAGAAGAATTTTAGCACAAGAGAAGATCTTGGAGGGCGATTCTCACAGTTTGTTTCAGTGGTCAACCTTACTCCATATAAAGAGTGTTCTCTTTGAGGACATCAGTATTAGATGTGGTCAAGTTGAGGAGGTGATCAATCCGATCCAGGACAGAGTATTTGAGGTACTTCGTACCATTCTTGGCAGAAGGATCGAGGTCGAGACAGATGTGGATTTACAAGAATTTGAAGATAGAATCAAGATCATCTTTCGCAAGGACGCAGATGTTACAGATGAGCAGTATGATCAGATGTATGCCACCATGCTCCTAATTGATAGAACTAAGGAACTTGAACCTACTTGGGACACAGCTCTTCTAGATGCATTTGATCAGGTTATCCACTTAGAAGAGAGTATCAAGAATCTTCCCGAGATTCCAAGCACAGAAATCGAAGGAATTGTGACAAAATTCATTGCATATGCTAAGAAAGAGAATTGGAAGGGGAATAAGATTCTAGATGAAAGGTTGTTACAGATGACATGACATCTTAATTCTCATTGGCTGATACCTCCTAGATTTTTGTGCCAAATTTAATATTTGGCTATGTATTTAATGTTGTTCAGTAAAAAGGAGGTCATTTGTAACAAACCCTAATTAGGGTTTAGGTGTCATGATCTTGTCCATTGATTTACTTTCAATCTGGACCTTTCATTGTAACTGGGGATGCTATTTATACCCCCATTTTTCATTTCATTTGTAATAGAATAGTCAATAGAGAAATAGAGAATAGAGTTGAGAGATTAGAATTGTAAGCAATTTTTATTTTGTAGCAAGATTGAGTCTTGAAGAGAGAAGTTCAAGCAATTGTTGTATATGATGACTTGGAAATCAATAAAATATTGAAGTTATGGTGTTTTGTTGCAAGTTTCTTGAGTTATCTTCATGGTTGTTGGATGTACTTGAATCACGCTCAATCAAAGTAGTTTGTTAATTTGAAAGACTAAGTGTGAGATTTGATATTTGGTAGGATTCGTAATCCAAACCACTAGCTTCTTGCTGATTGTAGGAACGCCTTGCGTGGTCGACTGAAAAACGTTTTGAGTCCTTAACCTTCAAGCATTTTCGCATCTAGGATATGTACCTTCGTAGTAGTGTCCTTGGTCTTTGATGCATTGAACACCATTATTACCTTAGAAGATCGCACTAATTTCAGTTGAGTTGTTATCTTATGGCAAAATTGAAATTGGTTGAGTCTTGCCGAATCTCATTCATGCTAAGTCATTCATAGGATTAGACTAGATTAGATTTACTCAAACCCTGTCCTTTTTCCCTTTTTTTTGAAAGTTCCTTTTAGATTAGTAAAACCTTCGAACTATTGAATCCGTAAGAAGCCTTGAAGGAAACAGCAAATCACATCATACCACTAAAAAAGCTTGTCCACACGTGGAGACCCCACTAAAAGAACCTTGGAGTCCACCTAACTGATCCTTTTTGCAGATCTTCAGCAGTTAGAGACTATTTTCTCAAGAGAGGATAAGATGCCTAATGGTATTTTATTCTGTGTATGATTGTGTACAAAATACACGTCAACAGAATTGGCGCTAGAGGGAGGGGCTCTCTTCCGTTTCAAAGTTCGAAGTCCGAAGATTTTGAAAAGAGAAAAATATTGCAAACATGATCATGAAGTACGATGGTGTTGCCAGATGAAGGACGAAATCAAGTGGTGCAACCCAATTTGCAAATAGGCAATACCCAAGAAGACATCATTTCCCAATTGAATCAAGTAGCTTGGAACGCAAGGAGAAGCCAAGTCGAATATAACAGAGTCAGAATCATCTTAGAGCAAGAGGAAGACATAGCCGAAGAACATCAAAGGGTCATAGCTAGGAATCTTCGCAATCAAAGGAACGTACAATAATCCTTGCAAGACTTCACGCTGGATCGCATTGGTTCATTCTCGCCCGAGAAACATCAAAGGTTGTTGAGGTCCACACCAGGCATCAAAGATCTAAGTGAACTTCAGTTTACTTCCAAAGCAAAGCGAGTTAAGAGAGAGGACACCCCCAAAGAGTTCGAACTAAGATTGGAAGGATCTCCTGAGTCATCACAAGTTCTCCAAGAACAAGTCCAAGCGGCGATCCAATCTAGTATCCAAGCAATTTCACAAACAAAGAGCCAAGCTAGTTCATCAAGTTCAAGTTCAAGGAATACAATGGCTCATCGTGCTCCACCACCACCTCCTCCTCCTCATGTACTCAATGGTGCGACGTGGCTAGTCAACAATCCATCACCGTTGGAATTTGCAGTTTATCATGATATGCCAAAAAATCCCGAACACTTTTGTTCCAAGTTCAATGTTAGTGATTTCCATCGCACGGCAGAAGATCACATCAAGATGTTCGAGGACCTTCTTCGTAACAGACAAATTGAATATGGAGATGTGGCATGTAGGCTTTTTCCCTACTCATTGGGAGAAGAGGCATACTTTTGGTTTATTCATTTGCCTACAGGGTCCATCAGGACTTGGGACGCGATGAAAGATGCATTCATTGCTAAATTTGGCATCCCAACTACACCAGCGGAGTTATACAGACAGTTTGTTGAGGTTCGAAGAAGAGAACATGAACCTATTACCTCCTTCAACGACAGATTTCACCGAGCATACACAATGCTACGTCCTCCTTATCTTATTGCAGATCCAAGGGAAATTTACTATGGAGCCTTAGATCATCTCACGGCCATGTTCGTAAGGACACACCCAACTCCGAATGATCTAAATGCGGCCTATACTAGAGCCATTGAAGTAAGTAAGCACATGGGACAAAACATCACTGGACCACTACTACACATGGGATCCGTCGCAGCACCTAACCAGATGCAAGCAGTTGGCACGGCTTTAGCCAACCAAACTCCAGTCATGAATCCAATCCCGCAAGCGACCTATCCAAATGTACAGCCGGCAAATCAGTTGGTCCTTCACCCAGGAGCTCCAATTTCTCAAGCCCCACCCGCTCAACCTGTGTACCTGCAAAATGCCACAAATTCGTCAAGGACACAAGAAGAGAAAGATGAAATGAAAGAACTGATTGAGCAAGTCAAGAAGTTATCAACTGAGGTCACCCACTTGAGGAACCAAAATAATCAGCTCCAAAGCATGCAAAGGATCAATCACAACCAAAATTTCCAAGGGAATAATAATCAAGGATTTAGAAACAACTATCAAGGAAATCAAGGTTTCCAAAGAAGACCATGGAACACGGCTCCGAACAATGGAAATGTGGTGACGCCTTTGGACAATCCACCAAATGCGCAAAGTCAAGAGAACCCCTCTTCGAGCAAAGTGTTTTTAGCCGAAGCAGCCTTGTCTAGTTGGTGCAAACTCCACAACACGAACCAACATTCCGAGTTGCAATGTCCTGAGTTTAAAATTGCGGCCGATATTTTCCAACAAGAGATGCGTACCACCAATCCACCTGAAAATCCTCCCACCACAGGGTACGAAATTGTTCCAACCACGCAGTATGGTCAAGCCATGATCGTTGAAACCTGCAGATATTCACAAGAAGAAATTAGTCCAGTACAAAATGGGAGATTTCCTCCAGAATCGGCCAATGGACCAATGGTGCCACCAGGATCTCAGTTTCCGCCAGCATCTGCAAATGGACCTGTAGAGGATTCAGAATACTATTTCCCACCATTGAACGACAGTGTTTTAGTAGAAGGAATCAAGGAAGTGTTCCACCAATCGTCAGGAGGTGCAAACCAAAGAGTTTATCACAGGAATCAGAGAAATCCCGAACCATTAACAACATCGATTCCTCCAAACAATTTTTTAACCCCGCCGGATCCTCAAGCCAGCAACGTCCCTGAATATCCACAAAACACTCAAGAATACAGACAAAGAAATATTTCACCTCCTGCGGGAAATGAAATGAAAAGATTGGCCGCTTTGGTATTGGATGAACTCAAGAAAGTCAAGGTGAGTTTACCACTCTATGAGTTGCTCAAAGTGTCTGAAATTAAAGAGGCAGTGATCAATAGTTTAAGTGAATCTAGTGCAACAAGGTCAAATGTTCAAGCCACTATCAATGTGACTCAAGAGGAAGCCGATTCTCAAGAACAACCCGAGCAAAATGAGTGCATGGTTCAAACTATAACCTTCCCAGCTAAAAAGGAAGATATGTTAGAAGGAAAAGTATTACTCAAAAGAGGCGAAACCAAGAAAGCTCAGCCTACAGTCAAAGAGAACCTCACTACTAACGTGGTTCTGCCCGAGAAGGAAGTTACAATCAAGAAAGATGTGGTTAAAAAAGGAAAATCTGCAAACCAAGCCAGTCACTCAAAAGAGGAGAGCCCAGCGAAGGAAGATCACTCAAAGATCAATCAAATTAAACATCAAGAACCAAGCGAAGAAAATTCAGTGCCTTCTCAAGGAAAGGACGAACCGGCCCCGTTCCTACTATCAGTCAGAATATTTGGAAAATTATTACACAATTGCCTTTATGATTCCGGAGCATCAAGCAATGTCATGCCCTTAGCCGTTTGTCAAAGACTTGGAATAACTCCTGCACCTACCAAGAGAAAAGTCACTCAGCTTGACAAGACAGAAGTTCCAGTCATGGGAGAATTGAACAACATTCACATGCAATTGGCCGCAGACCCAAGAGTCCAGAATTTTATAGATATATCAGTAGTGGATATTCCAGATTCATATGGAATGCTCCTGAGTCGAGATTGGTCCCGAAAGTTGAATGGATATGTATCGACCGATTTCGCACACATGTGGCTACCATGGAGAGGAGTTCCAAACCAGATTAAAATTGATAGCATCCCAAGGTTGAGATTGATGATAACTGAATATGGAGAAAACAATGAAGTCCTATTTTTAGAGTCCGACCTAGGAACATATAAACCCAAAGTAGAGGAGATCTTAATGATACAAGATATACAAGATGAAAATACCCAACAAAAGGTCATGGAGTCAACCGAGATCGTCATTGAAAGCGATCAAGGATCCGACCAAGAGGACGAAGGGATGTTTGAAAACTTCAGAAGGTTTGTACAAAGAAACATTCAGCAAAGTGTACAACTTGGCAATATAGCATCCGTCCGAGATCTGCTTCTTCCGAATTGGTGTAGAATCCACAATGTCGTCCACTCAGAATTATCTTGTGCTTTATGCCAGACCGCATTGGAACAAGTATACAAAAGGGTCCCACAGACACCTACTATAGAAGAAATTCAAGACTCAGAGAATGAAAGCTCTACAGACACCGAAAGTTCTGTGGAAGATGAAGTTTCGTCCGATACAATAAATGAAAGCTATGAAAGTCCAGAAACAGACAATCAAGAAAATCAAATATGGACCCTAAGGTTCGACGGATCTAAGTCCAAACAAGGATCCGGAGCTGGATATGAATTAATTAGTCCAAAAGGAGAAACATACCTTGCCGCTCACAGATTGCAGTTCCCTTGCACCAACAACGTAGCAGAATATGAATCTTTGGTTCATGGATTACTGTTAGCCATCCAAAAGGGGGCAAAGATACTGCAAGTATACGGAGACTCAGAAATCGCCATAAGACAAATCAGGAAGCAATATGTCTGCCATGACAAAAGGCTAACTAAGTATAGAAATCGAGTCTGGGATCTAATTGAAAGTTTTGATGCTTTCAATATCAATTCAATTTATAGACATCAGAATCAAGTGGCCAATTCACTTGCACAGGCCGCGAGCTCATTGATTCCATTAGCAATGGAAGGATTAAAGAAGTTTACCATCGAGTTGATATCAGTTCCTTCAGTCCCAGATAACATCACCAATTTCCAAGTTTTCGAAGATGACAAGCACATTCTAGACTTCCTAACCAGCACGGACGTCTTCTTAACACAGATCATAGATGAAGACGAAGTGGGTGAAGCTGAGTTCGATGCCGAAGGAGTCCTGAACTTAAAAACAAACACTATTCCGAAAGGAATGGTCGAATTAGAAAGGATTTTTGATCCTGACAAGTTGAAAGAAAAGAAGAATCACAGTGTAGAAGGCAATATGTGCGACGCGATCAATCTAGGTGACGAGACACAAGTTAAGAATGTTTTCATTGGAAAGTCTTGCACAGCAATTGAAAAGGATGGAATCCTAAAGAACATGAGGGACTTCCCAGATGTCATTGCATGGAGCTATGAAGATCTCAAGACCTACGACACTGCGATTATCACTCACACAATCCCGTTGAAGCCAGGAAGCAAACCGTTCAGGCAAAGACAGAGACCCGTCAATCCTTTGTTGGAACCATTGATATACCAAGAAGTGAAGAAGTTACTCACTGCTAAAATCATCTTCCCAGTAAGACACTCGACGTGGGTCGCCAACCTGGTACCTGTTAGAAAGAAAAATGGAGAGATCAGATTGTGTGTTGATTTTAGAAATCTCAACAGAGCATCAGAGAAAGATAACTATCCGCTCCCATCATTAGATGAAGTACTGCAGATCGTCAATGGATCACAGATGATGTCCTTCCTAGACGGATATTCAGGATACAATCAAGTCCTAGTCGAACCTGAAGATCGAATAAAGACTGCTTTCACCACCAAATGGGGAACATTTGCCTATAAGAGAATGCCTTTTGGACTCATAAACGCCGGAGCCACATTCCAGAGAGCTATGGATATCGCTTTCAGAGATTTAATTGGTAAAAGCATTATTATATATATGGATGATATCACAGTTTTCTCTAGACAGAGAGAAGATCATGTGGACGATTTGAGAAGAGTCTTCCAAAGATATAGAAGATACGGTGTCTCCCTTAATCCAAAGAAATGCATATTTGGAGTCACAGAAGGAAAGCTTTTAGGACATGTCATTTCAGAGAAAGGAATATCTATTGATCCTGAAAGGGTGAAGGCTATATCTACTATCAATTTGCCAGCAAGTAAGAAAGAGCTCAAATCATTTTTTGGCAAAATCAACTTCGTCCGAAAATTCATTACTGGATTTGCCGAGATTTTCAGGCCATTGAATGAAATGTTAAAGAAAGATGCAAAGGTCGAGTGGACTCCACAAGCCAGAAGAGCATTTGAAGAAATAAAGGCCGCCATCATGGAAGCACCAGTTTTGATTAGTCCTGATTATCTCAAACCATTTTATTTATATTCCTTCGCTTCCGAATATACTTGTGCCGCCATTCTCACCCAAAGAAGTGAAGAGAGGGATGAAAATCCCATTGCTTTCATGAGCACCCCGTTGAAAGACGCAGAATTGAGGTATCCAAATGTTGAAAAGCAAGCATACGCATTAGTAAAGGCAGTTAAAAAATTCAGACATTACCTCCTGAGAGCCAAGATTTATGCAATAGTGCCTGATGCGGCAGTCAAGACTCTTCTCATGCAAAATGAATTAGGAGAGAGAAGAGGAAAGTGGGTCGCCATTATCCAAGAATTTGATATTGAGATACAGCCCATGAAACTTGTCCGAGGACAAGCTTTGGCACAGACATTAGCGATAGATGGGCCAGGATTAGTCCAACAAATTTATGAATTAGAAGATGTCACACCTGATGAATGGTACAAAGACATTGTGACATATTTGCTTAATCACAGATGTCCTGCTCAGATGACACCTACACAAAAGAGAGCATTAAGGTTAAAGTGTCAACATTACGTGCTTCAAGGATCTGTTCTATACCGGAAAAATTATGAAGGAGTATACCTGAGATGTGTTGGCAAAGACGAAGCAAAACAGATAATTGAACATTTCCATTCCAAGTTTGGAACCGGACATGGAGCCAACCTCGCCACAGCTCACCAGATCCTAAGAGCAGGATATTACTGGCCTACGCTTTTTAAAGATACATTCAATCACATTAAGACTTGCCACACATGTCAAGTCGCAGCTATAAGAGAGAGAAATCCTGCCATGCCACTGAATCCCGTGATTGAAGCCAGACCATTTGCGAAATGGGGAATGGACTTTATTGGTGTCATCAACCCCGCATCCTCAGCACAACACAAGTACATCATTACAGCTACTGATTATTGTACCAGATGGTCAGAGGCACAGGCACTTAAGGTTTGTTCTACTGAAGTTGTAATCAAGTTTCTAGAGGAGAACATAATCACGAGGTTTGGATGCCCTTATGCGTTGGTTTGCGACAATGGATCGGCATTCACATCATTGAGATTCTCAAATTGGGCTTTTGAGTACGGGATAACCCTCAAGTTCTCATCAAACTATTATCCTCAGGGTAATGGATTAGCAGAATCTACAAACAAAAATTTGCTCAGTGTTATCAAGAAATTATTAGAGAGAAGCCCCAGAGAATGGCATACCCAGTTGAGATTTGCTTTATGGGCAGACAGAATCAGAACAAAGAACGCATTAGGCATTTTGCCTTATTTTCTAGTCTATGGTCAGGACCCAGTCTTCCCCATGCAACTCAGGATTCCAACCTTGAGATTCATTCAGGAGTACATGGAAGACACTGATGCAGTGCAGGCCAGATTGACACAGTTGATGAACCTAGAAGAGAAAAGAGATCAAGCACTGGATAACTTTGCTAAACACCAAGGAGTGGTGAAGAGATGGTTTGATCGACAAGCAAGAGTCAAAGCGTTCCGAATTTCGGATCTCGTCCTGTATTGGGACAAAGCTCATGAGAAAAGAGGAGAACATGATAAGTTTGATAAGCTTTGGAAAGGTCCTTATCAAATTTCAGAGATATTGGGAGAAAACGCATTTAGATTGCAGACTTTAACTGGAGAGGACATCCCGTTGCCTGTCAATGGGAGATATCTCAAACATTATTTTCAGTCCTAAAATGCCAAGGCCTTCCCTTGTACATAGTTAGTTTAGTTCGCTTTTGTTGTTTTCTGTTCTCGTTTTGTTGTAGTTTAGGTGCTTTTGCTTTTTAGGTTAGTTTTTTTTGTCCTGAGGGGTATCCATTTGACATTGGGTGATTTTGTTATATTACGCTCTGACTTCCTGCTGGATTGTTAGATGCATTTGGAAAATCATGAGGTCTTTTGGAATTACTAAGGGAGTTTCTTTTAATGAAGCTTTGAGTCAGGACGTATTTGCATTGAAGTAGGTTAGCTTATTGAACTCACGTATTTTGTCCTTCAGTTATTATATTTTCACATACTTATAATCTCCGAGTCATTATGGTTTACAGGCGAAGCTGTGATCAGTGAAAAATCTAAAGTCTAGCTTCAGCGCCACCGCAATCCTCAAACCCTAGTGAGTTTCATTACTCACGAGCCAAAGAATTGACAGAACTAAAAAGCAGTACCAAAAGAAAAGATGAAAAAATGAGAAAAATCAAAAGAAAAGAAATGAGCTAAAAGGAAATATCAAATTGGCTAAAGGGAATTTACGAATAACTCCATCGGGGCTATAGACGCCTGACTGGCAATGGAGCAATATTCGTGAGCTTGTGGCGATAACCTCGTCGGGACTATGGACGTCTGACTGGCAGCGAGGCTCTATCCAGGATGCTTTTGGAGTTTAGACGAACCATGTAGCTTATCACAGGGGAACCTGAAGATCATGATTGTCTTGTTGAGGGGAATTAACGCATTTGCACACACATGGGTAACTGTGGACTTAATACTTTGTCTCAATATGATGGTCTCTTCTTGTAAGTGTTTCTTAACTCCTGGATTTGTTGAGGGAGGTTTTCTGAGTCTTCCTTTAGAAAGATTGATTCCCAAATGTTTTGCAACATTTCTCAGTGGTGTCGCCAGATGTTGTGACCATTTCACACATCGCCCCATCGCAAATGGGGACCCCCTCTTTTTGTTTGTTTTTGTTCGTTTTCGCTTTCGTTTTTAGGGTTTTGTTAGTTAGTTAGTTGTCTGGATTTAGGGCCAAGCCTTAGGGTTTTAAATTTTGCCTTTTCAAGCCAAAATCCAGTCACTTTTGAGAGCTTTTTGAGTTTCTTTTCTAGAATGCAAATTTTGAATGCAATGAATTCGCCAAAATGGTCTAATTTTCAATTGGAATGTTCATGCAGAGCTTAAGCTTGTCTAAATGATGACCGTCAATGTGAATTTTTGTCTGATTGAATATTTTGACCAAATTTTGACTTTTTTGAAGTTTGATCCTGGGCATTGGAATTGATTTGTTTTCGCCTCGTGAAGTGTTAAAATGTGAAAAATCTTGTTATTTTGGCCTGTAGGAGCAAAATCGCTCCTGTCCCTCAGTGAAGGACGGGAGCTCATTTCCAAATATCTCATTGTCCTTGCAGAGTCCAGACAAAGTTTACGTTTGAAGTGATGGAGAACGACAAGATCTTTCATTTGAATATAAATTGGAGATTTTCATGAGCACAGAAAGGCCTCCAGGAGGAAAATCGCTCCTGTCCCTCAGTGAAGGACCGGAGCTACAATTCAAATTTCGTCTTGTCCTTGCAAGATTTTGATGACTTAGCAATTGGAAGACGTCCGAAGGAAGATACTTTGCCAAATGAATATAATTTGAGATGCAAAAATGGAGAAAAATGACCTATATTGACTAAATCGCTCCTGTCCCTCTCCAAGGGACCAGGGCGAGGTACCTTGTAGCTCTCGTCCCTCTCCCAGGGACCAGAGCGATTTCCTTCATTAGACAGAATCCAGGCAAGGGTCAAGGCAAGTTTACGTTCAAAAACAAGGGAAAACATGAGATGAACGCATTGAATATAAATTGAAGATTTTTGGGACGTCCATACCAATGCTAAATGCCTAGTTCGCTCCTGTCCCTCAGGAAGGGACCAGAGCGATTTTTGATATAATTACCTCTTTTTGCAAAATTCCAAACAATGTCAAGGCATGGGTGGATAGAGTGAAGAAGGACGATTCCGTTGAATATAAACTTGGAACTTGGCAAAGTAAGATGAAAGCCACAAGGGAAGGATCGCTCCTGTCCCTCTCCAAGGGACCAGGGCGATACAATGGTAAAGATACGTCCCTCTCAAGTTCAAGGTCGTCCCTCCAAGGTTCAAGACCGATCCAAGCCAGGACAAAAGGTGGCGAGGACATTTCAAGGCATTTACATCAAGCGCAACGTTACAAAGGTCATCACATGGAAGGATTTGTACTCTAAAGACCTAGATCGCTCCTGTCCTTTGGCAAGGGACCAGAGCGATATCTACATAATGGCGTAGATTTCAAAAGGCAAACAAGTTTCGAGCAACCAAGAAGGTCGAAAGGACGTCATTTCACGCAATGAAGTTGATTGCAAGTTGGTACAAACAAAAACAAGCATATAATGATGAACTTCGCTCCTGTCCCTCAGGAAGGGACCAGGGCGATGTTAGATGCATAGGCCATTTCATGCAAAATTTACGTAAGGACAAGACATTGCAATATTTTAGAGGGTCCATGGTATGACAACGAGGTGATAAACAAGAGTTTTGAACGTCCAAACATCGCCAAATGGTGTAAAGGCCCCATATCGCTCCTGTCCTTTGGACAAGGACCAGGGCGATCCTATCAAAAGCGCTCATATTCCTCCAAAATCGAAGCAAGGCGAGGTTAAGCAAGACAAAGGACGGCGTTTGGAAAACATCACAATGAAGGATCGAAGGTCAAAACGCATATTGAACGTGAAAAAATCAAGATCGCTCCTGTCCTTTGGACAAGGACCAAGGCGATGCTATTAAAACACTCCCGTTCCTTCAAAGATCAAAGCGAAGCAAGGTTAGGTAAGGTGAAGGACGACGTTTGAAGGACATTACCATGAAGATCGAAGTACAAAGTTGACAAGGTCAAGGAAAGGACATGGATCGCTCCTGTCCCTCTCCAAGGGACAAGGGCGATGATCCCTTCAATACGCTCAAAACTTCATGCGAGCAAATGGAATAAGCGCAAAAGACACGAACAAAGGATGTTATTCGCCCACAATAAAAGATCGAAGTTAAAAGATGCAAGGTGGACATGGAAACAAGAAAGATCGCTCCTGTCCTTTGGACAAGGACCAGGGCGATGTACACTCAAAAGGCACTTAAACACACATGCAAGAGGATCAAATGCGAAGAACCTATCAAGATGATCAAATTTTAATGTGGAGATGAAGAAGTGGATCGTGAAAAAATGCAAAACCAAGACAAAATAATGGATCGCTCCTGTCCCTCTCCAAGGGACCAGAGCGATGAGGTACGTCCTTCTATTTACATATTTTTTGGCGCCAAATTAAAACAATTTGAATTTTCTTTAAATGCTAAATCAATTTAAAAAATTGAAAATCCATTTTTTATTGGCATTTAATATGGCGTTAACATTTTTTAATTATTTTTGCCTTATTTAAAAATCGAAATTTGCAATTTAAAAACGCAAGGCATTAATAATTAATTATTTAATCAATAAAAAATCGATTTCAAGCGCTCATATATGGAAGTCGGCCTTGTTATGTCATTGCAAATCATTTAAAAATCGTTTGAAATTGTTATATTTCATCAAGTCGGCCAAAGAGATAAATCGATGAGAGCGCTATATATAGGGGGGTGAAAACTATTATTTTCACATCATTATTTTACTTCTCTACATGCGAATCAAGGAAGACAAAGGAAAGTGTTAAGTGTGTTTAAAGATAGTGCGAATATTATCCAAGGTGGTGCGAGTTTCATTCATCCAAGGGTGGCGCGCTTAGCTATCAAAGGTGGTGCGATTCCAAACCAAAGGTGGTGCGAATTTGAAGATCACGCCTAAGGCGAATTTGCTAAAGACTTGGAGATTTATTTGTGCGAATTTGAAGATCCATTTGAGACCACGTCCAAGGCGATAAGTGAAGATCACATTCTATCCAGAGGTGGCGAAGTCAATCTTGAGGGGATCATATTGAAGATTATTTATACCTCAATTTTGCTTAGGCAAATTTTGTTTTTGCATTCTAGAGTTAGCTCTCTCTATCGAGGTATGGCGATTTTATTGTTATTGTTTTATTCATTCATCGTCATATTTCAAATTTTGATCCTTGAAAATCTCTTAGCTCAATCGTTATATTTTAGGACATGATAACTCTAGGGACTTATCATGAGGTTTCCTAAAATCTATCTCTCTTATCTACGTTATTTATTGCAAAATCTATTTCTTATAATGAAATGTTGTGTAGGTATGGCGACCCCAAAGGCGGGAGCATCCACCAGTCGCTCGGCCCTCATGAAAGAAGATCAGAAGACTGAAGAAGTGGAGACCAAGATCGTGTCCAAGTGGAGCAACATTGGAGATACAAACTTGGGGAACTTTAGCACGAAGAAGTTCCGAGAGGTCCCTTACATCGGCAAGCCATCACCTGTCGCCCAGAGAATAATAGAGAGTGGCATTATCAAGGCGGCCGGTTTTCCTCCAGCTATTCAGTGCCACGAGTTGATGATCGAGTGTGCCCGTCATTACAATCCACAGTGCAGGACAATTGTGTCCAATGAGGGAAACATTTTGGCGTACCTTTCAGAGGAGGCCATAAGTGAAGCCTTCCATCTTCCAGAGCACAGGGACATGATATACAAGAGCATTGAAGGAGCCAGATCAGTGTACGATGATGATCCAGATGCTTGTCTAAGCATAATCAACAAGAACTGGCTACTCAAGAGTCGTCCCCGTCTGAGCAAAGTACCGAACACACCACACCGGATCGATTTCCAAGAGGAGTACAGAGATTTGATCACCATGCTCAACAGAGTTACAGGAGCACCTCATGCCTTCTATTTTGAGAAATGGATGTTTTATTTCATCCAGGTGATTGTTCAAGGGAAGGGTACAATACATTGGGCTAGGATAATTAGCCATTGCTTAGACGTACAGTTGAGAAGACTCAGGGCCACTAAGTCCTTCCACATGAGTTCATACGTCATTTATGCCTTAATCAGGAGCGTTGAGTACGCAGGACTACCTCACAGAGGAGTGATTGGAAGAGGACCCGGTGAGGTCAGAGTTTGTGAATCCTATACCTACTTGCATCATCCACCAGGGAAGAACTACAAGTTAATCAATGATACTTTCACGATGAACATCACAAGGACGTTGCAAGGAGGGATTCACAACAGATTATCTCAAGATGCCCAGGAATTAATCAAGAGGTACGGTGCTTGGTTCATTCAGTTTCCCAAGTTCACTTACATTAGAGTGTATGGATGTCCTTTACCTCCATACATGTTGCCGAGATACCCGACAGACAGGATTGTGTTACTTGAAGTAACAAGGCAGTTGGCAGCATATGTGAAGGCATTCAGACACAGACATCAGAATGGAGTTCAGGTACCTATTATTTTGGGTAATTCAGTTGAGGTATGTCCCAATGTCTCAGCCATGGATGATGCAGAGAGGGAGTTAGCCTTGTATCCTTTTTCATCTTTTGCTTGGAGGAATAGTTTTGATCCTCATGGACATTTAGAGGAGACAGTCGGTAGAAGATTTAGACATGAGTACCAGATTGAAGATTTTATGATGAATCTCCTAGATGATCTCGAAGTGAAACGAAAGATACATTCTAGATTGCCTCTGGATTTCATCAGGAAATGTAAGATTTACAGAGTAGCCGACCAAGCTCAGGACAACGGCAGGCACATCCAATCTTCATATGATAGAGAAAGCAAAACAATAAGTTTGAATTGGAATGAGCCCGAGGCCGTGGATTTAGATGAATTGATGGCACCAGTCTTGTCTTGTACTCGCAGATGGGTAGACATTCAACATCAGAAGTTGAGAGAACAAGGCATAGCCATGTCTTTTACTTTGGAAGAAAAGCCAGCCGAAGGAGGAGCCAGTGTTAGTGAAGGCAATCCTAATCCTAGGAATTCAGGTGAAGGTAACCTTCGATGTGCCAGTGAGGGCAATCTCCATTCGAGAGGTTCAAAGAGAAAGGAAAGATCAGAAAAGAAAGAGCCTTCCAAGAAAAAGCAAGGTGCTAACAAAGATCAAACACTAGGTACTTCTTCCAGGCCAGAAGATAGAACAGTTCGAGTGGAAGAATCCATGGAATCGATGGTACAGAATGACAGGCAGGAGGAAGAACAGGCACAGCATGTTTCATCCGATGGATCTCTCCAAGACTATGATTTAGAAGAAGATAATGAAGTAACATCTCCTCCCAGACAAGAAGAAGTAGTACACAAAGAAATTCAAGTTCAAGAGACAAGATCAAATATCCCAGATTGGTTGAAGGAAAGATTGACTAAGGTGATCGTAATGGAGGACGAGGACAGTGAAATCGATCTAGAGAGCCTTGTTGGACGTTCACATATGACAACAGAGAAGAAGAAGGCTACAAAGATGTCCAAGATGATTCGAGATGAGACTGGATCCAGAAAACTGCAGATAGCTACACCGGCAGCAGACAAATATGAGGGTGAGATCCTAGCAGAGGACTATCATATACAGACTATTGAGTTAGGACCATCCACAGCAGAGCAGACTTTAGATGATGCCACCGACACATTTGAGGCATTGAAGGACAAGTTCAGAGAAGAAGTAGAAAAGAATAGAAAGCTTGAGAAAGAGGTCGGTGCATGGAGAACATATTTCAGTCACATCAATGAACCTTTGGGACGTCAGGATCCAGTTAGATCACCATTGCAGGCATTGCCCCTTCAATCAATCAATGAAGCAGAGAGATTCAGGAATATGGTCCAGCGTACATGTAATTGGATGGATAGATCTCACACGGTGGCCATTGAGTTTATTACAAGGATGTCGAAGATCACCCATCAGGCTAACCAAGTCCTTGAGATAATCCACAGACTGATGGCAACAGTAGATGCATTTGCCCATACCAAGGACGTTGTCATTCCTGTCTTGAAAGTTATAAGACATACATCCAGAAGAATTTTAGCACAAGAGAAGATCTTGGAGGGCGATTCTCACAGTTTGTTTCAGTGGTCAACCTTACTCCATATAAAGAGTGTTCTCTTTGAGGACATCAGTATTAGATGTGGTCAAGTTGAGGAGGTGATCAATCCGATCCAGGACAGAGTATTTGAGGTACTTCGTACCATTCTTGGCAGAAGGATCGAGGTCGAGACAGATGTGGATTTACAAGAATTTGAAGATAGAATCAAGATCATCTTTCGCAAGGACGCAGATGTTACAGATGAGCAGTATGATCAGATGTATGCCACCATGCTCCTAATTGATAGAACTAAGGAACTTGAACCTACTTGGGACACAGCTCTTCTAGATGCATTTGATCAGGTTATCCACTTAGAAGAGAGTATCAAGAATCTTCCCGAGATTCCAAGCACAGAAATCGAAGGAATTGTGACAAAATTCATTGCATATGCTAAGAAAGAGAATTGGAAGGGGAATAAGATTCTAGATGAAAGGTTGTTACAGATGACATGACATCTTAATTCTCATTGGCTGATACCTCCTAGATTTTTGTGCCAAATTTAATATTTGGCTATGTATTTAATGTTGTTCAGTAAAAAGGAGGTCATTTGTAACAAACCCTAATTAGGGTTTAGGTGTCATGATCTTGTCCATTGATTTACTTTCAATCTGGACCTTTCATTGTAACTGGGGATGCTATTTATACCCCCATTTTTCATTTCATTTGTAATAGAATAGTCAATAGAGAAATAGAGAATAGAGTTGAGAGATTAGAATTGTAAGCAATTTTTATTTTGTAGCAAGATTGAGTCTTGAAGAGAGAAGTTCAAGCAATTGTTGTATATGATGACTTGGAAATCAATAAAATATTGAAGTTATGGTGTTTTGTTGCAAGTTTCTTGAGTTATCTTCATGGTTGTTGGATGTACTTGAATCACGCTCAATCAAAGTAGTTTGTTAATTTGAAAGACTAAGTGTGAGATTTGATATTTGGTAGGATTCGTAATCCAAACCACTAGCTTCTTGCTGATTGTAGGAACGCCTTGCGTGGTCGACTGGAAAACGTTTTGAGTCCTTAACCTTCAAGCATTTTCGCATCTAGGATATGTACCTTCGTAGTAGTGTCCTTGGTCTTTGATGCATTGAACACCATTATTACCTTAGAAGATCGCACTAATTTCAGTTGAGTTGTTATCTTATGGCAAAATTGAAATTGGTTGAGTCTTGCCGAATCTCATTCATGCTAAGTCATTCATAGGATTAGACTAGATTAGATTTACTCAAACCCTGTCCTTTTTCCCTTTTTTTTGAAAGTTCCTTTTAGATTAGTAAAACCTTCGAACTATTGAATCCGTAAGAAGCCTTGAAGGAAACAGCAAATCACATCATACCACTAAAAAAGCTTGTCCACACGTGGAGACCCCACTAAAAGAACCTTGGAGTCCACCTAACTGATCCTTTTTGCAGATCTTCAGCAGTTAGAGACTATTTTCTCAAGAGAGGATAAGATGCCTAATGGTATTTTATTCTGTGTATGATTGTGTACAAAATACACGTCAACAAGCTCATAACCATCTCCCAATCTGATGCAAAGATTTGTAATCTTTTGTGTGCATAGTAACTTGTGACCACTAGCTACCATGACTCGGAATCCTGAATGTTCTTCAGTTTGCCACCCTCTCCTAGCCACTAACTGTGAATCTATGAAATTATGTGTGGCCCCAGTGTCCAACAAAGCAACCACATTCTATCCCTGTATGGTGCCACGCACCTTAAAAGTAATTGCCTTTTGAGCACCTGTCAATCTAGCTAGGGACTTCTCATTCCCTGAACCCTCCTCAGTGGCACTGCTCTCACCATCAGACTCTGACTGCTGCTCCTCATCCTCTGACTGTGACTCCTCAGCAGAGAAGTACTCCATCTGGTTGGCCTTAGCCTTCAGAGGACACTTGTGCGATAAATCCCACGGTTCCCTACACTGAAAACATAGTTTTTTCCGCCTCAACTCGTTCAGTGTCTCATTGTCTAATCTCTTTGATTCTTTTTTCTGAGGCTGAGAATCCTTATGTAGAGGTTTCTTATCCTTATCCTTCTTGAAGTCTGGATCCTTAGGAGTGAACTTACTCCTAGAAGCGGAAGGTGCAAGATCTCTCGCCTTCCGAATGGCATCCTGCAATGTGGGGGGATCATGTCCCTTCACCCAACCATGAAGAGGCTCTGACAATCCATCCACAAACAGTACAATCAACCTCCTCTCCGAAATGTCTGTAACCAACACTGATAGACTCTGGAAATCTGAGATGTAACTGTCGATAGGACCCCACTGTCTCAACTGGGCTAACTCCTTGAAATGGAGTTCTGGATCCTTCGTATCAAACCTGTCAATCAACCTCTCAGTGAACTCTATGTATGTGTCTATCTGGTTATGGCCCAATGTGACCATACCATGGTGCCACCACTCATGTGCACTCCCATCAAAGTGCAATGCAGCATACTTAATCGCATCCTCCTCAAGCATGGGATTAAGCTGGAAATAAGTATCTAATTTCTGGACCCATGTTTGTGCTGAAGCCTTCCCTGTACCATCATAGTATGGAATAGACAACTTTCCCAACTTCTTCCTCATCTCATAATTCTGTTGTCGGTTTCCTCTCATGGGCATATTCTTGAGTCTAACATCCATATATTCCCTGAATGTCATCTCAGCTTGCAACTTAGGGCTAGAGTCCCTCCAATCATCCATAATCATATCTTGAATCTCTTGCTGTGTAGGACCGACATTATTCTGGTCATTCTATCTCGGAGGAAATTGTGGCATGAGTGGTCTCGTAGTAGAAGAACTTGCTCTAGCATATGTCCTGGTTCCCCTGTTAACCGATGCGTCTCCATTGCTTTCATTACCTTGTCCACCTCCTTGGTTAGCATTATTACCCTGATTGGTATTATTACCTTGGTTGCCATTATTGCCTTGATTTGCTCTCGTCAAATGTTGTGTAATGGCTATAGCCATTTGCTGCAATGTAGCCTGGAGCTCCCTCTGACCCCTAGCAAGATCACTGAGCATCTCCCTAGTGCTAGGTTCTCCCCTTTCCCCATCTCTGTCACCCATGGCTGGTGCTGAAAAAGGGTCACCCTCCTCTTCAATCTCTGGTGAATTCTGTAAGTTTGGGATTGATCTGTTTCTCCTCAAGTAATACTGATGTGCTGGACACATGAAACCCTCACAGGATGGCAGGAAAAACAAGCTCTGATACCACTGTAATGGACACCCTAGAATGCCCAAAAACTAAACCAACTGCTGATAGGAATTTAGTCAAACAGTTTGCATCCAACTTCTTATTTCTCTGTTTAATGTTTAAACCTCTTATGGCTTCGGAAATGAAATGTTTGTTTGTTTTTAAGTCTTTGCATAGGTTTAAAATCACATAACATGAACTAGAAGGAAATTACAATAATATGCAACATGAAGATTGAACTACTGCTGATATGATATTATTTTCAGAATTAATAAAGTCAAATACATAGCAGGTTTTTCAACTCACTAAATGCTCCAGCATTTTTGACATAATGTTCCAACAATGACTTCCCATCTTGCTGCTACAGTAACATGAGTAGTGCCGTGCTACAGTAACGTGAATAGTGCCGCGCTACAGTAGTGTGAATAGTGCCGTGCTACAATAACGTGAATAGTGCTGTGCTACAGTGCTGCTACAGTATTAATTAGTCTTCAATCAGTCCAATATCTTCATAAAAACATCCCTTCAGAATGGTATAAGCATTGGTCAAGAAGTGAAGAAGGTATGAGCAAAACACCAAATCTGCCTGTAGCTGGAGATGCACCCAATCTGCCTGTTAATGAAGCTGATAGCAATGGATTCCAAAGGCCAAACCCCAAGGGAATGACGTCTAGAATGTCACAAGAGAGGATAGACGTTTTTTAATGCCAAGAATGGATCTGCAACTCACACATCAATTTCTTCTCATATTCCACATGCTGAATGAAGCCACAAAAGCTTCCTTTTATTCTTTCTCCAAGGGTCGACCCAACTCACTTGAGCAATGTGGGATAAAAGATGTGCAATATAAAACATATTAAAATATTCACTTATGTCTCCCTTGGGTGCCCCTTTGATTTGCACACATCCCCATAAAATAAATATTAAAGTAACACTTTAATATTTTACAATTAAATTAAATGTTACTTTAATAACATTTCAGGCATTAAAATATATTAGCAATCGGGCTTCGAATAGCGCGAGTGATAGCTCATCGGAAAGCTCTTGTCGAGGAGTATCGAATCCAATCACCAAAGCTAGCCTCCGTTGTGTCTTGCTGACTTACTAAAAATAGTAAGTATGCCTGAAACTAAGTAAATCAACTCCGTTTTAGCCCAAACTGGAAATGACTAGGCCAAAACATTCCAGGATCCCCTTAAACCCTTCGTTAGCCCTCGGGACCATGTAGAGCTAGGCTAACGCACATACACTTGGTCAACTGCTAAAGTGGGGACATTACAGGAACAATGCACCACTCCTGAATGGCCAAGAAATAGAATGAAGAAGAAGGTTGTGGTAGAGACTAATGGAGATAATACCTTGGAAGATTTTCTAAGTAGGATTGGCAAGACTACGAAGAAAAAACAAGCTAAGAGGTTCTCCAAGATCACAAAGGATAGTTCGGGATCCCACATAGTGCAAGTTGCTATGCCAAGGGTTCATAAGATACAAGATGACATCACTCCAGAAGAATACGAGATTGCAACTCTTAATTTGGGACCGACAACACAAGAGCAAGTGATCGAGGAATTTGATGAGTCCTCGAATGTGATGAAGGCAAGATGGAGGAAAGTAGAAGAAAGGAAGAATCAACTTAAAATGGAAAACCAAAAATTGAAGGAATAAATAAAACATTTGATGAATCCGATTTAAAAACATTTGTCCCTCCAGTAGCACTTTCAAGGGAATCGATTGATGATTTGGAAGGGATGAAAGCAACAACACAAGTAGTGAAGAATTAGATTGGAAATACATTTGATAAGGAAAATGTATTCATTGAAGGATTGGTATGAGCATATTGTGGAGTTACATTCATTCAAGACAGTGTTCAGGCTATACTTGCATTGTGTGATGAGTTCCATCTTGTCAAGGAGAAAACTATTCTCCGTTTGTGTGTGTTGATGGATATCCCTAAGGAAACTTTTGTGGATGGATGTGTGATGGAAGTAAATCAAGCACGTGACTTTCATCAATGGTACTATGCATTGATGACAAGGATGGAAAATTTTGAGAAGGCGAAGGAGGATTGCAATCAATTGGGTGCCATGATCAAAGGAATTCATGATAGTCTTTATTGCAGCCGAGGTCGTGTTTGGAAAGGAAGTAATAGATGAGAAGGATATGGAAGTGAATCAGTTGAAAGAAAAAATGAAATGTATCTTCTTCAAGGCAACAGGTTCTATTTCAGAAGATCATTTCGAGGATGCTTATTCATTCATGGTTTTCATGAATGGTGTTCATGATCAAGGACCTGAATGGGAAAATACTTTTTCCACATGTACAACTAACTTGGCTTTCATGTAGTATAAGATGGAAGTTGTGCCAAGTGCACCAATGGAAGAGCTCGACATCATCATATCCAGATTCATTACATTTGCCATCAAGGAAAAGCATAAGGGGAACATCTTCCTAGATGATAGTTTGTTATAGTCCTAGGTGGCATGGAATTTTCCTATTTGTTCTTGCTCCTCGCATTTTGTCTAAGGAGGGTGTTTATTTTCTATTGGTTGGTATTTAATAAAAGTTAGGAGACTAGGTAGTTGTAACTGTTAATGCAAATTGAACTTAATAAAGATATAGATAAATGTTAACTAAATCAAATTCTGTCTTGTATATGCAGATAGGTATACAGTAACGTCTGATATGAAGATTAATTCACTAATCGTTAATGCCCAGCACTTAAAATATATATTCAATCTGCAGTATAAACTGCCCTTAATATGATGTCGATCTGCGATATAGAATGCCTTGGATATTGTTATCAATCAGCAATATCGAATGAATATTCGAGTCGCTGGGATTATCTCTGCTGAAGAATACAAGTCATTTATAGATTTCGATGATTGCATTCTTCCATCGAATGAGGCTATATATGAATTGTAGAACCGATCCATGATTGGTTGTGTCTCTTCAATGTCAAATGGTAGGTCTGAATGGTTAGTTAGTAATTAAGTAAGTACTAACTAACTATTAGTTTGTTAACTATACAAACCTGGATCGAATGACAATTCAATCGCACCTCCAGCACTTTAACATTTGATATATTGATTCATATATGTCTCAAGTTCATCTTAGATTAAGATATTAATTCGAGTCTTATATCGGCATGGTCTGTGCTTCAGTTTAATCTGACCATAGCTACAATATCTTCAACACTCCCTCTTAGCTAGGGAAGATTAACTAAGTATGAATAGGTTTAGATATCACACTACTTGTGATATCAAGGAGTATATTAAATATCAAGTCAGCATGATATTAAATATCCTGGTTATGGTATGTGTCCTGACATCATGATGTCTACCATAACTCATCATGGCATATCCATGAATATTAAGTCTGCATAATATCCACCATGATTCATCCATAAGGAATATTGATACATACTCGATATCAAGTCAGCATGATATCTATCAATAATTCCAAAGGATGATTACTATCAAGACATTTCTATGAATATCAAGTCAGCATGATATTCGTTGTGATAGTAAGTATTGCAAAGTCGTCACCTTACAATACTGCATACAAGTGTTCATTATTAGAAAGATCGTCACCTTCCCATAATGTACACAGTAGGGCAGGCCCATAAACGTCATAGAATCAACACATATGACAATAAAGAATTTACACATTAAACAACTTTATATAAGTACAAATAAAACAATTTTGAGACTGTGTCTCAATTATATTTCAACCATACCAAGTTTCTTCTTGAAGTGCTCCACTTTAGCTCTTGAAAGAGGCTTGGTGAGAATGTCTGCTGTTTGATCGCTTGTACTAACATATTCTAATTGAATAGCATGTCTCTCCACCATGTCTCTTACATAGTGATAGGGGATTTCAATATGCTTGGATCGATCATGGAATACTAGATTTTTGAGAAAGCTTTATACAACTTTGATTGTCACACAAAAGAGTGGTAGGTTTTAGAGGCTTTCCAAATAGTCCCACAAACAACTTCCTAAGCCACATTGGTTCTCGGGCTCCCATAGAGGCTGCTATGTATTCTGCTTCGATAGAGCTTTGAGCTACAGAGGACTGTTTCTTGCTTGTCCAAGAGATCATGGCAGATCCTAGATTGAAACAATATCCAGAAGTACTCTTACGGCCAGTCACATTTCCAGCCCAATTTGAATCTATGTATCCATGTAAGTCGAAATCAACTTTCTCATATTTAAGGCCATTTCTAATAGTGCCTTGTAGATATCTCATGATATGTTTTGTTGCCACAAGATGTATTTCTCGAGGTTCACACATAAACTGACTTAAAGCATTAACTGCATAGCATATCTTAGGTCTAGTGTTAACCAAATACATAAGTGATCCAATGATCTGTCTATAATGAGTAGGATCCACAACTTTGGACTTTGTTGTGGCTTCCTTCAACTTGTGCAAGTTTGTTTCCATGGGTGTAGACATCGGTCTACAGTTCATCATTCCAAATCTCCGCAATATATCAATGGTGTATTTTCCTTGATTCAAGGAAATACCATCCGGTTTCTGCCATACCTCCAACCCTAGGAAGTAGTGTAAGAGTCCCAAATCCTTCATATCAAATTCTGCAGCTAGATCCCTTTTACATTGGACAATGAGATGATCCTTACCTGTGATTAGGAGATCATCTACATAAAGTATTAGGATTAGCAAGTCACCTTTAATAACCTTAAAATAGAGATTTGGATCTGCAACATTCTTTGAAAATTCTAAGTTCATGAGATAGCTGTCAATTCTTTCATACCAAGCTCGGGGAGCCTGTTTTAGCCCATACAGAGCTTTCTTCAGTCTACACACATTAGTTGTGGCATCATGAACTATAAAGCCTTCAGGTTGTTCCAAGTAAACCTCTTCTTCAATAATTCCATTTAGGAAAGCAGTTTTAACATCCATTTGATGAACCTTCCACCCTTTGGATGCTGCAATAGCTAATACTGTTCTAACCAAGGTGTATTGAGCTATTGGTGCAAAAGTTTCTTCGTAGTCAATACCTTCTTTCTGTGAGAAGCCTCTAGCAACAAACTGTGCCTTGTGTTTTTCTATACTGCCATCTGCAGCATGTTTAATCTTGAATAACCACTTGGAGGACACAACTGATTTTGCTTCAGGTCTGGGCACTATGTCCCGTTGACGTGTTTTTTATGACCGCGTCTAACACAGAATAAAGTCACCAACGGTCACCTTATCCTCTCTTGATCAAGATTAGTCTGTATGCTTGGATTACTTAAAGTTCAAATGGCTAATTCCCAAGGTTCCTTCAGTGCGTGGATGTGACTCAGTTGTTTGATGGGTTTGCTGATAACCCAAGGGGCCTTACGTATGTTGAAGAAACTTATACAAGCTCAATGATCTTTTGTACGAATGATTTGCAATAAAAGCCTTTGTTTTGGATCTTTCGGATTTTGAATTATGTAGAAAGTAAATAGGAATAGGGTAGAGAAAGACTAAACTAAATCCAACCATGCTTCGCTTTGCCAGCAACGCACAACTACATGAAGGCGGTGCAATCTTCAGGGGGTGTGTTTAAGAATTTTCAAATCATCAAGAGAAACCATCAAATCGAACAACTTCTCCTGATAATCGAAGTTAAACTTACACATATAACGGAGGCTCAAGCTAACTTTGCATGGTATGCAACAATCAGCTGCATACGAAAAGTATGAGCACGAATTTTGCAACAAGCAATCCTATCAAATCCAGTTTGTCTAACAGCATGAAAGCAAATCTAGTCTATGAAGAGAATGAGACCATGCGAGCTCCGAAACAACACAAGAATACACCAACAATCGAACAATGTATTAAGTGTTTGCTTCAAAAACTCTTAGCAACAATCTCTGATGATAGTCTCTCCTGATTACAAATGAGGGGGTCACCCCCTTATATAGGCCTCAAGCCAAGATTACATGTAAAAACCCTAATTAGGGTTTGCCCTAAAGATTCCCCACTCAAGGTGCAACAAGGTGGGAATCTGCAATTAATAACCCAATATGCCCATGCACAATTAATTAAAAGAGCCTAAAATAGTGCCCACTCAGCACATTAAATGCCTCATGATGCTGACCATGCCCAAAATATAACCGACACCATCATAAATACCCATCATTCTCCAAGTGACAGCGGCATGCACGAAGAATCTGTCATAAGACCATAATGAGAAGGTGACATGCAAGAAGATTCCTTATCCAGTGGTGGCATGCGTTGACTGGTCCACGCCTAGTCAATATTCCTTCAGCAATAAATAGGCCATTACTATTCAGTCAAAAGACTTTCGTCCAAAAATGGACGACCATTATCTCATTCATTAATGGCATATGCAATGAATCTACCGACGACGGCTTCTAGTTCTTCAATGGAGACACTTGGCACGTTCTCAATGTTGAATTCCATCAAGGCAATTTCTTCTTCGCTTCTGGAAAAGAAGCCCTCTCACTCTGCCATGACTTCTTGCGTTTTCTTCATCATACTGGAAAATGAAGAAACATTTGCAAAATGTTCCTTAGGGAATGAACCGACGAAGAAGAAATTGTGCAACTGGGATTTCAAGGAGTTCACCGTTATTCCTCCGTCACTGAGTTTCCTTGAAAATAAAGCTTCCATGGCACTAAGGATTTCTTCCTGTATCCCTCTGATAGACTCCTTCAAGGTGACAGAATCAATGCTGAATTTGTCAAGGGTGTTCTTTCCTGAACAGATGGCATAGAACCATCGGGGAAAGTCGTAGGCTTCATTCTCTTGGATCACTTTCCCGTCCACCAGGGTTTGCCTTGGAGTCTTCGTTAGAGCCCTAAGCCGGGAAATGGTTAAGTCTTGGTAAACATCTACATCCTCCCATAGTTCTTCTGCTGTCTCTAATCTGCTTAGGAGGGCCACGAACTTCGAATGAAGTTAAGCTAGATCCTCAATGAATTTTCCTACCTCGGCGTAGACATCCTCTACCCATTCCCGGGAATTCTGTGCCATTGCTTTAATAAGTTCTGCATCATCAACTACTTCCTTGGGAAGGAAGGGAGGAGGAGTAGATGAAGGACTTGCTTCCCTAAGGGGTCTTTTGAAACTCCTGACGTATTCGCATAGAAATCTATTTTCCTCCCTCAATCGCTTACATTTTGCCTTTGATTTTAGCAACTTCTCCTTCATGGCTAAGGAGGAATCTTCAAAATCCCCCACAACTTGACCGGTGGAAGCATGGCCAAGATCAACTTGTCGGATGACGTAATCCTCTGGCCTAATCTCACTCCTATCTTTATCCACTGCAGGTTCAACGATGTGCAAAGTCCGGGATCCAGATTCTTCCCTGACTACCTTGGAAAACTTTCGGGGAGCCTTCCTTTCCGGTGGTTGATCCATCCTCTTCAATAATTCTTCTAACTCTTGAGCAGGATTGGTTCCTCCTTCCGCTTCATTCCCCAATCTGCCTACCAACCAATCTGGCGCGGGGATGGAATGGCTATGTTCGTCTGCATGCTCCTGTTCCTGAGATTCCTCTTCCATTTCACCAAGGATAGTCTCTGTGAAGCTATCTTGGTGAACTTCTTCCTAGTGCGGGGGACTTTATTGCCTCTGACTTCTTGGCTGGTGACGGCCTTGTGAAGCATTGATGCTGAGTATATCAAGCGCTGAAAGGCTCCCTGGAAGTGGGACTGCGGGATGTGGGAACATCTCCACCTCTCGTACGCTTGAAGAGCTAACCGGTGAATGCTCCCTTCCTGTCCTTGTTCTCTTTTGTGGAGGTTCCTCTTGCTGGGCTTCCTGTTGAACCTCGTGCGGGATTTCCGGTTGGATATCCTTCATCTTTGCTGCCCTTGGCCTCTTTGGGGCATTTTTTCCTTTGTCCATCCAGGATTCTCTTCCTGCCTGATCCTGTGAAGAGTCTTCAGTTGCCTCACTGTGGGAATCCAGATTTCCCATTAGCTGGTATGTTAGATGGACATTGTTTTCCACCAACCTTCTTGTCTTCCTGTCAATCCAGTGCTTAGTGAATTTAAGCACTGGTCTAGCTAAGATGTTCAAATCATCTACCTCAGGCTCTGACCAATCTGGCAATTGGATAGGTTGATCTTTTACTTTCTCGAATTCGGGTTGCGTCAAATCTGAATCTTCCTTTACTTGATCCGGTACCTGATGAATCTCACTTATTTTGATGGTGTCGAGGGGCAGTTTGGAGTGCATTCTTCTCCGGACCTCAAGGTCATCCTCGGCACTTGCCCAGTAATCCTCCAAGTGAAATCTGTGTATGAATTTGACACCGGCAACCTTCCTAATCTGACTGTAAGGATCATATTGGGCCCTGGATGTGTAGAATGGTAGGCGATAGGATGCCAATTCCCCTATCGCACTTTCAGCGGCCTCCAAACCTGGGCATATCTCCATGAAATTCCCCAAGACAATTGGAAATTCAATAGACTGCTTCTTCTTCTTCTGTAGCTGATCATAGGCAGTCAACTGCCTCATGAGCTCGAGCAATATTAGCTTATCTGACAGATATCTGGGCAATTTGTAAGACTGGAAGGAGAACCCTTGCATCCTGATGTAGGTGAATTTGGGGAATTGCAGGAACGCAGCGCCATACCTCTGGACCAAGGCACTTGCTTGTGGAGACAACCTCATGTGTAACTTATTTTGCATAAGTCGTGTTAGGTACATGGTGAAGGTGTCATTCGCCAACCTGTAAGAGCTAACATTGGAGAGATGTAGCTGAGGATAACACTCATGCACTTTTAACTGAGCTGGTCCGCAGCCCATGATTCCTCTTGCTGGCAGCCCATCGAATCCTCCCCTTCGTGCAAGCATATAGAATAGGTAGGAGCTCATTAAAAAAGGACTGAGACCTTTTCTCTTTCAGGTTCTTCAATTGTTCATGCAAGTAGTGACTGATCAATCTAGCCCAGTCGATCAGTGTATTTGTATTCATGATCTCGCCTATGTAGAAGAACATCCAAGGCTCGAAGTTCACTGAGTGTGGGCATCCCAGTACTCTGCTCAGCATCTTTATCATGTCCACATATTCCTGCTTGAACTCGAAGATTGTGAGAGTTCTAGGCATCTTGGAAGTGTGCACTCTAGGATTCAGCAACCACTGCTTGTTGATCAAATCAGTGCACCTGGCGGGGCCTGCTTCATATACTGCTTGAGCTCTGTTGTTGGTCTTGTACGTCATGGAATAATGTGAAGGGATTCCGAAGGCTTCACCAATTGACTCTGGAGTCAACGTTGCCAATAACTTGCCATTTGGCGTTGAGATTGTTTTCCGCTCCAGATTGTAATGTGCTGCACATTCCAAGACCAAATCTGGGCATTGAATAGCGGGAGGAAAGCTAGCAGTTGCAACTATTCCACTTCTCACAATTTTGACAGCTGTCGGGGATGGATTGTGTCCTGCTGTTCCAAACATTCGTATCTTGAATGCAGCCTAGTTGAATGTGCCAAGGTTAGTATCGCTGATTTCTTCCCATCTTGAATTCAACCGAGAATGAGGAAGAAAACCCCTCATCTCTGCTTTGATCAATCCCTGCCTGGAGATAGTAGCTGCCTTGCTAGGTTCTGCCATCTTGGGAGTACTTCGAAATGATGAAAATAGAGACTAAGTATGAATACTCTTCACTCCTCCACTTCTTCTTTCCTGAATCTTGCACGTGAGAAATGAAATGCCATTCTCAACTTATATAGAATTCATACGAGGCATTAATTAGTAACTGCATTCATGACGCGTCATACTTTCCTCAATTACTACGCCATGCAAAGGCAGTTTCCCATGCGCGTGAGTTCAAATTTAGAATTTTCCCTAAATGCTCCAAGTCATGCATCATACTTGGAAGATTCTTTTTGCCAACTCGCTGATTTCATTCTTTCCAATTTTGGAGGGAGATTGAAGGATTTTCTCAGGATTTGCTTAACTTGTCATCTCTTGCTTTCGAAGGAATTTTCATGCCATTTTTCCACATCCCTATTTTTTAAAGATCTTCCTAAAATTTAGGAGTCAGGTTCATTGGATGGGGAATTTCATCCCGATTCCGAATCTATGAAATTTTCCACGCTTGGTCGGGGTTCGGTGTCTAAAAATAGCATATTCGAAAATTCGCTTGAGGGGAAATTTGCTTTTTTTTACTCTTCCTTGGCTTCTTGGATTCCATGCCTTAGGTGAAATTTTAAATTTTCCAGACTTGGGCGCATTTTAGCCCTGTCCATGGATACATGGAATTTTCCTCCTGTGAATGCATTTTTGATTTTGACACCCCAGCCCAGACTTGGGCGCATTTTCAACATGTCCATGGATACATGGAATTTCCCACTTGTGAATGCATCGGTTTTGGCGCCTGTTGACGTGTATTTTGTACACAATCATACACAGAATAAAATACCCAAAGGCATCTTATCCTCTCTTGAATAAAGTCTCTAACTGCTGAAGATATCGCAAGAAGGATCAGTTAGGGTGACTCCAATGTTCTTTTAAGTAGGGTCTCTACGTGTGGATAAGCACCAGTGGTCGTTGTGATTGCTGTGTCATCAAGGGGCCTTATGTTTCCGAAGTAAGAATTTCCTAAACTAAACAAATTCTTAAAAAGATCAAAAGAGTAGGGCTTACAAGAGATCTAGTCTAATCTAACCCTAAGAATGACTCAATGTGGACAAGACTTGGCAAGATTCTACCAACTTCAATATTGCCATAAAATAACAACTCAATTGAAATTGATGTGATCTTCTAAGGTAACAAATGATTTTCAATTCATCAAAGATCAAGGACACTACCACAAAGGCACATATCCAAGATACAACAATGATTGAAGGTTTAAATGATTTAAGTTTCTCCAGTTGACCACGCAAGGCGTTCCTACAATCAGCAAGAAGCTAGTGGTTTGGAAAGTGAATCTCACCAAAGATCAAATCCAACACTTCGTCCTTCAAACTAAAAAACTACCTTGATTGAGAATGATTCAAGAAAGTGAACAACCATGAAGATAACCACAAGAATTGCAATAAAACACCATAACTTCAATATTTTATTGATCTCAAAGCCATCATGAACAACAATTGTTTGAAATTCCTTCTTCAAAGCTCAATCTTGCTACAAATCAAATTGCTAATCTCTAATATCTCTCTAATTCTCTAATATATAATCAATACGAAAATGAAAAGGAGTGAGGGTATAAATAACATCCTCAATTACAATGAACGGTCCAGATCAAAAAGAAGATCAATGGCCAAGATTATGACACTTAAACCCTAATTAGGGTTTATTACAAATAGCCCCCTTTTTACTGAACAATATTAAATGCATAGCCAAATATTAAATTTGGCACAAAAATCTAGGAGACATAGACCAATGACAATTAAGGTGCCATGTCATCTATAACAACTTCTCATCTAGAATCTTATTCCCTTTCCAATGCTCCTTTTTAGCATATGCAATGAATCTAGATACGATTCCTTCGATCTTAGCAATTGGAATCTCGGGAAGATTCCTCATTCTTTCTTCCAAGTGGATGACCTGATCAAATGCCTTGAGAAGAGCAGCGTCCCATTCAGGTTCAAGTTCTTTGGTCTTCTCAATCAGGAGCATGGTAGCAAACATCTGGTCTCGTTGCTCATCTGTGATAACATTCGTATCTTTGCAAAAGATGACCTTAACTCTTTCTTCCAATTCCTGCAAATCCACATCTGTCTCAACTTCGATCCTCCTGCCAAGAATAGTACGTAGTACCTCAAACACTCTGTCCTGGATCGGGTGGATAACCTCCTCAACATGACTGCATCTAGTACTGATGTCCTCGAAGAGAACTTCCTTCATCTGGAGTAAGGTTGACCATTGAAGTAAACTATGAGGTCCTCCATCCATTATCTTTTCTTGTACTAGGACCTTCCTTGATGTTTGTCTGATTACTTGCAAGACAGGAATGATAACATCTTTAGTATGAGCAAAGGTAGCTACCGTTATCATCAAGTTGTGGATGATCTCAAGAACCTGGATAGCTCGGTGAATAGTCTGCATCATCCTTGTTGCAAATTCCATGGCAACTGTATGAGACTTGTCAATCCAAGAGCTCACAAGCTGGACCAAACTTCTGACTCTCTCTGCCTCACCAATTGATTGAAGGGGAAGTGCCTGCATAGGTGATACTGCTGGATCCTGACGTCCCAAAGGTTGATTGAGATGGCTGAAATATGTTCTCCATGCACCGACCTCTCTCTCAAGCTTTCTATTTTTCTCCATTTCTTCCCTAAGCTTGTCTTTCAATGCCTCAAATGAATCGGTGGCCTCATCTAGTGTCTGCTCGGCTGTGAGTGGACCAAGCTCAAATGTCTCTACATCATATTCTTCTGCGAGGATCTCACCTTCATACTTGTCCACGGCCGGTGTAGCTATCTGCAATTTCCTGGATCCAGTCTCATCTCTGATCATCTTGGACATCTTAGTAGCCTTCCTCTTCTCTATCACTTCCTAGGAATTTCCAACAAGGCTCTCTAAATCAATTACATTGTCTTCATCTTCGATCACAATCACCCTTGTTAGTCTTTCCTTTAACCAATCTGGGATGGCAGATCTTGTTTCTTTAACCTGTATCTCCTTAGGCAATGTTTCTTCTTCTCTGGGAGGAGATGTTACTTCATTATCTTCTTTATCTTCATGTAACTCATTAGCTTGGAGAGATCCACTTGGTGACCTTCGAGGAGCCTGTCCCTCTTTATCGTTTTGTACCATTGATTCCATAGACTCCTCTATCTCAAATGTCCTCTTTTCTTGTCGAGAAGATGTGCCGGATGAACGATCTCGGTTGGCCTCTTGCTTCTTCTTGGAGGATTCTCTTTTCTCAGGTCTCTCTTTTCTCTTCGAGCCTCTTGGATGGAGATTGCCTTCACTTGCGCTTCGAAGGTTGCCTTCGCTTGCATTTCTGGGATTAGGATTACCTTCGCTTACACTTGCTCCACCTTCAGCTGGTCTCTCCTCCAAGGTGAAAGTCATAGCTATGCCCTGCTCTCTCAACTTCTGATGCTGCACATCAACCCATCTGCGAGTACAAGACAAAACTGGAGCCATCAAAGCATCTAGGTCCACAATCTCGGGTTCATTCCAATCTAGCCTCACTGATTTGCTTTCTCGATCATAGGATGATTGGAGATGTCTGCCACTGTCCTGAGCTTGGTCGGCCACTCTGTAAATCTTGCATTTCCTGATAAAATCCAAAGGCAATCTAGAATGCATCTTTCTTTTCACTTCAAGATCATCTAAGAGATTCATCACAAAGTCCTCTATCTGATACTCATGCCTGTATTTTCTACCGACTGTCTCCTCTATATACCCATTATGGATCAAAGCTTTCTCTCAAGGCAAAGAATGAAAATGAATATAAAGCTAACTCCTTCTCTGCGTCATCCATGGCTAGAGCATTAGGACATACCTCAATTAAATTCCCCAATATGATAGGCACAAGAACTCCATTTCCATGTCTGTGTCTGAATGCCTTCGCATAAGCTGCCAATTGTCTAGTTACCTCAAGTAACACTATTCGGTCTGTTGGATATCTTGGCAACATGTACGGAGGTGAAGGACATCCATGAACTCTAATATATGTAAATTTCGGAAATTGGATAAACCAAGCACCGTACCTCTTTACTAGCTCTTGTGCATCCTGTGATAGCCTATTGTGAATTCCTCCTTGCAACGTCCTTGTGATGTTCATTGTGAAGGTATCATTGACTAACTTGTAGTTACTTCCTGGTGGATGATGCAAGTGAACATAGGAATCACAAACTCTGACCTCGCCGGGTCCTCTTCCAATCACTCCTCTGTGAGGTAGTCCTGCGTACTCAAAGCTCCTGATCAAGGCATATATGACGTATGAACTCATGTGCAAGGACTTGGTAGCCTTCAGTCTCCTTAACTGTACGTCCAAGCAATGGCTAATCATTCTAGCCCAATGAATTGTTCCTTTTCCCTGAACTATCACTTGGATGAAGTAGAACATCCACTTCTCAAAATAGAAGGCTTGAGGAGCTCCTGTGACTCAATTGAGCAGTGTTATCAAATCTCTGTACTCCTCCTGGAAGTCAATCCTATGTGGTGTATTTGGAATCTTGCTCAGGCGAGGACAACTCTTGAGTAACCAGTTCTTATTGATGATGCTTAGGCAAGCGTCTGGATCATCTTCGTACATGGACTTGGCTCCTTCTATGCTTTTGTAGACCATATCTTTGTGCTCCGGAAGATGGAAAGCCTCACTTATAGCTTCCTCTGAAAGATAAGCTAAAGTGTTTCCCTCCTTGGACACGATCGTTCTTGACTGTGGATCATAGTGGCGAGCACACTCGATCATCAACTCATGGCACTGGATTGCTGGAGGGAAGCCGACCGCCTTAATGATGCCACTTTCAATTATCCTCCTGGCGACAGGTGATGGCTTGCCAATGTAAGGGACCTCTCGAAACTTCTTCGTACTGAAGTTTCCCAAGTTGGTATCTCCAATTTTGCTCCACTTAGACACAATCTTGGTCTCCAATTCTTCGTTCTTTTGATCTTCCTTCATGAGAGCTGGGCGACTGGTGGATGCTCCCGCCTTCGGGGTCGCCAGTGTAACACCTACACAACATTTCATAATAAGAAATAGATTTTGCAATGTATAACTATAGATTAAAGATTAAATTTAGGAAACTTCATGATAAGTCTTTGAGTTATCATTTCCTAAATACGATTGAGCTACTGAAATTTCAAAATTTCAAAATTCAAAATTTCAAGATTAAGACCATGATGATCAACATTCAAAATTTAGACAAAAGAAGACCTCGCCATACCTTGCTTGAGAACTAACTCTAAAAAATGCAAAATAAGGCAATTCGCCTAGGCAAAAATCGAAATTTGAAGTTTTCAATGTGATCTTCCTCTAGCAAAGGCGCCTTCCTTATCAACTTCGCCAACTTTTGAGGTCTTCAACGTCTTGATGGCAAATTCGCTCCACTTCAAACCAGGTTCGCACTCCCTTTGATGATATTTCGCACTTTCTCCTTGTCTTCTTGATGGAATTCGCACCTTGTAATTGTCTTCTCCAAATCGCATGCAAAGGATGATTGAATGATGTTTTAAAATGTCATATCACACCCTCTTTATATAAGCGCTTACCTCCTTAATCCCCCATAGGCCGACTTTTAAAAATAGGCAAATAAAAAAAAAAAATGGAGGCCGACTTTTGTAATATATAAAAATAAAACCCAAGCGCACTCCCTTTTTTATTTAAATTAATTAATTAATTAATTTAATGCCTTCGTATTTTAATAGTTTCGATTTTTTAAAGGCAAAATTAATTAATTAAATGCCTTGTACGCCATTTTTAAATGCTAATTTTAATTAAATATTTCAAATTTTTTATCGAACTTTAGCATTTAATATAATTTGAAAATAATGTTAGCGCCAAAACATGGGAGATGTAAGGGGTACAAACCACATCGCTCTGGTCCCTGGGAGAGGGACAGGAGCGATTTAGCATTTTGCTCTTGAATTTCTCGCCTTTTACGTTCAAAACCACTTCCTCTACGTTGAAACTGGCATCTTTATTGGGAATCTTGAATTTGATCGACTCAATGTTGTAGATGAATGCCTCTTAAGATCATTATCGCCCTGGTCTCTTGGTGAGGGACAGGAGCGAACTTTGCATTTCTTCCTTGGCTTTAGTCTTCTAAGTTGCCAAATTGATTCGTGAGGTAGGCAATGATCCCCTTGTTTGTTTCACACACGCCAAACTTCTTCTTTACAAAGCAAACTTGTCATTCAAGTGGTCTTCGCCCTGGTCCTTGACTGAAGGACAGGAGCGAATTTTGAATTCTAGCTCAAATTTGTCATCTTTTAACCTTAACTCCTTGTTCGTTACCTTTCAAATGACATTTTCAACCTTGTGATCTTTTGGAAAGAATGATTGATTTTATGAATATCGCCCTGGTCCTTGACTGAAGGACAAGAGCGAACTTGCCTCTTTGCTCAAGTTGGTCACCTTTCGACGTTTGGTTCCTTGCTTATCATCTTCTCAAAGACACTTTCGACCTTGTGCGACCTCGCCTTGACGTAGTTTTTTGAAGGAAATGACTAGTTTAATGAATATCGCCCTGGTCCTTGACTGAAGGACAGGAGCGAACTTTAGTCTATGGTGCAAATCCTCCATTATATTGATATCCAATTGTCTTCAAGGCATAAAATGGTGCCCTTTATTCCTTCTTGAACGTTTGAAACGAACGTGGCCTTCAAAGTTTAAGCATATTTGACTATTTCGCTCTGGTCCCTTGGAGAGGGACAGGAGCGAACTTGGGCATTTCCATCACCTTTTGCGGTCCTTGCAACTTCATTCCTCTTCAAGGCGTTCCAAACATCACTGCCCCCTTGTACCTTGGCTTGGAGTGGTTTAAACTTGGAGGAGAATATCACATAGCCTTGATTTCGCCCTCGTCCCTGGGAGAGGGACAGGAGCGAACTTTCACTCATAAGCTCATTCGTGCTTTGCCAACGTTTAAAACTATCTTCAATAGATCCGCCGTGCTCCCCTTCACTCATCCTTGACATGGAATTTGCTTCATCTTGGCGAGAAACTTGTCTAAGGAAGAAATCGCTCTGGTCCCTGGGAGAGGGACAGGAGCGCCTAGGACAATATGGGCTTCACATGGTGTTTTGCAACCTTCAAATTATCTTCAATGGATTCGTTATGCCGCCTTTGCTTGCCTCAAACTTAACACTCACTTGATGTTTTCCCAAAACTTGTCTTATAAGGAAAATCGCTCTGGTCCCTGAGAGAGGGATGGGAGCTATCACTAAAATTCGCCCTGGTCCCTGGCAGAGGGACAGGAGCGATTTTGCTTCTAGGGTCAATTTTCCTCATGATGGCACTTTCAAGTTATATTCAACTGATAAAATGTACCTCCTTTGTTCTTCTCAAATCGTGAAATCGTCCAAATCTTTCAAGGACAAGGCAATTTTGGATTTTAAGCTCCGGTCCTTTAGTGAGGGACAGGAGCGATTTGTCTTCAAACTTCAAAAATTTGCCATTTTCGAATTTCAAAATCCTCAAAACTTTCAATTTACGCTCAACTGCATCTCCTGGCGACCGTGCATAAGACAAATGAAACAAATTAATAACCAAGATGCATAAAAAATATCATTTTCGCCCTGGTCCCTGACTGAGGGACAGGAGCGATTTTGCTTCCATAGGTCAAAATATCATGATTTTAAGACTTCAGTCACTTCACAAGGCAAAAATAAGTTGTTTCCAATGCTTGGGATCAATTATCAAAATTTTCAAAATTTGGTCAAAAATCACCCGGACAAAAGTTCACAATTCATCATTAACACTTAGGCAAAATTTGGACTTGCATTCAAAATTCTGACTGAACCTAGACAAACTCACTTGACCTCTGACGAATTCACCTCATTTCAAAATTGCATCTTACGGGAGGAAGCTCAAAAATTCAAAATGGACTGGACACTGGCTTAAAAAAATCAAAACGGAAACCCTAAGGCTTAACCCTAGTCCAGATGACTGACTCACTAACCCAAAACCCTAAAAAACAGAGAGAAAGACAAGCAAAACCGAGCAAAAAGAGGGGGTCCCCATTTTAATGGGGCGATGTGTGAAATGGTCACAACAGCGCCCCAGCCCAGACTTGGGCGCATTTTCAACATGTCCATGGATACGTGGAATTTTCCACTTGTGAATGCATCTTTGGTTTTGGCGCCCCAGCCCAAACTTGGGCGCATTTTCAACATGTCCATGGATACATGGAATTTTCCTCCTGTGAATGCATTTTTGATTTTGGCGCCCCATCCCAGACTTGGGCGCATTTTCAACATGTCCATGGATACGTGGAATTTTCCACTTGTGAATGCATCTTTGGTTTTGGCGCCCCAACCCAGACTTGGGCGCATTTTCAACATGTCCATGGATACGTGGAATTTTCCACTTGTGAATGCATCTTTGGTTTTGGCGCCCCAGCCCAGACTTGGGCGCATTTTCAACATGTCCATGGATACATGGAATTTTCCTCCTGTGAATGCATTTTTGATTTTGGCGCCCCAGCCCAGTCTTGGGCGCATTTTAGCCTTGTCCATGGACTGGTGGAATTTTTCCACTTGTGAATGGCTTTCTCAATTCAGACTTTAGAATATTTAGACCTCTTGTGCTTTTGAAGTGTTTTCCTGAGCTGTCCATTTTAGGCATGGATTTCCAGCACTTGACCCTATTTCTGGCTATCTTTGTCTACTATCTGACTTTTTGGAATTAGAAATGTCTGCGAACGCCTGTTCCTTGTCGCCTCGTCTGACTGACCCTGCCAGTACTGACTTTCCAAAAATAGAAACTTTCCAGGTGTCAGCATTAGATCCCCGAACAGGGTGCAATAATGACTTACTATAAATAGAAACTTACTAAAAATAGAAATTACTAAAAATAGTAAGTTTGATTTTTGGCAAAATGGTGACATTCCGGGACTCGAAAAAATCCCTAAAAAATAGGGACTTTCTAAAAATAGAAAGTTGCTTTGTTTGGGCTCAAATTTCATTGGGAGGTCCCTCGAAAGGTCTTGATTCCAGTCGTATGCTTAGTTTTCCCGAAACCCTAACAGAAACCCCTAAAATCTAGGACAAAAGGCAAAACCCTAGAAAAAGGACAAAATAGGCCCTAGACTTCATAGAAATCGCTCGACAGAGAAGCAGACTAATTCTAATTGACCCCGGAACATCCGCAAAGCGGAGAGATTGAAGAGACTGCTACCAACACACACAAAAACCAAGGCCAAACGACCAAAAGGGCCTAAAAGCTAGGGGGGTCCCTATCTGGGATGGGGTGATGTGTGATTAGGTCACAACATGTCCCAAACATCATTTTTCAAGATGGATAGGTGCTCTTCCTTCATGGAATCTTTCCATGTTTGACTTTTGAGGGCTTCACTAACACTTCCAGGTTCTGAGTTTAGGATTTCATTCATCAGTGCATCATAAGTTAGTTTCTGAGGCCTCTTGCTTTCTTTGAATGTACAATCAGATGCCGCGAAGCTTCTTGCTTCCTCTACTATTTTCCTAGCCCAGAGTGATTGTTTCTTTTTGTTGATATTTGGATTTTCTTCTTGATACTCCCTCTGAATTTCAGCGTCAGGTGGGTTATCATAAGAAGTGTCTCTAGGAGCTTCCATCTGAACTTCAGGGAAGTAACATGTTTCCTCGTTTGAGGGAGGATTTTGTATTTCCAACTCATCATAATTCTTTGCCCTTTTGAAGGCAATATCCTCCTCAAATATTACATCCCGACTTAGCTCTATTTGTCTCTGTCCAGGAATGTGGATTCTGTAAGCCTTTGTAGTCTCATTGTATCCCACAAAAATACCTTTCTTTCCGAAAGGCTCCAATTTTGTTATCTCTCTTTTGGAACATGAATATATACAGGACAACCAAATATCCTTAAATGACTTATGTCTAGTTTCCGGCTTGTAAATGTCTCCTCTGGAGTTCTGTTGTTAAGATGAGAATGTGGACATCTGTTTTGGATATAAATTGCTGTTCGAGATGCTTTTGCCCAGAATGAGGTATCTAAGTTCTGATCGAACATCATTGATTTTGCAGCTTCCACAATAGCTCTATTTTTCCTCTCAGCTACTCCGTTTTGTTGGGGATTATAAGGTACTGTAAACTCCCTCTTAATCCCTGTGATTGCACAAAACTCTTTAAACAATTCTAAAGTATATTCTCTCCCATTATCTGTTCTCAAAGTCTTGATTTTCTTCCCGGATGAGTTTTTTGTCAAGGCTTTGAATTCTTTGAATCTATTTAGAATTTCTTCAGATTCTTTGTACTTTAAGAAATAGATCCAAGTCTTCCTTGAAAAATCATCCACAAAAATCACATAGTATAAGGCTCCACCTATGGAGGGTTTGGACATAGGTCCACACAAGTCTGAGTGGATTAGCTCCAATGTATCTTTGGTTTTGCTTGAGCTATTTTGAAAAGAACTTTTGGTGTTCTTTCATAGAGCACATCCTTTGCAGGTCCCATAGTGCGAGAGGTTTAACTTAGGTAATCCTGTTACCATCTTGTCTAAAGAGTTTAGAGCACGGAAATGTAAATGCCCTAATCTTCTATGCCAAATTTCACTCAAGTCTGTAGTTTCATGAACAAGGGCTTGTTTAGGTTCAGTGCATAATTTGTAAAGATATCCATGCCTCTTTCCTATAACTTGAGCTTTCTTGAATGTAGATGTTTTAGGCCATGCCAAGACTTTTCCATCCATGAAGGTGACCCTATAGCCATTATCCTCAAGGGCAGAAATGGATATCAGGTTCCTTTTGATTTCTGGTACATATAGTACATCCTTCAACTGAATAGTTATTCCTGATTCTAACTTGATTGTACAGGACCCCACTCCTTTCACTAGATGTGCAGAATCATCTCCAATGGTAACTTTCTCATCAGTTTCTTCCACCATATCTTTCATGTTTTCTCGATATCCGGTGATATGTCGGGATGATCCACTATCAATCACCTAGGTGTAGGATTTGTTGGAAACTTGATTTGAAAGTGTTGTGTAGAATGTGAGCATTTCAGATTCCTCTTGAGAGTATGTTTTTCCAACCTTGGCATATGTTGCTTGCTTCTTTGTTCGATCTGGACAATTAGCAGCATAGTGTCCATATTGGTCACATCGGAAGCATTGAATTTGAGAGACATCTTTTCTTGGTTTGCCTTTTCCATTAAATTTTCTCTTCCTCTTGAAATTCTTCTTCTTTTCCTTCTTCTTAGAGTTGGAATTAGTGTTAAGAACATGAATATCCTCATCTAAACCCGTTTGTTTGCTCCCTTTGGTGAGTAGTCTAGTTTCTTCTAGAAGACAGTCAGATCTTAGTTTGTCTAAGTTAGGAAGTTCAGGTCTTGCACTTATACCTTGCACAAAAGGTTCCCATGAGTTAGGTAATCCACTTAAGGCAGTGTAGGTTAATTCCTTTTCATCAATTTTGCATCCAACTGAAGATAGTGGATCTTGAAGTGCTATTATCCTCATGAAGTAAGCATTTATAGTTTCATCTTTATTCATGCTTATGTTGTTTATTTGCCTCTTGAGTGCGAGTGTCCTGCCGGTATTATTAATTTCAAATGCATTTTCAAGTGATTTCATCATGAGATGTGCAGTTTCTTGTCTTGCTAGGATTGGAACAATGTGATCTCGAACAACATCTATGATCAATCTCATGGCCTTCTCATTGTTTTCTATCCAATGAGATTTTTTCGGTTCATCTTTAGGTTCGGTGATTTCATTGTATACATGAGTATACTTTGTTCTCCTTTAGCAACATAGTGATTCTTAGCTTCCATGATGAAAAGTTATTTGCTCCATCTAATCGATCCTTGAATCTGATCGTGCTTGCCATGTTTGACGAAGGAATTTGATTAGTCTTCAAACTATGTGATCTTTAGTTACTCAAGTTCAATTTAGGATCAGTTTATAACTTGGCTCTGATACCATGTTGAGACATCGACCAGCTAGGACTCGAATCTAGGACCTTCCATACGCTGCTGGAGTGCTCTACCACTGAGCTACTGGACCCTCTTGGACCAGTCCATCATCGGTCTGGGTGTGGCTTATTTACAACACCAACACCCCCCCTTAAGCCACACCTCTCGTGTGCTTGGGGCTCCTAGCCTGGACCTGGCTTTGATACCATGTTAATGCAAATTGAACTTAATAAAGATATAGATAAATGTTAACTAAATCAAATTCTGTCTTGTATATGCAGATAGGTATACAGTAATGTCTGATATGAAGATTAATTCACTAATCGTGAATGCCCAACACTTAAAATATATATTCAATCTATAGTATAAACTGCCCTTAATATGATGTCAATCTGCGATATAGAATGCCTTGGATATTGTTATCAATCAGCAATATTGAATGAATATTCGAGTCGCTGGGATTATCTCTGCTGAAGAATGCAAGTCATTTATAGATTTCAATTATTGCATTCTTCCATCGAATGAGGCTATATATGAATTGTAAAACCGATCCGTGATCGGTTGTGTCTCTTCAATGTCAAATGGTAGGTCTGAATAACCCGATTCATATGAATCCGATTAGTTAGTAAGTACTGTTGATGTGTCTAAAATCGTTGAACTTGTGGCTTCATCTGGCCAACGTAGAATAGAATGTACTCGCTGAGTGTCCTATCCTCTCTTGAGATAAGGAAATCCCTAATGCTGGTTTTGTTGATCAAAGGGGATGACCTCAAGGTTTTGATTGTTAGGTCTTGACTGCGGGATTACTCAGTGATTGATGTGTTTTGTTGGAAACATAAGGGGACTTACGGTGAAATGGATAATTGCTAGATGAGTTCCCTAAAATTCTAACGGTCTCGTTATCGATTGGTTTCAGTTAGATGATACTATTTCAACTGGACTGCGGATTCTTCTTGGTAAAAAAAAAGGGAAAAAAGAGGGATAGGGAAAAGAGATACAGGAAATCTAATTATTTAACTAAGATAACATATTCAAGAAAAACAGACAGACACCTCCAAATAACCAGATTAAACACTATCAGCTATTTAAGCACAATATTTGTATGAATCTAGTGCGATCTTCGAGGAAAATAGAGTTTTCATGCTATTAAACACAATTTCAGAATTTTAACATTCATTCACTAAGTGTTCAATAACCGAACTAAGCATGTGAGAGGGTTCAGATTAACCATGCAAGAGGAATGACAGTCAGTCAATCCCTAATGGTATGAACAGCGAGGATTCTATCAGATGTTTTTCTAGAAAATGCTACAGAGAAATGAAAGAAACATAACAAAATAATTCAAATGGTGAAGAAGGAGACCATGCACTCACAATGAAATAGAAACATGCTTAACTTTGCATTAAATCCTGTGTAAATTTCGCTAGAGCTTTAGCAACAATTCATGAACTTCTTACAAAATGAGGGAAAACCAGTCCCCTTTAAATAGGCTTCCAAAAACAGATGAATGGTCAAGATCTAAACTAAACAAGTGGTCCAGATTCATCCTTACAAAAGGTACCCATACCCATAAATGGAAGGCAAATATCAACAACTACCCCAAAGGGAGCAATAACTACCCAAAAAGGTAATTAAATAAAAGCTATCCATAATAATTCAAAAAGTGCCCATGCACAAAGTTTTAAAGTTTACAGTTGACTTGGAAGTCAAATATGAACTTTGGCCAAAAAGTGACCTTTTCAAATTTGAAAGAAAAAAGCACTTTAAGAAAGCACTTTTTCTTTTCCAGCTGTAGATTCCTCGGTGATGAATTCGACGTCGTCGTGCAGGTACTCTCCCCAGATATCCCGATCGGCTGCACGCTCTACCCGAACGTAGTCCTGAAATCTCAGGCATAACTTGAATAATTCAGTCGTCGGTAGCATAGGTGGATTGAACATTTTGTAATGGATACCCTGTAGGAGGCTATCCAAGTTCTCCAGCTCCTCTCTCCAGTATGACTTGTGATTTTCAAAACATGATATGTCTGCTTGAAGCCCAACAGCAAAATCTAGATCCTCTGCGGAGTAAGTGACCCTGGGATTAAGCCTGTCCTCCCACTGTGGTTGCACTTCACTATCCTCCATACTATTTTTCCAACCGAGAACCATGGATTTGAGGATCCTTTCACCAAGATCCTTCACATTTGATAAAGTGTCATCGCACTTATCATGCATCTTATTGATATTATCCCTCATGTCATCCTTCATGCTGAGGGTCCAATACCACTCTTTGAAGGTATTGACACTATAAGGATTTAGGATAGTATCAATAGCAGGGATCTGAGAGTAGGTCCAAAATAGAGCCCTAATAAGGGGCAATGCCCTGGCAATCGCCTCATGAGAGTTATAGCATTCTTTCTTCATCTTACACATTTTGATAATAATGGCTTCCCTATGGCCATTTCGCGCAGATCCTTGAAGATTTGCTCTTTTTCTTTAATGCTTCGCATCCATTCCTTGACGGCCTTGGCGGTATCTCGTACTCACTCAAATTCTGTGGTGGTCCTTTGCGCCAATGCTGTAGGGGGAATATGGGACTCGGGGGCATTATGCAACGGTCTCAGGAGTTGGTCAATATATCCCTCGGCTTGCTCAGCATGAACTCGATACATGTCCTTTTCAGCTGTTATCTCTACGAGTTGTCTGAGCACGTTTTGCACGGAGTCTTTGAATTCCTCCCTTTCCTCCTCCTTAGTGGCTCGTCCGATGGGGACAATTGTGATGCTATAATCAGCTAGTGTAATTTGATCTGCTAGCTTGTCGACACGCGGGGTGGCGATATGAAGGGTACGGTTCTTTTGCTCATCATGGGTTATCCGGGAATATGCCTTAGGCTTTTTCTTTCCCTTGGCCTTGGCTTGGTCTATGCGCGAGAAGATGTCCTCCAAGTCAATGGGTGGCTTGATGGCTGCCTTACGCTGAGCTCGAGCAATTAACCAATCTTGAGGTACAGTCTGGGCTGATGCTATGGTTAAATTGGCACTCTGTTCTTTAATGTTTTCAGCTGGCTCATTGCATATTTGCAGTTGCTCGGTTAATGGAGGAGTGGAGGAAGTGTCAAGTTCCTTGCTCGTAGCCGAATTCTCTCCCACTTCACTGAACAATTGTTTAGTATTTTCATGTGATGGTTGCTCTTCCGTCCTTTCAGGCTCGCGGGTCTCATCTGTCCTTTGCTCTCCTTCAACAGTGGAGTCATCTTTGGTAGTATTATGCAGCTGCAATTCATGGCGGCTCTGCTGGGTGGGTTCATGTATCTCCAGCCCATGAATGGATGGAATCACTCCTTCCTCCACTCGATTATCAGGTTCGGTGGGTTCAATGGCTCTTACCTCGATATCTAGCCTGTCTTGTTCAGGAGGATCATCAGCTCCGAATGCGTCAATATCGCTCTGGGAAGGTGGAGCAGGTATATAATCTAGTTCTACTACATCATCAGATGAACTATGGTCTTTTGATGATGAAGTGACCTTTGGTCTCCTAATAGGGATCTTTTCCCTTCTTGTTCTTTTAGATGTCCGGGTTCCTCTGCTGGCTTTATCCTTCTTCCTTTTTTCAGGCTTTTCAACCTCTTCCTTTGGTGCTCTGGATGTTCCCTCATCTTCGGAGGACTGAGAATCAAGGCTACCCATCATTTGGTAGGTGAATTGGACTCCCTCATGAATTAGTCGCTCAATTTGCTGGTGCAACCACTGGTCAGTGTATCTTCCTGGGGCTGCCATAACCGCCTCAAAATCAGTGATTGGATCCTGCGACCAATCGATGCCTGGCAAAAGGTGTCTTATTGCCTCAAATTCCCGGACTTGTAGGCAATTTCCTGAATTTGTTAGTTGATCTGGGACCCGACGGTATTCATAGAGTCGCATTTGCTGCACATTCAGCCTTGAATATTCGCGTCGTCAAACTTCATAGTCATCAGAGCAGTTCTTTCAATAATCTTCAACTGATTCCTTTGCTCTGTATCGCCTGCCATAGGCTCTTTTTGCCAGATTGTCGTGATCAAAGCATTTCCTTGGAAAATGCTCTTATAGGCCATAGGAGGCTAGTTTTGCAAGGGACTCCTCTGCTTGAGCTGGGTTCTTCAGATGGACATCAAGGTTACCTATAACCATAGGGAAGGCGAATCCGGATTGCTTCCTGTCTCCGAGTGAACTGTTCGCCGGACGTGACTGCCTTGCGACTTCCAGGAGAACTATTTTGTCGGTTGGGTATCGCGGAAGTCGGAAAGGAGCACCCTCAAAGCCAGCTATCTGGATGTAGGAGAACCTTGGGAACTGGATGAACGAGGCACCATACCTTTGTACTAGAATAGTAGCTTGCTCTGAGAGCCTTATGTGTAGTCCTCCTTGCATCAGCTTGACCAGGCGCATTGTGAAGGCGTCATTGATGCGCTCATACTGACCAACTGCATAGGCAGGGCTATTCTTTTCCCTTTGAGCTATGTCTTGATAGTGTAGTTGTGGATAACAATCATATACCTTTACCTGATTGGGTCCATTCCCAATCTCACCCTTCATGATTAAACCCGACAGTGGTTGGTTTCTGGTGAACATGTAGACCAAATAGGACGTCATAGTAAAGTACTTTTTCACCTCAAGTTCGATCAGTTGGGTATGAATGTTGTCACTTATGATCTGGGCCCAGTCGAACTTGGACTTCCCAGCGAAGACTTGTTTTGTGAAGTAGAACATCCATTCTTCAAAGTAGTTGGATTGGGGGAGTCCCATAATCCTGCTGAGCAATGTGACCATGTCTCCGTGCTCGTTGTGAAAGTCGCTTCTAGGGGTCTTTTTCCCAATCCTGACGCTTGGAGGTCTTCTCTCCTTGTACCACTCCTCATTTATCAGTGTTCTGCATTTGTCAGGGTTCATATCATATGCCACCTGTGCTCCATCTATAGTTGTTGCTATGGGGTTGTTTGGGAGGGGAATATTAAATGCGTCGCCAATGGCCTCAGGAGTGAAGTCAGCAAGGACCATATTCTCAAGGAGCACCAATCTGGAGTTTGGTTGGTAATGCCGGGCAGCCTCTACTACTAGCTCATAGTTTTGCACTGACGGGGGAAATCCTGTTGCTTGGGCGATTCCACTTTCCATCATCCGCCTAGGCCTGCCATAGGCATTAGGGGAGAAAACTCGGTCCTTGAAATCTTGAATATCAATATGCCCTAGGTCAGTATCACCTACATTTTCCCAGACACTCTGAACTTTTGATTCCCTTAGTCCTCCTCTCTGATATTGATACTTCATCTTTTCAACTCTGCGGGGGATATCTGACTTGGATGCTCGTGATGTCTCGGCTGCAGCAGGTGGCTTTGATGATTCTACCGCCGATTTAGGCATTTATCCTGCATAGCCGGACGTGGATTACGAGATGATATAAAGGAAACGAAGCGGGTTAGATAAAGTGATACGCCAGCATACAAAGATTAATTTGAAAACCGATTTTTAAAGAATAGCATGATACTTTAGCTAAAAAGCTTGATTGATTTAGACATGAATATTTATGAAGCTTTTTGACTACGAATTCATTCATTCGGCTGCGGTTCAAGGACTTAGACGATTTCGACTGCTAAATTTACACTTAGGCATTTTAGGATCAATTTTCAGAATGGATGAAGTTAGAAATTCCTAAGTCTGAAAATGCGTTTTCTGGCTGACTCCTAGGAACAAACTCGGATTTCAATTGCGTTGCCTGATGTCATATAAACGGGAAAAGATGCGTTTTTAAGACAATCAATTTAATTCATTTCACACACATCTATACGACTTTGCATATATTTTAAGCGATTTTAAGAGAGGCGAGGCAAACTTACCTAGCGAAATGAATGGCGTGAATCTGCAAAACCTGCCTTGCAAGAATGATTTCCTTTGGATTCGAAAAATGATGCCTCTTATGCCCTGCGATTCGAAAAGATAAATTCACAGCCTGCAAATTTGGAACGGTAGAGTTCTGCAATTTCGAATTTTCAACAGTTAATTCCCTATTTCAAATTTCGTGCCTAAGATTTGGAAAGAAGATGCAGTTTTAAACACTTAGACTTAGCAATTTAACCTTTTGGGGGGGGGGGGGGGTTTGCAATGTTTTCAAACTTACCTTTGTGTTCTCTTCTTTTGTGGCATCAAACTTGGGCATTTTGAAAAACCCTCTAAATCTTCAAACTTCTGTGATTTTCAATTGGCGATACAACTCTCCTTGCAAAGTTCAAACTTCTTACGCGAACTTCGACAGATGAGAAAGCGATGCAAGGTTTATAAATTTCGCGTGATCTTAACCCCACGCGAACTTCGGCAAATGAGGGGGTTTGTGAAAGCTTTGAAACTTCGCGATTTCCTTCACATTCGGGATTTTAGACGTGGTTGCCAGGTTTATGAACAAACTTATGGCGCGATTTCCCCTTGAACTTCGGAGTTTGGAGTCTCTTGGAAACTTTGTAAAAAAAATCGCAACTTCCTCCTGAATTAAAACTTCGGCATTTTTAAACTATTTGCAAACTTCGGCGCTTGGAGCCATTTTGCCAACTTTGGCATTTGGAGCCATTTTGCCAACTTCGGCGTTTGGAGCCATTTTGCCAACTTCGGCGTTTGAAGCCATTTTTCAAACTTTTAACTTTCTTTCTCTTATCCTCCGAAGTGCGAACCTCGGCAAATGAGAGGTTTTTGCAAACTTCGGACTTTTGAGTGCTTTGCAAGCTTTGACAACTTTTAACTTTTCACGCACCATTCCTCCAAATGTGAATTTCGGCGATTAGGTTGCTTTTGCCAACTTCGGACTTTGGAGGAGGATTGCCAACTTCGGCTTTTGGAGGAGGATTGTCAAGTTTATACTTTTTAAAACTTATCCCTTATATCGCGATTTCGGGGTTTTTACCCACTTTGCTAATTTCGGCACTTTAGATGCTTTGCAAACTTCGCACTTTTTACCTTATAATCCCATTTTCGGGGTTTTGACCCAATTTGCCAACTTCGGCACTTTAAAGTGCTTTGCAAACTTTCATTCTATTTCACTTATCGCTTGGAATGCGATTTTCGGGATTTTCATGTACTTTTCAAACTTTAAACTTTTACGCACTTTACCTCCAAAGTGCGAACTTCGGCAAATGAGAGGTTTTTGCAAACTTCGGACTTTTTACCTTATAATGCCATTTTCGGGGTTTTGACTCACTTTGCCAACTTCGGCGTTTTGGAGCATTTTTCAAACCTTTTAACCTTTCGCAATATTCTCCTCTTTCGTGATTTTAGGGCCTTGGAAGGAGTTTGAAAGTTTTAACTTTTTTGCATTTTGTCCTTATTACGCGAATTTCGGGGTTTAGGGAGGATTTGAAAACTTTTACTCCCTCTCGCAATTACCCTCTGATTGGCGAAAATCACTATTTTCATCCATTCTGTAAACTTTAAAACCTCATGTAATTTCCTCAGTGCGAATTTCAGGATTTGGAGGAGTTTTGTCAGTTTTTGATACTTTGCATTCTTTTACCTCTCCTATATCCCCTGGTGAAAATCGACACTTTGGGTCCTCATGCAAATTTCAGACGCTTTATCCCTTTACTTGGCGGATTTCGCTAGTTTCTATCATTCTATGCCTATCTCAGGCGATTTTACAAGTCTGAACGATCTCTTGGAATTTCAATTCCCGAAGGCTCAACTCACCCTGCGAATTCACAGGCTTTTGCTCACGACACCATCATCTCATGGACTGATTATGGGCACACTCAAAAGGACGCGAGACACCACGCGCGGAACTCAACAGGGTGGAGGCGAAAAGACCAAAAAAGAGGAAAGGAGGACCTTGTCGGCGACAGGGAGTGTGTGCAAGGCACAACAAGTACTAACTAACTATTAGTTTGTTAACAATACAAACATGGATCGAACGATAATTCAATCGCACCTCCAACACTTTAACATTTGATATATTGATTCATATATGTCTCAAGTTCATCTTAGATGAAGATATTAATTTGAGTTATATATCGGCATGGTCTGTGCTTCAGTTTAATCTGACCATAGCTACAATATCTTCAACAGTAACTAACCCTAAGTAGGGTTTCTTTGAATTATCTTGGCTGTTGATTTCAAATCAATCTTGGCCCTTCATTTGTAATAAGAGCTCTATATAAGGATCGCTCATTTCATTTGTAGCAAGAGACTTTTGTGAAATTGTTGTTGAGATACTGCCAAAATAAATACAAAGTCATTGAAGCTTGGTGAGCATATGTATTGTTTTGGATATTGTTGTGACCTAATCACACATCGCCCCATTGCAAATGGAGACCCCCTTTATTTTTTCTTTTTAGGGTAGTGTTTTGGTGTCTTAGGGTTTTGTCTCCAATCTCTAGCCTCTACGAATGAGTCAAGTTTTTCGAAATTTGGAGACCAAAATCAGTAAGAGGAAGGAATGGTCAAAAGAGCATTCTGATGCTACGAATGTGCTCAATCAGGTCAAGGGAGTAAAATCGCAATTTTCCGAGATCAATTTTGACAACTTCCTATTTTTAGGAAATTTGCTTTTTTCTGCTTTTTTTAAATTTAGTAAGTTTTGTTTTTGGCATTTTGGGGCCAATCCAAGAACCTGCTTTTTCGTTTTTCTTTTTTCCTAAAAATAGAAAGTTGCTTTTTGCTTTTTCTAGGGTCATGGGTAGTTCCAGAATCAGATGAAATGTCAGGTCAAGGGAGTTCATGGTTAGGTATGTTGATGAAAGATCACAAAAAGTGGCTAAGTAGGGAAGAAATTCTTTTTTCCAGATGAAGTCCATTTTAAACATGGAAGGATTTCCCTATCCTCACATGAAGTCCACCCATGGCATGAGGAAGAAATTCCTTATCTATTGGCAAAGTATGCCTTATGCTTTGGCAATTACTCAGGATAGCACCAAGTCCACTTTCGTAGTGAGTAAAATTCCTCAAGACCACATGAAGTCCGCCCTAGGATAGAGGAAATTTTTTTAAGTGCATACAAAGTCTGCCTAGGGAAAAGAAGGAAATTCCTTGGCTAGAAGTGAAGTCTGCTCCAAGGCATGTCGAAAAGTTCTCCAACCAAGCATGAAGTCTGCCCAAGGAAAATAAAAAAACTGGTTAAGTGTTGATACCTTGGGGAGAAAAATTCAGAAAATTTGGATGTGTGTTTTGGAGACTAGGAAAAATCTTTGAAGGCATGCTAAGTCTGCCTCCTTGGTAAGAAAAAACCTCAAACATGTGTGAAGTCTGCCCTAGCATGTGGACATTCCTAGATAGCATATGAAGTCCGCCCTATGAAGACATGGTAAAAATTTCCAATCAAGAGGAAAGTCCGCCTTGAATTGCATGGTAAAAATCCTTAAGTGCACACAAGTCCGCCCTTGCATTGGGAAGAATCCTTGAAACCACTCCAAGTCTGCCTAGCAAACATGAAAATTCTTAATGACAAATGCAAGTTCGCCCTAGGTGACTAAAATTTCCTTGAAAGCATGCAAAGTCTGCCCAAGGAAGATAGGAGGAGGAAAAAATCGCCTAAGTATTGAAGGAAAGATGATTAAAGCAAGTGTGAAAAGCAAGAGAAATCGCCTGAGTGTTGAAGGAAAGAGGATTAAAGCAAAAAGATAAAATCAAAAAGATATTCGCCTAAGTGTTGAAGAGGAAAGAGTTTGAAAATTTTGGCTAAGTGTTGGATTTGAAAAAACAAGATGAAGCTTCTAAAAGAAAGCAAAAAAGAGTTCACCATTGAGATCAACAAACAAAATAAAGAAAAAGGGAAGGTTTGATTTGATGCTCAAAACATGACTAGGTTCATTTCCAATAAAGCATTAAAACAAAAAAAAAAAATCAAAGCAAGGGTCCAACTTCTCTATAAACTGGAGCATTGGAATTCATTCAACTCACAAGTTGCTTCTCAAAGCTGAAAGTTGGAGCTCAAGAAAGAATTTCTTTCAAGTTTCAAGGCAAATTTCAAAGTGAATTATAGGTGCAAAACAATTCCTAAGGAGAATTCAGACATTGAAGGCAGATTTTTCAGAATTTTAGTCTCCATTGCATTTCAAGATTTCTTTCTTCAGTCTAAATTCCTAATTTTCCAGAACTTTTCATCTCAAATTCTTCGAATTTCATCTAGGAATCATGTTGCTTTTTTTCTTTTTATAGTTTTGAAGGCAGAAAATTTCGTAATCAGACTTGATTTCACAATTTCCAAAATTTTACTAAGTCTGATTTTATTTTTCATACTTGACTAAGTCTGATTTCAAGAATTTTGTGATAAAAATCAGAATTATCCTTCGAAATTCCTCAAGCAAACATCGAAACCCCTTATTCTAACATACAAATGTTTCATGTTTTTCAGGTGGTAGATGTCAGCCCAAGGCGAAATTTCTAGAAAAACACAAATGAAGGTAAAAAACAAAGGACCTCGATAGGAATCCAAGATTGTGACAAAGTGGAAAAAGATTGGAGATACTGACCTTGGCCATTTGGACTTCGAAGACTTCAAGAAAAGAATGTAGGGGCTTGATGATTGTTTTCCTTCACCGTTAGCACGCAAGATGATGAGTAATGGAATTGTTCAAGCAGCTGGATTTCCTCCAGCTATGCAGTGCTATGAGTTGATATTAGCATAGTTGAACTACTTGTGACTCGGCTCGACCCGCCAAGCCCCTGGGAAAAAAACTCGGGGAAAACTTGGGAAAAACTCGGAAAAACTCGACAACTTAAAAACACGCTTAAACTTAGTAAAAAATGCATTTTTTTTACAAAATTTAATGAGAAGATGCATCCAATGAGTCAATAAATGATAACACAAAAGAAACAAGCTGATTCTAGATATATTTAAATGCAAAGTGTCTACAAAATCGCATCCTTATGAGGAATGCTGATGGCTGGAAGCCTGGAAGCAAAATAGTAAATTACTAAATAGTTTTTGTAAAAACAAAAGTAAATACATCATTACAAATTACAATTAGAACTTCCTCTTCCGAGCTCTAGCAAAAACTTGGGGAGAGGTAGAACTAGAGGGCCTAGACCAAAGTTCAAAAACTTGGACTCGCCACGGACTCGGCAAACCAAAAATTTGGACTCGGACTTGGACTCGTGAAAGACTCGGGAAAGACTCGGCAAAAAAAAACCGTAGTTTTACAAAAAAACATAAAGAAATTAATGCATTTAGAGAACATAAGTGCCATAATTGAAACATTACACGCCATATGATCTACAAACACGCAATATTTGAAATTTCATCATTCATGGTAGCATATTCAAGTTTCACATCATATTCAAGTTTCAAGTTTCAATTCTAAAATGTATAATGGCAGCATAAGTGTATAAATGTTCACAAAATTACATATAATGTTATGTCCAAGTCCAACTCCAAATGTGAAAACCAACAATGAACAAACCAAAGAGAAGACTACATCTTCCTCTTTGTATTTTCCTAATATAGCTCAATTTTTCAGGCCTTGAGCTAGAAGTAGTAGCAGTGGGTGTTGTGGTATCTAAATGGTGAGATGATTCTTCTTCAAAGCCAAAGTCCTCATCCTCAGCCTCATCTTCGTCCTCATCTTCATCCTCCATTTCAACCAATCTCGCTCCTTCTACATCTTGTGGTGCTCCTCTCTCCATTTCTGCAATTTCTTCTTCGGTAAGGAGGACATCGTCACCATCATTTTGTTCATTCATGGTCCAATCACCATATGGATCAATTTCATCCAAGTCAATGGCCTCATGTGAAACACCCTCCACCTGTCTAACTTGAAGGCGAAGGTTGTACCGAACAAATACTAGATCATTGAGCCGCTTTTGTGTCAATCTATTTCTCTTCTTTGTGTGAATGCTCTCAAATACACTTCAATTTCGTTCACACCCAGAAGCACTGCATGGCTGAGACAAAACATGGATAGCTATCTTTTGAAGATTAGGCGTGCCAGCACCATAATTCTCCCACCATAAATCTACAAAAAACATTTAGAAATATCAGAATTGAAAAAAAAATGTAACAATCAAGTTTGTAGGTTTTTTCTTGCACTATTGAACTAAGTTAGTAAATTTTTTACCTGGTTGTTGTTTTCCTCTCCTATCAATTGCTAGTTGTGATGAGAAGAGTCTCCCCTCTGCACTTTTGTAGATCTTGAACAATGAACATTTCCAAATTCAGAAATAGATAGTCAAAGTGTCAAACTCAAATTCAATAATGAACATTTCTGAATTCATAAATAAAGATAAAGCAATTGCAAATGTCAAATCTCACCTCCAACTCATCAAGAACCTTGTCTCTCAACTCAGGATCAGGTGTCATGTTATCAATGCATGTAATAACACCTGCCATGACCTCCTCATCAACCCTAAATGAATCAGAGAAGTAGAATTTCGGGTTCAAAAAGTAGGCGAAGGCATGTATCGGTTGGTGGAGTTGGTCTGTCCACCTACGATCAATGATGCGCCAAAAGATTTCACGTTTTCTTGTATTTCCATGATAGTAATGTGAAATGGCCTCTTTGGCCCTATCCATGGCCTCATAAATGAAACCCATTGGCATGCCCTCTCCATCCACCATACGAAGAACCCTTACCAAAGGTTCTATCACCTAAAAAAATGAAAACAAATTTTAAATTAGTACAAAATCAATCCCTGAAAAATAAAATCAGCAAATAGACAAGATTGTATAAAGTTTACTTTTATGTTTGTTACTTACCACAGTCAACTCCTCTCCACTTTTATTGAACCCTTCGTCAAAAACAATGCTCACAATCGTCTTTGCTATAGGTCTTTTGGAGTATGCAGACCCCAACCAAGCATCTGACACAAATATCTGCTTAAGATGAGGAATGGCACTAAGAATGCTCTGCAAAGTGATGAAGTGGCTAGCAAATTGTGTCACTCCAGGTTGCACAAGGTCCTTGCCATTTGTGTGTTTTCTCATCAAAACAAGCACCCAAGTATGGTTGTAGATGAATTTGGTGACACTTCTTGCATCTTCAACCACCTTCTTCACCCATCCAATCTTCCCAATGTCCTCTAGCATCAAGTCTAAGCAATGTGCAACACAAGGACTCCATGTAATCGAAGGATGCCTCTCCATAAGCATTCTACTTGCAGATACATATGCAGTTGCGTTGTCCGTGATAATTTGGACACCATTCCCAACTCCAACTTCCTGAACCACACCATCCAACAGATTACACAAAGTCTTTGCATATTTTATTTCATTTGAGGCATCAATAGACTTTATGAATACCATTGCACCATTTGAAGCCACCAAGAAGTTGAGAAGAGTCCTATTCCGTCCATCTGTCCATCCATCAGATAAAATGTTGCATCCTTTTCTCTTCCAATACCTTTTCTAATCATCAACCACACCTTGTGTATTTTGCACAGCTTTCTCTAGCAATGGTCCACTGAAGTCATAACCCATTGGGGCTTCAAACCCCTTACCCGCAATTGTTACTGCATTAACAAAACCTTCCCAATACACATTGTTTGCTGCATTGAAAGATAGATTATTGTAAAACCAAAAGTTTGAAGCTGCTATCCGTGCCTGTTCATGCTTCTCTCTATTCCATCCTGTACCTTCAAGTGAAGGTTGTGCACCTGGAACATTGCGTGGTACAAAAAAATTAGGGTCTGATCTAACAGGAGTGCTACTAGCCTCACCCTCATTGTCACCAAAAGATGAAAGTGACTGACGATCCCGAGTGTGACCAATGGGACCCGAAGTGGACAATGTAAGATTCATTGCAGCTGCCATGGCTTCTTTTGTTTTTTGCCTTTCTTCCTTTTGCATATCATTCTTAGCAAGAATGGTCTTCATCTCTCTAATAATCTCAGGAGTTGATTTGGGGCATGCTTCCACACCATATCCAGGTATTTGTGCAAGGTGGTATTTTAATCTATTGATTCTACCAGTCATCCATTTTGTACATTCGGTGCAAGTGACCTCCCCCTTTTTGCTTCCTGGAATCCCATATTTCCATGCTTTATCTCTTTGTCTTCCTGACCTTGGCGTTGCCCTTGGAGTTGAACTTGCCATTGCTGATTTAACATGAAAAAAATAAATCAGCACGGTTTTATGGAAAATCAACAAAAAAATGACAATGAATCATTTGGGAAAAATAGCATTCAAAAACAAGAAAAAAATATGAGTAAATAACTTAGGAAAGGAAATAGAAAAAAATTTGGCAGCATATCCCCTTGTTTTTCAAGATTTTTTTGAGTTTCAAAACATTGAAATGATTCAAATGAAAAAAAAAGAAGAGGAAAAATCCTTACCTAGATCTCTTTTGCTGATTTTTTCTTCTTCCCTCTCCTCCTTCAAACCCTACAAACCTGCTATAACAAAAAAAAATCACAAATGAGTTGAAAAATTAAAAAAATTATGTGTTTTAAGTCTTTTGTGGCGTATTTTTTGGGTCCCGCGAGTCCCTGTGAAAGACTCGCAAGTCCGAGCAAAAGATTCGTGCGAGTCTTTGCGAAAGACTTGTGAGTCTTTCGCAGGGACTCGCCTGGACTCACCTCGTGAGTCTTTGGCGAGTTGACTTGCGACTCCCAAGGACTCGCGAGTCCGCGGCTAGTCTGCGAGTTTTTAAGCTATGTTTCCAACCAACATGTAGCAAGATGTACTTATGCAAATGGGTTGGCTTTCAATGTCATTCACTCACCATATTGGAAAGAGATGTTGAAAAAAGTTAATAAAGCACTAAAAGGGTACAAGGGCCTAAGTTATGAGGTGGTGTGTGGCACCTTATTGGAAAAAGAGGTCAAGATGATTGAAAATTCATTGAAGCCTATAAGGGATTCATAAATTGAGATAGGTGTGTCCATTGTTTCAAATGGGTCGAAAGATTCAATAAATCAGCCCTTGATCAATGTCATAGCAATGTCCCTTAAAGGGGTAATGCTTTTGAGAGATGTGGATTGCGAGGGTCAAGTCAAAGATGGACAATTTATTGCTGATATTCTCATCAGTCATTGAGGAAGTGGGACCCTGTAACATTGTTCAAGTCATAATGCACAATGTGAAGAATGTATGTTGGATTGTTGGTTGAAGAATGATATCAACATATATTTTGGACAGCTTGTGTAGTACACTCACTCGATCTTATATTATAAATGATTGGAAATAAAATTGATTGGATCAAAGAGTTGTCTGCAAAGACTGGGAACATCCAAATGTTCATCACCAACCACCACATGTCTCAAGGAGTTTTTAGATCATTTTCAAAATTGGAGTTTTTGAAGGTATGTGAATAGATTTTCATAATTTGGTTGTATATTCTAATTATTCTTGAAAGTTTGTTTTTAAATTTTAATCATTCTTTTTAATTTATAATAGGTTGTAGAGACCTATTTCGCCTCTAACACAATCCTCTTGAGATGACTTGTGAAAGTAAGCGAGGTACTTTCTAACATGGTGATTAGCCAAAATTGGTCTATATGGAGGCAAATCAACACTAACAAGGCAACAAAGATTAAGCAGAGGATATTAGATGAGTCATGGTGAGATCGTGTGGAGTATCTCCTTAGTTTCACTAAACCCATTTTGAGCATGATTGGCTATGCTAATATGGACAAGCCTTGCATTGGAGAGACATATGATGGCATCGACTCGATGATTGAGAAGATGAAGTGCATCGTAAATGCGAAAAAGAAAGATCCTAAAGAAAATTCCTTCAAACAAATGCATGCAATTTTTGAAGAAAGATGGAACAAAATGACCACTCCATTACATATTCTTGCCTTTGCATTGTCTCTAAAATACTATAGTGGTCAAATTTGTTGATGTGTCTTTTAGGACACTTCGAACACAGAATAAAATACTAGGCATCCTCTCTTGAACAAGGAAACCTTGAATGCTAAACTTATGTGATCAAATAAGGTGACCCCAAGGTTTACAATGCAAACTATTGACTTTAAATTATGGATAGACTCAAGGTATAGATGTGATATGTTGGTTCACACAAAGGGACTTACACAACTGTCCTAGGATTCTATCAATTCCTTTTTCCTCAAAATGACTTATGATTTTGCAATAAGGCACTCTAGCTAAATCTATGAAAGCTCTTTGAAATAAAATGCAAAAGGGATAAAGTTTAGGAATCTAATCTATCTCTAACAATACAAGAAACTATTGATGACTTAGTGAAACCAAATCAAACTTTGCTTCCCCATGAGGAACAACTATGCAAAAATGATGCAATCTTCTAAGGAAATATAAATGATTTTCAAAGCACCCACACATTAACACCATAAACAATGTGAATCAATGAGCATAAAGCAATTTAAGTTAATCTTTAATGGAGTTCAGGCTAACCATGCCTTGCAACTTGCAATCAACAAATCACAAATGGTATGAAAATGTAAGTTTCACCATGAATCAACAACAATATCTTCCATTCAACTAAGCAACTTGATGTAAACAACTCTTAATCTTACTTGAAAAGTAGGAAACCATGCTAATACCTGTTGGTGTGTTTTTTTATGCACGCTCAACTCAGAATAAATACCCAAACATATCCTATTCTCTCTTGATCAAAATCTTCTATGTGCTAAACAAATGGATTGTGTGATCACAAAGACAACTCCAAGGTTCCAAATTCATGTGAATAGTCTCACTTGGTTCGTTGTGATTTGTTGGTAATCTCAAGGGGGACTTACACAATTGTTCGAGGCGCTAATCAATCTAAGGATTTCGCTGATTCCTAACTATCTTTTTTTGGGGGAATGATTTTTCAATAAGCTCTATTCAATCCTACTCCTACCAAGATTTAAAAAAAAAAAAGACAAAAGGATGAGGGTTTAGGAAGATAATTCTAATCCTAAGCTAATCCTATGAACTCGGGAGACAAAAATTGCAAAAGTGGAACTAAAACCAATTCTTGCTTCGCCAGATTCAACAACTACACAAGAACGGTGCTATCTTCTAAATAATTCAAAAGATTTTCATATCACTCACATTCACCAACATTTTGAACAATTAATAAAGCAATAGAAGTTAAGTTTTCATTTACTAGTTGAAGCTAACGCTGCAAAATAATTGAAAATCATCCAATTATAAAAAGTATGAACACATCATTCCATATTAAGCAACTTTACCAAATCCTTCATCTAATCTAACAACTTGGAAATAAAATCTATTCTAATGAGAGCCAAGAAACCATGCTAACTTGAAAAAGTGGACAAAGATTCACCAACAATTGAACAATGAATAATGTCTAGTACTTAAAAAATATCACTACAACAGTTTCTCTAGATACAAATGAAATGAGGAGGGTTTATATAGGCACCCTTATTACAAAGCAACGACCTAGATTGATTTAAGATCAATGGCCAAGATTAAAACACCAACTCAAATTAGGGCAAACTAACATAGCTATCCAAACCGGACCAATGAGAAATAAACAACTAATAAATCTAGCTTTCTTCGAGAAGCGGGCGTCCCTTATCCTTTTCCTTGGCAGCAAATTCGATGAACTTGGTCACTATGGGATCAATTTCTTCCATTGGGACACTTGGCAAAATGTCAACCTTGTATTCCATCAAGTCCATCTCATCTTGACATGTGGCAAAAGTGGTTATCCAATCAATTTCCAATTTTCGAAAATCATCCTCCATGGACAAAAATGAGGATGCCTTGCTGAAATGTTGTTTCTGGATTGGATTTGCAGAAGTGAAGAAATTGTTTTGAACTTTGGCCTTCAAGTTCTCCACATCCAAGTCCCTATCTCAGACTATTTCTTGCTCAAGAACATCAGAAACTATGATGAAAACCTTGTCTTGGACTGTCTTGATTGTCTCTTCTATTCTGGCACCATCAATCTTCATTCTTTCCTGGACTTCTCCTCTAGCCACCAAGGCATGATACGATGTGCTGAAGTCATATGATGTTCCAACATCAATTACAATTCCACTAACCAAGTCATGTTAAAGAATTCCTTTCAGCACCTTCAAACATGGAATTGTCTTTCCTTGGACAGTTTGGAAATCTTCCCAAAATTTGGCTATGCTCTGGATTTTGTACATGAATGAGGGGATTCGATCATAGACTTGTGCCAATTCTTCTACGAATTTGATGGCTTTGTCTACAACTTTTGCAATCCATCCCTTAGCCTCTTGAGCTGCCATCTTCATTCCTTCAAAATTCTCAACTGACTCTGGTGGAAGAATCAAAGGTGGAGTGACTGCTGCCTCTTCTCTTCTAATAGGATTTACCAAATGCTGGATATAACCTTTCAATTGTTCATTCTCTTCTTTGAGTTTGTTTTTCTTTTCTTAGCCTTTCCTTGATGGTGTTGACTGAATCATTTAATTCCTAGACTTCTTGTTCTTTTGTAGCAAGACTTATGTCTACAGTCATTAGTTCATATTCTTCAGGATCAATGTCTTCTTTGGATTTGTCAAACTTTGGAACAACCACCTGTACTAAATGGGACCCTGTGCCATCCTTATGGATTAAGGAATAATTCCTTGCCTTCTTTTCCACAAGCCGATTCAATTTGGCTAAGAATTTTGCTGAATCGTCCACTGGTTGGACTTCTATAATAGCTTTCTTTTTCACTCTTTCTAGTAACCAATCTGGTACTGTTGGCTGTCCAATGCCATCATCTTCTCCATTTTCCTCATTTCCCTCACTTCCTTCAATTCCCCTAAGTGTGGAAATCATTCCCTCTTGAAAATCTCCTTCCAAGATATCAACTTCAATATTTTCTAATTCTTCATCCATTACTGTTACTGGATTATCAAGGCCATTAGGAACAATTTGATCTCACAAATTGGAGGAGGAATTTCCATCTCAATTTGTAAATTGTCTACAATTGGAGTTTTGTTTCTATATGTGGATAAGCCAACCTCTTCAACCAAAGAAGTGTTGGTAGAAGAAGATGCATTGTTTACACTCTGTTTCTTACATATAGTTTCCTTATTTGAAGTCTTCTTTTTTCTTGTCTTTAGTGAACTTTCTGTCGCATCCTTCCTTTTCTTGGAACTTCCACTTTCTGGTCTCCCAGCATTGTGAGTCACTTCATCGTCCTCGGAAGAACAAGAATCCATACTTCCCATCAAATCATAGGTGAAAGAAGTATTTTTCTCCTTTGGTTTGTGAGTTTGCTGATCCACCCACCACTTGGTAAATTTCATGTCTGGCCTTATCAATGTATCCAAATCTAAAAGCTCAGGTCCAAACCAATCTGTTACAAGGAGAGGTTTATCTTTTTCTTCTTCATATTGTGGCAGGGTGAAATTTCCATCATCCTCCAACTGATCTGGTATGGGAAAAAGTTCAATTGTTTTGATCATGCTCACTGATAGCTTGGACCACATTCTCCTTATTTCATATTCATGTATTGCATTGGCCCAAAATTTTTCAAGATCAACTCTGTGTCTATACTTCCTCCTATTTATCATCCCAATGTGGTGATGGGATCAGTTGGATCTTGATTGGTAGACGGAGAATGGATACCATTGCATTTCCACATCTTCTTTATCAGCTGCCTATGTTGATGGACATGATTCTAACATCTTTCCAATGAAAAGAGGAAAAGAAATTCCAGCCTTCTTCTAACCTCTTTGGATATTCTCATATGTGTCCAGTTGTCTGATGACCTCTAGTAATACCATTTTATTTGTTGAATATCTTGGAAGTTTGTATGGGCATGCTATAAATCCTTGAACTCTCAAGTATGTGAATCTGGGGAATCGGATGTACCATGATCCAAATCTGCTTATCAAGTCCTTGGCTTCTTGTGTCAATCTCTAACGAGTGCCTCCTTGAAATATCCTAGAGATGTACATTAGGAATGTGTCAATGACACTTTTGAAATGGGATTTTTCTTGTTCATGCAATTGCGGATAGCAATCATATGATTTGAATTGATCATCCTTGTTTCCCACAACGCCTTTGCAAATCAATCCCTTGTATCTGTAACATCTTGCCAACATGTACATGATGTAAGAACTCAAGTAAAAATTCTGTGTGTTCCAAGTTTCTTAGTTGCTCATGAATGCTATTACTGATTATCTTTGCCCAATTTATCATCTTGACACCTGTAGTGACTTCATCAATGAAATGATACATCCAAGGTTCAAATGAGCGCGCTTGCGGACTTCTTGCAACTCTCTTTAGCAATAGGACGAGGTCTCCATATTCTTCTATGAAATCTGTCCGGAAGAGGTTCTTAGGCACTTTGGAATAATGAGGTCTTGGCTTAAGCAACCATTGCTTGTTGATTACTTTAGTACAAGAGATAGGTTTTCCTTCAAAAATATTCAAGGCTTCCTCCTTGGTCTTGTATATGGTAGAATGATAATCTAGAATGCCAAATGCTTCTTTGATGGCCATTTCTCAAAGGTAGGCCAGCACTCTGCCATCAAGTGCCACAATTTGTCTCTCCCGAGTGTTGTAATGTTTGGCACATTCTAATATCCATAAATGACATACTCGCCGAGTTTTTGGACCTGGCGAGTAGTTACAACTTCTACTCGCCAAGAAAACTCGCCGAGTTTTAGGCGAGTTTTTGCCAAAAACTCGGCGAGTTTTTAACAAAAACTCGGAAAAACTCGCCCATGTTTCCATATCAGCCGAAAACGGCAAAAACTGCATTTGATTTTTGTTTTTCAATTGGGTTTTGGGCTGAGAAAGGGAAAGTTCACTTGGAAGGACTTGCAAGGTGATTTGGAGTGATTTTTGAGTGATTCCAAGTGGATTTGAAGGGAAAATCAGATTCCCAGGTAAGTTTTTTAATTTTTTTTCTATGCTTTTTTAAAACAATTTGTTTATTTTAGTTGCATTTAGATTTATTAGAAATGATTCCTAGGTAGTCTAAATCATTTCTAAGTTATTTGCACAAGATTTAACACTAGATTTGACAAGTTTTGTTGAATTTTCACATTTTTTTTGAAGAATCTAGTTTTCAAAAAAAAATTCAAACCCTACTTTAAAAAAAACAAACTTCAAATGATGTCTAAATTTATTTAAATTAATTTAGATAGTTTGCTTAGTGCTAAATTGTTTAACTAAAATGTTAATTTTTTTTTTTCACTTTGTATGTGTAGGTTAAGTAAGCATTAATCATGGCAAGAGAGCAATGGCCACTAGATCCATGCCCATCTGGATATATAGGCACCCGTCCTAGAGGTGCTAGAGATGGGGCATGGAGGTATGCCTATGAGGGACCCAATCCTGGGTCAATTATATGCATAAAGTGTGAGAGAATACTTCATGGAGGCATCAACCGCCTCAAATACCACCTTGCAGGAATAGATAGGCATGATGCTAGAGCATGCCCTGGGACCAATGAAGAAATAAAAAGACAAATGAATGCCCTACTTGCAGCTGGGGAAGAGAAGAAATTGCAAAGGGAGAGGGCAAAGATAGCCATGAGATCAGCCATAGCTGAATCTCAAGGTGTTTCTGTTGACCTTGAAGAGGAACAATAAGCACTTGAGGGCATAGTGGGCTCTTGGTGTGGCCCATGTATTTGCAAACCCACCATCACCTCGCCCATTGCTTTTGCTTCCTCTAGTAGAGTACCTGGCACTGTTCCACTTCCATCACAACGATCAGGGTCGATAGGTGATTATTTTGTGCCCAGGAAGTTAGGAACACACCTGGAGCACAACCATCATTAGAGGCCACTAGATGGAATAAGGAGGTACATGAGAAAATTGACATTGCAGTAGCTGATTTTTGGTACTTCAACAACATTGCATTCAATGTGGCGGAGAATGCTTATTTGCCGAATTTGGTGATTGCTATGACAGTTTCAGGAAAGGGGTACAAGGCCCCTTCTCGCAGGGATTTGAGTGGGAAGTTAGTAAATTACTACATTGTCCACTTGATTTCATTTTTAATTATTTTTTAGATTTCTTGTTTATTAAATCAAAATTGTGTACTAAGACCTAATTTCACTTTGCACTTACAAGTTGCTCACAAATGCAGTTGCTAGGGCAAAAGAAGTGATGGAGGATCAAAAAAGTGAATGGGCAAATTATGGCTGCACCATTCTTTTTGATGGGTGGACAAATGGCAAGAATTGCACCATCATCAATTTTGTGGTCGCTTGCAAGGACAATGTAGTGTTCTTGAAATCTGTTGATGCCTCCAGCAAGGTGAAAAATGCAGAAACATTGGCTGGAATGTTGGAGCATGTCGTCATGGAGGTGGGGGTAGAGAATGTGGTGCGAATCATCACAGATAATGCATCAGCATATGTGTCAGCAGGTAGAATCCTTTTGAATTATCACCTTTAGGCATTAACAATTTTTTCATTTGCTGTGGCTTTGTTTTACTTGGTTGCATATTTCTTAAGAATAAATTCTTCTTTTGCAGGAAGAATCCTCCAAGAGAGGCACCCCACTCTTTTTTGACCACCTTGTGCAACACATGTCCTTGACCTTCTTTTGGAGGACATAGGAAAACTGGAGTGGGTGACTCCAGTTGTGGAAGATGCAAGGAGGATCACCAAATATATTTACAATCACCCTTGGGTCCTAAATTTGATGAGACAACACACTTTTGATGTGTATTTTGTACACGACCAAACACAAAATAAAATACCTAAAGGTACTTTATCCTCTCTTGAACAAAGTTTCCGACTGCTGAAGATCTCGCCGAAGGATCAGTCGGAGCAACTCCAAGGTTCTGTTATGTAGGTTCTCTACTCGTGGATAAGCTCTTTGTGGTACGATGTGATTTTGTTGGAATCACAAGGGGACTTACACTCGATGATTTGAATGTTTGATTTGCTTTAAATATTACTGGAACACAGGGTTTCACTAGCCTAGATTTTTGAAAAAAGGAAAAAAGGATGAGGGTGAGGGAAGGATCTAATTCTGACACTAAGAATGTAGGAGCAATGAATGACCTTTGATGAAATTCTAATTAAGTCTTGTTTTGACATCCCAGGACCATCTCCACAAGGTTAGTGCGATCTTCGGAGGAAAGCTTTATGATGTTCAGATCATCGCTACATGCATAGACACCATCAAGCTGATGCATATCAGTGAAGGAGAGACAATTGAAGTTAGGCTTAAGCTGAATGATTCCAGTTGACTACACAAGGAAAGTCTGCAATCAACAAACTGCTAGTAGTATGGATATACAAATTTCACCATCAATCAAACACATTTCTTCCACTCATCTAATAACATGAAATCAAATCTGAGAAGTATAGAGACCATGCAAATTGTTGAATCGACCCATAGATTTCACCATTTTTTCAATGAAGTTTACAAGTCTTTTACAACAACATCTTGGCAACAATCTTTGCCTTCTCTTTCTATTCTATTCTAACTGCTATTCTATTTGTTATCAATCATTAGCTATTCTAACCTCTATCAACTAACTATTCACCTTCTAACTATTAACTAACTATTCACCCACTATCAACTATTGACTAACTATTAGCCTTTACAAATGAGGAGAAAAGGCTTATATAGTGCTCTCAATACAATTCAATGGCTCAGATCAATTTGAGATCAATGGCCGAGATTTTACAACGAAAACCCTAATTAGGGTTTGTTACAACAAACTCAATTCTAGCCAATGAAATAATTGCATTATTTGGACACATGTCTTCTCTGAAATATTCGACCAATGGATAACGGGGTAGGTACATCGAAGTTAGTGTCATCTTTGATGAGTCAGGTACATTGAATTTGGACACGTTGTGGTGGACCAATCTGACTGGAGGAGTGATGACTGGGATGCCACCTTGTCTGACACTTGTAACTTGGGTAGATGTTCAATTTGATGATGCTGAGAAGCTAACTTTAATTAACTCTTCTGAAACTATTTGCTTCTTCAATGGACCCTTGCTTTAACCTCCTTTGTCTTTGATGTGCAGGATGGATGGTGTACCTTTCCTTGAAATGCTGGGCTGGAAGAGGTCGTCCTTGATGATGCTGGACTGGAAGAGGTCATCCTTGATGATGTTGGAATGGAAGAGGTCGTCCTTGATGATGCTAGACCAGAAAAGGTCGTTCCTGATGATGCTGGATTGGAGGAGGTCGTCCTTACCCTGCCTGGTCTTCTTTCATTTGCAAAACAAACCATAAGATGATTAAGGACACATAATATATTTATTCTAACATAGCATTTTCTACCTTAAATCATCAACAAGAGATATTAAAATGAAGCTTGCTCTAGATTCTCCCCAGGGACAGGCCCTATGAGAATTTTGCCCTGGACCCTCTGGAAGGGTCAGGAGCGAATTTTGCATTCCTGGCTCAAATTCTTGTCACTTTGTGACCGTACTTGCTAAGATACATGCCCAAGGACGCCCTCATTCTCAACCAACACCAAGCTTGATGCAAATTTGGGGTAAAAGAGAGGTTTTTAAGAATTTCGCTCTGGACCCTTTGGAAGGGCCAAGGGCGAAATTCACCTTTTAGGCTTAATTTTATCTCCTTCACTTTCAATTTATCTTGCAAGGCTTAAATAACCTCCCTCCAGTCTTTTCATGCCTTAGGAATCAAAATCTTGTCTTGACACAAAGGGGAAATAGTGATTTTGAAGAATTTCACTTTTTGCTTGCCTATTCACACTAAATTTCACTTTCTTCACTTCACTTCATCTGGACTCCCTCATATTGAATCCACTCCTCAACTTGGCAACATTGGTTTGATCTTCACAAGCCCCCAAAAGGAGAATTCGCTCAAAAACCTAGCTAGGGACAGGACCTATCCAAAATTTCGCTTTGGACCCTTTGGAAGGGTCAGGAGCAAAATTCTCATTTTAGCTCAAAATTCACACTTTTGATGGTCAAACATCTTTCCAAGGCATTCCAAATAGCTTCTCTCACCCTAGTCTAGGCCTGACTTAGCACAAAATTTGGAGAAAAGGATGGTTTTAGTGTTTTTCGCTCTGGACCCTTTGGAAGGGTCGGGAGCGAATTTCTTGTTTTGAGCTCATTTATTCATATTTGATGACTCTTGGCAATTCAAGGACATGCCTAAGGACACCTCTAATCTTGACCCACACTGAACTTGGCATAAATTTGAGGGAAAATATAGGTTTTGCACAATTTCACTCTGGACCCTTTGGAAGGGTCAGGAGTGAATTTCTTCCTCTAGCCCAAAATCATCATTTTTGGAGACAAAAATCCATTCAAGGGCAATCTCAAGGGCTTCTATCATCTTTGTGTAGGCCTGGCTTGGCACAAATGTGAAAGGAATAGGTGGATTTTAGAATTTCGCTTTGGACCCTTTGGAAGGGTCAGGAGCGAAATTCTTGATTTGGCTCAATTCCTTCAATTTCAATGATTCCTAGCAACTTGAAGTTACTCCTAAGGACCTCTTCCATCCCAATTCACTTTAGTTTGCAATTGTCTTGACACAAAATTGGAAAAAAGGTGGTTTTGGTGAAATTTCGCCCTAGACCCTTTGGAAGGGTTAGGAGCGAATTTCACATTCTAGGCTTGATATTTCATCTTTTATTACTTTCCATCATTCCTCAAGGCAAGAATATGTCTATCCTTCCTCCAGCATGCCTTGGACACTAAGAACTTGGCCTAACAAGGAAGACAATGAGGTCCAAGAAGATTTTCGCTCTGGACCCTTTGGAAAAGTCAGGAGCGAAAATCATGATTTGAGCTTGATTTTTCATTTCTCCAACTCCAAACCACCTCAAGAGGCAAAGACATGCTATCCCACTTCCATCCATGCCACAAAAAACCAAGGACTTGACCTCCTCTAATGGAAAAATAGGTGTTTTTTAGGAATTTCGCTTTGGACCCTTTGGAAGGGTCAGGAGCGAAATTCACTATTTGGCTCAAAATCCTTCACTTTTCAATGCTTTCAAACATTTCCAATGGCAAAAGATGTCCATCCTTCCTTTCAAGATGCCTTGCAAATCAAAATTTGGTCAAACTAGGGAGGAAATGAGCCTTAGGAGGATTTTCGCTCTGAACCCTTTGGAAGGGTCATTTGCGAAAATCTTAGTTTAGGCTTGATCACTCACTTCTCAAACTTCAAACCACCTCAAGAAACAAACTTAGATCATTTTCCACCTAAGGAACAAGGATTGATGTCCAAACAAAGTAGCAAAAGAGGTTTATAGTGAATTTCGCTCTGGACCCTTTGGAAGGGTCAAGAGCGAAATTCTCTTTCAGGCTAAAATCTTGATCTTCAAAAGCATCCCACTCCCTCTCAGGGCAAGAACATACTAATTCCTTCTCCATCATGCCAAATCTTAGCCAAAATAAGGAAGAAAATAAGAGCTACAAAGATTTTTGCTCTGGACCCTTTGGAAGGGTCAGGAGCGAAAATCATGTTTTGACCTTGATTCTTAATTTTTCAAACTCTAATCTTCCTTGGGAGGCAAACATAGACTACTTTCCTTTCATTTCCACCTTGGTCTCGACTTTGGCTAAAGGAAAAATGAGTGTTTTCAAGAATTTCGCTCTGGACCCTTTGGAAGGGTCAGGAGCGAAATTCCTGATCTTGGCCAAAATCCTTCACATTTTCACATCCCGTCACCTCAAAACTAGAATGTTGGTCTAAACAAGGGAGAAAATGAGGTTTTCAAGAATTTCGCTCTAGACCCTTTGGAAGGGTCAGGAGCGAAATTCATACTTTAGGTTAATTTCCATCATTTTGTAAGTATAAGTGACATTTCCTTATATCTTTTTTCTTTCTTATACTTTAAGTTATATTCCATATATACTGTCAGGATGTTTGAGAGTGGTTTCGGACCTCCAGGAGTTATATTGCAAAATCTAGTTTTTGGAGGATTCTTCAGTTTTCCAGACTTAGTCAAATTTCAGGATCAAGACATTCCAAACTTAGCCAAATTTTAGGGCATTTGAAGATCAGGATGACATTCCAGATTTCATCACTCACCAACTTGACCTAGCTCGGACCTTCAAGAATGATACTCACTCACCAAGCAAGACACAATTAGCAACAAGAGCAAAACTAGGCCCTAAGGAAGACTTTCAAAGAAACCCTAACCTGGAGCATCTACTGACTCAACCTAGCTCAAGCAGAGCCTGCTATCCAGTGATCCCCCTGACAGCACTCATCATGCAAAGGCTAACAGACAAAACCCTAAAAGACCCAGAAAACAAACCCTAGAAAGAAAAAAGCAGGGGTCCCCATTTGCAATGGGGTGATGTGTGAATACGTCACAACACTCACAACACACACCCAAGGGAAAGATTTGGTGAGAGCTGGTGTCACAAGGTTTGCAACGATTTTCTTGACGTTGCAAAGCCTTCTTGCTGCATTGACTTCTTTGAAACAAATGTTTGTGAGTGGAGAATGGCTTAACTCACCTTATTCAAAGAAGCCTGAAGGAGAGGCTGTCGCATGCATAGTCTTTGACAGCCAATTTGCACAAAGGGCTGCAGAGATTGTGAAGGTTGTTACTTTAAAACTTTAATTTTTAAATTTTAGTTATTCTTGATTCAAATCTCTCATTACTAATTTGTAAATTCATTATTTAAATTTTAATCTTTTTGTAATTTGTATTTTTCAATTGTAGGTGTCAGAGCCCTTGGTTCGAGTTCTTCGCTTGGTGGATGGGGATAAAACCCCAATGGGATATCTTTATGAGGCCATGGATAGGGCCAAGGAGTCTATCAAAAATTACTACAAGGGGGATAGGCTCAAATTTGATCCCATTTGGGAAATTGTTGATAGGAGGTGGAACAATCAGCTCCACCAACCCATTCATGCAGCAGGGTACTTCCTCAACCCTCGTTTTAGGTTCAGGGGTTCTTACTCAGATTCGAATGGAGAAGTCATGGAGGGCCTCGGTACATGCATTGAGAGGATGGTACTTGATGTTAAGGAGAGAGACCTCATTGTGAGTGAGCTCCAAAATTATGAGGGAGGAAGGGGTAAGCTATTCTCTTCAGAGTTGGCTAGGAGAGGAAGAACCACTCAAACCCCAGGTATAACATTTGCCATTTAGATTTTGGGATCTAAAGACTAAAATGATTGATAAATTATGTTTTCTCTTTTCTCTTTGCTTTCTAACTTTTCCATTTTATTTATTTTGCAGATGCTTGGTGGCAAAATTGGGGTGGAAACACCCCACATCTCAAAAAATTTGCCCTTAGAGTCTTATGTCAGTCTTGCAGTTCATCCAATTGTGAGCGCAATTGGAGCTTGTTTGAAGCAATCCACACGAAGAAGAGGAGCAAGTTAGCGCAGAAACGGCTCAATGACCTTGTCTACATGCAATATAATCTTCGAATGCGCGTAAGGAAGGTAGAGGAACTAGAAGGTGGTCCAATTGACTTGGATGATATAGATCCTTACAGCGATTGGACATCACAGCAGCAGCCTCCATTGTTTTCCGACACTGACATCACTGATTTGGAGAGGTAGGCTATGGAGGAGGGGGGTGGATTTGGTTTCAGGCTGGATGACATTGAGGAGGATGAGGATGAGGATGAGGATTCATTGCCAGCGCCAGAAGCAGGTGGAGACATAGCTTCATCCAGGATGGAGGATGAGTCTCAATCAGCCATACCAAGTGAGGAGGCACAGTCACGCCCAGTCCCACAACAGACTTATACGACTAGACAATCTAACTTGGAAATGTCTCAAATCTCATTTTGAAATGCAGTTTTTTAAGGTCCCTTTGATCTTTTTTTTGTAGTGGATTCTTCACTTTGAAGATGAGGAGTCGCCAAAAATGGGTGGTTTTCTACCACAATACTTGGATAAGATAGGGCTTCATTCTATTTGATCATTTTTTAAGGGGTGACTTGATTTATGGGCTTCCGGTTCATTTGCTTGTTCTTGCTCCATAATATAACCTGCCACTATCTTTGATGGCACAGGTACACCATTCTTTCTAGGGAAAGCTTTGGTGCCTTTTCTAGGTGTTCCACACAAATGGGCTTCCACTCGAAAATATGAACTAGAATATTGATTATCACATCCATTGCATTTCCAAATGTAACTCCAACCACTTGAAATTGGTTGTATCATTTAAACATATTTCCACAGAGGAGAATTTAGACCTGTTTTGAATTTAGGTTGAGTTGTGGGTGTAGAACTAGTTGCCTTTGCGATTCCTATGGCAAGAAATTTTGTAAACACATAAACAAAAAAGAAAAATTGAAGACAAAAAAATAGATGTATAAACCTAGCTCTTTTCACTTTTGAATCTTTGATACATTCATAAAAGAATGTAAAAAAATAGATAATTAAAGAAAAGAATTTGTTTCATGTTTGTAAAACAAAAATGGATGAAAAAAATTGAAAAATACTTATCTCTTTGCAAAAATATCTTTTAATGATCTTCTTGGCAGCCAATGAACACTTGTAAATGTGTAGGCATGACAATGCAATCGCTATAGAAGCTGCAAAAATCAATTTTCAATTCCTTTTGTTGATCCAACAAGCAAAAACAAATGCTTAGCTCTTGGCATGATATTTGTCATTTGGAAAAGAAGTGAACAAACATGAACTTGTTTTGGTGTTTCATGTGTTTTAGAGGTTAGTTTTAGGGTTGAGGAGGGTGCCTAGTCAAAGTCAAACCCCAAAAAATAAAAAATGGCAAAAAAAAAAGATAAATTACTGTCACTAGGCATCCAGGTTTGCGACGGGTTCGGTTCGGTTCGGTTTGGGTGTGTTTGATCGGGGTTCACTACACCCTAGATGAACTGGGCGCTGTTTAGCAACACTCTACAAGGACCCACGGGTGTAGCAGACCGGTACTTGGATCCAGATTGAACTGAACCTGAATTTGGACAGCAGGCGGCAAACCCGGCTCTACACAATTATTTGTAATGAAAACCATAAGGCCATAAACTGCCCTCAAAAACCCAAAATGGTGACTGGCCCAAGAAGAAGAATGTGGGACACATGCAACTGAAGCAAAGTTGGGAGAGAACCTAATGTTGAGAACTTTAATTCTAGGGAGAAAGAAACCCCCAAATCTGATTGGAAGAGGAAGAGTGTCTTTCAAACAAATGTAAATGTGAGGACAATATGTGTAAGGTGATCATAGAAATGGTTGATAAATTACAGCTTGCTTGGATTCCAAAAGCTAAGCCCTACAAGATTTCGTGGTTAAAGAAAAGTAGATGAATTGCTCTGTGATGTGGTGTCAACAAATGCATGCAATTTGTTGTTGGGTAGGCCTTGGGAATATGAGCAGAATGTAATCCATTGAGGTAGAATACCTATGAAGTTCAGCATGAAGGAAGGCAAACACTCTTAAAACCGTGGAAAGATGAAGGAACATTTGAAATGGTAGCTTTGTCCCTTCTAGTAGAAGCTAGATTGGAGCTTGAAGAGAAAAATGAAATTCTAGGTCAGCCACGAAGGGAGTTGAAAGCAAAAGAGACAAATTATTTGAAGAGTGAGGTACAACTGAAATTTGATGTGGAGTTGCAATGAGATTCAACTAACAAGATTAAAGGTGAACTTCAAAAGGATGATGAAGTTTTAGTTAACTGTAATGGAGTTGAAGGGAATAGTGAATTGTAGGGCTATGTGCTTGATCATAATAAATCTCCATAGGTGTGATAAAAAATTTAGTCAAAAGTGACTGCCTAACTCATTATTGGAGCAGTGATGTAGAGTCAAGTCTATTAATGGTTACGGCAGTGATTATTCTCTTGATTCTACATTAGGGACTTTGCCTAGCTTTACTGATCCAACAGAATGGTGGAATCAGTATTGGATTCCTGATCCTAGAAGAACATGATGTTAAAGCTTTAGTGGTGGCTTGAATAGTGACAAGGGATCCCAAAAGAACACCTTGAAGATGAAACTACTAGAAGGTCTACACCCTAATACTGGTGGCAACGTAGTCTAGTTCTTTTGAACCAGGAGGTTGTCTTTTTTTTCTTAAATGTGGGGACGATGATAAGAAGTGTTTCACCCTGCTGTTTGCTGTTCTCGTTTCCTTTGGATTTGGCAGTTACAAACCAATCTAATAATACTTTTTTTGCTGCTGTTGGTATTATTTATGTTGAGATGTTGGTTAACTTCTATGGCAAATTAGATTCAGTTTCCAGTAGAACCCGTTTTCTTCAATTTTTAGTCTTTTTTTTGTGGCAGTTTTGTGGGTGCTATTTACCGGCCGTTGTAAGTTTTTTTATGGTAGAGTTAGTGTTGTTATAGGGCAATTTTGTGGGTGCTATTTACTGGCTGTTGTCAGTTTTTGTTTTTTTAAGTGGCGGAGTGAGTGGTGTTTAGTGGGGTGATGGTGGGGTAGCTATCTTTTATATAGGAAAATAAATTTCTGTTTTGGGTAGGCGCTGGGCTGGAGATAGGAGAAAATTGACTACACGCAACATCTGTGACAGTTTATTTTATTCTGTTTTGATCTATAATAAAATTATAGTGCTTCAGTTCTACTTTTCCTTTCTTTTGGTTCTCTGCTATAAAAAATGGCTCTATTCATTATTCAGTTTATTGTTCTGAATACGTATTTGTAACAATGTACTTTTAAAAAATATTGCAGAGACTGCCGTCAGAGTTAACCATTATACTAAGGGAGGCAGTGGATGAAGCAGCATCAAGATTAAATGCAAATTTGTTTTGTGGGCTGATCGGTGCTGATGAAGTTGGCGAAATTCATATAAGTGAGAATGGCATCCTGGAGGTGTCGCTGGAGATGCGACCCTCATTGGCTGTCATCAATATTTGTGTTTTACTTGTGACCTCTAATCGTGCTTATCTGGAAGGCATCGGTCATACACTTTTACAGGGAGAATGGTTAGTTACAATTCTACATACTGGCGCAAAAGAAATGTACCATCATGGCAAGAAATTGGATGACAGTCAGGTTAAAATCAGAAATGCTGTTGTGCATAAGGGGCTTATAGCTACTGTGAGCAAAGGTGAAGAATGGAAAGCCTTAAGTGCATTCAAAAGAATTATTGAAAAATTATATCTATGAGGTACTCCACCGCTCCTGTTTAGAGATAGTAATGGTGGCACACATCCACGTTTATTTGGAAGACAGTGATGAAGGTTTGCTTATTACTATTCTTATGTAATCTTTGCTTCGTATCCAATATCATCTTTGATGAAGGTGTATTTTTTTCACAATGCCAATATTTTTCCCTTAAAATTGTTCTAAAACAAACAATTTGCTATTGATCGTTAACCTAAAGTTTCTATTGTTATAGCTGGAGACAATTATTAATGTTCACAAGTCTGATCCCATTAAAGCATTTATTCAATAATTGCATGAAGTGGCACAAATTTCCTGTCAAACATATTTAATGAGGTGGTCTATAACCACTCCTGCTATATGGAGTTCACTCTAAGCTTTGAATCTGCACGTGATACATTTGGAAATCTATATGTGAAATTGCATAAGTGGATGAATTGAAATCCATGTATCAGAGAGCATGGATTGCATGTACACCATCCTATTTGAAAGAACTAGCAGGAAATTTGAGCTACTTCACATAATTCTTTCACATCGTCCAAAGTTAAAATTTGAATCTAATGTCTTGGCAAGTGCAGGTCAATTGCAGTGGTTAAAACTGTATATTACTTGTTAATGCTTATTTATATCACACATTTCCTGATTTCCATGAAGGATTTGTTAAACAATTCAGGGAAAGCACTGAAGGATTTCTTAAACAAGGGAGCTCCTGTTGTCGTTCTGTAAGTTTTCAGTCAGGTCATCTATTTTTGTTTCCATCAGAACTGCTATTAAATATTTTTGGCAGCATAGTTCAAACTTTTTGTAACATTCCCCTTCTCTGTGCTCAAAAGTTTATTAAAAAATTGCCCCCCTGTGATGAACTGTTTTTATTGGATTTAGGGTTTAACAGGGATCAAACAGAACAAAGAGGTTCATGTCTAGAGAATTTCAAGTGACTGCATTGTGTTTTCTTCATTTCTTTCTAGTTTTTCTGAATACCCATTTAAAATTGCAAGTTTGTTTTGTAATTAGTTTTTAATAACGATGTATGGAATATCAATGAGTATATATCAGCTTTATAGCTAGTTCTGCTTCTTATGTTCTTTGATTAATAAAGAGCTGCAGTCGTCTGAGCTCAAATTTGACTGGTTTAAGTATTTTTCAGCATCAAATTTTTCAAGGACCAGCTAGGAGTTGAACTTAGGATCGCTCATTGGCTACTAGCCTGCTGGGGTGCTCTACCACTGAGCTACCAGCCTTTTTGGTGATTGGTTCATCTTTGCTTCGGGTGTGGCTTATTTTCCAACACCCCCTTGAACCACACAGCAAATGCTTAGGGATCTAGCTTGGTCTGGCTCTTCTGACCTGGCCCTCTTGATGATTGGTCCGTCTTTGGTTCAAGTATGGCTCATTTTCCAAGACTCTATATGTAGGCTTTCATTTACATTGCATCATGTTTTTTAACGGTCCATGTGCCTGAGATGTTGTAATTTCTAATTCTTTTAACTTCTATCATGGGATTATGTTTGTCAATTGTTTTGAATTAGTTTTAATATGGCTAATGCTGAACCAAGTGCAACGAATGAAGTTGTAGGCAGTTCTGATTGCTTGATTATCAAGGAGAATCTACTTGGAGTTAGGCTTATTTTAGTGCATTCATTTACCTTAATCTTGTAACTTGGTATTTATTTGTCTCTAATTATGTAGTTTGAGATGGTGTTAAGGCCATTTGAATGCGAGGATAATCTATTTGGTATGGCCTTTGAATCTCAATGGTCCTTGGGTTTTAACCATTGTTGCTTTTAGGTTTCAGTTGGAGTTAGGACATTGATTGAGCTATTTTATGTTCCGTACCAGAAATGTTTCCTGTTAATCTAATTTTTGGAGACGATAGAGGACATTTTTAAGGTGTCCTCACATCCCTCAAACATTTCCAATCCAGGACAGCCCAATTTTGGTTGGGTACGCGTCCCTATGTAACAAATGTTTGAGATGTTGAATGCTCTCCTATTATCTATTCCCTTTCTAAGGAAAAGGGATTTCCATGGAGCTGCTACTAGGAATATTTTGGTGAAGAATGGGGTCCCATGAGAAGGAATTTTTTTAATGTTAGAAGATAAATTTGAATTTTATGCAAGAGAATAGGAGCCCCTAACTTCTAGATTTGAATTTTAAGGGGGCATATTTGGGGTTGGTCTGAAAATTCCCCCCATAGGCTTCCTATTATTTTGCTACCACATGTCATTCATCTATAAGTTTTTAAATTTTTGTGGATAATTATTTAGATCTATCTATATAGTTGTAAATTTAACTTTCTATTTAACATTTCCTGTTGGAAAAAAAATATTCATGACACTATCAACTTCCTAAAATTTAAGACTTAAATTTTAAGCTTGCCGATTATTATGAAATCTATGGGACCATCTACATGAAAACTCCAAAAAAATCTCAGCAACACTTGTTGAGATATTTTAAGAAGCCTTGCTCCATGGGACCATAGCCCAACCTAGTGGGGCCTAGTGGAGAGGGCTCTTAAGTTTCTATAGCATATAGAGTTTTGTGGTAATATGGACCTTGTGGATGACTAAGTTCTATTAAATAATATTTTTTAAAAATATTGTAAAGAGTTTCAATTTTTGGCTCGGGATTGAAATTTCAAAATTTTATTATAACATTAGATTTTTGTTGAGAGCTTGGCTTCCATTGCAATAATGAAGTTGTTTGATTTATCTTGTTCTTTCCTTTTTTAAATGAAAAAAATTGTATTCTAGGACCTTGATTATCCATTTTGTTGTTTGATATATAGTTTAAAAACTCGTGGACTCACCGCGGACTCGCCACAGACTTGCGAGTCCTTGGGAGCTGCGAGTCGACTCGCCAAGGACTCGCGAGGCGGGTCCCGACGAGTCCCTGCGAAAGACTCGTGAGTCTTTCGCAAAGACTCGCGCGAGTCTTTTGCTCGGACTCGCGAGTCTTTCGTAGGGACTCGCAGGACCCAAAAAATATGCCACAAAAGACTTAAAACACATTAAATTTTTTTTTTTTCAACTCATTTGTGATTTTCTTTGGTTATAGCAGGTTTGTAGGGTTTGAAGGAGGAGAGGGAAGAAGAAAAAATCAGCAAAAAAGATCTAGGTAAGGATTTTTTTTCTCTTTTTTTTTTCATTTGAATCATTTCAATGTTTTGAAACTCAAAAAAATCTTGAAAAACAAGGGGATATGTTGCCAAATTTTTTTCTATTTCCTTTCCTAAGTTATTTCCTCATATTTTTTTCTTGTTTTTGAATGCTATTTTTCCCAAATGATTCATTGTCATTTTTTTTGTTGATTTTCCATAAAACCCTGCTGCTTCTTTTTTTTCATGTTAAATCAGCAATGGCAAGTTCAACTCCAAGGGCAACCCCAAGGTCAGGAAAACAAAGAGATAAAGCATGGAAATATGAGATTCTAGGAAGCAAAAAGGGGGAGGTCACTTGCACTCATTTGTGATTTTCTTTGGTTATAGCAGGTTTGTAGGGTTTGAAGGAGGAGAGGGAAGAAGAAAAAATCAGCAAAAGAGATCTAGGTAAGGATTTTTCCTCTTCTTTTTTTTTTCATTTGAATCATTTCAATGTTTTGAAACTCAAAAAAATCTTGAAAAACAAGGGGATATGCTATCAAATTTTTTTCTATTTCCTTTCCTAAGTTATTTCCTCATATTTTTTTCTTGTTTTTGAATGCTATTTTTCCCAAATGATTCATTTTCATTTTTTTTGTTGATTTTCCATAAAACCCTGCTTGTTTTTTTTTTTCATGTTAAATCAGCAATGGCAAGTTCAACTCCAAGGGCAACCCCAAGGTCAGGAAGACAAAGAGATAAAGCATGAAATATGGGATTCTAGGAAGCAAAAAGGGGGAGGTCACTTGCACCGAATGTACAAAATGGATGACTAGTGGAATCAATAGATTAAAATACCACCTTGAACAAATACCTGGATATGGTGTGGAGGCATGCCCCAAATCAACTCCTGAGATTATTAGAGAGATGAAGGCCATTCTTGCTGAGAATGATATGCAAAAGGAAGAAAGGAAAAAAACAAAAGAAGCCATGACAACTGCAATGAATCCCACATTGTCCACTTCGGGTCCCATTGTTCACACTCAAGGTTGTCAGTCACTTTCATCTTTTGGTGACAATGAGGGTGAGGCTAGTGGCACTCTTGTTAGATCAGACCCTAATTTTTTGTACCACACAATGTTCCAGGTGCACAACCTTCACTTGAAGGTACAAGATGGAATAGAGAGAAGCATGAACAAGCACAGATAACAGCTTCAAACTTTTGGTTTAACAATAATCTATCTTTCAATGCAGCAAACAATGTGTATTGGGAAGGTTTTGTTAATGCAGTAACAATTGTGGGTAAGGGGTTTAAGGCCCCAACAGGTTATGACTTCAGTGGGCCATTGCTAGAGAAAGTTGTGCAAAATACACAAGGTGTGGTTGATGATCAGAAAAGGTATTGGAAGAGAAAAGGATGCAACATTTTATCTGATGGATGGACAGATGGACGAAATAGAACTCTTCTCAACTTCTTGGTGGCTTCAAATGGTGCAATGGTATTCATAAAGTCTATTGACGCCTCAAATGAAATAAAAAATGCAGACTTTGTGTAATCTGTTGGATGGTGTGGTTCAAGAAGTTGGAGTTGAGAATGTTGTCCAAATTATCACGGACAACGTAGCTGTATATGTATCTATAGGTAGAATGCTTATGGAGAGGCATCCTTTGATTACATGGATTCCTTGTGCGGCACATTGCTTAGACTTGATGCTAGAGGACATTGGGAAGATTGGATGGGTGAAGAAGGTGGTTGAAGATGCAAGAAGTGTCACCAAATTCATCTACAATGCTTTGATGGGAAAACACACAAATGGCAAGGACCTTGTGCGACCTGGAGTGACACGATTTGCTAGCCACTTCATCACTTTGCAAAGCATTCTTAGTGCCATTCCTCATCTTAAGCAGATGTTTGTGTTAGATGCTTGGTTGGGGTCTGCATACTCCAAAAGACTTGAAGCAGAGAAGATTGTGAGCATTGTTTTTGATGAAGGGTTCAATAAAAGTAGAGAGGAGTTGACTGCGGTAAGTAACAAACACAAAAGTAAAGTTTATACAATATTGTCTATTTGCTGATTTTATTTTTTAGGGGTTGATTTTGTACTAATTTAAAATTTGTTTTCATTTTTTTAGGTGACAGAACCTTTGGTAAGAGTTCTTCGTATGGTGGATGGAGAGGGCATGCCAATGGGTTTCATTTATGAGGCCATGGATAGGGCCAAAGAGGCCATTTCACATTGCTATCGTGGAAATACAAGAAAATGTAAACTCCTTTGGTGCATCATTGATCGTAGGTGGGCAAACCAACTGCACCTACCGATACATGCCTTCGCCTACTTTTTGAACCCGAAATTCTACTTCTCTGATTCATTTAGGGTTGATGAGTAGGTCATGGCAGGTGTTATTACATGGATTGATAACATGACACCTGATCTTGAGTTGAGAGACAAGGTTCTTGATGAGTTGGAGGTGAGATTTGACATTTGCCATTGCTCTATATTTATTTATGAATTCAAAAATGTTCATTATTGAATTTGAGTTTGACACTTTGACTATCTATTTCTGAATTTGGAAATGTTCATTGTTCAAGATCTACAAAAGTGCAAAGGGGAGACTCTTTTCATCACAACTAGCAATTAATAGGAGAGGAAAACAACAACCAGGTAAAAAATTTACTTAGTTCAATAGTGCAAGAAAAAACCTACAAACTTGATTGTTACATTTTTTTCTCAATTCTAATATTTCTAAATATTTTTTGTAGATTTATGGTGGGAGAATTATGGTGCTGGCACGCCCAATCTTCAAAAGATAGCTATCCGTGTTTTGTCTCAGCCATGCAGTGCTTCTGGGTGTGAACAAAATTGGAGTGTATTTGAGAGCATTCATACAAAAAAGAGAAATAGATTGACACACAAGTGGCTAAATGATCTAGTATTTGTTCGGTACAACCTTCGCCTTTGAGTTAGACAGGTGGAGGGTGTTTCACATGAGGCCATTGACTTGGATGAAATTGATCCATATGGTGATTGGACCATGAATGAACAAAATGATGGTGACGATGTCCTCCTTACCGAAGAAGAAATTGCAGAAATAGAGAGAGGAGCAGCACAAGATGCAGAAGGAGAAAGATTGGATGAAATGGAGGATGAAGATGAGGACGAGGATGAGGACTTTGACTTTGAAGAAGAATCATCTCACCATTTAGATACCACAACACCCACTGCTACTACTTCTAGCTCAAGCCCTGAAAAATTGAGCTAAATTAGGAAAAATACAAAGAGGAAGATGTAGTCTTCTCTTTGATTTGTTCATTGTTGTTTTTCACATTTGGAGTTGGAGTTGGACATATCATTATATGTAATTTTGTGAACATTTATATACTTATGCTGCCATTATACATTTTAGAGTTGAAAGTTGAAACTTGAATATGATGCGAAACTTGAATATGCTACCATGAATGATGAAATTTCAAATATTGCGTGTTTGTAGATCATATGACATGTGTAATGTTTCAATTATGGCACTTATGTTCTCTAAATGCATTAATTTCTTCTTTTTTTTTTTTTTTTTGTGAAACTACGGTTTTTTTTTTTGTCAAGTCTTTCGCGAGTCTTTCACGAGTCCTAGTCCGAGTCCAAATTTTTGGTTTGTCGAGTTTGAGTTTTTGAACTTTGGTTTGATATATGCTCCCGAGCTTGTATTCTAGGACCTTGATTACCAATTTTGTTGGATGACTAGGTTCATATATGAGGTTCAAACAAGACATGAGAAGATTATTTAAAAGCAAAATGAATATACATGTTTATGGTTAAATACCTTTTTTGGTACCTAGGCTTGTAATGTCTAAAAAATATTGATGTTAAAACGTATGAAAGCAAGGCTAACAATTTTTTGTGTTAACAATTGCAATACACTGTTGTAACAATTTAGGCTAACACAATAATATTATCATTGAATGAATTCTTGTGTTCGGGCGAGAAAGGTGTCAAAGCTTTTACCTTATTTTAGAGAACAAATCATTGGGGGTAACTCAACTGGGCATGTATTTTCTTAGGTTTCCATAGTTTTGGTCTATTTTTTCATAATGATATCATGAGTTCTTTAGGACTACCTAAAGATACGTTTTCAGATAATAGAGAGGTGTCAATACCTCAATCAATGAAAGGAGGAATATATTGCAATGTAACATGCTATCAAAAGACTTATTCCAAGTGAAGGTTACTCATCACAAGGGTAGTTGTAGGAATAGTTACACATACCCATTTGAACTCAACAATGTGAAATAGGGTAGAGAGGGTCTCACTCTATACTAGTTGACTAGGTACTTATACACATCACCTCATTTAAAACAAGAACTAAACCAATTAAGAAAGGACAATTTGTTAACCAATGACGAGTGCTATGCTCTTAACCAATTAATAGTGTTATAGTTGGATATATTTGGCTTATTTTTGACAATTATAACCCTTAATCAAATTATATAATTATTTATATAATCTTATTTAAGTAGTTTGGCTTGCTCAAGTGGCATCAAAGTCATAATAATGATATATATAGGATCTAGTGAGTAGTTGTTGATCATCATATTATAAACTTTATTTCTTGTTGAAAACATTTGGAAATTGCCCTTTTAAAGTGGCTTGTTACTATTGAGCATTTGCAAGAAGCTTTGTTATATTTGTAAATATTTTTTTTTGCACTATTATAAGTGGCATCAAACTATGATCATGGCATCTAGAAGGCACAAAATAAGACAATTTTTTTTTCCAATTTTAGAGGTCAAATTGTGAAGTGAATATCTATTTCAATTTGTCAATTCCTTTTTCTTTTTTTGATATTTGGAGAGTTGATGGGCATATTGTAGCTACTATAGTGTAAATTTGAGATTGTTTGAAGTTGATTCAAAGAAGTTATTGAAAATTAGGGTTTTCATAAAATTTACTCATTAGTCTTCAAAATAGCAATAAATAATTGTCAAAATTATTTTGGAGGCATCATCATGGGGCCAAAGATTAGAGACCAGGGTGTGAAATCCCCCAATATGAAAAAATTCCTAACAAATAGTATATAGTTTGAGTTAGGACCAAGTTGGATTTTAGATTTGATGTGGTTTTCAAAAGATGAAAAAGTGCATAACTTTGGAAAAATTGTGTAGAATATGCAATCTTAAATGTGAGGAGAAGTGGCTAGTATGAAAGAAGAAATGGTTAGCATAAGGGAGATAGTGTTACACCTCCAATAATCTATATGGATGATATCTCTCTCACAACCAATGGAATACCATGATGTTTCTATAATGAACTTGTAAGGTATAATATGCCAATCAAATAGAGTAAAAATGACAAACAAAATGCTTTTATTAAGTTTGTAGTACTATTTGAGGGAGAAATTGGTGTAGGAGCACCTAGCTTTTAACCATTTTGTTGATGCATTTTCCAGATTTTGGTGTGATAGTCCTTATTTTGGATCAATGTTTGAATAATGGATTGCTTGGAGGTCCACATGTGTGTTTAATAGTCATTTGAAGCGTGATTGTCACCAAGGTTGTGTGTTTTTCTCAAATTGGCCAATGAGGCCTTGTAAGCCTAAAATGACATAAATTTGCATTATGATGTAAAACATCTTGTAAAGTCTCATTAGGCATTTAGGCATGTCATTTTGATGTTAGGGAGTCATCCTAGGAGATTTAGTATGAGTAGAAAGGCATAAAAGACAAAAATGCATTTGAGAAAAAGTTGTCATTGTTGCTTGACAACTTTTTGCAACTTTTTGAGCAACTTTGCATTTTTGAGAAAATCGGTGGTTAGGCAACCGATGAAGAGTTGGTTATGACTAGGATGACATATAAAATGTTTTTAGAATGATTGTACACGGGTTGGAAAATCTGAGAGCAAGCTTGAATAGAATTTGAAGACTATTTCTAGATTTTGCCTTATTCTTTTGTCATTGTAGTAGCAACAGTTCATACACAATGGATTGATCTTGTTACCGTGATTCTATGAAGTGTTAGTGAGTGATATTGTATTTCTCTGGAAGTGTTTATATCTTCTCTTTTTGAAGGTTTGAGGTGTGTTTATAAATTGTCTCTTATTGTATTGCTTTTGGTCTGAGCAAGGGTTTAAGAGCCCAGTCATGGTTCCAACTTGAAATCCCTTGAGTTTTGCTCAATGAGTCACATACTTTCTGGAATGGCCTAGAAGTTGTTGGGAAGCAACTTGCTATCATTTCCTAGGCAAGCTCTATCATAGCCCGATTAGGAAAATGATTGATAATTTTGTCTTTGCTTGTAGGAATGAGCAGTTGTGAATGTGTCAAGTGTTTGGCATGAAAGAGTGATGTATGGCGGAGTCTCAATGAAGAGGGGGAGGTGTGACAGGGTGGAGAGAGCAAAAAACCCCATTGGAGAAGACTGTTAACCCCTAAACCCTCAAAAGTGCCATTTTTGGGATCTGTATCAGTACAGACAGACCAGACAACCTACCCTAGTGGACCCAAAAGTTTGTCCAAAAGGCTACTCGAATCACGAAAGGTTTTTGGGAGTCCTTTGAAAGTTTTATGAGCATTTGCCCAAAAACCGGCAAGGTAGGGCTAATTGGGGCTCTAGGGCTACTAGGCCTAGAAAATAGGAAGAAGAGGGAGCGATGAGAAAATGATGAGAAGCCAATTCAAGAACCACTTGAATGGAGTTGAAGCAGCTATAAGGCACCCCCTAAAACCCCTACAAGTATATGTTGGAGGTTGGATGCACAAATGGTTGTACTTAGTCTAGTGAATCCTAACCATGCTTGAGAGCAACTGCAAAAAACAACTTGATAGGGAGCACTCCAAGGGAGTTTGATTGGTTGACTTGTTAGATGGACAAGTGAAGAGTGTTGGAAGCCCACCAAAAAATCCTTTACATATTTATTGACACGGTGTAACTCTCTTTGGATTACTCTCCCCATCAGAAACCTCTAAATAGAGCATCCACTCCGATTACAATATTCAAGGTAGTTCCCATTGGGGAAGTTGTGATGTTTTCACACCACCCTATTGCAGATGGGGACCCCCACTTCTTGCTTGGTAGCCTAGTTGTCTTAGCTTAGTCGTCTAGTTTGGCAATAATTTTGGTGTCTTTAACCTTTTGCTTGTGAGAAGATGCAATTCCTTGATTGTCAGGAGGTGGTCAAGTCAGGGAGTCATGTTTTATGTTTGAAATCCATGGTGGAGTGTTAGGACTAAATTCTAGCAGCAAAGTAGTGGAAAAGTGCAACATGTTGTTGTCAAGCTAGGAAAGTTATCAAAAGTGTCAATGTTGCAAAGAAACGAACTCAATGAAGTCATGATCATATAGAGCTTAAGTGAAGCATTCAATCAAGAAATGTGAAGTATTCCTAAAGATGGATATCAAAAAATTTACAAGTGTGGATGAAAGTTAAGTTCCATGGGTTTTCAAATTCCTTAACCCCAAGGAATCCATGACTTGATTTCTCAAATTCCTTAAGCACAAGGAATCCATGACTTTACTTCTCAAATTCCTTGACCCCAAGGAATCCATGAATTGAGGGTCTTGATGATTATTTTTATTCATGAGTTGCACTATCAGTTTTGGTTCACTAAGATAAGTAAGAGTTAGAGTGAGCAAGTTTTTTCCATGACTTCATGATCAAATGCGAAAATCCAAGACTTGAGAGTGCCCAAATTCTTTGACCTCAAGGAATCCATGACCTTAGTGAAGTGGTGTGATGATCAGTCTTCCAAAGGTTAGGTGAAATGCGTAAGTTTGGTGATGCTTAAAGTGATTTCAACAAGGAGAGATTACCTCCAATCAATCTTGCAAACAACTTCCTTTACTTGGCGGAATCAATGAATTGGACAGAAGGTGATCAAAAGGGAAGATGACTATGAGTGCTCAAATTCCTTGACTCCAAGGAATTCACGGCTTGGAAAGAGGGTGAGTGCTCAAATTCCTTGACTCCAAGGAATCCATGACTTGGAGGTCATTAATGTTATATGGAAGATGCAAGGATTAAATTCGTCCTTGAACCTTTTGCATACAAAATGCTTATGATGATGAGAATAGGCAAGAGTTGATGTGATCAATTTACTTCATGAATTAATGGGGATGAAATAAGGCGATTTGGCAAAAGTTATCAAATTCCTTGACTCTAAGGAATCCATGCCCAAGATTTGAAGGTGAGGGGGAGTGAAAGTTGCATTATCAAGATTTGCAAACAAAGCGTTTTAATGAAGAAGACAAGAAGAGTTGAAGTGACCAACAAAATCAATGAGTTGGAGAGGAAGATGAATGATTTATCTGTAAGTGCTCATATTCCTTGACCCCAAGGAATCCACGATTTGGGAGTCTTGATGGCTATAAGAGATGTATAATCGCCTTAACTAAACATATTCTTGATCTTCATGATTTACAAGCATGAATTTAAAGGTGATGGAAGCATATAGAGGCAAATTAAAATTATCCATTCCAAGCAAATTAAAAGGGTGCAAATTAAAACAAAATTCATCAACAAAGCAAGGTGATAAGGAGAAAACTTGCAAACTGTAGGAAGCAAGAAGATGATTTGGCAAATTCATGCACTCAATCCCTAAAATCCGTGCAAGCCACCCCATAAGAGGCACTCATTAGGTAATGCAAGAAAGCCTATCAGACCTGATGTGCAAGGTTAAGCTTCAAATGTGCCCATGAGAAGTATGGAATCATACCTAATGCATTGGAAATTAGACCCTAAGAAGTGAAGAAATCAATGTGAACTCCGAAGCATGAAAATTAGAATGGAAACACAAAACTTAGAATTCAAATCTAAGGTCAGATTTAATCCACTGTGTGAGGGTTTCAAATGCACTCTCATTTGTGCACAACAACCCCTAAAACTCGCTTAGGTCTGAATAAGAGGCCCCAATTGGCTAGATGGAGGAGAGGTTAGTGTAAGGGTGAGGAGGCCTGTAAGATGGATATAAACTCTTCATTTGAGCATCATTCCAATCCTAAGCAAGGCATTAAGTGGGTAGATCTACAAAGGGCTGAGATCAAACTTAGGTACAGGCAATCTTGCTTGAAATGTTAAAACATATGAGATCAGACCTAAACAATAAAATTATCAGACCTCAAGAGAGATTCAAATATTCATCACTTCAAATGGGAAATAGAGGTTTGAGAGAAATTTAATTATTTTCACTTATGTTTGATGCAATACTTGTTTGTTTTGTAGGTCTGAAAGAGGAAGGGAAGAATAGATGGTGAAGTTTAAAGATGATAGCGAATGATGCAACATCAACATGGAGAATGTTCCTAGCATAACTCAAGCACATGCAAATCATTTGGAGGAGCAGGTCTGATTGGAAGAAGATCAGAACAACATGTTTAAGGTTGAAAGCAATGAAATGAGGATAAATCAAGACCAACATTGTCAAGACTTCATTTAATGAAGAGGTGGATTTCAATCAAATCAAGGGTCTTCAACATGAGGAGCTGATCACATTCAAGGCTTTCATTACATCAACAAAAGGAGGAGAATCAAGACATTCAAAGGCTAGTATTGGAACATGGGGAAGTCAATACTTTAGTGAGTAAAAGGGAGATCATACTTACACATGCGGATAAACTTAAAGGAGAGTTCATCAACATAGTGAAAGATCAACATTTTCAATATGAGGAATTACTCAACAACCTCAAGGGACATCAATAATACCATGAAGATACTCTTATGTCAATAGGAATTTCACAAAGACAAGGATAGCGAACACAAAGTATTCCACACAAGAAGCCAAGAATTACATCAAAGAATTTTAACATCAAAAGAATCAATGAAGAATATGTAAAGATACACATTGCAACATGTTCCACCATTCAAGTACACCACAGACAAGAAGGATTATACATCAAGCATGGATGTCACAAGGTCTACATCAAATGTAGCACAAAGGCAGAATTCCCAAGTATGAAGAAGGGTAGGTGAAAGTGATCAAATCAAATAAGAGGACACAATTCAAGAATATCTCCCACCATCATTACATCCATCATGAAGCAATTGGAAATGTTGACTATCAAGAGATATTGCTGAATCACAAACACCTTGTGATGATCTACAAGATGAGCAAGCTTAGGTGACACCTAGTCATCTTCAACCCAATCACATCATTCCAAGTCAAAGCGTCCAGATTCAATGTACTTGACTCATCTAACAAGGATAACTACCACATGTGGAGGCACATAGTTCAATGTACTAACTTCATCACTCATTGGTCGACATTCAAAGATGGACATGTGCCCACATAATGTAATTTTTTCATTGGTCGAGAAGAAATTAGTTGTAACAAACCCTAAATCGGGTTTTATTGTAAAATATTGGCCATTGATTTGAGAATTAATCCGAGCCATTGAATTTTAAAGAGCTCTCTATATAAGGCTCAAATCTCTCATTGGAAAGGTTAATAGTTAGTGGCAAAAGAAATTAGCAGTTAGAGTAGAGTAGGAGATGAGATTGTTGCCAAGACTTGTCATAATAAACATACGTTTTTCATTGAAGACATGGTGGATTTTGGTTTGTCATTTCAACTTGTTGCATGGTCTCTACTTCTTATAGTTTAAATGAGTTGGAAGATTTTATTGTTGGTGAATGGTGAACCTAGGTTTATACCACTTGGAGTTTGTTGATTGCAAATTGCAGTGTGTGGTTATAGTGAACTTGATTAAAAACTTAACTTCAATTACTTAATGCTCATTGTTCATAATGTTGGTGTCCATGAGTGATATGCAAATCATTCGCTTATCCTTAGGAGATTGCACCTTCTTTGTGTAGTTGTTCCCACATGGAGAAGTAAAGATTGGTTTGGTTGCACATTTCTTACATTCTTAGGATTAGTATAGTCTTTCTAAACCCTTATATTTTTCATCTTTATTTCCCAAGCAAGTTAGAGTAGATCCCACATTATAGCATAATTCAAGCAAAACACAAGTCCCCTTGTGATTCCAGCAAATCAAATCAAATCCATCGAGTCTATCCCAAGTAACTAAGTCACATAGTTCACATTGTAAACCTTGGAGTCATCTCATTTGATCATGTTGTATAACATATGAGGTTTCTTTGTTCAAGAGAGGATAGACTACCTTGGTATTTTATTTTGTGTTTGAGGTGCATAAAAAACACATCAACAAAAGTCATTACAATATGTGTAGTTTTGTCAAAGGCAACAATTTCCATCTTGTGTGTGGAATAATTAATATATCGTAACAATTATTCAGATGAATTACAAAGCATACGTGTCCTTATTTCTGAATAAAACATGAAGGGCGAATTGCAAGGTGTAGATATTTTTTTCTATGTCCTAACCTATCTTTCCCTTGTCCTAATTCCCTTCTCACACGTGATTTAATTAATTAAATTAACTATGTCCTCGATAAAGAACTGCCTAAAATGAATTATTTTTCTTTTTAAATATTTCATTTATTCACCTCCAACCATCCTATAACCACCTCTAAAACATCATTCTTTCAATTAAATAAATGTATAAATATTCTTTCGTCTTTGATCTTCCAACCAACTTAATCTTGGCCATCCATTTGTCTCAGATCCTCATCGTTTATTTTCATTTTTGTTAGCCTACCAATCTCTTCACACTTGGTCATTTTTACAATGTAATGCCTCTCGCATTTGCATTCTGTTATTTGCTTATTTTGATAAGAGATTTTGTATATATGATACTATCATTGTTCATACCCACATGGCGTATCCTACTTACAATTATATTATTTTGTTCATATGATAATTGTAGGCACCTAAAATTGTCCTAGCCTAATTAAATAAATATTTTTATTTATTTAATTATTTTATCCTCAACCTTCTATTAATTAAATAGATTTTTATTTTTTTAATTAATCCATTTATCCTCTTCTAGCCTTTTTCCAAATAATTATTATTTTTATTTATTTAAATTATCCTTTCCTTAAATTAAATAAATATTTTATTTATTTAATTGGCCACACTTCTTCTATTAATTAAATAGATCTTTATTTATTTAATTAATTCATTACACTTTTCCCTCCATAACACTTGTCATTCATCTCTTAATTTGCCTTTAACCACCTCTCTAATATTTTATTATTTCCTCTACCTACCCTCTTAATCCTATCCCTCCATTTTCTAAGGTGTCATCTATATAAGATGACTCATTCATCCTTTCATAACCCTAACTAATATAACCAAATGCGATCAACCAACTTTCATGCGATCAAGTAATCAAGTGTCTACACAACCACAATCCAAGTTCTTTGTTGAGCTCTTGTGCACAGTACAAAATCTGATAGCAATCATATCAAGCAAGATCAATGGAGATAGGAAACAATGAAGATTAAACCCTACTAAGCATGTGAATGGTATAATCTTTCATATTTTTAATGTTTTGCATGTTTTAGGTTCTTCATTGATGTATGATGGATTCTTAATTATAGAACTAGGGTTTTATGTGGTTAGATCTTTATTGGTTTTACAATAGTTTTATTATTCCATTTTCACCATATACAATAATATCACTGCTGATGTGGATAGTAGGATATATTGGTAGTTTTAGTTATGATCATATATGCATGATGACTCTGTGATGATGTGACATGATGTTATATGATGATGTCTAGATTATAATACAAGAGTATTGTGATAACATTGATTATGATGTGGTTACTTGATGATGTTTGGATGATATATTGTTTGGATGAGATATGATGTTACTAACCATGATTATTATGTGACCCTGATTAGGGAATTTTTTTTAATGATTTTAGTTATATTACATTATGTATGTATGCATAGGTGTTTGTATGCTTTGGTTGATGTAGGTACAAGGCATCGTCTCCACCTAGTTCCGCAGGTCCAAGCATGCCCATATCCACGATGATGGTTATAGGAGACATCACAATGGTCAAATATGTTACGTAGCCTTAGCCACTGTTCCTAATTTGGATGATTTTCCCTCAATTCATTTGATTACACCTCCGGTTACCATTTTGGTAATGTTCGGTTACCCTTATGCATCATTGTGAATGACCAGTAAAGATTGCATGTGCATAGTCAATTAGTTAATTATTGCTATTATAATATGTTTTTTAATGATTTTTTTATCTTTATAGTGGCAATTTAATATTTAAATGTGAATTATGCCTTATGTGTATTTAATTTAAAGTGATTTAAATGATTTTATCTTTCGAGCTTTTTAGAGTTTTATATGTTTTGTGAGTTAAATTTGAATTTTATGGTTATTATAATCCCACTTCAAAAAGTGAGCATATAGTTTTTGTATGGAGCTCATTTTTGCACACAGTTTATTTTCTTGCTTTGTCTCTCAAAACCCTATAGGAGGAATTTGAATTGCTGAGATATTGAGTTTTCTTGTGTGGAATTTTGTTGGCATTGTGTTGAAAATATTGGGTTAAGGAGTTTGTCAACTTGTTCGGATTTGGTGACCTCTTGTGCTGTGTGTGGATCTCTCTTTGCAATTGAAGTTTTTCTCAAGTTTTGAGGTAGGGGTTTTTATTCTTTCTTGGTTTCTCCAATTTGAGTTCCTCTATCATGTTTAAGATGTATTCTGAAATGAATTGGGACCACCTGGTTCATTCACATTTAGTTCATTGTTTGACCGTTGAAATGTGTGTGGAACTTTTGGGGAAAAATGGGTTTTACAAAGGGATATGTTGCCCAATTTTTGATGGTTTAGTGTATGAACATCTGGATTTCATTTTTATGATGCTTAGAGGTATTTTTCAAATGGGTGCCTTCCAAATTTTGAAGCAAACATTTTTCATTGTCATTTTGAACACTCTGGGAGACAGATAGGGTAGAATTGCGCGTTTGATGCAAAACTGTGCATCTATCATGCTCCTACGCATCTGATGTGCATTGTTGCACGTCTGATGTGTAGAGTTGTGCACTTGATGCACAAAACCATGCTTATGAATATTAGTCTTGCATCTTTGATTCGGTTCTTTTTGTAGCCTCCGTTTGGACTTGTATGGCTTGTAGGTTGGTTTTTGGGGCCTAATTGACCATGAAGAGGGTGATTTATGATGGTTTTAACATGATAATATGGTGTGGCATAGAGAATTGTACTTGTAATCTTGATTTGGGATCAATTCAAATCCAGTTCTTTTCTATTGAGGCCTTATGAACGCTTCTTGATTAGTAGTTTTGAAATGCATTGTTGTATATATGATTCTTGTGTATGACCTTCGATATTGGCATTGTTTATTCATTTTTCTTCTTTCACGTGAATGAGATGAGCCTAGGGTGTGGGTATTTAGAGTCAATAAGGGGAGTGGAGCCCTCTCAATGGGGTCTGGGGCCCAAAGTGGTTGTCAGGATAACCTATTGGAGGGCTGAGTTAATAAGTGAAAACATAACTAAAAACAATGGGGTAACACACTAACAAGATAATCATGGATGCCCCTTGCGTGCTTTAAGTGCTTGCAAAGGCTAAGGATGTATTGGGAAGGCCTAGCCATCTGTGGGGCATTGATCTAGCATGATTGAGTTTGCTAGTCTTCACAAAAGGACTACTCGGTTCTTCATGAGCCATCTCTTCGAGCTATATGATGACACTCCCGCTTCTTGGTCTCTAGTGTCCAACCTCGCGTAGATTGAGTAGTGACCCTATGTGGAAACATGACTTGGTACCACATACATTATTGTTATTTATGTTAGATCTCAGAGACAATTGAGAGGGGGGGGGGGTGAATTAGTTGTCCAATAAATTCAAACCCAAATTAACTTAACCAAAACTTAATTCTTAATACTGGTAAACCAAAATTTTTGCCAGCAAACAGTTTTATCAGTTAATTGCAGTACCGGTAAAGATTAATGCATGAAACAGAAAGACAATAACATCCACAACACATAACATAGATATTTGTACGTGGAAACCTTGTAAGGGGAAAAACCACAGTGGGAAGCCTTACCCACAATCAGTTGATACTACTGCAGATAGTATGTGTGTAAAATATGGAGTCTGCACATGCAGAAAGGCTAGCTGCCTAGAGCTCACTGCTCAATCACAAAATGGGAGTCACACTGACTACAATTGGATGGTTAAATCCAATGATAATGTACTGCTCAAAATAACATCTTCATATGCTGGATTCAGTACCGGTTTAGCTCTGATATGCCTTCCTCAAACCTTCCTTCAATCTTGAATGATGTTTGCGTGTATAGCTTTGCTTATATTCACATATACCTTATTACAGTCCTTTTTCCAATCCCATATCGATCTCACAAATGAAATCTTACATTTATACCATAACCTAAGACCAATTGAGTAGGTCGGCTCACTAAAGATATTACAATAAAATCATTTACAAATGAATCAATATTCGATGCATCATGTTGGCTCAATGCATTTACAATAATAACAAATCATCTTCATAACGTGGCGTGCTGATCTGTAATAGATATGCTTGTCGGTGCATAACCTAGACCTATTTGCCGGTAACAACAAATATGCAAACCTGGATAGACCAATGAACAAATCACCATAACAAAGTGTCCAAACAATGTTTTCGACATAACCAAGTAGTCTCCAAGTCATTCCAAGTGTCGGTGAACAATATATCATGCCGGTGAACCAAATACCGGTGACTGTGCATAAGTTACTGACTTGCTGGTGAACATAATCAAGAGTCTCCAAGTGCTGATAAATGTCGACAAATGTTGACATCAATGACAAAACCATATCAACATATCCAAAATACCAACAATATCCCCCTTTGGCATTGATGGCAACACAAGATGGAAAAACCATCAAAGTGCCAAAACAGAAATGCCAAAAATAAAAAACCAACAATCTCCCAAAGAGATCATTAACCAGAAATAAAAAATACATAATATCTGTCCCCCTAGGAATAATCTCTCCCAAAATGTGTTTTTCCATAGATATCTCTCCCCCTTTGACATCAAATGCCAAAGCAATACAAAAACCATATTCAAATACAAAATACCAACTCGTTACAAAATACCAACTACTCCCCCTGAGAAGTAGCTCTCCTCATCAAAGCTGGAATAAAAGATTTCTCTGTTAATTCTGCCGGTTGATGACAAGCATCAACTGTCCAAGTCTCTACCGTTGGGGGTGAAACTCCAAGCTGCTCTCTGAGATATTCAAAAGTCTCCTTAGGCAAAGGCTTAGTAAAAATATCTGCAATCTGCTCTTTAGTATTCACATAAACCAATTTCACTTCTTTTGCTTCAACATTCTCTTTTAGACAATTGAATTTGATAGAAACATGTTTAGTCTTTGAGTGAAATACCAGATTCTTTGATATATCAATTGCTGCCATATTATCACAGTAAATAGTTATAGGTTCCTTGCATTTTACCTTTATATCCTTCAACATTTGTTTATTCCATAATACTTGTGTGCAATTAGTTGCTGCTGCAACATATTCTGATTCAGCTGTTGATAAACATGTGCAACTTTGTTTCTTGCTCAACCAAGAAAAATGCTCCGCAGGTGGTGCTTTTTCTATCATCTACATCTCCTGCCCAATTTGCATCTATGTATGCACATAATCAAAGTTTTCATCTCTAGGGTACCATAAGCCAAGATTTGTAGTGCCTTGAAGATACCGAAAAATCCTTTTTACTGCTGATTCATGATTTTCTTTAGGATTAATCTGAAATCTTGAAACAATACATACTGCATTCATAATATTAGGTCTTGTTTGTGTTAAATACAATAAACCTCCAATCATAGACTTGTATCTAGTCAGATTAACAGGTGCCGATTCATCCTTCAATGATAATTTATCAATTGTAGTCATAGGTGTGCTTACCGGTTTAGAGTTTTCCATGCCAAATTTCTTTAGTAATTCCTTCAAGTACTTAGATTGACATAAGAGTATACCTTTATCAGTTTGTGAAATCTGCAATCCTGAAAAGAATTTTATCTCCCCAATCATAGACATTTCAAATTCTTGTTGCATTTTTTAGAAAAGTCTTTACATAATCAATCTTCTCCTCCAAAGATTATATCATCAACAAAAACTTCAATAACCAAGATCATGTCATCATTAGTCACTTTGTAGTATAGATTGTTGTTTGCATTACCTTTAGTGTATCCAATCTTCAAAAGATATTTGTCCAATCTAGCATACCAAGCTCTAGGAGCTTGCTTTAGTCCATACAAAGTTTTCCTTAACCCGCAAACCATATCTTTGTCATCTGTTAAAGAAATTCCACCAGGTTGTTCAATATAAACTTCTTCAAGATCTCCATTCAGAAATGCACATTTAACATCCATTTGATATACTTTATAGTTCTTGTGGGCTGCAAAAGCCAAGGATAATCTGACTGCCTCAATTCTAGCTACCCGTGCAAAGGTTTCATTATAATCAACTCCTTTTTTCTATGAATATCCCTTACACACTAATCTTGCTTTGTTTATGATTATCTTGCCATCTTCATTAAGTTTATTTCTGAATACCCATTTAGATCCAATTACATTTTTGTCTTTAGGCCGGGGAACTAATGTCCATGTATTGTTCTTTTCAATTTGTTCCAATTCATCTTCCATAGCTTTAATCCAATATTTATCTTCACATGCCTCATTAATTGATGTTGGTTCAATTTGAGAAATAAGACATACATCTTCATTTGCCAATCTTCCTCTAGTCATAACTCCTTGATATTTGTTTCCAATTATTTGATCTTCAGAGTGGTTCAATCTTACATACCGAGGTGTTTTTACTTGTTGCTGTTCTTCAGTCACTGTTGAATCCTCAGATGATGTCGGTGTAATTGGATCAACGTTCTGTACCGGTGTACTCATAGTAGGTTCATTTTTTATTATCTCTATTGTCGGTTCAGAGTCCATGTACCTTGAATTTCCTCTACAATGTTCATCAATCTTCACATTTGCACTCTCAACAATTTTCTGCAATCTCGTGTTAAAACATCTATATGCCTTGCTCTTAGATGAATAACCAAGAAATATTCCTTCATCACTTCTAGGATCAAATTTGCCAATATACTCATCTCTTCTAATATAACATTTACTTCCAAATATTCTGAAATATTTAAGAGTAGGAGTATTACCAAACCATAGTTCATGAGGGCTCTTATCGGTTTCACCTTTGATGTGAACTCTGTTGAATGTGTAAACTACTGTATTCACTGCTTCTCTCCAATATACATGAGGTAGGTTTGCTTCTGATATCATGCTTCTAGCTACATCTAAGATAGTCCTATTTTTCCTTTCCACAACTCCATTCTGCTGGGGTGTTCGGGGTGCTGATAAATGTCTTCTGATCCCATTCACTTCACAAAATGTATTAAATTACTTAGATGTGAATTCACCTCTTTGATGTGATCTCAAACATTTGATTTTCTTACCGGTTTCATTCTCTACCATCACCTTGAATAGTTTGAATTTCCCAAAAGCTTCTGATTTCTCCCTGAGAAAAGTAACCCAACACATTCTAGAATAGTCATCAATGATTAGCATAAAATACCTATCTCCTTGTAAACTTCTAGTTTTTGCTGGACCACATAAATCAGTATGAATTAAGTCAAGAACATTATTGGTTTTATCTGGTATACTCTTAAAAGATGCTCTAACTTGCTTTCCAAATTGACATTCCTTACATACCGGATTGTGAGGTTTAACAATCTTAGGTAAATCACTTACTACCTTAGTTGTACAGATTTTCACAATGCAATCAAAATTTGCATGACAAAGTCTCTTATGCCATAACCAACTTTCATCAATATGAGCAATCAAACATGCCTTCTCATAGTTATTTAAATGAAAGATATTACCTCTAGTCTGATTACCGATTGCAATTTCTAAGCCAGTTCTATTCATGATTGTGCATTTACCATTCTTGAATTGTAACTGAAATCCTTTTTCAACTAATTGACCAACACTCAAAAGATTATGCTTCAAACCTTCAACATAGTAAACATTATCAGTATTGTGCTTACCATCAAAAGATATAGTGCCTTTTCCTTTGATCAAACAAGCTTTATCATCTCCAAATCTCACTAGACCTCCATTGTATTCCTGAAAGGTTAAGAATTTACTTCTATCACTAGTCATATGATGTGAACATCCTGAATCAATGATCCATTCATCTTTATCTTCATGTTAGCTGCCAAGGCCTGCTCTATCGGTTGAACAATAGGTGCCAGTTGATCTTCTGTTATAGCAACAAAAGCCCATCCATTGTCTGCCGGATCCTCATCAGAATCATTAGTAACTCCTTCATCAGCATAGTAACAAGATTTGTCTCTATTCTTCTTAAACTTGTATCTCTGATATTGAGGGTTAGGCTTATATGTTCTTTTAGCTTCTTTTTTCAATCTTGCATGTCTATCAGGACACCTAGATGCCATGTGACCAATCTCATTGTAGTTAAAACATTTAAAGGGTGCTTTACCTTCATACTTACTTCCAACTGGACCTTTAGGCATTTTCCTTGCAAATAGTGCTTCAGGTTCTTCCAATTCTTCATTTTCTCTCCTACTTTCTTCAAGTTCTCTTGCATAAAATGCTTTCCAATCATATTTGTTAAATGATGAAGATGATGATGCAGATGAAGTTGATGCTTTAAAAGCTAGATCTGTCTTTATTGTAGCAACATGACCAAATTCTTCAAGTTCAAAAGCTGAAAGATTTCCAACCAGAGTGTCTCTAGATACTGATGTATTAGGCATTGTTCTCAATTCATTTATAGCAGTAACTTTCATTTTATATGCCGGTGGCAATGCTCTTAAAACTTTAGAAACAATTTCATCTTCACTTAAGGTTCCTCCACAACATTTTATACCCAAAATAATTTCATTTACTCTTTCCATAAAAGTAGAAATCCTTTCATCTTCTTGCATTTTCAGATTTTCATACCTGACCTGGAAGCATTCAAGTTTTGCAATTTTGACTGTGGAAGCTCCTTCATTCAATGTTTCCAATTTGTCCCAAATAGCTTTATCAGTAGATCTATCTGATAATCCCATGATTTGCTGATCTGATAATGCGCTCAAAAGTGCTTCTCTTGCTTTGCCATCATTTTCCTCATCTTTAGCCAAGTTTGGTGGATTAGGTTGACCTTGAGTCGGAGCAGTATAACCATTCTTTGTAACATCCCATATGTCCTTTCCAATGCAATTCAAATGTGTCTCCATCATGATCTTCCATATGCCATAGTTGGTTCCATCAAGTTTCAGAGTGTTCTTCCTGAAATAGTTAGAAGACATTGGATCTCCTCAAGCTATTAAACTTATGCAAAAAGAGGACTAAGCTCTGATACCAATTGTTAGGTCTCGAAGACAACTGAGAGTGGGGGAGGGGGGGGGGGGGTGAATCAGTTGTCCAATAAATTCAAACCAAAATTAACTTAACCAAAACTTTATGCTGGTAAACAGGTTTATCAGTTAATTGCAGTACCAGTAAAGATTAATGCATGAGACAGAAAGACAATAACATCCACAACACATAACATAGATATTTGTACGCGGAAACTCTGTAAGGGGAAAAACCATGGTGGGAAGCCTTACCCACAATCAGATGATACTACTGCAGATAGTATGTGTATACAATATGGAGTCTACACATGTAGAAAGGCCAACCACCTAGAGCTCACTGCTCAATCACAAAATGGGAGTCACAGTGTCTACAATTGGATGGTTAAATCCAATGATAATGTACTGCTCAAAATAGCATCTTCATATGCTAGATTCAGTACCGGTTTAGCTTTGATATGCCTTCTTCAAACCTTCCTTCAATCTTGAATGATGTCTGTGTGTATAGCTCTGCTTATATTCACATATAGCTTATTACAATCTTTTTTCCAATCCCATATTGATCTCACAAATGAGATCTTACATTTATACCATAACCTAAGACCAATTGAGTAGGTCGTCTCACTAAAGATATTACAATAAAATCATTTACAAATGAATCAATATTCGATGCATCATGTCGGCTTAATGCATTTACAATAATAACAAATCATATTCATAACGTGTCGTGTTGATATGGAATAGATATGTTTGCCGGTGCATAACCTGGACCTATTTGCCGGTAACAACAAATATGCAAACCTGAATAGACCAATGAACAAATCACCATAACAAAGTGTCCAAACAATGTCTTCAACATAACCAAGTAGTCTCCAAGTCATTCCAAGTGTCGGTGAACAATATATCCTGCTGGTGAACCAAATACTAGTGACCGTGCATAAGTTACTGACTTGCCGGTGAACATAATCAAGAGTCTCCAAGTGTTGATAAATGTCGACAAGTATTGACATCAATGACAAAACCATATCAAAACATCCAAAATACCAACAATTTATTGTGTTCTTGTATTACTTGTATGTCTTGAGGTGTTGTGTATGCTTTGTGTTTGGTGTGTGTAAGCCAATTGTATCCCTGATTGTTTTGCATGAGTGTCTAGGCTTTGTGACTATCTCCATGAGCATGGAAGGGTGAACCTTCAGGTACCACATGGTCAGGTGGTGTTGCACACCATCATTGGGGATCGATGGACCTAGTTTGTGAGCACCTTGGAGAGCTTCTTCCCCTTCTCCAATACTTGATCTTTTTCCTTCTTCATTGTAAGTTGTAAAGTAAATTTAATTTTGATTCAATCATTGTAATTATTAAGGAATTATGTATTATGAACACTCTAAGTGGAGAATGATGTAATAAAAACATATTGATACATGATTAGCTTAGACTTTAGTGGATCGATGTTGGTACCAACCACCAAACATGATTTTGTATGCTTCTCATTTGATTCTATATTATGATGTTATCATAGGAACACTTCAATTGGTTCTTTAAAATGAACATTATTGAGTCCTGTATAAAGTTGGAGGTTGATTTAGTCATCTCTTAGTTAGCCATGAGGTCATGAACCATGTTTAGATGTGTTGCAAAGATAGTGACATTAGGATACCCTTAGAGGAACTTCAAGGGTTTGAATGATGAGTCTTCCACATTTGTGTAGTTGGTTGTAATGTAGTTGACCCATTTCTATGTATTCTTGTGTATTTCACTCATAACCTCTAGGGTTCCTTGGTGGGGCGTTACATACAAGCAATCTCAAGTTCTCATAGAATTATGTTGTCTAGGTGTGAGTATCCACATCTCTACATTCATGAACAAATTCATTTGTGCGAGTGCAATAGGAGTCGAATATGGTAATCTTGTTTTGATTATTTGATTTTTGTTTTGATTTCTTGTGCTATAGAAGGTATTGCTGGATACAAGTTAGGGTTATAATGCATTATTTGAAATCTTTTACTCAAAATCTACATTTGATGAAGACACTTTTGGCATGTCTTGTGAGACAACCTTGTATTCATTAACCTCACTTTCAAGCATTTTTTAGTGCTTTTGTAGGATTTTTGACATGAGTTTGGGTAAATTTGGGACATCAATTTTGAAGGGAGTAATATTTATTATAAATATTTCCTTTTTTAATAGCATTGGCATAACATGCTTAGATTTTTTGTTATTTTTGTTAGAATTTGCCAAGATCAAGAGCTCAATGAAATGTACAAAATAGAGACACAATATAGGACAAGAATAAACTGTATTCTCACCAATAGAAAATGATCAATAATCAACTGGATTCAATTGGTACATACAATGAATAGAGGCCTGCTTATATAGGCAAGGCCATATGGATGTATGAGCACACAAATATGACATGTGGCTCAATGAGAAACAAGGGCAGGTAGGAAATAGGTGTGGGTAGGTAGGAGAAATAATATAATATTCCACATGAGGTGGATCGCCCACCGAAGGTGGAATTATCACTCCACAATAAGTGGATATGATAGTGTAATAACAAGATCAACACCATAAAAGGTGGAATTTCTCCTACATACACTATCCCAATGTGGCACAAACACCCAAGTGTCTCATATCCAAACTACAATGAAATGCATTATCCTAAGTAAAATTAAGTCAGTGTAATAATATCCATGATGAATAATTATTTACACCAACAATTTTAGGTTTTAAAAAGTACAAAAAATGCTTCTTTTATTTAAAGTTGCAAGTTCTCTTGGAATGCTAACCACCATTTTTCTTGCAGGTTCTTGTTATAAAACAACCTCTTTGCAAAGTAATATCATCTATGTTAGTAAAGTTTGTTTTTTGTGTTTGTAGACGACACAGTCTTGTATAAAATTATCTTGTGGTAGGGTAAAAATTGTTGTTTTATATTGAAAATTTGTGGTTCTAATATTGTAGTTATAGAACATCTTGTAGTGATTTCTCTATTGGTCTTAATGATTGTTTTTGTGTATGACCAATTTTAAATATAAAATTTTTCTTTTCACCCCTACCTTGAAAAATATTAAAAAGAAAGTTAATGCTTGCTAAAGCCACCCTTTAAATGTTCAATCTTTCAAAGATATATCAATACTTTTTCGTGATAAAATCAGTCGATGTGTTTAATAGATCCGTCTATAGCTTTGTAAAGTATGAACTGAAATTCAATGAAAATATAATGCCAAAGATTTTAAAACTACTTGAATGAATCTGATGATCCATAAAAACCCTGATCTAAGTTATTAGTACTTGTCGTTAGGCTAGTACTATTGGCAATCGATTGGGCCAAATTTTCATTAACTCGTTATTATTAAATTAATTTTCCACCAATTATATCTATGGTTTTAAGAAATTTTTCAATAGTCAAGATGCATGATTTTTAAGTTTTGAAATTACAAAAATTGTTTTTCTTCAATCTAATTGGCTCAAATAATTTGCATCTTATTACCGGATTTCCCGGATCCACGACAAATTTTTTAGGTCATTAAAATAATATTTAGGTCATTAAATTTTTAGTCATGAATTATAATATATATTACCTATTTCATGATAACAAAAAATATTTATACCATAACAAATATAATCTTTAATACATTTAAATTTTTTCTTACAATTTGAGCAAATTCTTCTTTTTTCAATATAATTAACAATAGTTATGTTAATAAAATATAGTTTGTAATGTTTAAAAAAAAATCACAACCAATTGAATATATATATTTTCTATATTTTCATTCTCAGTATTTTATTTATTTATTTAATAACCTTGTATTAATCACAAATTAATATTACTATCTTAACTCTTATCATTTTATTAAGATTCATTCATTTGCAAAATCATTTGTTAGCGTGAAGTTACAAATAAAAATGTTTCAAATAAAATGTTACTAGGAGTTTAGTCACCAAAAAGTTTAATAGTGTTAATGTTATTTAACTGTATTCACATTATTGTTGAATACAATTATATATTTTTTGTATTATTTTATATGACTAAGTGAGGGTATTTAGAAAACAAAATTAATCCTCTTTTTAATCCTAAATACCATAGAGATACCAACGCTAAATGGGACAGTTAATTTTTGAATATTTGTACATTATTAACTACCTAACCCGAATAACATCACTTATATTATTTGCACAGGGGAATAATATTAAAGTTATATTACACATCCAATAAACGTATATTTAACAAATTATTTAAAATCCATATCTAATTTTGTTGTTTTATATTATATAAATAAATAAACATATATATAATAAAAAAATATAAATTAGCAATATTATTTTAGTTATTCTCATGCAATTTATTACAATTTAATAATATAAAAGTTCATAATAAAATAATGTTATTAAAAAATATTTATAATAATAAATAAATAAATAAATAACAACAACATAATAATAAATATATTGAAATTTATAATATTAAAAAAAATAAATAAAAAAAAATGTAATAATGAAAACACAATAATATAAAAAATCTTAATGTTTATTTATATGACACTATTTTTAATCTAATCTTAAATCTATCTACCTCTATCTCTAATTGATTCTTAACATAATCATAAACAAAAAATTTAACTTAAGCCTAACTTAACATAACTTTAAACATAACACTAATAATAATATAATATTCAAAATAAAAATATTTTTCTTATTATAATATTAAAATTATTTATTTTAATTTTGTTATTACTCTCGTTTGTTTGTTTATTGTAAAAGATTCTCTCAAATCAGTTAAAATCACCATATATTGTCATTGACGAGTCATTTTTGGTTGAAAGTTGCATTGATTTTTGTTCCAAGCTGACATATTTAAGTTTGAGAAAAGTACATATATACATCTAAAAGCACATACAAATCTATGAAAACAGTGTAATCGTTAAAATCTGGTTGAAACTGCTCTAAACTGTCAGAAAAGATAAAACCTTCACTGCTTGACAAAGACAATCTATGCAGACTAAATTGCGAGGAGATAACACTGACATGTGACTAGAACAACATACTTAATAGATTGTCATAAGCCTTTCTTTTTTTCCTTTAGGTTATACTTTTCTCATTTTTAATTTGACTTTCATATTCTTGTAGGTCTTGGAAAGCAGACTTGGAGCGCTATACAGTGACATAAGCCTTTTTACTAGATTCTTCGTGAATTTCAAGGTATAATCATCTGAACTTTAAACATGCACAACTTTTGCATAGGAGCAAATTTAGTGATTTCAAATAAAATTGTATCGAAAATTTTGAAAATTCATTGGTGAAATCATTTTTCTTGTATTCTCACATCATTTTGTAGTTTTTTAGGGTTTTATTTCTTTCGACTATTGTTAATTTATAGATTTTACATTTGATGAAGATAGATCCTTTTTGAGACTAATAGCCTGTTTGTTGCAACATCATATGTCAAAATTTTAAATTATGCACACTTTTCTTTCTAAGGGAAATTAACTTTTTTTTGCTATGTTTGAAGACATTAGAGTGTGCATGCTATCTCCTTGCACTACAAGATGATCTTGGAGGTAAAAAAATATTTACTTCTATTCATGTTGAGTTATCCTAAGGGTATGATTGTGTATATCTCTCTTAATGTTGTAGGAGATCTTGGAGATAAAAAAAATTAGATTATTTTCTCTTCAAGAGGCTTTTCTATGGATTTCTTTGCCCTAGAGGACAACATCAACCACATTTTTTCGTAGGGTACATAAGGTGGGGAGAGTGAAAATTGTACCTCAAGAGTGAATCATCATCGTGTCTGACAAAACCCCCAAATCCTTGGTCCATGGAGACTTGTGAGGTGAAGAGAAGGGAAGAGATCCTTCTAATCTCATGCATGTAGAGGGGCCCTCAGTTCATGAATTCCCCTAGAGGGCTTGTAATTAGTAACCTAAGACCTTTCAATCATTATTATTTGTGGTGCATTGGTCTTTGGGGGGATAAGTTCTTGCATGCACCTTCGCATGTTTAGATAGAGCTCACTTTGGGTAAGGCTTTAGTCTCCTGGGTAAATCTTGTAAGATGGTACATGACCTTATGTTATCCAATCATGTGGTAAGTGATATTAATAGGATGAGATTTTTTCCATCTTGATTAAGTGAAGATGAAAGAAGCCATTGCGATTTGAAGAGGACTATCACACCCAATTGAATAATTATAACTTGTTCATGTGTTTTCTCTAAATTCTTGTGCAAGACTAGCATTATCTTTACACCTTGTCACCTAAACAAACATGTCTACTTTGTGTAGACATCCAAAATTGGCCATAATTAATTAATTAAATATTTAATTATTCACTTCACCCTTTTTTCATTCATTTCTTTATCCTTGAAGGCCTCTTCATCATAATCCTCATAATTTTTTATGTTTCCACCAAGTGCTTCTCTAAACTCCAGGGGCATAGCGAAAGGCGGGGGGAATGGGAAAGAGAATCTTTATGAATCAAATCTAATGACTCTCCAGAGAAATACACATTGTCATCCTTATTGGGCGAAGAGTGTCCCAAGTTGTCCATATCAACATTGAAATTGGAGGTCTAAAAAGTTGAAGAAATTTTTGCCACCACAAACATTTTACCAATTTTGGTTGACCTGCTCTTAAAAGAGGCAATAATCTCTTCTTTAGTATTGTTCCCCATTTGAGATATCAGTAGCCAGGATAGAAGGGAGGGCCAAAATAGGATTCTTATTGTTGGCATTGAGTTGTCATTGATGTCACACTAATACATTTGGACTAGATTTTCGACTGAGATTTTCGACGGAGAAGGTATATTGTGGCCAAATTTGATTTTTTTTGAAAAAATGCCCGCATTCGTCGTAATTCTGACGGAAATTACCCATTTGGTTTCGACGAAGAAGGCATTAGCAATGATAATTTTCTTTTTTTCAAAAAAGTGCTCGAGTTCGTCGTAATTCCGACGATAGCGGCCATTACAAAATAAAAAAAGAGGCGGGGAATTCATTTGTGAATTGCAATCCCACGTAGGCGTCCGTGGTGACTTCAACCCCCAATAATATCAAGCCCGCGTCGAAGGCAATCCCACGCAGGAGGTAGATTCAAATTGCCCTAGTTTTTAATTTCATGTTGCAAAAAATATACATGTGGTGGTTAATTTGTGGTTAATTTTCCTAGTTTAATCTCATAAAACCATAGAACTGTGATTGAGGAGTGAGCGTTCAATTTTGTATCAACAATCCCTTCCTCTCGTATACGCGCGTGTTGATTGTTCACATGAGATCACATCTCTTTGCGACATCGTACCAAACAATTTATGAGCCTTGTCCATGTTTCCACATTTTGCATTCATGTCAAGCAGGGCATTTGCAAGTACAACACCTGACAAAATTCCTCTATCCGTTATGCTTTGATGGATGTCCATACCCTGTTCCAAAGCTCCCATTTTTGCACAGGCAGGGAGGATGCTGGCAAAGGTTGTGGAATTTGGCTTTATGCCTTCCAATTTCATTTGCTTGAAAGTGTCTAAAGCCTTTTTGACAAATCCATTTTGTGCATATCCAACAATCGTTGCAGTCCACGAGACAACATTTCTTTCAGGCATTCTATCAAACAGTTCACGTGCCTTGTCTATGCTTCCACATTTTGCATACATGTCTACCAGGGTAGTTACAACTACAACATCTGACAAAATTTCTCTATCTTTTATGCTTCGATGAATGTCCATACCCTGTTCCAAATCTCCCATTTTGGCACAGGCAGGGAGGATAGTAGCAATGGTCGTGGAATTTGGCTTTACACCTGCCGATTGCATTTGCTTGAAAGTTTCTAAACCTTCTCAACAAATCCATTTTGTGCAGTTGCAACTACATCTAAACAAATTCCTCTATCTTCTATGCTTTGATGGATGTTCATACCCTATTCCAAAGCTCCCATTTTGGCACAGGCTGGGAGTAGGCTGGCAAACGTAACTAAAGAAATGCAATGATCGGCTCCAAAGACATCAAACCACTACTAACAAAACCGAGAGTCTAAAATATGATAGGGAATAGTGTGAGCTGTCCTAAAATAAAATATTTTATTTTCAATTTCAACTAAAACATAATTACTCAGCCATTAAATGTAATTAATAAGTGTTTAATTTATGAAAGAGATAAACGGTTGGCCACAAGTACATGAGTTACTAAATGCACACAAATAAGTGAATTTGATATTCAAAACTATCTACAATGAATTCAATTCTTGTCCATTAGTCATTTATGTTTGCAATAAGCATCTTTCTTTGTTTTTCTTAATCTTTATTCATAGTTATGTGCATATTTCACATTCTATAATTAGGATATCAATTGCTATGGCTAAACACTAGCATGATGTTTGTGTTGTGGTATAGATGCGTGGAAACATAATTATGGGATTGTTATATTATAGAGATCATAAATCTAGATATCGCATATTAGTTCTAGCTCTTCTTGGATTGAGTCTAAAGTTGACATACAATCATAAAGCCATTATTATCAGATCTATCCATTTCTACTAAAGACAATTGAGAAAGTCATTTTGATATTTAGAGTTTCTTATCTATTTACCTATTGATCATTATTAAGCCATAATATTTAGGTCTATTTATCTCTCTTGCAAAACCTCTGTAAGTGTCCTAGATTGTCCCTACTACTCACTCTTCAATTCGGAAAAATGGAGTTCTAAAGATTTGTTGCACAAGATGGTGTTGAACGTATCAACAAGGCTAGCATGGAAGGCATGTTCAAGCTTCCACTTGTACAACTTACAACAAATGATTTATTGATAGAAGAAATTCTTGAAATAGGGATACAATCAAAAGACAAGTAAGTACATACAAACCTCCTCAGTTGAAAATAAAATCTGTGTATAAAAAGAGTACATTGAATCCCAATCCATAAACACAATAGAGATACCGATGGAGACTTAATTGGATGTAGCATGTCACACCAAAGTTGTTAGAGTATGCTAAGCTAGTACATAATGTTTCGTAAAGCCACATTAGTATTTTACCCAGATCATTATCTACCAAAACTAACTATAGTAATCCTTTTGAGGATTCATTTCATGGTGCTAGATCTTCATTTAGTTCCACTTCTTGTTGGAGAAAAGAACAGTTATTTCTTGAGGTAGATGAATATCCCATCAACAAAGGACAAGACCCTTTCTAGAATATAACAAATTATACTCTAACAAAAGATCATGGGGGTTTCACTAGAGATATTGAATAAGAGATAGACTTCTACTGCTACATTAAAAGCATTGGCATGTTCTTCATTTATTGATGTAAACTCTCTGTGATGCCACCACAACCAACAAAGGTGTAAAAAGTTGTTTGCAATGCATGGATTTTTAGGATTGTCCTTTGAGAAAACAAAATTAAAGTATGGAAGTAGGATCTGCTAGCTCCTGAGGGAATCTTGATGAAAAATAACTGTAAATTATTGGGCAGAGCTTATATTAAAAAACTCATGCTTCCTGATGGGTTTATGTACAGAAATAAGCACGAATTAAGTGGTTAAGGGGCTTCTAGAAACAAGAGGGACAGAAAGGAAGTGGAAGTGAAAACTTCTGGTGTTGTGTCTTCTCCATCTTAGATTGGGAATGGCGAAGGTGCTGTAAGAGGAGTTGAGAAGGGTGTTGGAAGAAGTGGGGGTGTTTACATTCCCCCATTTAAGCTAGCTCAAATGATGAAAGATGTGGAAGACAAGAGCAGTGTGGAATACCAGTGCATGACATGGGATGCCCTTCGGAAGAGTATCCATGGGTTAGTAAACAAGGTAAATGCATCTAACATCAAGAACATCATTCCAGAGTTGTTTGCAGAGAATCGCATCCACGGGAGGGGTCTATTTTGTAGGTCTTGTATGAAATCCCAAATGGCATTTAGAGTTCTGTACTTGACAGGTAATGGATAAACAATGTTAGGAGGAGGAAACATTGAAGGCCAATTGCAGTTGTGATAATACTAGATCAATGAATCTTGTTATTTATTGAGTATTTCTTGTTTTCCACGTTGTGTGATGTACCATAAGCAAACTAGAAATCTAAATTCAATAAGATGCTTTGTTCAATGATGATAATTTCTATTTTCTTGCCTGTGAAGAAAGACCATGTCAGACAATATCAACAAACAACAAAATAAGGAGACAATTGCTAGATTGTGGTCTAACTTGAAAAGAAAAGGTGATGGAAAATATTATTGTCCATGCAAAATTTGTAAGGGGTTAAAGACTAGAAGACTTCTAATCAAAACAACGAAGAAACATTGTAGGCTACATGGTTACATTGAAGGTGGACATGATTATCATCCATTGGTAAGTTTTTCATTATATCGTTTTGACAATTTATATACATAATAAATCACGTGATGATGAGATCATGATCACGGTTCATTTATGTATATCAATTTTATATAGGTCGAGCACTCCAGAGCACATGGTATGGATCAACACAACCCTGAGAATATGGTTTTCGAAGTGGACGAACATGGAGGTGTGAATATCGAAGCTGAAGATAATGATCCCATGGAAGATGATGATCATGAGCCAAAAAACACAATTGAAGATGATGGTACAAATACATTGATCCATGACTCATTTAGTACTCGTGCAGCTGATTATGATGATGAAGATGACCTTGATGTTGTTCATGATGTCCCTCTACTTGAGAAGGCATCTGAGGCCCTTTACAAAGGCTCGCAGGCAACTCTTCTCTCCGTTGTATTGTTGTTGGTGAACTTGAAGGTTATGAATGGTTTATCCAACATAACAATGTCACGTATGTTAAGGCATGTCATATATGTCATAATAAACTATGAATCATGTTGTACCATTAATATTCTTTATTATAACAAATTATATTTTGTTTTTGTAGATTGATAGGTGAGTTTTTGTTACCACCATCAAATATTCCACCTCACTCATACCGAGAATTATCTGCTGTTATGAAAGATATTGGAATGAAGTATCAAGCAATAGATGCTTATCCCAATGATCATATTATATATCACAAAAAACATGAATTTTGAACTGAATGCCTTGAAAGTCATATCAGTAGATATCGAACATATCAAATAAAAAAAAGGGTTCCTCGCAAGGCTCCTTAACCAATACATGACCCATTTGGAGAGGAACCTAAAGTACGAGCGTCCCCCCATGATTCCAGAGAGGGAGTGGAAGGACCTGATTTTGGAAACCAAGGAGAGAATTGAAAAGAAAAAAGGAAATACACCACTAGACTCCAGAAGAAGGTACAGGATACTATTCAGAATGTAATTATGTACTAATTAATTACTCTTTATATTTATATAATCTAACATATTTCAAACTTTTTATAGATTGAGTGACACGTCAAAGGCAAGCAAGGCAAGGCAAGAAAAGCACGAGCAACACAAACTTGGCTCTGGTGGTTACATGAAACTTGTTGCACGAATTGTAAGTATCTCATGTAAATGAAATATTGCATCAAAATATTAATAAATTGCGAACGTTTTTTTTTATCAAAAAATGCAAGCAAAATTCACAGTACCAAGCAAAAATGCAAGGCTCTAAATTCAATAGAGCGCCCACAGAAGATGACAAGAGAATTGCCTACCAGCAAAGCTATTCAGCCGTGGTTGATCGGCTATGAGAATTGAGTGGGCATACACAACATTCGATTGCATCCGTCACATAGGTAAATATGCTAAATGAAAGTTGTTTCAAATTGAATACTTTACCAATAATCTAATTGATGTTGAGTTCCAACATAAAGTGACTATATTTGTTTTAAATAAGCAAGCAATGATAACAATATGCATGCCATTGGAATGCAACCTGCTATTTGTGAAACACCACCTGCACATGAAGGTCCAGATGTGCATCCCAGTAGTGGAGGTATTCATTTGCTATTCAAATTTATTTATTTAGCTATTAATACAATTAAACATCTTAATTTGTAATTAGAGTAGTAATTAATGTAACCTTTTTTGTTAATATTTTAGAGCATGTAGTTGGTGGTGAGCAAGTGGAGCATTATTTGGGTACACAACATCAAGAACGTGATGTTCCCCACTCAGGTAAAGAGGACCACTGTTATTGCTTTAAACAAATATAATTGCAATTAGTGTTCAACATTAATGCAACCTTTAGTATTTCAACTCCAACAGATCTAGAGGGTGTTCATCATGTTGAGGTTGAGGCTACACAAAATGATGTGGCCCCATCAGGTAACTAGCACAACAATTATGTTCTCTAAATTAATGAAATACTTGTAACAATAATAATTTTTTTTTTGAATTTAACCCTTTTCTTTGTTATTGCAGAGGACCCCCCTTCACTTCAGTGTCCTCGTCCTCAGTATAGGACTAGGCATACATTGAGATCACGAGCAGTTGGCAGAACATCTGCAGAGGGGGGAAATGATGAAGAAACCAATGTTCCACTTAGTCTTTTCATAGCTTCAAAGAAAAAACAAAGAAAAATGATTGTAATCTAACTTATTTGATAATGACTGATTTTTATGTGTTAGTGAATGTAATTATGTACTAATTAATGGTTATGGATGATATGTGTTAATTAATATTGATGAATGTTGCGTGTTAATTAATGCTAATCAATATTATGTGTTAATGAACGTTATGTGATATTAATGAATAAATGCTATATTTTATTAATGGTAGAAAGAATGAATGAATGAATGTTATAAGATGTTAACGGGGAATTTAGAGTGATGTTAGGGGGGGGGGGAAGGGGCCAAATGAGCTTCCACCTTCACGTGGTTGGCCCTGTTAAGTATAGAATATTAAACTATTCTTGAAACCAAGCGAAGCTCAACAAGGTAACACACTTTTCAATATTTCATTATGTTGCATAGTTAATCTTATTGAATAACATATATTGAATCTTAATTGCAAGGTCCAACAGAGCCAACACGAACAGCAACACCACAAGTTGCTGGGTATAATGAACTCCCATATTGTCTTGTCTATACACGAACAATATGAGTTGCTTCTAGTGTTGATATCCAAGGTGGGACTACAAAAGTTATGAATATGCCTCATCCTTGTAATTTTTTTTATTACTTGTTTGTATTGAATATGCCTCATCCTTGTAAGTTTTTTTATTACTTGTAAGTCATGAATATTGCTCTTTAGTTGATTAAAATTAAATGAAAATATTTAATGAATACACAAAACTATATACACATGTAGGCACACCATGGTTGAGATGGTCCAGCTCCCTAGTCTCACTCTATGACTAAGCTCATGCCATATCTAAATCAAAGACATCTCAAATACATGGTCGGTGGAAAGCTGCAAAATGCCATTTTCATACATAAGAAAGACATACACAATTGGGCATAATCACCAAGAGAACGGTAAAAAGTGTGTTTGAGATTGTATCATGGATGCAAAAAATCTCTTCATTAATCCTTGACTCATGATTGCTATAATACTTCTTTAGACTTCTCATGTCATTTGTTGCACTTCTTCACTATTTTGGACTGAGTTTCAACTATGTATTTGCCTTGACTTATGACTGTACCTAGCTTTGTCCTATCTTTGTAAGCTTCCTCTTTGAATTGTGGTTGTAGCTTTGATAATACCTTTTTTATGTTGCACTATTTGTAAGGAGGACAACTCCTAATGCATGTTGCAAATTGTGTTCTAGTGACTGAGACTAAGCTTTTTGTACTTGATGTTTTTGAGTAGTTGTCATAACCTCTGACTTTGATGCTTGTGCCTTAATAGAACTAGATGTTTCTTGTATGCATACTTGGTCAAGGATTGCATTATGATGCTATAGGGCTACAAACTAAGATTATTTATGGTATTGAGTTGCACATGTGACATGAGTTTCCCTATGACTGCTATGCCTCTTGAGGTAATAAGGTGTTGTTCTTGTCAAGTTTTGACAATGCTGCAACAATAATGTGTTATTTGTTGTTAAGGTTTGAAAATACCTTTTAGAAACTTATACCCTGCTCTTTTTCACTCAGTAGACTTGATTACTGTCATTTTATTTGGTACTAGGTATGACTGCCTACTGGCTTTACTGTAGACTGCAATCTCTCTAGACTGTATTTTCTGAGTGTTGTTCTATACTTGACCATCTATAAGGAAAACATAGCTTGAAATGTCCAAAACAATTAATGAATGTGTTGGGTCTCAAATCAACAGATTGGATATGTTCTAAGGAAATATCAACTCCTATGATCAAACCCTCCAATTGACTTGGCCAACTTATAGAGTGAACCTACTTGGTTACTAACTCTCTCACTTTAGGCTCTGCAGGACCTAGGCAGGTATACCTACTCACTACTTGTTTTCAATGACTAATGCTTTTTATAGCAGATTAAGTATCTTGATCTGATTTCTTCTGTAGTTGTTTTCGATGTAGTTTTCTTTTATTTTATTGATATCACTTTTTTGATGAGAATGCTTCTTTCGGTGAATCTTCTTTATCTTGCATCGATGATATTGTTTCTTTGAAAGCCTTTTCTCATCGGTGGGGGCCACCTCTGCTTTCTTCGATACCATTTGTTGGTGGGACCATCCCTTTCGATGAGTCTTTTTGCACCATAGTGTTATATCCTCAAAGACCTTTTCTTGTCGATGACAACCATCTCCACTTTCCTCGATATCTTTTATCGATGGAGTTACTATCTTTGATGAGTCCTTTCTGAAGTTCATCGACGTTTTCTTTCTTCGATGCCCTTTTTATATCGATGAGACATCGCTGGGTCTCCTTGATACTATTTGAATCTTAGATACTTTGATAGAATGCTTTTAGACTTGTTCGATAACTTATGGGTTATTACGGTATCAATGAAAATGATGATTTCTTCCAAAGAGAGATGGCTTCTATCGATGAAACCATGTGTATCGGAGACGTCCCTTTTAGTCTCCTCGAAACTCATTCTCATCGAAATCTTTTTGCTGTCCACCGGGTTTCATGTCGAAGAAACTTTGGACTTCGATGAATTCTTTTGTCCTCCCATCGAAACTCATATCCTTATCGATATCATTCATTGATGTAGTTTGCTTCTGTTTTATCGATATCACTTTTTCAATGAGAATGCTTCTTTCGGTGAATCTTCTTTATCTTGCATCGATGATATTGTTTCTTCAAAAGCCTTTTCTCATCGGTGGGGGCCACCTCTACTTTCTTCGATACCTTTTGTTGGTGGGACCATCCCTTTCGGTGAGTCTTTTTGCACCGATAGTGTTATATCCTTGAAGACCTTTTCTTGTCGATGAGAACCATCTCCACTTTCCTTGATATCTTTTATCGATGGAGTTACTATCTTCGATGAGTCCTTTCTGAAGTTCATCGGCATTTGCTTTCTTCGATGCCCCTTTTATATCGATGAGACATCGTTGGGTCTCATCGATACTATTTGAATCTTAGATACTTCAATAGAATGCTTTTAGACTTGTTCGATAACTTATGGGTTATTACGGTATCAATGAAAATGATGATTTCTTCCAAAGAGAGATGGCTTCTATGATTTAATTTCTCAAATCAAGATATTTTACTTAATTCAGATTTGATGCTCAACATTATGACTGCACTATCACCAATCTATCTTGAAGATTTGACTACTCTTTAGATTATGATTATGCCTGTCATGATATTTCATGAGACTACTCTATCCCCATATGAAACCCTTTGTTCCCACAAATCAATGCTTTGAACTTGACTGCAACTTTATAGTGATCACTCTCTTTGTACAGTAAGCTTGCTACTTTCTCAACTTTTGATATATTGGAGGCTCTTAGGATGGTTTCTATCTTATAGTCACAATACCTTGCTATATTTTGCAGCTATTCTATGCTTATTTGTTTTCCACTCTTAACTCATAGTTCAACCGAATATGGTTCATCTTGGAATCAATGCACATTGGTTATAATCAGATTATATCAGTCTCCATGGTTGCAAGACCTGAAGAAGGATTCTTATCATCAATTAGATGCATACTTTTGGGAATATAGAAAGACAAAAAAGTTTATTAGAACCGTATTTTTTGTTGAGTCATAATATGATGTGTTAATTTAGCTAAATAAGGGAGCCAATGTTGTATTAGGTTTAATTCCATGATGATAGTTGAAGCTTGTTAGAGATAGGGGATTTGTAGCAGTTGGCTTGTTAGGTTATGTCACAATCCAATGAAGGTCCTTGTAAACCGTTAATGTAAGTAGACATGAGACTGTTATGTAACGAATTGGATCAGCTAAACCTAGAATTTCTATAACCAATGAATCAACTGACTCAAATGTATCTTAATTATCTTAGGATGGTCATTTATGACCGTTATTCTTAGTAGACATTAAGCAGTTCGCTAGATAGTTGGTTAGTAAACCAGTGAGTTAGTTGGCTCAAGTGTATGCTATTTATCATATGATGGTTGTTAATAACCATTATTGTTAGTACACATTAAGCAGATGGCTTGTTTAGATGGTTGGTAACTAGTGAGTTTGTTGAGCTCAAGAATTGGATGTACAAGTCGAGCAAGGGAGGTGAACACTAACAATGCATTGGTGCTTGCAATATTAAAATTGCTCAAAATTGAAACCAATAAACTATTGAAAGTAAACCAGAAGACAACACAAAATCTAGGCTTGAAAGTTCATAGTCTATATATTGATATTAATTTTAAAAAGTATTACAAAAATCAAAGTATTCTCCATAAGACTAGAAAATCCCAGATATATTTCTGCAGAGTTTTCTTACAAATTCTTGCGATCCCCCTTTTCATTAGTCCTGGTATCCATTTATATAATCATGGATGCATACAAGCTTTGGACCCCTTTTCAAAAAGAGTTTGTTACAAACTGAAAATACTCCCCAAGAAATGGTTACAAGTCCTTTTCAGCATCTTCGGCCTCTTGCACTTTTTGCTCGGTTGCAACCTCTTGTAACTGCTCCAGAGCATCTTCTTCCTACACCGCATATTTTTTGGACCACTCTTGAAAAACATCACCGGTAGGCCACGAGTAGCCAATAATCTTTTTCTTCAACTTTAATAGCTTTTTCCAAGAGTTCCTTATTTTCCTCACTTCTGACTCCAAGAAACCATAATGTGATTTGATCTTTTCTATTTCCTCAATTGTTTTAACAAACAGTGAGGTGTCATCTTTATTGATTATTTCATTTACCCTTAGAGACAGATTAGCTCCTAACTCATCTAGCCATACCTGTTTGTCCTTTATCTAATTTTGGTTGATAAAACCTCCAGGAAACAGTTCAAATTTGTGCTCAGTATACTCTTTTCTATATAAATTAGCCTTCCTTTCCACATTGGCTTTCCCTTTTGCCAGCTTTCTCAAACCTTTGGTCAATTCACATGTGGATTTGATAGTGGCATCAGATCCAGCTTCATCATAAGATACACACATGAATTCTAAATCTACTTCCCTCGAGATCCACTTATTTAGAATAGGCTCTAGAATGGCCTTGTCCTCATTTAACTCACAAAGAGTGTAAAAAATTCTCTTCATATTGATATGTACCATGGGAGTATCAATGGTATCGGCAAAACTCAAAATTGTAGCCTTTATCTTCTCCTCATACTTATTTGCAAATAAGGCCTAAGCCTGTTTCAACTTCTCCAATTCATGTTGATAAGTCTCAGCTGGTTGAAAACCAGAAGGCATAGGAGAAGGAAGGAACTCTATGATGGGACTAGTAGGTGGGGGCCTTACTGGAGAAGAAGAAATTGCCAAGGTAGAGGACTCACCTCCTTGGTATTGTCCCATCAGCTGACTTTGAAGTTTGGCAATGATAGTGTCCTTGCTGGCTACCTCCTTTTTGGCTTCATTATAAGCCTTTAAAATTGTTTCAAACCTAATTTGGAGATAAACCTTTTCTTTTGCTTCCCTCTCTGCTACTACTACATTGAACTTAGCAGTCTCTAAAACAGTACTAGCTGCTTCCACTACCCCTGTATCCTGAACTCTTCTGACTATCATAGCTCCTAGAAGGTTAGACTGTGAGGTATCTTTCCTTCTTCTACCTTCATCTCTTTTAAGGGACCACATAACCAGAGAAGTGTCATCTTTGCTAAATACCACTCCCTTCATTGGCTTAGTTTCCTTTCTAACCACTTCAAGAACCAATGCATCAACTATATCCCATTCAAGGAGGATTAGCACACCAGCCTTATCTACCATCTCTCTTCCAGCCTCAGGAGTGATAGCTTTGAACTCAGCCATCATTTCTTGTTTAACATCTTCCTCCACTTGGGCTGCATCCTTGAGAGGCTATTCATTTACCCTTTGCTCACATCTAATCTCAAATTGATCAATATTTTGCTTCCATAGAAAGTGCATAAAAGCTCCTAATGTGATAAAATTGCTGTCAGCTAGGAATTCTTCACTAGCTTTTTTGACAGTAATGTCCAATTCTTTTCCCTGTAGCTCACCATCAGTTACATCCATTTCAGCACAGGGTGGCTCTTTTGGCATTCCTTCTTGAGTCTCATTGTAGGTGTAGGCAATTTCACCCAGACTCCCCAATTGTATCAATTGCTCAGCCATCATTTGCTCATCTCCTATATGAATAGGGGACTGAGATGGAGAGTACTGAGGGTCATCAGTTTCAATTTCTTTACCTGTCCTCTACCTCTTAGGCGAATCCTGAATCTCAATAGTATCTTCAATGGCCCTTTTCCCTCTAGAAGTAGAAGGTTCACCTGTTACTGGCATCATTACAGTATACTTAGATCTCTTGTGCATTATATAATCACCTGGTGGAATAGCCTTAGCAAAGGCAGGCTTGGCTAGGACCAATTTAGCCCTATCAGGATCATTCTGCATTATGGCTTCTCTTTTTTCCTTTAGGGTTTGCATTAAATCTTCAAAATAAAGAATTAAGAATTTAACCTTTTCTTCAAAAGGGGTAAAACTAGAGAGAGGACCATAACTAGAATCAAATTGATGGATAAAGTCAAGGGCTCTTCTGTATGAAATCCACTTCTCCTTCTTCAACTCCTGCTCATCTAGACTAAATTCATTCCTGATCAAATCTTCAGGGAATTGGAATTGGTGAGGCCTGATTTTACAAACTGCTCTCTTCCTGAACATGTCGTTGAAGAAATCTTCAGGGTCGACACACCTTGACAATGCAGTTGATAACATGTATGGTTTAAAGAATTATTCAAAATACTTCCATCCACCTTTGGTAATTACAAAATGATGAGCCATGGTGATGGTTGGGAAAATTGTCCCTTTACCCCTGTTAGTTAACGCGACCTCCTACACTCCTCCAATCTGTCTTAATACTTCTGCAATCCCTATCTTTAATGGAACCTGATAGGGTAGTAGATAAGGGGTACCCCTAAATCCAAACACTCTAAAAATAGTAGAAACATGATATAGATACATATCTCCCCAATTATGAACAATCTTGATATCCTCTGCAAATTCTTTGGGCCTAAGGAATTCCAAAAGAGCCTTGGGAATCCTAGGGTTTTCTGCACACAAGAGAACTCTAATTTTAGATGCAAAGCATCTATCCAACTTTAGATAACTTGCATCCTCTCTATCCCAAGATAGAACAGTACTCCACAATTGCACTGACATCTCCTCTTTATCCTTGACCTTAACCAGGTCCATCTCTTTTGCAAAATAATCAGCCCCTTTGAATAGAAACATATGCATCAACAAGAATTACCATCCAAATGGCTTGTCTACCTTACCATTCTTAATTCCTACTAAGCCTGCATGGATAGAATCAAAGAGGAAAGGAGCAAAGTCAAATGTTATGGCTAGGGAAGGGTTCAAAATTTCGGCAATCATTAACATATAATGGACGGGCATGTTTTTCTCAGCATCTTCTCCAAAAATTTGACACAGTGTCCAGTACATACCCTTAGCTCTCAAGGTAAATAAATTCAGGGAAAATGGATCCATTGTGCTAGGGCTTACAACTGTTAATCCCCCTACTTTGACAGAAAATTCTCTCCATGGGCCACTCCTAAGATGATCTCTTTGGGCATTGTAAACTTGGGTTAATGCCTCAAAATCAATAGGCTCAAGGTAGCTGGAAGCTTCACTAATCTTGAAGACATTCCTAAATTCATCATCTTTGATTTTGATAAGGGTTGATCCCTTTATGTTTCTAATGCATCTGGTAGCAAGGTCATAATTCTGCATAATTAGGGTCAACAAATCTACATCCATGAAAACACCTGGGACCACAAGCTTCCCTACATCTAAATTCTAGATACTATTCATAGGGGAAGGGGCATGTCTCTGACCAAAACCCACTTTAAACAAACTAAGACTGGATATCCCTATTTCAGGGTCCCTCAACCAATTTCCTTTATCATATAAACCATCCCCAATTTTCAAACGGGGGTTTTTTGGCACTAACTCCTTGGCCCTAGCCCCGACATTGGTCGACATGGTTAATTGCTCAAGAAAGTCATCACAAATATTTTGGTCTTGGTAATTTACCTTCCTTGTTAATTCTCTTCTGGGTCCCATTTTAGGAGTATGCAACTACGTCAATTATCAATCAAAGCAATTTTCTAATAGGACAAGACCACAATTCAACAATCTTTAAGCAATGGGTAAACAAAGAGAAAGAGACCCTGATTTCAGTTTGCAAACTTCTGCTTTGCATCAGCTCTCTTTGCATCTTATTCTATGAAATGATACCCTCATTCAATTGTTGCGGGGATATATACAACAATTTGGCTCCTTAACTGCGACATTAACACCACACGCTTCGACTGTCCCTTCATAATTGAATTCATGAAAGAATTCAAAAATTTGGCTCCAACGGATCAAAACTACTCTGAGTATTTTTCATTTTGCTCTTTCGCTATTTCATAGAGCGTAAAGGTCTTGCATGTTCATCTAGCAAAAAGACGCCAACCATTGGATTAGATAGAACTTGTACCACTTTTACCCTTTTGACTCTTCCTTGCTTGGCAACAGGCTGAAAATCCTTTCGCTATTTCACGATGGGTAACCATCTTGCATCTTGACCTCAAAAAGCTGCTTTAGCTATCCGATCAACTGAAACTTGATCGATCTTTACATTGTCCTAACCTGGCGGTTTATATCACTAACTGCGTTCAAAATGGTTAACGCCAACCATTTTTGCTATTTCGCGAACGGTAACCATCGTGCATTTAAAGGTTGCGAAATAACATCCGTTGTTAGATCCTTCTTGAGATTCCCTTCCTTTAACAACCTATTAGAACTGGCAGATGTGGGTCCTCTGAATCAACACCATTCACTTTGGCATTCGATCCCTCTTGAACTGACGTGTCAACTTCCTACTCGCTGAAAAACTTCGGCAGGATCCACTTCTGAAATGCCACCTGTGCCTGACAGGTCACCTCTTTGTCTTCAGTTTATATCATTCTATTTGTTGGGCCCACCACTTGGTTGCCAAGTTTGTTCTTTGTTTTACGTGATCTGGAGGACATGTGTAACCTTTTGATTTGCGATCCCTACCTCCTGGACTGCTCACTTGGAATGCCATGTCATTTCACTACTTCACGAAAACTAACTCTCGAGCATCTTTGGGTTGCGAATCAACGCAGGCCGTTGATTATTCTCTGAACCACTCACTCTTTACTTGTTAGAAAACCCGCCGGCTTCTGGGACCCGCCACAACCTTTCGCTATTTCACAATAGTTAAAACACGTGCGCTTTGATCTCATGAAATAACGAGGTCCATCCGATCAGATAGAACTTGATTGGTCTTTAATATTCAGACAAAGCTTGGACATTGGGCCAACCAAACCCTTTCGCTATTTCACAGAAGAGTAAAACTCAGTTATCTTTATCTTGTGAAACAACGCAGGGCGTTAGATCTCAGGGACTTGCATTGTTGTTACTCTTTCTACTAACCACTTCACGCAGGCACACCATCTTTTTGCCATTTCGCAACTTGTAAACCACGAGCATCTTTAGGTTGCGAATCAATGGGGGCCATTGATCTCTTTCCAAACTGATTGCCCTTTAGCCAAGAAAGAAGTCCTCATTGCTGGGTCCTACCAAACCTTTTCGCTACTTCATGATAGGTAACTTTTGGGCATGTTGAGTTCGCCAATCCACGCGGGCCATCGATTGAATGAGAGTTGCACAACAATTACAAGGCCCGATGGTCATTAGAAAAGGGAATTTAAAGGTGAATAAAAATTAAAACATTTAAAAGGACCACCTAGGTAAAAAACAACGGGGGGAACACTTTGCATGACAAAAGGACCCATTACTTAAGTGAATAAGGTAACAAGGAAATATAATTATAAGGGTTTTTTCTCAGACATTTTGAAAGTGATTAAACCTAAACCCTAAACCCTCTTTAGGACCCAAAGCAATAGAAGTCACAAGGCCATACCAGACCTAAGAGTTTCATAGACTTAGCCAATTATGGAAAAGAATACCCATTTTTTAAACAGTGATAACAGTAACCTTTGAACCTTTATCTCTTCCCTAAAAAATGAAACTTGGCATTTGAATTCCTTTCTCATATTGATTAGCTTAATAGTATTTGTTCAATGTTTTTTATCATTAAAAGATTACCTTCCTTTTAGATAAATTAGTTAGATTCTTATTATGTTGAAGAACATTTAGTTAGTTTTCTCCTTCAACTGCAGTAGTTATGTTTTATTTTGAAATGCTCAATTTTTTATCTTAATATAGATCACAATTTATTTTCTTTAAGTATAGAATTAATGGAATATTACATATGGTATCAGAGCAACCAAGTTCAACATTGAACCTCAGGCTTTCCACCTATAAACAAAACTATATACATATGCAGGCACACCATGGTTGATATAATATGCATGTGCACTATATACAAAACTATATTCACGCACTATATACAAAACTATATTCGCAAGTAAATCTTTTATTCAAATCCACAATATGAACCGGCATATGTGAGAACTGGTATATATGCCAAAGTAAAGTGGTATATTTGTTCTAGGTGAACGGGCATGTAGTCATGGGAACCGACACATGGAAGCATTATATGACTACCGGTTGGTAGGTAGTTTCCACTTCAGGATTTCCGGTTGGAGTATCTCAAGCATGTGTGACTCAATCGGTGATCTTTATGTGATGAAGTTAGCATGATAACGAAGAACACATAGTGTTGCCACATAAGCCTTGTGCACGTGAAGGATCTTGCATAAAGAAAGTGTTCCTATCTACCTCGGGAATGTGCGAAGTCTATAAATGGTGATAACGTGTGATGGGTTATCAGTCGCCATGAAATCGGTGGAAAACAAACAATGGAGAATGTCTTGAGATTGGATCAAGACTTTTGCATTCAATACAGTATGATCAATGGTCAAGATTGAACCGTTTGAATTCCTTAACCTAACAGGTCTAGGGTTTAGGGTTTATGCTATCGACCTGTCTGTTATCCTATAAGGTCGATGTTGTGATTCTTTAAGAGGTTGTTGGCAAAAGTTGTGTGTGAGTATCCAAGAGAAGGGATACATGATTCTTGCCAGACCAGAGGAGAGAAGTGATACCTGCAGAGTGTAAGTGCAGAAGGTGAAGAGGAGCTTAAGCAGATCTGCATTGGCATTGAGTTCTGTAACCAAATCATTGTAATACCTGTTGATCTCTAACCACCTCAATAGTTGGAAAATCCCCTAACAGGGTAGTCTTAACCGGCTTGTTGTAAATCCCTTAACAGGGTAACTTGAAGTTATTGAGATCTGGAAAGCTAGAGAGCTCTGGAAATCCTTTAGCTATTGAGTTCTTGAAATCCTCTAACAAGGTAACCTTTAACAGGGTTTAACCCTTAATCGGGTATTGTAGCCATCCCTTAACCAGGTGATCCCTAACAGGATCGGTTCCTAATAGAACCTATTGTATCTGTCTTTAACAGGACAAGGCTCCTAATAGAGCAGACTTCCAAAGAGTTCAACAACAAGCTTGTGGGTATTCATCCCCACTGTGGTTTTTACTAGTTGGGTTTCCACGTAAAAAATATGTGTGTCATGTGTGATGCTTTTATCTTGTGATGCTTTGTTATTGCCTGTTAAGCATATGATGGTTATGTGTTTTATGCCTGTCAATAAAACATGTTGAACTAGCTATTGTGAAGATATGATGATAGATTACTTGTTCATGCATAAGAGTGAAATGGTAGTGTAGTTTTGAGTTGAGTGGAAAGCTAAGTGAGTAACCGATTTATGATTGTTTTAGTTGTTCTGGGTTTTACCGGCTGCACTCTATTTCAAACCGGTGTCATTGTTTGCCAGTCATTTGGAGTAATTGCTGTTGAACCAGTTTAGGATAGTATTTTGTTTGTACTGATTCCCCCCCCTCTTAGTACCAGTTTGGTACTATTCATTCATCATTGAGTTATCAATTGGTATCAAAGCTTCCTCCAGGTCCTCTGTGTTGTAAGCTTAACCACTTGAGGGAAAGATCCTGTTGTAATGATGAAGAGGGAAGGTCGAAAGTTTAACAGAGAAAATTTCAGTATATGGAAAGACAGAATGAAAATATACATCAGAAGCATGGGTGCTCAACACTAGAGCTATGTTGAGAATCCCTATGTTGCCCCTACTGGTACTCTCATCGATGATCAAAAGAGAGAGATACAGGAGAATGGGCAAGTCATGGAAGCCCTAATGAGTAGCTTATCTGATATTGAGTTCATTGATATCCAAGATAAGGTAAATCCCAAAGAGGTATGGGATGCTCTTGAAAATGTCTATGGAGGTGATGAGCATGTAAAACAGGCCAAGGAAGAAAGCCTGAGAGGGAAGTTTGAAGATATGTGGATGGTTGAAGGTGAGACCATTTAGCAGTATGGAATAAGAATCAAAACAGTTGTTGGAGATATCAAGAGTGTAGGTGGTAAAATAGAAGATTCCACTGTGGTAAGCAAAGTCCTGAGATCCCTATTGCCGGTCTATGCAATAAGGGTTGCTGCTATTCAAGAGCTAAGATCAATAGACAAGACTAAGGTATCCTTGGACTCCATCATAGCCAAGTTGACAGCCTATGAGCTAAATAGTTTTGATGGCAGTGTTCAGAAGACTGAATCAGCTTTTAAAGCCTCTGCTATACCATCCAGAAAAGGAAAAGAAGCTAGCACCAGTGGTGAACCTAGACAGAGTAGAGAAATGGATGATGAGGAGATTTTGATGGCATTTGAAGCTCTCCTTGCTAGGATGCTTCCTAAAGGAACCGGTAAATACAAAGGTAAGCTACCTTTGAAATGCTTTTCTTGCAACCGGATAGGACATATTGCTGTAAACTGTCCTAATGGCAACAACAAGGACAGACCGAAAAGGTTCAAGAAATTCAAAGGAGGAAACCGAAGAAACTATTTTGTGGCAGTTGATGAAGGTGTCACAGATGAAGAATCAGAGGATGAAGAAAATGAAGATATTGTGTTTGTTGCTGTCAAAGAAGATGTGTTAGACAAGAAGGCTCTTGTCTCCCGGTTTGATAATTCCAATGAGTGGATCATTGACAATGGCTGTTCTCACCATATGACTGGTGATCAGAGCAAGTTTCTATCCTTGGAGGAGTATGATGGTGGTGTGGTTCACTTTGGCAATGATACACCATGCATGGTCAAAGGCAGAGGGTCCATCTCTCTGAATGGAAAGAGTAGTGCTGACAATGTGTACTAGGTTGATGGTCTCAGACACAACCTTCTAAGTGTTGCCTAGCTGAATGACAGTGGCCTCACTCTGGAATTCAAGAATGGAATCTGCAGAATCAAAGGAAAAGATGGTGAATTGGTGGCCACTGACATGCAGACCAAAGGTAACCTATTTCATCTGAATGCAAATATAAGTACATGTCTTATAGCTAAATTTGATGATAGCTGGATATGGCATAGGAGACTTTGCTATGTAAACTTTGATAACATTGTAAAGGCCAGTAAGATCAAGGCAGTTAGAGGGTTGCCAGTGCTAAGCAAACCGGATAACACCTTGTGCAGAGAATGTCAATTGGGGAAAATGTCTTCCTCAACCTTTAAAGGTAAATCTTTCACTGCTAACAACTTGCTTGATCTTGTGCATACTAATTTGTGTGGTCCTATGAAAACTAGAAGTGTGCAGGGTGATAGGTACTTCATGATTCTCACTGATGGCTGCTCAAGAATGATGTGGGTCACATTCTTGAAAGGCAAGTCTGAAGCCTTTGTAAAGTTTAAAGCTTTCAGAGCATTAGTGGAGAAGGAAAGTGGTAAAAGGATCAAGTGCCTGAGAACTGATCAAGGAGGGGAATTCACTTCCGATGAATTCAACAAGTACTGTGAAGAACATGGCATCAAGAGGCAATTATATGCCCCTCAGACTCCACAATAGAATGGCCTATCAAAGAGGAATAACCGGACTGTGGTTGAAGCAGCTAGAACGATGTTGATTCAAGGAAAGGTAGCTCACACCTTTTGGTGAGAAGCAGTAAGCATTGCAGTCTACACAATGAACCGGGTACTCATCAAGAAAGGTAAGGATAAAACTCCGTATGAGTACTGGACCGGTAAGACACCTATGGTTAGCTACTTTAGAGTGTTTGGCAACAAATGTTACATCAAGAGGAGTGAGCACCAGAGAAAATTTGATGCAAAATGTGATGAGGGAATATTCCTAGGATATTCCACCAAGAGTAGAACTATCAAGTGTTTCAACAACAGGACTTAGAGAATTGTGGAAAGCATCAATGTAAGAGTTGATGAAACCTCTGAGAAAACTGAGGAAACTGGCAATGTGCAAGCGGTAAATGAACCGGTTGCAACCTTCTAGGAACCGGTTGTCAGTCAACCAAGTACTAGTAACAGTGTTCCTAATCCGGTAAATGTTGATACTGATGAAGATGAGGATGAAGAGGAAAAGCAAGAAGAACCAGTCAAGACTATTCCTCGGTATGTCAAGCTGAATCATGATCCTAAGCAGATCATAGGAGATAAGGATGTAGGAATCCTTACAAGAAGAAAAGTCAGAGAAAACTCATGTATGATCTCTGAATTTGAGCCTAAAACATTCAAAGAGGCACATAAGGATGAAGACTGGATCAAGGCAATGGAAGAGGAACTTGACCAGATAGAGAAAAATGGTACATGGTCCTTGGTACCCAGACCAGAGCACAAAAATGTTATTGGTACCAAATGGGTCTTCAGAAATAAGCTAAATGAGGATGGCATAGTGATTAGAAACAAAGCCAGACTGGTGTGTAAAGGATATGCTCAAGAAGAAGGAGAAGACTATGGAGAAACCTTTGCTCCTGTAGCTAGATTGGAAGGAGTTCGTATACTTCTTGCATATGCAGCTTTTAAAGGATTCAAAGTATATCAAATGGATGTAAAATCTGCATTTCTAAATGGTGTACTTGAAGAGGAGGTGTATATTGAGCAACCAGATGGGTTTGCCCTATCTGAAGACAGTGACATGGTATGTAGGCTACATAAAGCCTTATATGGTCTAAAGCAAGCACCTAGAGCATGGTATGAACGTCTACATTCCCATGTTGTGAATATTGGATTTGAGAGAACAAGTGAAGATAGCAATATCTACTTGAAATCTGAAGGAGATCAGATCCTGATCTGTGAAGTTTTTGTTGATGACATTATCTTTGGTGGAGATGACAAGATGAGTCATGAGTTTGCAGATGAGATGAAGAAAGAGTTTGAGATGTCACTCATGATTAAGTTCTTCATTAGACTGCAGATCCAACAGATGAAAGATGGAATCTTTATCACTCAGTCCAAGTATGTGAAAGAGGTGTTGAAGACCTTTGGCATGGAAGATAGTAAACCGGTTGGTACACCGATGGTGATTGGTTGTAAACTATCCAAAGAGGATGACTCAGCATTGGTTGATGAGAAGGAATACCAATCAATGATTGGTAAATTACATTATGTAGTGCATAGCAGACTGGATATTGTACATGTAGTTGGCATTACTGCAAGGTTCCAGAAAAGTCCAAGAGAATCCCACTTGGTTGCAGTCAAGCGGATTCCTAGGTATTTGAAGGGAACAATTGACTATGGATTGTGGTACCCATACAACAATGATTTCAACCTGAAAATATTCATAGATGCTGATTGGGCAAGTAATGTGGATGATCGGAAAAGCACAACCGGTGGTGCATTATTTCTCGGTGGTAGACTAGTCTCATGGATGAGTAAGAACTAGAGCTGTATCTCTCAGTCTACAATGGAAGCGAAGTATGTTGCAGCTTTCATGAACTGCACTCAGACAATCTAGATGAAGCATGTATTAGATGGCTTCAAAGTTCCCGTATCAGAACTGGTAAGTATATTTTGTGACAATACTAGTGTAATTAATATCTCCAAGAATCCGGTTTTACATTCTAGAACCAAGCACTTTGAGCTTAAGTATCATTTCTTGAGGGAAAAGGTTTAGAACAAAGAGATTGCACTAGAGCATGTGTCCAGTAAGGAACAGTTAGCAGACATATTCACCAAGCCTCTCTCAAAGACTACATTTGTGTATTTAAGAGGTGAATTAGGGGTATTGCCCCTTCAGGAGGTAAATTAAAAGTATTTGTTCCACATCAGTCAGGTATTGCATAGTCAATTTTTTTTTGATTGATGTGTTGAAGGATGCTACTCCTCAAGGGGAGCAACATAATGGAACAGGGATGTTTGTGCCTCCACTTTGGAATTGTTGTCAAAAGGGGAGAAGAAGTGTAGCAGAGAAGATATCTACCAAAATTGGGGAGAAGATGAGTTTGTAGAAAGATATCTTTGTATATTGACATCGATGCCAAAGGGGGAGATTGTTGGCATTATGTGAACCGGTATGAGGACATAATGATATTTGTATGTTGTCATTGATGTCAATATGTGATATGAAGAGAGAACCGATATATGTGAGAACCGGTATATATGCCAAAGTAAAGTGGTATATTTGATCTAGGTGAACCGACATGTAGTCATGGGAACCGACACATGGAAGCACTGTATGACTACCGGTTGGTAGGTAGTTTCCACTTCAAGATTTTCGGTTGGAGTATCTCAAGCATGTGTGACTCAATTGGTAATCTTTATGTGATGAAGTTAGCATGATAACGAAGAACAGATAGTGTTGCCACGTAAGCCTTGTGTGCGTGAAGGATCTTGCATAAAGAAGAGTGTTCCTATCTACCTCGGGAATGTGTGAAGTCTGTAAACGGTGATAACATGTGATGGGTTATCAGCCGCCATGAAATCGATGGAAAACGAATGATGGAGAATGTCTTGAGATTGGATCAAGACTATTGCATTCAATGCAGTATGATCAATGGTCAGGATTGAATCGTTTGAATTCCTTAACCTAACAGGTCTAGGGTTTAGGGTTTATGCTACTGACCTGTCTATTGTCCTATAAGGTCGATGTTGTGATTCTTTAAGAGGTTGTTGGCAAAAGTTATGTGTGAGTATCCAAGAGAAGGGATACGTGATTCTTGCTAGACCAGAGGAGAGAAGTGATACCTGCAGAGTGTAAGTACAGAAGGTGAAGAGGAGCTTAACTAGATCTGCATTAGCATTGAGTGCTATAACCAGATAATTGTAATACCTGTTCATCTCTAACCACCTCAATAGTTGGAAAATCCCCTAATAGGGTAGCCTTAACCGGCTTGCTGTAAATCCCTTAATAGGGTAACTCGAAGTTATTGAGATCTAGAAAGCTAGAGAGCTCTGGAAATCCTTTAGCTATTGAGTTCTTGAAATCCTCTAACAAGGTAACCTTTAACAGGGTTTAACTCTTAATCGGGTATTGTAGCCATCCCTTAACCGGGTGATCCCTAACAGGATCGATTCCTATTAGAACCTATTGTATCTGTCTTTAACAGGACAAGGCTCCTAATAGAGAAGACTTCCAAAGAGTTCAACAACAAGCTTGTGGGTATTCATCCCCACCGTGGTTTTTCCCGGTTGGGTTTTCGCATAAAAAATATGTGTGTCATGTGTGATGCTTTTATCTTGTGATGCTTTGTTATTGCCTATTAAGCATATGATGGTTCTGTGTTTTATGCCTATCAATAAAACATGTTGAACTAGTTGTTGTGAAGATATGATGATAGATTACCTGTTCATGCATAAGAGTGAAATGGTAGTGTAGTTTTGAGTTAAGTGGAAAGCTAAGTGAGTAACCGGTTTATGATTGTTTTAGTTGTTCTGGGTTTTACCGGTTGCACTCTATTTCAAACCGGTGTCATTGTTTGCCAGTCATTTGGAGTAATTGTTGTTGAACCGGTTTAGGATAGTCTTTTGTTTGTACTGATTCACCCCCCCTCTCAGTACCAGTTTGATACTATTCGTTCATCATTGAGTTATGATGTTCGCAAAATGGTACAATAGTAAGCCTGAGGCTATATTCTTCTTCTTCTCTAATGATCCTTATTGTTACAAAAATTCCCTCATTTATATGATGGTATACATTGTCACCAGGCATCGTGGCTTTTGAGCACATAACTATTAATTAGCACTTTTGTTAACAAACTAGAAGATAAACAAGTTCAACATTCCTATGTGTTCAATGTACTTATCATCTTTATACATTAGAACATCATTGTTTAGTGTCCTCATGTCGCTTTCTATCTAGAAATGATTGGATAGAATATTGTTAACACAAAGTGACAAATCTTTGTCCTGATCCAACTCTGCTACTGCTCGATTATTCTCATCACTAAACTCTTGTTTCCACTGTTCCAACGATACTAACTCACCATTATTGTAAAAAGAGGGCACCCTAGGGGTATTCCCATTGTCTAGCCTCTAATGCTCTTTCCTTAATTGATTTGCCAATTCATCATGGGAATTCAAGTGAGCCTTGGCTTCAATTTTCTCACCTGGATTAATCAGACTGTTGTCATTCATCAAGCCTTCCAACTGAGACCTGAGCCTTTCATGCTCTTTCAAAGCTCTGACTGTTCCAGTGTATGTTTTCTAATAGATTTCTGCAACTTGCATCATACTTCTGAACCTATGTTCAATGATCTCCAAAATCAATTTATCCATCTTTTGTTGTACCTTTTCTACTTGCCAAGATGTCTTTTCGACCCTGTTCCTCCAATACATAGCATCTGTCAAGGCATCCATGGCATCTCTGTCAACACCGTATGTCAAACCCTGTTTGACTGGTAGTTGTATGTATCTGAAGCAATCTTGCTTGCAGCCTCTGTTTTTCTTCATCGATTTTCTCATATAGGATTTTGTATGTAGAATTTTCTCAGACCAGAAACTCTATCTGATCTTGGTTCAGTTTAGCGACATCCAAATTTAGTTTGGCGGTTGTTCTAGGGTCAGTCTTTCCAACCTGCCGCACCATCAAATGTCCAGAATCTTCTTCTGTATCAACCAATATAGGTCTTTTATCTTTGGGATAGATAGCCCACTGTAGAAGAGCCTTCTGATTTGGATCATATCCTGATCCTCTACAGAGTTTATCAATCTCTTTTGGCATCATTTGCCTACTTGGGTCCTGTTTCTTGAGGAATCCATCAAACAACAAGGCAGAGTTCATGTCCCATCTAGAGTATAATAGCACACCAACTTCCTTAAGCAACTGTCTTCCCTTCTTAGGTGTCATTTCTCTCATTACAAGATCCATCTCCTCTTGCAACTTTTGAAGCTGCTGCTCTTCTTCACTATTTCTCATGTTATTCCTAATTTGAGATCCTTTATGTTGATAGAGGAATGTAGTGAACTCCTTGGAAGTAATGAAGTCACTATTAGCAATGAAATCCTCATGCTCTAGAAATATGATGTTAGCCACTTCTTAGACATTCAGTTGTCCTATTGCCAAGTCTATCAGTGTATCCTCTGCATAACCAGGGGGGTAATCCTCTCGAGGAGTGAATGGAATGATGCCAGATGTGGAAGCAGGAGACATATGAGCCAAAGGCTCTGTATTCCTAATAGTATCAATGTAATCCCTAAAAACATGAGGCGGGACTCTCTCAAGTATTTCCAATTCATGGTCCACAAGTTTGTTGGCCAACTCCAAGGGGTCTTCAATATTTTGTAGCACGTTCTCATCCATTTTCCTTCTATAAAGCTTCCATTTATAAGCCTACATTTCTTTCTCAAACTTTATTCACTTCACTCTAGCCTCTTCTTTGCCAATGTTCTTAATGAGGTCATCCGGTAGGTAAGATTTATGCTCTCTAGCCTTCAGCTTTTGTGATGACCGGGCTAGCCTTATGTATCCTTCAGGATCAAAATTGGGCCTTGGATCCCCCATAGCCATGCTATAATAATCCAATTTTGTCTGCAACAGGCCATAACTCTTTGAACTTTTCACAATAAAATCTGAAAATACTAACAACTTAGGTACAGTTGATTGTTTTCCATGGCTTGTCAGATGTTCTGTACTCACTATTGACAGTTGCCTCACAATTTCAAGACAAGCCAATCTGTTAGGGACTGTAAGTGGTAGTAAGTATGGTCTCCCTTTGAACCCGTATACCCTAACTTGTGTGCAGTCTGAAAAACAATACCAATCTCCCCAATTGTGTTCAATTGAGGGATCTTCAGCGAAATCTTTTGGTTTTAGGAATCTTTGAACCTCTGGTGCAAGGGTATGATCGCACGAGAATCCCAATGGTCTATATAATGGCTTGACAAAGAACTCCTCAAAATGCCAATATTGATTATTCACATACCTCTGGTCCCATGAAGAAACCCATAGTTGCATTGGTTTTCTCATTCCAGCATTGTCATATGTCTTGACACATAACTCTTCTGGCCATAACCCTTCATCTTGGCCCACATACAATAGCATATGCATAAGTAAGGAATAATGCTTGAAATTTACATTGATGACATCCCCCTTTAACTTTTCTAACCCATGATTCAAAACCTCAACCAAATAAGCAGAAAAATCAAAGAAGCGGGGGTCCTTAGACTACAAATCGGCACAAATGACCATGGCTGCAATATCCATCAAAGGATGGGCTTTTATCCCTAGCACTTGGGCAACACAGTAATAGGTATACTTGAAATATGGATGGAAAGAGTTGACATCATAGGGAGCTTTGTCATCCTGACCTAGTGGCACTAAGGACCCTGCATTCCTAGGTCTATGTATAGGGAGTCTCCACATTTTGTAAATGTGCTCTAGGTTAAAATTTTCACTTGTTAACTTCTTGAGGTCAATCAATTCTTCAAATCCCCAATCCAACTTGAACACGGTGTCAATAACCTCCTTTGTGATTGCATGAATTGGCTCACCCATGTAGTTATATATGGTCCTGGTTTTAGGGTCATATTTGTTTGCCAATGCCTTGATGAGCTCCACATTCACGAATACATTATTCACAACTAACCTTCCTAAGTTCAATCGCCATAAATTATTGATAGGTTGAGGGGCAACTCTTCTGTTGTACCCATATATGAATAATTCATACCCTCTCAACTCTGTCCATATGTCTCCAAGGTCCTCAAACTGGTCCTCCAGGCCTTCCTTATCAGCTCTAATCTTCTTGGACCTCAAACTGGATGATGGGCACTGGTGAATCAGGTCCTGGGCCAAAGATCGCCCTTCCCTTTTCTGTCTTTTAGGTTTTTCTTCTGCAGCGATAGGTTCTTTTCCCTTTCTAGTCTTATTAGTTTTAGATGACGATTCCATTTGAATTTTGAAAAAGAGGTCTGTGTGCAAACAACTTACTTGGAATTACTGAGCTTTATCTATGAATTCGCCCAATTCCTACTTTCAGTTCATCGCCTATGAATTCCTTAATGTTGTGTCTTTTGATGGTTGATCCACTACTTATGGCGTATTTAATCAGTTAGTAATGGCACTTTGGACAACGGTCACTCGGGCACACGTTTGAATTTAATGGCGATGTGACCTTCCCTGGGATTTGTTTATGATTTTCGTGACAATCAATAATCATTTCTATGAGGATATGTCTTTCGATCATTTGTGTCTTTAGTCCATCGATCTCTTTGTTTATATCGACAATACTTTTGTTTCGAATATTACTTCGATCAAGTATTTTTTCCCTTCATTGAAATACTATATTCGGTCAATATGGCTGTCTCCTCATCAAAACATATCTGATATCCATCAGGTCTTATGTCAAAGAAACCTTGGGCTATGATGTCCTCCTTTATTTTTCCATCAAAATACTTCTTTCATTGATATCACTATGCCTCGTCGATGAATGAGTCTATTATCTCACCGAAGATTTTCTTTATTTTCCCTTATCGTTCTTCACTGATAAAGTTACATCAACAAAACCACGCATATCGAGAACATGCCTTTTAACCTCCTCAAAACCTATATCCTCATCAATATCTTTTATCGATGTAGCTTCCTTTTGTTTGATCGATATTATTCTTTCGATGAAAACGCTCCTTTCGGTGGGTCCTTTTTATGTTGCACCGATAGTATTATTTCCTCAAGAACTTTTCCCATTGATGAAGACCCTCTTTGCTTTCTTTGATATCTTTTGTTGATGAAGTTTAACCTCCTCAAAATGTATATCCTCATTGATATCTTTTATCGATGTAGCTTCTTTTTATCTGATCGATATTATTCTTTCAATGAAAATGCTCCTTTCGGTGGGTCCTTTTTATGTTGCACCGATAGTATTATTTCCTCGAGAACTTTTCCCGTCGATGAAGACCCTCTCTGATTTCTTCGATATCTTTTGTCAATGAAGTTATTATCTTCGGTGAGTCCTTTCGGCGTTTCCTTCCTTCAATGGCTCTTTTATATCGATGATAATTATTTTTTTTTTATAAAAATGATCATCATCGGAATTACGATGAATACCAAGCTTTCAACTGATGACTTCTTTGACCGTTGGCAGAGTCCATTGGATTGTCAAATTTTTGACAGGCATGGCATCGTCGACCAATCCGACGCCGAGTTTTTGATAGTGGATTTTGTCAACACTCCGATGAAAATTTGTCAAAAATCCAACAAACGACCGTCGGAAATCAACTCTGAATGTACTAGTGTCAACCGGTATTGCAGGCTACTGGTAGGGTATGTCAACCCGGTATGAAGAAGATTGAACTGACATAAGGAAGATTAACATGAAGGCTTGTCAACTGGTATGAATGTGTGGATGACAAGTAGTTATTGAGATTGTCAGTGACATCACCAGTAAGAGGTGATATGAAGTTGTGTGTTGGCATGACAAGTTGTAACTGGTATGAAGGCTAGCTGTTTGTTTGTGATAATATTTGTGATAAAGAGACAGAGTGACAAAGAGATCACAAACCATCAGAGGTGAAGTTGAGCTACCGGTGCAGTGTATGTTGTCAGATAGCAACAGGAGAAGGTTTTACTGGTAAGGGTTTGTGCCGGTATGAGGATTTGTCGAATGTTTAAGTTTAAACCAACCTTGTGTTGGTGAGTTGAGTGTATGCTGATGTAATGCCAAGTAGAGCTAAGGTGGCGAGCATGCAGAGGTTGGTGAAATTTCCATCGACATGGTTGTTGGAGCAGTTAGTCAACATTAAATGAAACAACCACAAATCATGGGTCGATGACAGATTGATGCGGCTCGAGAAAGAATGAATGCTAGAGAAAATTAGGGAGTTGTTGGTGGTTGAATCAAAGCAAGGAAATCATATTGCAAGAGGACCTTGAGAAGGAAACAACTAGATCATAAATGAGTCAACAAATTTCAAGGCCGAAAATCATGGTCGGGTTTGCTATTTTTGGCAAACATACTTTAGACAAATGGAAAACATGTGATGGCTTATTCCTCCAAAGAAGGTGTACAATCCAAGGTAGATTAGATCATATTAGATGCAAATTTGGTCGGTAGAAGGAAACCCTAGCCACCCTCTGTTTGAATTGGTTTTTGGCAGGAAAGCTTCAGTTTAAATATGGCGACCTAAGACAGATAGTGCTACTACCGAAGAGTAAAGGAGAGAGGGAAATTTCCATCTGAGAGCCAAAGAGATAAACACTTGAAGTGTTTGTGAGTGAAGACTGTACCGGTAAGGAGAAGCAGGGTAAACCGGTATAAGGAACAAACCGACAGAGTGAGCATAAAATGCAGAGGTGACAAACTGAAAGAAGCAGTACCTGATAGAGAGTGACCAAGTGTGATTTGAATTCAGCAGAACAGAGGGAGAGAAGATTAAGCAAAGTTAGAACCAATATAAAGGCTAAGTTGCAGTGTGTGTTGAGTTGCCACAAATTGGTAAGATAGAAATCGGTAGTGTAAAGATTTGAAGGGTTGCAAAATTTCATTTGTAGTAGGGATCTCATTTGTGTATTTGAGTTTTCATATTGTTTTCACTAAGTAGGTGCTTAGTGTAGGGGTTTTAGCCTATAAATTGTTTAGGAGTTGATGCTCATAAATCAGGGGTTGGTGCCCTAAAATTTGCAATCAGATCTTTTTATTGTGAGGCTGGATTGGAGCAGAAGATCTCCAATAGCTATTCTCACTGAGGTTTTTCCCACATTGGGTTTTCCTCGTACATCTGGTGTTATGTGTTGCATCTTCATGTGTGTGTTGCATTAATCTGTTAGACATTTCTCCTACACACCTTGTTTGCATTGTTTTGATAACCAGTCTGCATTTTGTTTATTTCATATTGAACCAGTATAGCTCTGATTAAGTAAAATTTTTTTTAATCACCGATTCACCCCCCTCTCAGTGATCCATTCTATTGAACAATTGGTATTAGAGCATAGGTACCCTATTTTTTCAAAGCATTCTCTAGCTTCGATAGATCCTATTAATTGTTCACAATGGTAAGAAATCAATCAGCCTCCTCAAAAGCCCCTATATTAGATGGTGTTAACTATGCCTTTTGGAGTAGAAGAATGGAAACCTATTTGTCAGTTCTAGGTTGTGATGTATTGATGTCAGTTGTGAATGGCTATACAGTCCCTAATAATCCCCCTGCTGATCCGGATGCTAAGAAGGAATATGAGAACAATGCTAAGGCAAAAAATTCTATTCTTAGTGGGCTATCTGATAATGAGTTTGTTAAGGTCATGCATTTCTCATCTACCAAAGCAACTTGGGATAAGTTGCAAAAAATATTTGAAGGCGATGCTAAAGTCAAGGAAGCCAAGTTACAGACATTGAGAGCACAACTTGAGGGTTTGAAAATGAGAGATGAAGAGAAGATTGCCGACTATCTCCAAAGGATTGATGAAACAACAAACACCATTAGAGGGCTTGGAGAAGAAATAAAAGATGAGGTGGTAGTGAAGAAAGTACTTAGATCCCTTACACCTAAGTATGATACAAAGGTTTCTGCAATAGAAGAAGAAAAAGATTTGAAAGTATTTACAATGGATGAGTTGTATGGTCCCCTAATTGCTTATGAAATGAGGATTGCCGGTACTAAGGCTGTGAAGAAAGAAGTTGCATTCAAAACATCAAGAAAAGGAAAAGAAGAGTCTGCTCATGATGGAATTGATGAAGACTTTGATGATATCATGGCAAACTTTGTTAGAAGACTCAAGATGGGTTCAAGCAAATACAAAGGCAAACTACCCCTGAAATGTTTCAACTGTGGAAAGATTGGACATTTTGCTGCCAAATGTCCCTATGGTGATAAGAATGAAGATGATCAATCAAGTGATAGAAGATCATACGGTAAGGACATGAAGAAGATTGTCTACCGGCATGGTAAATGAGGCAACTAGAAGCTGAACAATCTTTACATACATGAAAATGATACCACCAATGAGGAGAGTGTCTCAGATGACTATTGCAGTGAAGATGAAGTCAGTGCAACCCTTTTCATGGCCCAAGAGGTTTCGGTACCTGAAGAGGAAGAGAAAGAAGGAGACGTAGGTCTTGAAGCAAAGCTCATCAACACCTTGGAAGAGCTAAAGAAAACAAGAAGAGATCTGAAGAAGGTGAAAAAGGCTACAATTGAAGAACAAGAGATGTTGGAGAAATCTCTTGAAGAGTCCAAGAAAACAATTGCAGATCTAAAACTTCAATTGGAAGAAGCCAAGAGGATCTGCGAAGTTACTAGCACCGGCTTGAGTAAAATGGAGAAGGAGCACCAAAACCTAGAAGAATAAATTGTCAAGCTCTGGAAGGAATTAGAGAAAAGCAAGGAAGAAATGAAAGCGAGAAGAAAATATGAAGGCAACACCAAAGTTTTAGACAAGATGTTGAGCAAACAGAAGCAATCTAAAGATACTGGTGGCTTAGGAATTGAAGAGGGTCAAAGTTCAAATAGCAAAGACACATCCAATAAGGAGATACAATTTACTTCCTCAAATGAAGGTGAAGAGAAGAAGACATTCACGATAAGAAAAGATACTGGTAAGAAGACATATGCAGATGCTATTAAGAACTGTCACAAAAACCAGTACACACAATCAAGGAGCTGGAGACCATACTCAATGCACCAACATGCAAATCCAAGGAGAAATGCAAGAGTTGATCATGAGGGATTCACCAGAGTTAGCAACAAGAAAGGAAGACCCTCGGTGAGGCAGTCATTTGTAGGACCAAGACAATCTAAATGGTATGTTCCAAACTTTCATGGTTATTGTCACTGGTGTAATAAGTTCAGTCATAGAATGATAGATTGTAGGAAAATTAATGTAAACCCCAGTTTTGAGAGTAGAAACTCATTTACTGCATTACAAGGTACAATGTCACTTGTTATAATTGTAATGAGTTTGGTCATAAGAGTTATGAGTGTAGTAGAAATGTGCAGATGTCCTACAAGAATACTTTGGACACATCTTTCAATGCTAATCTAAAATGTTACAAGTGTCAAAATTTTGGCCACCTAGCAAGGCATTGTAAAGAACTAGCAAGCAAAAGAGAACAGTGCCAGATCAGAAGATAGAGACTAAAATGGAACACAAGATAGAAGAGGAGAAGAAAGAAGAGAAACAGGTTTGGATAGAGAAGGAGAAGAACAAGACAGAGTCAAGCTTGATTGTGCAGGCTTCTCTACATCCCGAAAGGAAGAATTTATGGGTAGTTGATAGTGGCTTCTCAAACCACATGACCGGAGACAAGAATTTTTTTATCAAGCTTGATGATTGGAATGGTGGTTCTGTCCGGTTTGGTGACAACTCCTCCATCAAGATTAAAGGCCATGGTACATTGAATATTGATGGCAAGCTTAAGGATCATGATGTGTACTATGTGGATGGACTAAAGCATAATCTGTCGAGTGTAAGTCAGATGTGTGACAAAGGGTACAAGTTCACTTTTGACTCTACCGGTTGTCATATAAGAAAGCAGAGTATCGGTTAGGTTGTGGCAGAAGGAAAGAGGGAAGATGGTAATATCTATAATCTGAAGGAATGCTATGAGTCCCAATGCATGATGGGATAGGTTGATGAAAGCTGGTTGTGGCACCGAAGATTAGGCCATGTAAACTTTGACAATTTGGTGAAGATAAGCAAGAACCAGTATGTAAGAAATATTCCATAAATAACAAAACCAACAAGTACCTTTTGTGATGAATGTATCAGAGGCAAGCAAATCAAATTAAGTTGCAAAACAAAAGAGTAGAATACCTCAAGACCTCTAGAATTAATGCATACAAATTTGTGTGAGCCATCAAGGACAAGGGCTTTGACCAGTGAGAGATACTTCATGCTATTCATTGATGACTGCTCAAGGATGACTTGGGTGACATTTTTGCATGAAAAATCATAGGCATTTGAAAGATTCAAGATTTTTAGAAGGATGGTTGAAAATGATAGTGGACACTGGTTAAAGTGTTTAAGATCTGACCGGGGTGGAGAATATTCTTCAAATGAGTTTATTGACTACTATGAGAAACATGGAATCCGAAGACAGTATTCAACAACAAGAACACCACAACAGAATGGTGTGGCAGAAAGGAAGAATAAGATAGTAAAGGAAATGGCTAGAACAATGTTGAATGAGGCTAGCATACTGGATACATACTGGAAGGAAGTAGTTCATATTTCTATCTATACATTAAACTGGGTACAGCTAAGAGTGAACACTAGAATGACTCCTTATGAGCTATGGTACAACAAGAAACCATCACTCAAGCATTTTAGAGTGTTTGGAAGTAAGTGCTTCATCAAGAGAGATGCTAATGGATTAGGAAGTTTTGATTCCAGAAGTGATGAAGGAATATTCTTAGGTTACTCAACCAAGAGAAAAGCCTACAAATGCTATTACAAGATGTAGACACCTAAAAATGGTCAACACTTGTGGAGTCATACTTTAACATTGGCGCATTGCCTTATTTTAGGTTTTTGTGTCGCATTAACATTTCTCCTATGATTCACACTTGGTCTTTATCATTTGCGAGCATCGAGTCCTTCTTCTACATTCTTCATTTGTCTCGCTTTTGAATTTGGTCTTGTCGATAACAATATTTGTCATGATTTTGGTCGATCTTATCTTGTCACATCAATGTGCGTGCTCATTTGTCATCATTTTGGACATCGTCAATCCTAATTAGGGTTTTGTCCTCTTATCAATCTTATCATTTTGCGATCGGTTTGTCATCGATCGTTGTCCCCTTATCAATCTTGTCATCTTGTGATCGATTTGTCATCGATCGTTGTTGTTATCAATCTTGTCGTCTTGCGATCGATTTGCCATCGATCGTGGTCATTTTCAATCTTGTCGTTTTGCAATCTATTTTGTTATCAATCCTTGTCTTCTTGTCAATTTTGTCATTTTGCGATCGATTTGTCATCGATCGTCATTTTTCTCAATCTTGTCAATTTGGATCAATTAGTCATTGTTCCTCGTCAATTGGCGCATTTATCAACCAAATCATTTATCAACATTGGTCTTTTATCAAGTCAGAATCATGATCAAATAGATCCTTCAATCAAGACCTAATTGTCATTCTTGCATTTTCTAATTCATCTTCTAGGGTTTCATGATTTATTCATTTAACCTTGTTTGTCATTTCTTCCTCTAGGTTAAATAATTTATTTATTTATCCTACGTCTTCTTGTCACAATTAAATGTTTATTTAATTGGCTAACTAGTTCATCCCTCTTTGTGAATTAATTAATAAATGAAAAATTGTTAATTAATTCACTTAATTCCTAATTTCCTCATTTTCTAAATTCCCTCTTTGTGAATTAATTAATAAATGAAAAATTGTTAATTAATTCACTTAATTCCTATTTTCCAATTTTCTAATTTTCCTAATTTCTAATTCAATTCTATCCTATTTTTCTCCTAATTTCATGGGAATGACATTTCAATTTGTCATAATTTGTCATAATTGACAATCAATCAATTTTGACATAGAAATTTGTCATAATTGACAATCAATCAATTTTGACATAGAAATTTGTCATAATTGTCATTCTTGATTTGAAATTTCCATTCGAATCAAATTCATGCTAATTTTGTCTTTTCTCCAATTTGTCTATAAATTGGATGAATTTCTTCAATCCCAACTAATCACTTTTTCGAATCCCTGATCCCTGGTCGAATCAATCACGCTTCGAGTATTCTTGCGCTATCATCTTGTCTACTTGCTTTCACATCATGCTCATGCACTAGTAGGTGAGATCCAAAACAAAGCTATTTGAAGGAGAAAGAAGGACAATGGAGCCACATGAAGGAGACATTCAAGTTTGCAATGGTTTGCGTTTGAATTGATGTCTTGTTTTCATGTCTTTATTGAATGTAATTAGGATTGTTATCACTGCATTTGAGTTTTCGTGATTGAACTAGGCTAATATTGCTATTTCTTTGATGATTTCTGATTTCCTAGCTACATAAATTGGTGAACCCGACATGAACTAACCCCCTAATCATGCTTTTGAGTTGATTTGCAGGTGAAAAACCCAAGAAACAGGGTAATGTAGGGTTTTCTGAGAACTTCTGCACCTGTGTGAAGCAATCTATGCCTATGTCAAGCATTCTGCGCCTGTGTCAAGGATAATCTATGCATGTGTCAAGCATTCTACCCCTGTGTGAGACATTCTACGCCTGTGTAGGGCCAGAAACAGAGGTAAAAAGCAGTGTTTTTTACTTGCAAATTGTTTTGTTTTGCATTCTGTTTCTGCATTTTGGTTTTTGGTACTGATTCTCTGTGCAACACCTTGGCATATGCATGACAAAGACAACAAATGAAACTACTAACACATTGTATGTAGGTTCGCTAGTCAAAGACTAAGAAAATCAAACTTCTGACTTGGTGTTTTTGCAGGTTGCCTTGGACTCCAACTAAACTTGGTGTTTGTAATTCATAATTAGGCACTTAGTATTATTGCTAAATAGGATGGAATGAATGTGTGTTTGCTTTGATTGTTGAGTTTGACATCAGAGTAGGAGAGTGTTCTCTCATCCTTCTTAGGGTGATCAGAAATCCAGATCTTCGATACCATTCTCTTGTTTTGAATTGTTTGTCACCTTTAGAGGGCCTTCCTTCCCGACCATTTTCTTTCTTTTGCAAGAAAGTGATAATCGTGAGAAGGGAACAACCCAAAGTGAGTACGGCTAGAATACCTTGGCATTCTAACTCACTATAAATAAATACTTGATGGGCGAAAGCTTTGAAGGAAGGGTTACGTGGGAATTGTAGTTACTTGGGAAGTGATGACCCTTGGACTCTTTCTCATATCAAAATCTAAGTAGGGCCTCACGGTCTAAATTGTGCTTGCACGACTACATTTTTTTGGTATCTTGGTGGGCTTAATCTCTCAATCACACTTGCATGATACCAAGGAGTAACACTTAACAGAAATCCTGACTAAACACCTTGTATTTAGAGGCCAAAAATCCTTCTAGTTGCTTGAGAAGGACAAGTTCGGATACTTGGAAGAGATACTAAGTTCGCCATGGGGAGATTTCCATGGCGACTGATGCTTGGCTGCCCTGAGAAGTGAGTGCCGTGGAGGGGAGCCCGTGGGGTCAAGCATCTATGTATTCTCCTTGAATCTCATAATGAGTCTACCTCTCAAGTACCTACTGCCCTTGCCAGCCATAAGAAATGTATGAATGAGCATGATTGTCTTGAGTCTAAGTTGAAGTATCTTGTCTTCTTTGTTTTTCAAAAGTTGAGTTGTGTCTCATTTCAAAAACAAGGCAAATTGATTCAAAACAAGGTTAAACACAAGAACATTTCATCCAACAAAGTTCAAAACATCTTCAAACATGGTTGTCAAACATTTTTCAAAATCTTGTCTCAACATTCATGTCACTTAGACTTAGGTTCATCCTAGGTTTTCATTTTGCAAAGTCATTGTCAAGTACCAAGGTTAGGTTTCACCTAAGTCATACTCCTTTGCATATCAATAAGGGTCATCCATTTGCATGTGTCCTCTTGCATTAGAGTAATACCATTTCATAATTCAACCTTAGGTTTTGTCTTAGGTTGAAATTGTCATGCATTTGCATTTGCATCCTTGTCCTCATAACATTAGGTCACATTTGCATACCCTAGGTCCCTTCATTAAGCTTAGGTCATTATCATATCATATTAGGGTCATTTACATAGTAATTGTCCCTTTGCATATAGTGCCAAAACTAGGTTTTGTCATACTTGAGTAATCCAAATCTTTGATACAACCCTAAGTCATTGTTAAGAAGTCTAGACCTTATCAAGATTTTGTCTTTTTGTCATCACTATCATTTGGTCAAACCTAGCTTAGTATCCAAGCATATAGGGGAGACATTGTCATTTTGTCCTTTTGTCACTTGGTCCTTTTGTCCTTTAAGGTCTAGACATCATTTCAATTTCCTAAGGGTCTCTTTTTTAGATTTGCATTCCAAAAAGTTTGTCAAAATTTTGAAAAAGGAACAAAAACATAGGTTGCATTCTTGCCATAGATTGCATTTCCATATGTTTAGTTTGCATTTAGTTGCATATCATACATCATCCTTGAAAAGAAAAAAATTCCAAAAATATTGCATTTGCATAGTGACATGTTTGTTGAAATGAGGTCTCAACCTTCTTACAAAGCCATGCCATCACAATTGAGCAATCAATCATGTCAATCCAATCTCTACATGTCTCAGAACTTGGATCAAACTTATCATGATGATGTAAATGTCCAAATACAAAAACTAGAGGAGAAACTAGCTCAAGAAGAGAAGATTTTGGAACAAAGAGTGAAAAACATTGAGAAGAATAGATCACAAATGTCCAAAATGTTTCAAAAATTTCCAGGTCGAAATCCAAAGATTGAGCCAATTGATGTAAGATCTCTTCTTGAACGATCAGACATACTAGCTCTCCTCTCCCAAATAGAGATGATGAAACAATTTCAAGAAAAGAGACAACATCAATTTCAACATTATGTGCCTCCACAACAAGAATAAGAAGGTGTTTACTATCAATCAGATTTTCAACCAATACAACCAATGGTTCATCCAATTGTTCAACATATACAACCAATACAACCAATGGTCCAATTTCAACAATATGTCCAACCAACTATACAATGTCCACAAATGGTTCAACCAATGGTGGAATATCAATGTCAACAACCACAACCAAACATTCAAAAACAAAGGTTGCAGCACACACCAACCCAAGTTTCAAACATGTCAGAACAATTGAACCAAGTCCAATATCAAAACATGACATCAGATCAGAACCAACTCCTTTCCAAACAAGTTCAAATTCTAGATACAACTATGTCAAAACCCCAAAAGAAAGGTGGCTTTATTGCAAGGATCTTAAGGAAATTACCAAGTGAGTTCTTTGAAGAAGATCAAGATAATACAATTATGTCTAGCAATGCCTCATCCCCCCACAAACAAATTGACTCTCCAATGGCATCTATCCCTACACCTTTAGAAGTTTCACAAGAACCTTCCATATTGTCCTCATCAAACAATACACCCAAGGATGAAATTATCCAAGGGCTATCCATAATTGTTTGCCAAGATCATCCAATTCATGATGCACATCCTTGTCATGTTTTAGAAATACAAGACCCAATGCCACCATGCAATTTATTGCCATTACCTGTTTTAGAGAGTCCCATTCAAATTCCATCCCCTTCGTGCCAAAGCATTAATCCCTTGCCAAAATCCCCCATGCATATCCAAAGTCCAACCCCATGTCAAGAGGATAATTTAGAGCATGCAGAAACATGTCTTGAAACAGATCAAGATCTAGATCTTGAAACCTTATCATCCTATCCAATTGTTGACCAAGATCCCATCTTCCCAGACACTCACGATGATTCCCCTATTCTTGTCCATCCTATCCAAAGTCCTATTGACACTGCATGCCCCAAGCAAGATCAAGATATCCCAGTCCATCCAATCCCAAACGATCCCCTTCCATTTCATGAAAAAAATGTCCTTTCAAATCCCATTGGCATTCCACTTCCTAAGCAAGATCAAGATATCCCTTCCATCCTTTCCGATGATCCCATTAAAAGTCAAGAGCAAAGCACCTTTAAAGAGGATTCCAATGATCTTCCTCCTTGTCAAGATCAAATTATTCCTTCAGATCCTCCACAAGATCCACTTGTTCCTCCATCTCCTTGTCCTAATGCTCCATATACACTCCAAGATCGCATTTCTTTTGATGATCCCATTATTTTTCCCATTCCATCTCTTGAAGAGCCTGTCATTGAACCATGTCCACCACACAATCCTAGTCCCCCTCATGATCCTAATCCCCTTCATGATTTTAATGTGTCAGTGCAAGATGTTTATGAACCCTCGACATGCATAATGGGTTCTTCCACTTTGGTCCAATCCGATCCACTTCAAGATCTCATTATTTCTCTCATATCATATCCACCTCATAATGGACTCACGTTTTCTTCCCAAAGAAAAGAGTATCCTACAAGTCAAGATATTCATAAAGGCAAAGGAGTAGACCTTCATGAGAAAGGATCCCTTCATGTTAAAGAAAATATTAAGGGTCATGTCTACACAACTCACTCTCAAGACATTGGTATCCCTCCATCAAAATCAAAACATACACCTTCCCCATCATCCCTTCCATCCATCTTAGGTCCTTATATCCCTTCGTCCTCTATGCAAGGTCAGCAAAGGCACACATCCTTGAGTAAATTTCATCAAACCAAAAGAAGTCCATTTCATTCATATCCATCCATGCATTCCTTTCCCCCTCCAAGTAATTTGGATGCCAAGCATAAAAGTCATAAGTCTAAAAATCCACATGTATTCAAGGATCAACATGTCCAATCTAATCAACATGTCAAAGCAAAGAAAAATATGATCCAAAAAGAAAAGGAAAAATCCAAAAGGTCACAAAGGCCCACTGAGCAAAATAAAGAAAAGTCAAAATATGTATGGGTTCCTAAATCCCTTATGCAAGCAATGAACTCCAAGGAACCACAAAAGCATGAAAAATCAAAAACCATGTGGATCCCTAAGCGGCTCCTTGAAGCACAAAAGCCTAAAGAAACATCAAAATTGGCATCCAAAATTGCTATTCCTCCATCCAAACCTCTCAAATTTTTTCCTCCATCACCTTCATCATCCATTTTGGGCTCTTATGTCCCAAAATCCCAAGCTATTCCTCCATCCAAATCTCACAATCTGAGATCCATTTTTCCTCCATCAATCCACCACCCCTCAAGGTGTGTTCCAATGTTGATCTTGCCTTCATTTCCATCCAGTGAAGCCCAGTTCTTCCAATACCCTATCCATTATCCAATGCATATTTTCCATCCTTCCATCCCTCTGGTCCAATCCTTTGCATAAATCCTTGCCTTAGTTTCATCTTATTTTCCATGTCCTTATCCGACCAACGTCTTTGAGCATGCTTTTAATGTCATGGTCCATTTTATTTCAAGGCTACTATCCAAACAAAAAGATGTTTGAGTCCTTCTTCCATCCCCTATCATGTGTCCATCTTCTCTTGAAAAAGTCAAAAATAATTTGTCCACTGGTGAAAACCTGGCAAACAGGCGCCTTGGGCAAGTACCACGATGAAAACCTGGCAAATAGGCGTCATGCGTAATCTATGAACTTCTTGCATACCATACTTGGGGATAGGTTTTATCCTATCACATCCTTTTGTCCTTCATTGTTCCATTATCCTATCGAACCCCTATCATTATCCTCCATTATCCTATTGTCCCTCATGTCCATTTCCTCTTTCCACCTTTGATCTTGACAAGGCTGAGGATCTTCATGAGCATCATGCATCTTGTTTGCAGCTTTTAGTCTATCATAGCTTTTGGTCTTTATCCATTTTCTTATTATAACCTTTCATCCATATTCCCTAGCTTATTGCAACTTTTTGCCACTATGCCTTAGCCAATCTCGACCTTTAGTCCATATCCCTTATCCATTCTTGGTCTTGCTTATCCTATCCATATCTTATCACTATCCATACACTCTTTTTCATTCCTTTATCTTGATCTGACATAAGGACGCAAAATTTAAACATGGTTTCAAAAACCTCTTGATGTGTCCCTCATGCCATGTTCCTGCTTTACATTGTCATATTCAGTCTCTTGTCCCATCATGCAATAGCTCTTGAAAATTGCATCCGTATTGTCTCCATGATAAAAGGCCTTTGTCTTCCCTCTATCCACCATCATTTCAGCAAGCCTATTTATTCACCTGTCATATTCCTTGCCTTGCTAGACATTGGGGGCAAAAATCGTAAAAATTGAAAAATGTCCTGAAATAAATCCAAAAAAAATTGAAAAATGTCATGCAATAATCCAAAAAAAATTGAAAAATGTCCTGAAATAATAAAAAAAAATAAAATTGAAAAATGTCATTCAATAATCCAAAAAAAATTGAAAAATGTCCTGAAATAATCCAAAAAAATTGAATAATGTGCTAAAAAAATCTCTAAAAAAATAAAAAAATGTCCTGAACAAATCCCTAAAAAGTCAAATAAAGTCCTGAAAAAATGAACACAAAAAAAATTGTAAAAACTCGAAAAGCAAAACACAAAAATATCCCCTTTGTGCATAGACAGATCATTGAACATCCCTCCAACGACACGCAATCACACACTGTGCTTTAATGAAATCACGCATTAACAGATGAACTTTTTCAATCAAACCAGACATTCAAACTGATCAAAATTGTCATATCAATCAATCAACATTAATATCGTTTGTCCTTGTCACCACTATCATGGGTCTTATACAGGGTGTGGTATGCTCGAAACCAAACTGTGTCCTGTCTTAGACGGGGTACCGCATGTCGTAAAACCAGACAACATGATCATCCTATCAACGCTTTCAACTTTTGACAATAAAGATCAAGATGTTTGTTTGACTTGTTGGAATTAGCGAGTCTTATCATTTATTGATTTATCTTTGATCATGTTCCTATGTTGCTCGATGATGTCACTGAGTGATTTAGAGTGACCGGGATGGTTCATGGTCCCTTTCTTTTTGTTGTGATTGCTGTTTGTGGAATGATTGTTACAAACTGGGGCAACTATATCCTTGGGTGTCTGTGATAAGTACGTTCGCTTTGTGAACGCCGCACATACCTCGACCCTTGATGTATGCACCCTAGGATGCTTCACTCATTCCTTGTGTGCGATGTGTCTGTCTTTTGCAAAAAGGGTTTCATTTTAGCTCTGGCCTTCAATGCCATGATGCTATGCGTCCGTTTTGCTACATTAAAATAAAGGTTCTCACCTACAAAGTGCATTAGTGAAAGCAATTTTTTTTGCCTCTAACTGTCCTCTGTCTCATTTTCTTCTTACTAACATTTCTTCCGTCAGTTTGGATAGTCAGTTCGGTCTAGAGCTCCGATTTCCCCAAACACATATGTTGCATCCTGCATTCATTGGTTAGTACATTTGCATTATATTAAAAATCACATCAAGCATTTTATCCATTATAAATGCATCAAAAACACATAAAAAAATATATCCATACATGTTCCACAATGGTACATCAACAGTGCATAAGTCATCCATACATGGAAAATAACTATAAGTCATAACACATTGCATCCCATCATATCGATGCATATCATATCATATATCAAAATAATATTGGAGTACAAAATTGGACTGTCTGTCCTAAGTATGGCCCGCAGGCTGACTACAAAATCTCAAACTACATATGTCAACTGTCTGTCATCAGGAGTACGTGCCTCTGTCACTCGGTGCTCCCTCTATCCTCCTCATCCCTGCCATGTCTCAAGGATGATGTCCCTCCTGTCCCAGGTCTTGGCTGTGGTGGTCTCATAGGTCCACTCACCCCCATGCTGCTCACTGACCTCCGAGAGCGTGCCCTGCTCTTTGTCCTCGATCATGCCTGATATGAAGCTGCTCTCTGCTCTAGTGGAACCGCACTCTCATATAGTGTCCTCCAATGGCATATCTCCTCTCTAGTCTCTACCAACATCTGTGCCATCTCCCATGCACTGGCATCCCTAATCGACCCAATATACTCAGTGACTCTCTATTCTTCTCGCTGTGCCTGGGCTATTGCTGTATCTCGAGCCACTGTAAGTCTGGCTATCTTTGCTTTGAACTGATCATGCTCTATCCTCAAGATGGCATTCTATCTCTCTAATGTCGAAATATGATCATGCTGACTTGCTATGGTAGCCCTGCACATCTCCATCTCCTCTAGGCTAGCTGTCTCTGGCTCTATGGGTATATCCTGTAATGACTCCTGATCGGCTGAATCTGGCTCATAATCGTCATCCCCCTCATCATCTCTATCCTCGTCATCCCCTTCATCCTCATCACTGCCCTCATCCTCCTCATCCTCATCATCTCCCTCCTCCTCTCCTGTGAGTGGGAAGTCCTCCTGTCTCCTAGGTACTGGAATATCAGGATCTCTCAATGGCATTGGCCGTCGTCATGCAAACCATCGCTCATATTCCTCTGTCATCCCGGTGTCCACCACATCTGATCTCCAATCCCATTATCTCTGTTGTAGCTATGTGAAGTCGGCATATGCTATGTGTGGTTGAATCATTCTCCTCCACTGACTCGTCTCGCTGTGAGATCGGGCAAAGTGTGCAGTCCTTCTAGGAACATCCTACCTCTCTCCAAACTGTTGTCTGACTCTCTCTGGCAAGTACATCTCAATCACTCTCTGGCGATTCATTGGTCACCCAATCAGGTATCTCTCCTATCTGCAATACGATAGCTCCTCACTATCATCTGACCATACCGGGCAATCAAGATATGGCCTCCATGTGAACTCTCTCAGTCTGTCTAGCTCATGTCGCCAATACAATATGTATCCAAAAGGACGTTATCTCAGTGCTCCCCCATAGCAGTACACATATGGTTGATGTGGTACTACCTGTCTCTCTGCAATTGGTCGACATATGGCTATGTGCTCAAATGCCCATACTTGTAACAATGTGACTCTAGAGCTCAAAGTCTGCACTCCCTGATATGCTATCTGATGCAACTGAAAATATAGCATAGCCAGTACACATGGTCCCCATGCATACACCGTCCCCTCTATCGCCATCCACTCTAGCACTCTTCCCCATCCAATAGGGAATCCATGTCCTCGTCTATCTCCTACTAGTAGGCATGCTATCACCACTGCTATCACCACATATCGTCGATCATACTCTGATGCCATGGTCTCCCAGCCGCTCTCTCTCTCTACAATATCTAGCTCATCAGTGTCGCACTCAAATAATCTGCACAAAGCGTCTCTCCCTATCACTGGGTCATACTCTACCATCTCTCCATGAATCAGAATGCGGAGGATACACCATACATCCTCTAGTGTCATAGTTGCCTCTCCAGTCGCCAGATGGAATGAAGAAGTCTCCGAATGCCATCGCTCTGCCAATGCGGTAAGCAATCCTATGTTTGCCCTAATCTCGGACATGAATGTGATATAGTATATCCCAAGTCCTGCTAATGTATCTCTGTCCGTGCTTCTGAGTCTATGTCGTAACATGAAGCAGTCTGGTCGGTTCTCCCACATGATCAATGGATACTGTCGAGTCTGCATCACAATTGGGGCACATTTTGTTAGTTTTAGGGTTTGCTCCTATGGGCTGCATTTCCTTGTTTCATGTCCAAATCAGGGTGTTTTTCATCTCTTTTGAACTATCCTATTCTTATCCCCCCTTTTCGGATCATTCGCATGCTGTTTTTGACCAAAATTGACTTCCCCATGCACAACTGTGCTTGTGTGATAAGTCCTGCGCTTGTGTAGCATAACCTATGCCTGTGTACCCTACACAAGCGCAAGATACCCTACACAAGCGTAGGATGCGCTCACACAGGCGCATAAGTCAATTTCTGCATTCCCTGTGGGCCTCGCAATGTCCCGCAAGCAAGTCAAATTCATGAAATTGACAATATGGGTTTTTGAGATACATACCACTGCTCCCGCGTCGTCTGGTCATCTGTAGGTGCGTACACGTTCTTTGAGGTGATCTGCCATTGGAATGTTCACCATCTCTCTACAAGTGTCCTTTTCCACAACAACAAATTCTCCTCTTTGGCTAGTGCAAATGAGCAATTTTCACTCTCTTTGTCTCATTTATAGATGTTTGTCAGTGCATAGATGGACGTGCACTCTCTCTATCTCATGTTGGTCATGGTCTTTTGTGCTTTTAATTGCTTGTCCTTCATGCATCCGATCTCCGATTGTCAGTCTGTTTGCTCCTATCATTTTCTATCATTCTTATCGATCAATTGGCCTCTTTTCTAGATGTTTCCGACCAATTCCTCGAGGGGGCATGCATATGTCATTGTCAGTGTCTGGGGCATTTTCATTATTGTTCTTTGAAACAACGCTTGAAATTACATTGTCTCAAAGAGGGGCAAAATGTAGACACCTAAAAATGGTCAACGCTTGCAGAGTCATACTTTAACATTGGCACATTGCCTTATTTTAGGTTTTTGCGTCGCATTAACATTTCTCCTATGATTCGCACTTGGTCTTTATCATTTGCGAGCATCGAGTCCTTCTTCTGCATTTTTCAATTGTCTCGCTTTCAAATTTGGTCTTGTCGATAACAATATTTGTCATGATTTTGGTCGATCTTATCTTGTCGCATCAATCTGCGTGCTCATTTGTCATCATTTTGGACATCGTCAATCCTAATTAGGGTTTTGTCCTCTTATCAATCTTATCATTTTGCGATCGGTTTGTCATCGATCATTGTCCTCTTATCAATCTTGTCATCTTGCGATCGATTTGTCATCGATCATTGTTGTTATCAATCTTTTCGTCTTGCGATCGATTTGTCATCGATCGTGGTCATTTTCAATCTTGTCATTTTGCAATCTATTTTGTCATCGATCCTTGTCTTCTTGTCAATTTTGTCATTTTGCGATCGATTTGTCATCGATCGTCATTTTTCTCAATCATGTCAATTTGGATCAATTAGTCATTGTTCCTCGTCGATTGGCACATTTATCAACCAAATCATTTATTAGCATTGGTCTTTTATCAAGTCAGAATCATGATCAAATAGATCCTTCAATCAAGACCTAATTGTCATTCTTGCATTTTCTAATTCATCTTCTAGGGTTTCATGATTTATTCATTTAACCTTGTTTGTCATTTCTTCCTCTAGGTTAAATAATTTATTTATTTATCCTAAGTCTTCTTGTCACAATTAAATGTTTGTTTAATTGGCTAACTAGTTCATCCCTCTTTGTGAATTAATTAATAAATGAAAAACTGTTAATTAATTCACTTAATTCCTAATTTCCTCATTTTCTAAATTCCCTCTTTGTGAATTAATTAATAAATGAAAAATTGTTAATTAATTCACTTAATTCCTATTTTCCAATTTTCTAATTTTCCTAATTTTTAATTCAATTCTATCCTATTTTTCTCCTAATTTCATGGGAATGACATTTCAATTTGTCATAATTTGTCATAATTGACAATCAATCAATTTTGACATAGAAATTTGTCATAATTGACAATCAATCAATTTTGACATAGAAATTTGTCATAATTGTCATTCTTGATTTGAAATTTCCATTCGAATCAAATTCATGCTAATTTTGTCTTTTCTCCAATTTGTCTATAAATTGGATGAATTTCTTCAATCCCAACTAATCACTTTTTCGAATCCCTGATCCCTGGTCGAATCAATCACGCTTCGAGTATTCTTGCGCTATCATCTTGTCTACTTGCTTTCACATCATGCTCATGCACTAGTAGGTGAGATCCACAACAAAGCTATTTGAAGGAGAAAGAAGGACAATGGAGCCACATGAAGGAGACATTCAAGTTTGCAATGGTTTGCGTTTGAATTGATGTCTTGTTTTCATGTCTTTATTGAATGTAATTAGGATTGTTATCACTGCATTTGAGTTTTTGTGATTGAACTAGGCTAATATTGCTATTGCTTTGATGATTTCCGATTTCCTAGCTACACAAGAAATTGAGAAAAATGGTTGATAGTATAAATGTGAGAATAGATGAAGACCTACATAAGAAAGAATCAACACCGACACCCTATATTGATGCTTCAGATGATGAGCATGAAGATCAATCTGAAAATGGAGTAGTAAAAGAAGTACCAAGCAAGAACTCCAACCCGTATGTGCAGAAGAACCATCTGGAAGAACAGATCATAGGAGATAAAAATAAAGGTGTGCAGACCAGAAGAAGACTAGCCCAGAATGATGAGCAGGTAAATTTCTGCCTCATGACAGAATTAGAGCCCAAATTTTTTGATGAAGCTAGGAAAAGTGAGAAATGGGTAGATTCCATGGATGAAGAGTTGAAAGAAATTGAGAAAAATCAAAAATGGGAACTTGTTGCTAGACCGACAGACAAGAATGTCATAGGCACGAAGTGGATCTACCGAAATAAGATGAATGAAGAAGGCAAGATAATCTGACATAAAGCAAGGTTAGTTTGCAAAGGGTATGCTCAAGTGGAATGTACTGACTTAGAATAAACCTTTGCACCGGTTGCTAGGTTAGAGGCAATAAGAATGTTTTTAGGCTTCTCTGCCTATAAAGGTTACAAGTTTTACCAAATGGATGTCAAATCTATTTTTTTAAATGGTAACCTTGAAGAAGAGGTGTATATGGAACAACTAGAGGGTTATCTTTTACATGATGATGAGAGTTTTGTATGCCGGTTGAAGAAAGCCTTGTATGGCTTGAAGCAAGCTCCCAAATCTTGGTATTCCTTGTTGGATGAATACTTGAAGGAGCAAGGATTTCACAAAGGGAATGCAGATAGTAACTTGTATGTCAAGAAAATGGAGATCACATGATTATAGTGGTTGTATATGTGGATGATATTATCTTTGGTGGAGACAAGGACATCATGTGCAAAGAATTTGCAGATCAGATGAAGACAAAATTTGAGATGTCCATGCTGGGTGAGTTGTCCTATTTTATTGGTTTGCAGATCTCACAGTAGGAGAAAGAAATTTTCATCTCCCAAACCAAGTATGTGAAAGACATGTTGAAGAAATTTCAAATGGAGGACAACAAACCAGTAAATACTCCCATGGTTACCGGTTGTAAGTTGAGCAAACTAGATGAGTCACCGAAAGTTGAGAAAACACTGTATAGGTCTATGATTGGTAGTCTGTTATATTTAACAACATCTAGACCAGATATTGTACAAGCTGTTTTCATGGTAGCAAGATTCCAAGCTGCTCTTAAATAATCTAACTTAAATTTAGTTAGGATAATCTTCAGGTATCTACAAGGAACTATCAGTTATGTCCTATGGTATCCAAAGAAAGGAGACTTCTCTTTGCAGGCTTATACTGATGCAGACTGGGTAGGAAGTATTGTTGACCAAAAAAGTACAAGTGGAGGTGATTTTTACTTAGGAGACCGGTTAGTATCATGACACAACAAGAAGCAAGACTTAGTGTCATTATCGCTGAGGCCGAATATACAGTTGTTACTACTTGTTGCTCACAAGTGCTATGGATGAAGCAGACATTGAAGGACATACAGGTGGAGATACCAGATCCTATTCCAATCCGGTGTGATAACTCAAGTGCAATCAACATCTCCAAGAATCCAGTAATGCACTCAAGAACAAAACACATTGCAATCAAGTATCACTTCTTGAGGGAGAAGGTAGCGGACAAGGAGGTCATTGTTGAATATGTTCCCACTGGTGAACATATTGCTAACATATTTACCAAGACACTTCCTTTCGGCCCATTTGAGTACTTAAGGAAAAAGATGGGAGTAGTCCCACCATACGACATCACTTAAATGTGTAGGAGGATGTATGGCTCAAGGGGAGTCAACAATTGTTACTATCTTATGAGTCTTGAAGCATGAAGCATGGACACAGAGGGAGAATGTGTCCTAACCGGATGTAGACAAGGGAGAGATTATTGGTGTCTAACTAAGGTTCCCTTTGCCATTGCTATCAAAGGGGGAGAGAAACTAAAATAGATAATGTTGACATCAATGCCAAAGGGGGAGATTGTTGGAATTGAGTTGTCATTGATGTCAACCGGTATTGCAGGCTATCGATAGGGTATGTCAGCCTGGTATGAAGAAGATTGAACTAACATAAGGAAGATTAACATGAAGGCTTGTCAACCGGTATGAAGGCATGGAAGACAAGTAGGTATTGAGACTGTCGGTGACATCACCAACAAGAGGTGATATGAAGTTGTGTGTTGGCATGACAAGTTGTAACCGGTATGAAGGTTGGCTATTTGTTTGTGATAAAGAGGCAGACTGACAAAGAGATCACAAACCACTGGAGGTGAAGTTGAGCTACCGGTGTAGTGTATGCTACTGGATAGCAGTAGAAGGTTTTACCGGTATGAAGATTTGTCGAATGTTCAAGTTTAAATTGACCCTGTGTCGATGAGCTAAGTGTATTCCGAAGTGATGCCAAGTAGAGTCGAGGTGGTGAGCATGCAAAGGTCGGTGAAGTTTCCATTGACATGGTTGTCGGAGAAGTTAGTTGACATTAAATGAAACAATCACAAATCACAGGTCGATGACAGATTGATGCAGCTTGAGAAAGAATGAATGACGGAGAAAGATCAGGGAGTTGTTGGTGCCAGAATCAAAGCAAGGAAATCAGATTGCAAGTGGACCTCGAGATGGAAATAGCTGGATCATAAATGAGTCAACAAATTTTAAGGCCGAAAATCATGACCGGGTTTGCTGTTTTTGGTAAACATATTTTGGATAGATGGAAAATGCATGATGGATTATTCCTCCAAAGCAGGTGTGCGATCCAAGGTAGATCGGATTAGATTGGATGCATATTTGGTCAGTAGAAGGAAACCCTAGCCACTCTTTGTTTGAATTGGTTTTTGGTGGGAAAGCTTCAGTTTAAATATGGCGACCTAAGACAGATAGTTTTGCTACTGAAGAGTGAAGGAAAGAGTAAAATTTCTATCTGAGAGCCGAAGAGATAAACACTTGAAGTGTTTGTGAGTGAAGACTATACCAGTAAGGAGAAGTAGGGTAAACTGATGTAAGGAACAAACCGACAAAGTGAGCATAGAATGCAAAGGTGACAAACTAAAAGAAGCAGTACTTGATAGAGAGTGACCAAGTGTGATTTGAATTTAGCAAAACAGAGGGAGAGAAGATTAAGCAAAGTTAGAACCAGTAGAAAGGCTAAGTTGTAGTTTGTGTTGAGTTGCCACAAACCAGTAAGATAGAAACCGATAGTGTAAAGCTTTGAAGGGTCGCAAAAGTTCATTTGCAGTAGGGATCTCATTTGTGTATCTGCATTTTCATATTATTTTCACTAAGTAGGTGCTTAGTGCAGGGGTTGTAGCTCCTTTAGGTTGTAACCTATAAATTGTGTAGGAGTTGGTGCTCATAAATCAGGGGTTGGTGGTCCTCGTGTTGGTGCCCTAAAATTTGCAATCAGATCTTTTTATTGTGAGGCTAGATTGGAGCAGAAGATCTCCAGTAGCTATTCTCACCGAGGTTTTTCCCACATTGGGTTTTCCTTGTACATTTGGTGTTATGTGTTGCATCTTCGTGTGTGTGTTGTATTAGTCTGTTAGACATTTCTCCTACACACCTTGTTTGCATTATTTTGATAACCGGTCTGCATTTTGTTTATTTCATATTGAACCGATATAGCTCTGATTAAGTAAAAATTGTTTTAATCACTGATTCACCCCCCCCCCCCCCCCCCCCAAGTGATCCATTGTGTCCAACACACTGTCATCCTTATTGGGCGAAGAGTCTCCTAAGTTGTCCATATCAACATTAAAATTGGAGGTCTAAAATGTTGAAGAAATTTTTGCCACCACAAATATTTTACCAATTTTGGTTGACCTGCTCTTAAAAGAGGCAATAATCTCTTTTTTAGTATTGTTCCCCATTTAAGATATCAATAGATAGGCTAGAAGGGAGGGCCACAATAGGATTCTTATTATTCTTATCAGAAGAGAATTTATCCTTTCCATTACAAGTAGCCTTCTTCCTTTTTCTAGGAGAGGGAACAACTTTCCCTTTATCCTAAAGAGAAAACAATTTTCTCTAGGCGCAACTCATCTATAGAGATTTTCACTTTAGTTCCCAATCTAGATTTTTTTTTTATAGGAAGAGGGAATAAGAGAAGGGCCTCTTGTAATTCCCTTAGCATGTGAGAAATAAAGAGAATATTCAACGAAAGAAATACATTTTCTTCCTTGATCTTTGGGAGAAGGGTTAGGGTTTTCAAGAGGAATATTGTAGGGGTAAAGAGATTAGCAGGGGTAGCATTGAGATAGAAATTATATAGCATTAAATCATCCCTTGATAAAGAGATGGAGAAGAAACATCTTTCACTAGAGGTAAACAAAAAATAGGTAAAACTAATAAGATTCTTATGCCTCAAGTGATTTAATAATAAAAGATGATAACCATGGATAGTAGAAAAATGACCCTTCAAAGTGAAATATTTGATCAAATGGTAACTTTCCATTCCCCATAAACCATGTTCATGGATTATACATTTTGGGTTGAGTGTAGGAAAGGTTATTCCTCTCACAGGTTCAGATCATTACCCAGTTCAGTTCCTTTTTTAAGTTTCAATAGTTAAATGTCCTTCCAAACACCATTTCAAATTTGAATAGATGTGGCTAAGAGATCCAACTTTCTTACAACTCCTAAAATCTTGGTGGTCAAATGCCCCCTTTATTTCAAGTTCAATAATGTTTCAACTTTGCAACAAATTGAGTTACATGAAGACCCAAATTGCTCAATGGAATAAAAGTCACTTCAAAAACACATTTGTTTTCCAAGGTTAATGATTTGTAACAAAAATTGTCATCCATTAATGATAAAATTATTCAATATGGTATTAATCCAACATTATATGACAACTAGATCTCTTTACAAAGGGAACTTCAAGAAATCTTGTCAAGGGAGGGAATATTTTGGAAGCGAAAATCTTGAGAGTTGTGGCTAAAAAATGGGGATAGGAATACAACGTTTTTCCACTCCTTTGGTAAAATAAAAAAAACATTGCAACACAATTTTCCAAATCAAAGAACCACATGGTTATATGATGACGAAACCAAAAAAAATTCAAGATGAGGTTGTCAATTTCTTTTCTGACTTGCTAACCAAGACAGTTTGGTATCAAATGTTTTAGAGGGGGAGAATGCTATCCTAGGATGTATACCACAACTTATCTCTGCAGAGGATAATCTTCATCTTTTCAAGCTCTTCAACATGAAGTAAAAATTGTAGTCTTTTCTCTTCAAGTGGATAAAGCTCTAGGATCAAATGGTTTCACAACTATGTTTTTTCAAAAATGTTGGGATTTTATGGGCCTAGATATTTGGTTTACTTTAGAAAAGTCCCAAAAAAATGGTAATATGTTAAAGTGATTCAACACTACTCTCATAGCTTTAATCCCCAAAGATTCAAGCCCTCCATCATTTGCTGAGTATAGACCTATTTCACTTTGCAATACAATTTACAAAATCTTCACGAAAGCTATCTCACTTAGACTTGCCTTTATCACCCCTAGAATAATTTTAGAGGAACAAGGTGGTTTTGTTCTAGGAAGGGAGATATAAGGAGTTTTAATAGCCCATGAGTTTTTACATTCTATTCACACAAACAACTTATCTTCAATGATCATTAAATTAGACATGTTGAAGGCTTATGGTAGAGTCAATTGGGGTTTTCTTCATAAAGTTCTCATTAGTTTTGGTTTTGGGAAAAAATGGTGCAAATAGATTCTATCATGCATCTTAGGAGCTAGCTTTTTAGTACTAGTAAATGGCAATTCTTGTGGTTTCTTTACTTCCTCACAATGTGTCTGCGTATGTGATCCTTTATCAACTTTTCTTTTTATTATTCTAGCAGATGGTTTAAGAAGACTCATTAAAAATCAACATGCATCTTTGTTGTGAAAAGGAATCTCAATCCAAAATTCCCAAGTGACAAAAAAACATATGATCTTATTTGTGGATGATACTCATCTATTTGGAGAACCAATCATGGTGGAATCCAAGGCCATCAATTCATGTTTTAACAAATACTATTCAACATCAGGACCGAAGTTAATCCAAACAAGTCTAAGGTATCCTTCTTGAACACTCACCCATTAGTTACAAGTGAATTACAATTTTTTTTGGGCCCCAAGTAGGATTTTCGGCCCTACAAATACCTTGGAATTTCATTGTTTGTTGGGGCAAATAAGACATCTTATTGGCCTTCATTATTCTCCTCCATTTAGAACAAGTTAACCTCTTGGAAAAGTAAGTGGCTCTCTTTTGTTGGTTGAATTTTGATGATTAAATCTATTCTTTCCATCATCCCAAATTATATCATGTCAACCCTTCAAGTGCCTAAGGGCATTGTAGCAACGTTGGAGCAAAAATTAAAGTCTTTCCCTATACGAGGTAATGTGGGTAGTAAGAACAAAATCCCCTTGATTTCCTAGAATAAAATTTGTAGATCAAATCTATCAAAAGGTACATGGATACACGATTTGGAATCAAGAAATATGGCAGTGGGAACAAAACTAGTTTGGAATTTATATTGCAAACCCACCTCAAAATAGGCCAAGATTATTCAAGAAAAATACTTGGACTCAAGTGATCCTAAAAGATTTTTCACTGTAGCCAACCCCCCTCTTGGTTCCAAAATGTGGAATTTCATATCAAAACGTAGGGCAATGATTCCACCACATCTTTCTTAGGCTATTCAGGTTGGTAGAAAGGAATTGTTTTGGGAAGACTCTTGGGTGGGAAAACCCCCTCTTGCAAACATTCATCTCTTAGATCAAGCTCAGGAAGTATTAAAATCTCAATGGGGTTTAAAGATTAGAGATTACATGGTATGCTCTCATGAAAACAACTCCATTAACTTCAAGTTGAAGGACTTTTCCGATGTTCCTTTCGTTTCAATCAAAATAAACTTCTTTTTAATTTGCTGCAACTTGGTTAAAGCAAAAGATTAATTGGTCATCACCACTCTGGATACCTTAAAAGGTATTTTTGTTAGTTGGCCTCTCTTGCATTAGGAATCGTTCTTTGCAAACATATGGATTATTTTTGCCTCTATTTTGATCTGGAGCCTATGGTGGGAAAGAAATAAGAGAATGTTTTGGTGTCAATTTTAGCTCGTTGAAATAGTGATTAATGGAATTGAATCTTCAATTTTTGAAAATGTCAAAGCTTCAACTACAAGGTGTAAGAGTCTAGACTCAATTTTCACATCATTGGATTCAAATGTTTTATTTGAATCGAAGCATATCTTCCTTCCTTTCAAGGGTATCCTCTTATATAATTTGCCTCCAAAAGTTGACAGAAAATCTATAACATGGACATCAACCCCCTTAGGCTTCTCAAAACTAAAATTTGATGGAGCTAAAAAAGGGAACCCCAATATCTTGGGTGTGGATTGTGTGATTAGATCTCACCCAGGAAGGATTAATGCAACCTCAACATACATAATTCAAGATGGAACTAATAACATTTCAGAAGCCAAGGCATTGTTTCTGGGCCTTGAATTGGCTAAAAACCTCAAAATTTCTCATATAGCCATTGAAGGAGGCTCACTAGTCACAATTAATGCACTAAGCCTGAGACAGGTTTCTAATTGGAATTTTAAGTTTATTTTTTCCATGTGTTGGGAAATTCTCAGTCACTTTCAAAGCTATCAGATTTCTAATTGTTTCTGGGAGGGAAATAAGATGAAATATTTCCTTGCCAATATTGGCTCTACTCTTCCTAGAGGAGAAAAGTCATTCACGCATGAACAACTCTAAAAATTTCTAGACCTTATAGTTGAATTACATGGGCAGCAGTGATGTTTCTTGTTTTCTCCCCACTTTCAGCTAGGATCAGTTTGTACTCTAGATTATGAGGCTATTCAAGGGTTTGTGGATTTATTTTACTCTTTGCCAACATCTTTTAGCCTCTTTACTCTTCACACTTCATTTTCCAGGTCTGCCAACTCATCTTGGGGCAGATTAATTTTTTGTCATCTTGTCATTACTCCTTGCTATTACATTTCAAATTTTTCACAAAACATGGTGCACTTTTTATTTCAAGATGACTTCATACTCATCCTCTCTTTGCTGACACCATCTTTTTAGGGACTTCTCTCAAAGTTACCAATCTCAAAATTGGGTTGCTTTTTGATATCACATGCCTTTTACTGTATTTTCAAAGGTTTTTTAAGGCAAACAAAATCTATTGAGGTTCTCTTCCCAAGATCACCTCAATATGAAAGTGAACACATCATTTTGTTGCCAGGATCTCACACACTTTGTGTGCATTTTAATTCACCTCTTTTCATTCAGATGGTTTTCATTTTGTTTTCTAGCTTTGGTTGTCACTAGCTCTGGGCTTTCTGCAGGCAATTACTCTCCATGGCAAAGGCTAATCCTGTTTTGAAGGTTTGCCACTCACGAATTTACCGTCCTCCCGAAGAAAATTGTAAGTTCCCTACCCAATTTAATTCAAGTAATCTATGCTCTTTATTCCATTTCAGCTACATTTTGTTTTTGGTTGAGTCTATCAGAATGGTCTTGGGGGAGGGTTTGTTGTTTGCTAAGGATTTTAATATGTCTATATTTGATGTGGGCTTTCATTTTCTCACCAATTGCTTGGACATTCTAGAAAAAGATGCTCTAGTGACCATGATTTATGAACAATTCTTGAATAAACATGTCATTCTCTCTGACTTACTTTAGTCAGCTCTTTCCTCATTCACTCCCCATTCAAAGTTCTGCAACCCACAAATGTATCTTTCAAGCATTATCACTTGGTCTTCAAAATGACTATTCCCTATCCCTAAAGAATGCAACTTCTTCTCATGAAGTTGAAGTAGAAGATGTTCTTATTGTACACAGACATCTGCTATGTACCATGTGTAAGGAAGCAAAGGTGTGCGGAAACGCTTCCTATGCTAATCTTGAGAGGACGGTTATGCAACTTTCAACTTAAATATTACTAAGATATCAAGAAATGCACAATAAAGCATAAACAAAATAGCAATGAACACATAACAAAATGATTACCGTGGGGAAACCCTTCTGGGAGAAAAACCCCACCCTCCAAAACTTGCACAATGTATTATCAAATCAAGCTGATTACAATACACTTGCAATGCAAGTTCTTACAGGAGTGCATCACCACAAATCAAACTCAGAGAGACTCCTTCTAGCATCCAGTCTTGCAAAAACTCAATTATCAAACTCCTCCCCAAGCCCTCCTTTTATAGTGATTTTACAACCTGGAAACCACTTGTGGTTTTACAAAACCATGGGCTTAACCACCATGCCACATGGTGCCCATTTTTGACATTTACATTTCCAAAATGGTAAAACAACCAGGTTAAAATAGTAATCCCGTCCATAATTTTGTCCCCTAGCTTAGACCCTCTTAAAAGTCACAAAATGAGTCATTAAGGCTCTAAAAATGGCCCACCTATATTCTACTATGGACAAGACTCATTTTTAACAACTCACTAACCATTTTCCAATGCATAAACATGTGGAAAACTACCTCAAACAAATTCTAGAATTTTCCAGAAAAAGACTGCAAGGTTGAGACACATGTTTCTCAACATTTTCCCACTTGTTGAACACCTTGCAAGAGTCAGGGGATCCAAAATATCATGGATTTAATTGCTAGGGGCCGAGAGGCCCATAGACTCTGAACACCATCTGAATTTCTTTGTGCTCATGGGCTTAGTTAATGCATCAGCAACATTCACCAAAGTTTCTACCTTTTCCAGCTTCACCTTGCCATCCTCAATCATATCGCTCACAAAATGATATTGTACATCAATCTGCTTGGTCCTGGCATGAAAAGTAGGGTTCTTTGCTAGGTAGATTGCACTCTGACTGTCACTGTAAATTGTCACTACACCCTGTTTGAACTCTATATCTGAACACAATCTCTTTAGCTAGATGGCTTCCTTATAGGCATTAGTAGCTGCCATATATTCTGCCTCAGTAGTGGACAAAGCGACCACAGCCTGTCGCTTGCTCATCCAACTGATTGCACCACCGAATAATGTAAACACATATGCACTGGTGGATCTTCTTCTATCAACATCACCGGCCCAGTCTGAATCCAAATAGCCTCGAATATCTAAGGAATGCTCATTTCCTGTTCCATGAAAACATATTGAGTACTCTGAAGTACCCCTCAAGTATCTGAAAACTCTTTTTACTGCATCCCAATGTGCTCTTCCTAGATTAGACATATAACGAGAAAGAATTCCCACTGCTTGGGCAATGTCTGGTCTTGTATAGACCATAGCATACATCAAACTTCCAACAGAACTCTGATATGGTACTCGACTCACCTTTTCCATCTCCAATGGGGATGTAGGACACTGTGAACTAGAAAGCTTTGTTCCCATTGTAATAGGAACACTCAATGGTCTTGAATCCTGCATATTGAAACTTTTCAAAATAGTACCAACATACTTGCTCTGGCCTAGCTAAAGCTTTCTGTTTTGTCTATCTCTAACAATCTCTATTCCTAGAATGGGCCTAGCTGCACCAAGATCTTTCATTTCAAACTTTATCAAGAGCTAAGATTTTAACTTTGCAATCAAAACTTTTCCTTTGCCAATAAACAACATGTCATCGACATACAGGGCAATGACCAAGAAACGATCACCATCAGATTTAAAATATATACAGTGATCAGATTTAGATCTCACAAATCCTAAACTCAACACATATGTATCAAACTTCTGGTACCACATCCTAGGACTCTGTTTTAAAACATACAAGGATTTCTTCAACTTACAGACCAAATGACTTTTACCTTTCATCACATAGTGCTTTGGCTGTGTCATATAAATTTCTTCCTCCAAATCTCCATGAAGGAAAGCTGTTTTCACATCCATTTGCTCGATCTCTAGATCATAGGCTGCTGCAATAGAAAGTAAAAATCTAATGGATGTCATTGTGGCTACTGGAGAAAAAATCTCACCATAATCTACTCCCTCAACCTGAGAGTAACCTTTTGCAACCAAACATGCTTTATACTTCTCAATGCTTCCATCTGAACTCATCTTCTTCTTGAACACCCATTTACAACCAACAGGCTTTCATCCTTCAGGCAATGGTACAAGGTCCCATGTTTCATTCCTCTTGAGAGCTGCCATTTCTTCATCCATGGCTATTTTCCAGGACTCTGAATCATTCATACCAAGAGCCTCTTCTATAGATCTCGGTTCATCAATGTTAGCATTCAATGCAAATATGCATCTCCAATCATCAAGAGAATACCCATACCTTTCAGGTGGTTTCCTTTGTCTAGTAGACCTTCGAGCAAGATCTGGTTTAGGTTCAGCTTTAGGTACCACTTCTTCCTCTAATGATTCAGAACTCATAGAGCTCTCCTTGACTTCTTGTCTTTCTAAGGGCCTCGATTCAACTTTCTCCAATGTAGCAGGTAGTTGAATCACATCTTTCTTTTGTTCTGTTTGTTCTGGCTGCACTGTAACAGAAGAAGCCTTAGTTTCTCTAAAAATAACACTTCTTGAATAAAATACCTTTTGTTCAACAGGATTCCAAAGCTTGTATCCTTTTACACCATAACTGTATCCAATGAAAATAGATTTAACAGCTTTGTTGTCCAATTTTGTCCACTTCTCCTTTGGCACGTGAGCATATGCTTCGCAACCGAACACTCTCAGATGTCTAAGTGAAGGCTTGTGGCCCGACCACACTTCCATTGGTGTCTTATCAACAAGAGCTGATGTAGGAGACCTATTTATTAGGTAGCAGGCAGTGGCTACAGCTTCAGCCTAGAACTTTTGTTCTAGTCCAGCTCCACTCAGTGTACTCCTAGCCTTCTCCATCAAGGTCCTGTTCATTCTTTCTGCAACTCCATTCTATTGTGGAGAATACGGAGTTGTCTTCTCTCTTTTAATACCACAATCTTTACAAAATGTGTCAAAATCATTGGAGCAAAATTCACCACCATTATCAGTTCTCAAACATTTTATTTTCTTTCTAGTCTGCAACTCAACCATTGCTTTAAATTCTTTGAAATGACTGAAAAATTCAGTTTTACTCCTAAGAAAATAAACCCATGTTCTTCTACTAAAATCATCAATGAAAGAAACATAATAAACTGATCTACCAATAGAAGGAACATCAACTGGACCAAATACATCCGAATGGATTAGATCCAAAATACATGAAGACTTATGAGAACTTGAGTAAAACTGAATGCGGTTTTGTTTACCATAGATACAATGCTCACAAAAATCAAATTCAAGATTGCAATCATTCAACCCATCAACAAGGTTCTTATTTTTCAAGGTCCGCAGACCCTTCTCACCTATGTGGCCAAGTCTCTGGTGCCATAACATGGTCTTCTCTGTAGGAAACTTTGATTCGATAGACAGAGCACCCTTGGGTACCCAGAAACCATGACCATCTATTGAAAGAGAAACCCTCTCCTTTTCCAACAGAGTAGTCTTTTTCACAATCTTATCAGAAGTACTATTGCACTCAACTGTGCATGCATCAAGCTGGTACAGTGTACCCAATCTGCTTCCTCTTGCTATCACCATAGCACCTCTTACCATTTTCACACCTACTTCAGAAAACTATACATGCACACCCACATATATTAGCTTGCTAACAGATAACAAATTCCTTGCTAGTCCCGGGATATGCAAGACACCATCATATCTTCTAATTCTACCATTAGAAAATTTTACATGAATACTTCCATGACCAACAATATCAAGAAAGGAGTTATCACCCAAATACACCTTACCACCATCAAACTTTTCATACTTACTAAACTAGTTTCTATTAGGAGTCATGTGGAAAGATGCACCTGAGTCTATTAACCATGCATTGTCACCTGCACAAGTGGCCAAGGCTACGATGAAAGCATCTCCATCTTCCTTCTTGGACTCAGAATCAGAATCTTGCTTCTTCTTCTTCTTTTTCTTCTCCTCTTTGCAGTCCTTTTAGAAGTGTCTGGGTTTGCCACAGTTCCAGCAGATTGCCTTGGACTTCACAGGAGATTTTGATCTCCCCTTATTCTTGGACTTAGAACGACCATACTAATTTTTGTTCTTGCCTCTTTATTTTGGTCTTCCTCAAACACTCAAAGCCTCTTTGGCATTCAGAGAGACCTTCCTTCTCATCTCCTCAGAAAGTAGAGAACCAACAACATCCTCCATCTTCAAGACGACTGCAGTGCTCCCTATGGCCATCACAAGGCTGTCCCATGAGTCTAACAACGAACATAGCAAGATTTGACATCTTTCTTCTTCATCCATTGGCACCCCAACAGAGGTCAACTAAGTTACCAACATATTAAAGCTTTTTAGATGCTCAGAAATTCGTCCACCTTCTTCCATTCTCAAAGAATACAATTTCTTCCTTAAGAAGATCTTGTTCACAAGTGATTTTGCTTGGGAGATCTCACTTAGCTTCTTCCAAAGCTTCTTTGCAGTAGATTCTTCATGGACATTTATCAGAATAGAGTCTGCAAGACATAATATGATGAGACCTTTAGCTTTTCTATCAATCACATCATATTGTGCAGTTAAAGTCGGATCTGCGGGCCTATGCTTATTCTCATCAATCGCATCCCATAGATCTCGATCAATCAACAGATCTTCCATCTTCAGCTTCCACATCTCAAAGTTTGTGCCAGAAAACTTCTCTACATCAATCCTCCTTGAAATGCTTGCCATCTTTTCAATCCTGCAACACAGAAATGAAATACTCTACACAAGCTTCCACTCAAACCTTGATTAGCTCAAAAAACCCTGTACCCAACAAATAGAACCAAAACTGGCCAGGCTCTGATACCACTTGTAAGGAAGCAAAGGTGTGCGGAAACGCTTCCTACACTAATCTTGAGAGGACGGTTATGCAACTTTCAACTTAAATATTACTAAGATATCAAGAAATGCACAATAAAGCATAAACAAAATAGCAATGAACACATAACACAGTGATTACCGTGGGGAAACCCTTCTGGGAGAAAAACCCCACCCTCCAAAACTTGCACAATGTATTATCAAATCAAGCTGATTACAATACACTTGCAATGCAAGTTCTTATAGGAGCACATCACCACAACTCGAACTCAGAGAGACTCCTTCTAGCATCCAGTCTTGCAAAAACTCAATTATCAAACTCCTCCCCAAGCCCTCCTTTTATAGTGATTTTACAACCTGGAAACCACTTGTGGTTTTACAAAACCATGGGTTTAACCACCATGCCACATGGTGCCCATTTTTGACATTTACATTTCCAAAATGGAAAAATAACCAGGTTAAAATAGTAATCCCGTCCATAATTTTGTCCCCTAGCTTAGACCCTCTTAAAAGTCACAAAATGAGTCATTAAGGCTCTAAAAATGGCTCACCTATATTCTACTATGGACAAGACTCATTTTTAACAACTCACTAACCATTTTCCAATGCTAAACATGTGGAAAACTACCTCAAACAAATTCTAAAATTTTCTAGAAAAAGACTGCAAGGTTGAGACACATGTTTCTCAACACCATGCGTTGAAAGTCATATCAAAGCATTCTCCACCAGAACTAGTCAACATTGATCTAAACAAATCAGAGAACTCCTTGGTTTGTAGTGAATTCATCAGTGAGTTAAACACAAATTCTTCTACTAAGCCCAGCTATGAACTGCTCTCTCCACTTCTAGCATCTATGGATGGAAGCAATGATAAGGAAAATGTTGAAATTTTTGGTTGGGTCCCTATTTTTCTCTCTTATTTTGTGAGCATTTTTTTGGGGTTCATTGTCAAAATTACTCTTGTAGGGGAGTTTTTTTTGTATGAATTCTATTTTTGTGCTTGCCAGGAGATCAAGGCCCTTTCTCTCCTCTAGGAAATTATTCAACTAGTATGGGCCCTACATGATAGTCATGGTCCTTTTGTCCTCACAGAATATGTGGTTGTGGGCTTGATATATTATATGACCTCCTTCAAAAATTGCAAATATGTCCTACTCTATAAATTCATTGTATATCTCATTGGTAGAATGTATATTTTGTTATATGCAGTTAGCTTTCGATGGTTTTTCTAGTTTGTATATGCAGTTGGCTTTAGAGTGTCATAGTTGATTCATATATTTTTGGCTTATGTCAGTGGTTCAAAATGTGCCACCATGCTGTTAGTTTAGGGATCCTTTTGTTAAAGATATTTTGTATCTTATTTCATTTCTTTGACCTCTTCATTTGAGCGTCTTTTTGTTTCAATTTTTTGAAGTATTATTCTATATACACTCCTTATTGTATCCTTACATACTTATCTATTAATATATGGGGCTCGCCTCTTTATCCAAAAAAAAAGAGTGGCGTTCCATGTAACTTGAACTTCATCATTTTATCAACAACTAAATTTTTGTGTTTATTTTATGAAAAACTATATTGAACTATTATTTTAAGTTTAAAATAAAATAAAAAAATATAAAATGCACTAAAAAATATGAGTTTTATTAGTTTACATCATTTCAAAATTTGAAACATATATGTCACTTTCTAGTGATTCAATTTATAAAGTTGAATTAGTATTGACCATTTCCTTTATAAAAAAGTGACACAACTTTGTATTTTTATGCAAGTATGCATTTCTTTTTGATGTGGGAATGATTGGTTCATTTAATATGCCTTCAATATGAGAGGTTTACATCTACTGCTGCCATATTTTCTTCATAATATGAATGTTAGATGTTGATATTCTTTTTGTTTGGGAATGGTGAAGGAGATCTTACTTTATATAGCTTGACACATGTTAGAGTGGTACAAGGATATGGTTTTATTTGTAAGTTCTCTCTCTTGGAAGAATTATTTTGGGAATGTTAGTGAGAGATTCTTTATACATATCATATTATAGCTCCTTAACACTATTTAATATAGGAGTTAGACAAATCCTCTATGTGAAGTACAATAGGTAGACTTGGTATAGCATGATCTATATTAAGATTTAACATTTCCCATGTAGTGAAAGTTTCTAGATATTTATGTTAGGTTGTCCTTTTTGATATCTCATTTTTCTAGTTACTAATGCAATGATGAATTTTTATGATTCATTGATTTGGGATATTTGAGTCATGCAGGTTTTGAACTAGTTAGTACCCATTTTCTTACAATGGGATGACTCAAATAGGGACTACATATATATCAATAGGTCTTTGTAGTGCTATTGTAGATTCAGCTAGTTGGCCTTAATTGGGAACATTTATGCATTGGTATGTTGTATTAGAGATAGGAGGATGGGTATATAGAGATTTGATTGTACTTTTAGATCATGTTGATGACATAAAGTTGTATATATGATGATGTGTTTACCCTATTTTTGAGGTGGATAGATTTGGATGAGCTAGCAACTTGTTGTGGTTGTTATTCAAAATTGTATATGAGTAAGATAGCTACTCATAGCCTTTGTTATCATTTGATTTTGATGCTTGTATTCATGTATAACTTGGTGTAGGATTAGTAACAGTTGGTATGCTTCACCTTGGAATGTTCTTCTTTTCTTACATATGTGGCATGTTGGAGGATGCAAGGAGTTCTTACTTGATGGTGGCTACATTGGTTGCTATTCCAAGTATATAGTTGGAGCATAGAAGCATGTTGAAGAATCAAGTGGTACATGTTTGGATAAATTTGATGTCTTTCCCTTGTTGATGCAGGAAGGCCATGGTCCTTGATTACTATACTTCCTTATGGTTACATTATTACAATGTATAATTTCAAGTGGGAGAATATTAGCATAAGGTGATATTTACCTTGCAATCCTAAGTTATTTTCATGTATCTCCATTTTCCTTAGAAGGTGTACTTTGATTTTTAAGAACATGTTGGACAAATGTTTTATAATTATTTAATTATGACATAATTACACTCATATGAGAAGGGCAAATTCAACAGTGACAAGAATAAGACATAATAGAAGAATATTTTACCTAAGCATCTAGTTTAGTGATGGTACCACTTATATTTATATATCAGTACATGTATTAACATATTATTTGCACATTGTCCCTAGTGAGTAATCAAGTACTGCATGCTAGTGCATGTCAGTTGTTGGAGATGAGCACTCAGAGTTGACCTATTTTCATTGGCAATGGGTTGGGTGCCCATGCGATAATTTATTATTTTTTCCTATGTTCATAGGTGGACCACTAAAGGGGGAATATGGTTTTGAATGTGGTATCTACCTCTTGTTTTTAGATACCAAATGGTATTCTCACTCTCTCCTATGGGTTAGGTGCCCATGCGATAATTTATTATTTTTTCCTATGTTCATAGGTGGACCACTAAAGGGGGAATATGGTTTTGAATGTGGTATCTACCTCTTGTTTTTAGATACCAAATGGTATTCTCACTCTCTCCTATAAATTGGCACCTTTGGATAGTAGTATTTTATCATTATTTGTAGGTAATGAAGTGTCATAAAAATGAAGACATAGAAGAAGTGATATAAGTAAATGTATTTTAATATCATATATTTGAAGATAATACATAATTGGTCTATATTCTTGGTTTTTTTTTTTGGTTTTTTTTTTCCCGCAAGGGTTTAAACATGTTTAATTCTTGTGTTAAGAGATGTTCTTGTGCTTCTATTTTGTACCATATGTTTCTACTAGATTTTGTGGTGATATAATATTCAATTCTTTGATGTTTAATGTTCATATAAGTTAGTTTTATTAATCATGTTAATGTTACTACTTATCAAATTGCCATTAGTTTTATATACAAAGTCATTCTATATACTCTAGTTAGTTACCCCTAGCGAAATATTTAGTCGGTATGAACAGCCTAGTCGGTTACAGAAGGAAAACAATCACAAAGCCCAATATACACCGAGCTGTCTACTGAGTGTTATTTCATGTCTACCGAGTAGTAAAGATAATACACCGAGTTGATATACACCGAGTGAAACGTGTTACCAGATTCATTGAACCTGGACACACATATGAAAACGCGTTACAAGATCAAGGCACACAGAACCATTATCACATTGGAAATTGCACATATAGATTTTGTATAATTTTGAGGTCATCTAACCAATGAAATATTTTGCATGGTTATTTATTCAAGAAATCATGTTTGTAACATCGAAGCAATGAATCAGATCACCGACGTAAGAAGTCTATTTATACAGAATGAATTTAGGGTTAGAAAGAGATGTGAATATGAGAAATGTGTGTGCATATGTGTATGAAGCAAGACTTATGTGATACATGAGAAATCATAGAGTATTATGACTATTACAGAGACACAGAGGTCACCCAGAAGGTTATCAGAGAATAGTCGAGGAACAGAGTAAACAAAAGGGTTTACCGAGTTATTTTATGAGTTAACAAGGTATGCTATAGGCAAGGTAATCTTATTTTGAGCACATAGAATCTGCTACAACATTTCAGATGTAAAGTTGCAGATATTTGTAAAGTCTTATTGTAATATTTTGAAGTTGTAAGAGAAACCTTTAATAGGGTAAAAGACTCTAACCAAGTCTATAAATTGTAAATCCTTTAACCAGGTGCTACACTTATATAGTGTTGTATAAATCCTTTAGTAAGGTAGATCTAACTGATCTTAACACTCCTAACAGGGTAAGCTATCAGAAATAGCTAAATGTAGCTCTAACCGAGCACTCTTTATTATTGCAGTAGTAAAGTTGTGGGTGCCATCCCCACCGCAGTTTTTCTCTCTAACCAAGAGTTTCTGTGTAACCAAAATATATGTGTTATGGAGTGAATCATGTATGATTGTTACTCATTTGTTTTAGCTTTATATTATGTTACAATAGTTTTTGGTTTATGCATAACAGTAAAGATATTGTTGAAAAAAGGATTTGAAGTACTGATTCACCCCTCCCCTCTCAGTACATTAGCTTTCCATATTGGGCCTAACAATTGGTATCAGAGCTTGAATCTTGGAAAAAGGTTTAACTACCTAAAGAGAAAGATCTTATCAATGGAAGGCTATAAACAATCTTGGAGGATGGTGTATCTACAAGAAGAGCTGGATAATGCAAATCAAGTGATTGTAGACATGCAAAGGCAAATGCAAAAATCTCTGAAAGTAAGGAGAAGATTATTTGATGACTTGCAGGATTCTCAAGAGTTAGTGGAACAAATTGAGACATCATCTGAGAATAGTACGTCTGAAGAAACTGAAAAAATGATTGGAATGTTGAAAGAAAAGAACAAAGTATTGGCTGATCAACTAAAAGCAATGAAAAGAGAACATGAACATTCCAGTACACAGATGACTGAAAATCTAGATGCATTAAGGATAGCCGAGGATAAAGCAAGAGATCTACAAAGAGAGAAACAACAACTTGAAGTCTTAGTATCTGATAAGAATGATGAAATCATAAGGCTAACTGGTATTCAACAAAATCTAACAGATCAAATAGGTTATACACATCATGAAGCAAATTTGAAAAATGATGAGAATCAAGCATTGAAACTTGAAGTATCAAGGTTGAGAAATGAACTTGAAACAGAGAAGAAATCCAAGGAAACACTGAAGAAGAGTTATGAAGCATCAAAGATGTTGGATGAGCAACTGAACACAAGATGACCCTACAAAGAAGGAGGACTCAATTACAAAGGAAAAGACTCTACCAAGAAGGGAATCTGCACTACCGAGAGAGGAGAATCATCAAAACAAGTTGGAGAAAGGAATAACATCAAAAGGAAGAAGCCTATTTGCTACTACTATGGAAATCAAGGTCATACTGCCAACATGTGTCAAATCAGAAAAGGTAAGCAGCCAAGTATCACTAAGACCAATGGTTATTGTTACAATTCCAATAAATATGGTCACACATCTAATCAATGTAGGACAAAGTCTATTAATAATTATTAGAAGGCAAAATTCAAAGGGTTTTATAAAAACTGCAATAGATATGGACATAGTACCGAGAAGTGTTGGTTTAAGCAAAAAGAACCACATGTGGTCTGCACACCGAGCAAATACTAGAGGTTACAGAACTCACACAGATCCTTATCGACAATATTCTGTAGTACCATGGGATTACAATACAAGGATATGGTGTGAATGTTGTGGAAGATATGGACATATAAGTGCCAACTGCTTTATAAGGTTTGGAATGAATAACCAAAGATCATGGAGAAATCCTAGTATGGCATGTTTTCATTGTCACAAAGTTGGACACTTGGTTGGAGATTGCAGAGATCAACCTAGAGAAGACATTGAGGAAATAAAAGAGAAATTAAAGATGATTTGGAGAAAGAAGGAAATTGTTTCAAATAAAGAAAGCACCTTAGCTTCCGAGTTAGGTGCTCCCACTCCAAATTAATCGGTAAAGGTATGAAGGGACTGCATTCTCACAAGGTTAAATCTTAAACAGTTCCTATTTTAGTATGTACTGAATTCAAAATCTGCATAGTAAGATGTAGTAGTAAGTTTGAAATTCTATCAAAGTCTTTTGGAGCACTTTACAGGAAAGCTGTTAAGTCGGTGAATTCAGGAAGCTTGTCAAGTCGGTATATGAAGGAAATCTGGTTACTTGGTTAAAGCACAAAAAAAAGGGGAAAGAAAGTTAAGTGAACCGAGTGCATTTAATGTCTTCGACCTAACTTGCACGAAGCCCGATAAGGTATTTTTGAGTACTTAAAAGGTTTTTCGCGGTCATTTTCATTCACTAAGTTTTCGAGAAGGAGAGCAGAGCGAATCAAGGTGATCAAACCATCTTCAAAGCAAAATCTAAGGTATTTACATCGAATCTCATCGCATTGCTAAGCTGATTTACCAAACTCATTAAGTTGTTATTATCTGCTAAGTGTGAAGCATCTGCCATTTGTTTAGTTCTCAAACCCTAAGGTTCCTGTGTCAATTTTTATCTGAAATAAAAATGGCATCTAAGATCCAAGACCCCATTGTTGTCACAAATGTAGAAAAGCCCTCACTAAAATACTCTTTGACTCCCAAAATTGCATCTGCACCGGATGACAAAACTGCTTTTTCACTCATCCCGGATCGAGTCTTGTTAGTCGAGGATGTGAGATTCTTCACAAAATGTCATGTTGAAGAACTCGGTCATGTTGAGATCAAAGATGCATATGATGAATTGTGCACAGATGGTAAAATGGATAGCAAGTATGAGCATATCAAAATCAAGGGATTGATTGAAGCCCTAACCTATCCCTGTGTGTTCAAACCCTAGTGGGTCAAGTTTGTACTAAGTTGAGTGCATGATGATTTCATGTGGCTACAAGAGCAACTGTTTAAGATCACTAAAGAAATCATTCATCTAATCACCGGATATCCTATCTATGATCATGCCAGAGCACAGAAAATGATATCACCGAAGGAATTGATTAGTTTGACTGGAGTTGAATCGGATTACAGAGGTCTGAAGTTGAACAATGTCACTGATCCTGAACTCAAATTTGCCAGTAGAGTAATTGGTTACTGTTTCTTCCAATCGGCAAGGGAAAATAGTGTACCCTGTGCAGCAGTGGACTTAGCATACAAAATTGTTAAGAAAGGCATGAAAATTGACTTGTGTGAAGTATTGCTGAAGAACTTGTTTGAAAATCTGAACACAATCAGGAAGTTGAAGAAGAACAACTCGACAAATACTCTAAAATTTGGATCATTACTTGTATGTATGTTTTTCTACTTTGAGAAGTTTTTTCCAACAGTCGGTAAAGTTGTTTGGGAACTACACCAACCAATCACCCATCAGATCAATGACTTCATCAAGAAGTTAGGTGATAACTTTAATGATATAATGGATGATTACTTCAGCAAGTTCCAAGAGAAAATGCATAACAGGTACTGAATTCTATCACAGCTGGTAGAAAAATACAAAGATGAAATATGTTTTGAGGTCGACACTGATTACTGTTATGTGAATGCTGTGGAACCGAGGACTCAATCGTTGTAACCTATGGGTTATGAGATTGATTTTGATATCACACAACAACAAATTGATGCCTATCTATCATTTCCAAGGCATACTACCGAGCTGAGGTATGGAACCTATGAAGAGATGAAGGAAAAAGTAAAAATGAGCATTGTAGTACGTAAGGCTACAAGAAAAGCTACAAAGATGATTAAGGCATTAACTGAGAAATTTGGAGAAGAGTCTTCCTCCACACCTATCAAAGGAGTTCTAGCCATCACCGAAGAGGAGACAGAAGCCCAAGAAGTAGCCATAACACTTAGCACCGAATTGCCAAAGGGCAAAGTGTTGAAGAGAAAGAAAAAGGACACTTCAATGGCCCTACCGACCCCTCCAACAAAGAGACCTAACACAAGGGCATCTGCTGCATTACCGAGTAAGAAACAAAAGACTGTTGCCATTCCTAAGGTAACTAGAACTTACAAGAAATCTACTCAGAGACTCATTTTGCCAAAAGAGTCGAGTGATACCGAATCTGAAGATGCAAATAAATTTCAGATTGTGAAAAGCAAGAAGGTAGATGTACATAGTGTAGAAATTTTTTGTAATAATCTAAAGGAATATGGTGGATTTAGTGGATTTAGATTTATCAAATATGAATCCGGATCTGCTGATGAAAAGAGGCAAATTGAAGAAGCTGTCATTTGCACACTTCTCAAATTCCGAGTTGTCCCATTAGAAGTATGTAATTATATTCCTACGGAATTATATGCACATATTGAAACCAGATGGCAATATGCCCTAGACTCGGAGAAATGAATCAGAGAAAGAAGTTTGGTGCATCTCTTTCCTGATATGTCGGTTGATGAAATAAAAGAACATCTGACAAACAACCAAACTCAATTTACAGTAAAACAAAAGGCCTTGAAATTGATGAATGGCCTGTATATAGAAGTGGAGAAGGAAACAAAAGAGCAATGGAAGACCATATTTTGAAGAAAGAATGCTGGTGAACACTCTACAGTGGAAATAGTCGATGTCATCGACCAAGAGCCTGATGTCACCGAGCAAGACCTTGCTGTCACCATTCAAATAGATGAAGATATCATGGATGCAAAGGCACTTGAACAAGAAATGATAGAAGGCAATGCTTATGCAAAACTTATCTCCAATGAATCCATTTTGGAACAAGTTCAGCCTTACCCACCGATCAATCAACCTGCTACAACCGATGCTCGTCAGGCTACAGGTGAAGGCACCAAAGGTCAAAAGTCTACAACAGAAGGTACTTCACAAGAACAAACCTCTCAAGCACCTTCTAGCATTGAAAATGTTACAGCTGAGACACCAAGCACCAAGACACCGAAGGACACTACCAAGGCTAAAGAAACCAACAAAAGTGTTGTCTCTACCGAGCAACCTACCAAGGGTCCTCAAGCCTCTCAAGCTATTGTAGTGGTTCACCCGGTGAAAGGTAAAGAAAAGAAGTTGAAAAAGCATAGTTTCAAAATTGATTTATCAAAACCAATAGTGTTGCCCAATGTAGACATCTCCACATTGAAAGGGCAAGCACTCAATGAATTCGGTGAATAGTGCAAAGCAAAGGCCGAATAGGAGAAGCAACTGGCCATACAAAAGAAGAATAAAGTACTTTAGAAGGTCAAGACCTTACTATCAGATATGCTACCTTCAACTACAATATCAACCAATGCAGCCATCCATATTCAATTGGATGAACTCCTAAATCAGATTGAGACATTTGGAGTAGATGCATCCGAATACTTGAGCAAACTAAAAGACAAGGAGCTAACTGCTAAAATGATAGAGGAAGTACAGAGATCCATTGCTGTTGGCAAGGTAAAACTTGTCAAATTTATTGCTAAGTTATCCCCTCAACTCAAGCACATTCTTTCATTATTTCAGAAACTCTGCACATTTTCTTTATTTCTTAAAGACATTAAGAATAAAATAGAAGCAATTGAGAAAGAGATCACCGATCTCTCAAATAAGTTGACCCCTGAGCCCAATTCAGTTTAGAATTTTTATACTAAGCTACAACAGCTCATGGCTCAACAATTGGAACTGAGGAATGAAGAACACAAGATCAGGATGGACATAATGACACTTCAAACATTATTCCTTCCTCATCTTTCATCCATTCAAGAACAGCTAAACCGAGCCACTTATCTCTCTACTACACAAGAGGGAAGCACTTTAGATGGCTTAATTTCATTATTGGCTAATATTAATGCACATAATTCTTTAATGGACAGTTTAAAGAATGCACTCTTTGTCACTCTCACCGAAGCCAAGACAAAGTACAAATCCATTTTTGATCAGTTGCCACCTCCCAATGGTAACTAAATTTTGATGTTTGTAAAAAAGGGGGAGTATATTAGAGTATATCATCAAGAGTGTATAGTATTCAGAGTATCAAACAACTGAAGTGTAGTATACAGGGGGAGTATACTGAGCAGAGGATGAGCAGAATAAGCAGAGTATCCAAGAGTAGTGAATAGAGGAAAGAATAGTGATTAAAGAGTATTGATCACCGAGTACACATTACAGAGTTTTGAACAACATATTGATAAGGGGAGTATATTTGATTATACTATTTCAATGACTAATGTATATAATGCATGTTTAGTCAAATTTTGTAAAGTATACAGATTTTTGAATAATGACTTTGAAAGTAGTTTTGTCAAACATCTCAACTAATGTCAAAAGGGGAGATTGTTACTACTTATCAAATTGCCATTAGTTTTATATACAAAGTCATTCTATATACTCTAGTCGGTTACCCCTACTGAAATATTTAGTCGGTATGAACAACCTAGTCGGTTACAGAAGGAAAACAGTCACAAAGCCCAGTATACACCGAGCTATCTACCGAGTGTTATTTCATGTCTACTGAGTAGTAAAGATAATACACCGAGTTGATATACACCGAGTGAATCATGTATGATTGTTACTCATTTGTTTTAGCTTTATATTATGTTACAGTAGTTTTTGGTTTATGCATAACAATAAATATATTGTTGAGAAAAGGATTTGAAGTACTGATTCACCCCTCCCCTCTCAGTACATTAGCTTTCCATATTGGGCCTAATAGTTAAAGTGGATGATTTAAGCATGACAAATAAGTTATGTATCTTTTTGGCTTCCACATTATGACAACTTAATTTCAGATTTGTATACAATCATAATTTTTCAGCGTGTGGTCTAAGATTTGTATCTCAACCAATATATCATTAGGTTATAGATTGTTATATTGTTCCAACAATATTCTCCTCTTTCATCAATAGGGTCAAACCAAAAAAAACTTACAAAGTTTTATAATTAATATACCTAATAAGTAGGATTTCCCATAGTTGACACTTGACATTGACTCTATATCTCAAAATTACCTCATTTTAATATTTTACTCAAGTTCACATATATTCATACAACCCACCAACATGAATATATTTTCCAACTATCACATATGAAATATCCCTAAAAATATTTGTAGCATCGTAAATTGTCACCGGACCAATTTACACCTCATGTTTGTGTCCCTACTTTGGTGCATCTTCCCCTCATCTCCTATTCAAGTCAGTTCAGTGCCTTAACTCTAGTTTTTCTATCATGCACCCCTACCAAATGATCCTCTAGAACTATGTCCTTCTCCCTGGGGCTAATTTGAGGTCCTTGATTGAGAAGGAATAGGGCGCTAGTGCCCTTGTCTTGGACCAAAGTGCCCAGCGCCCTGGTCCCCCTCAATGGGACCCAATTTTTTAGGTAGGGATGAGACCTATCTCTCCGATCGGAAATGGACTTGGTGGCTCTATGTGACCGTTGGAGGTTGGCCTAATCGGTAAATTGACCTAGATCCTTTAATATAAAGGTATTTGATCAACTTAATTTCATCCAAGCATTTCCAGAGATCTTCAAGGTTGCATTTCCTTCATTCAAACATTGTGGAGAAAATTACAACATTGATATGCAAGCATGTGTGTGTGATTAGGGTTTTTTCATGTTCATGCTATTTCATACACCATATGTGATTACATTCAAGAAGAAAAGCATCATTATTAGTCATTGCAGATCTGAGGTATATCTTTTCATTACTTATTTCAGTATTCGCAATATTTCATTCAAGGTTAATTCTTAAACCAAGGTTTGACTTAGGCAAACCTCTATTCTCAACCTATTTCCTTTCTCTAGTGTGCGCAATAATAGGTACAGAGCTACAATCTTCAAAATAAGATTTATTTACTGTGACGAATCAATCCCCTATTGGAGTGCGAAAAGAGAAAAGGAAGAGAGTGACCACCATCTTGGTCCCAACAAATCAAGAGCTCCTTCTAGGAACAGGTTCAAATCCTCTTACAATCCTCAGATACAAGTTTGTGGCTCGATCCGATGGCTGTAACTCACTGTTCATGTATTTTCACTTCAATTTCAACATATTTGCCCTAATTTCAACATCTTCAACAATTCAATTCAACTCAAGGGAAAGAAGAGGCTCATCCAAGATCCCTGAAATCTGATCAACATTTAGAGCTCTTGGGTTTAGATCTATCATATTCCTATCTTTCCCTAATGTAATGGTCCCCAAGTAAAATATTAGTGGTATTTATTCTTCTATGGTGGAAACCTTAATAATATTTGCACCATTACAATATTATGCAACCCTAAATTGTGGTACCCAACCCAATAATATTCCACAACTCTTACAAAATATTTAACATTTTATCAAGGCACACAACACTTTGGGGTACAATGGGAGTTTATTCTCTTTGATATTTAGTAATCCATTTTACTTCCTTGAATTAAAATGAAACTTCATCTAAATTTTATATAACTTGAAGGAGAAAAGAGTGGGCAAGGTGGTGAAAAAATCAATTGAATGAAGTGGACACATACAAATGAGAGAAAACTAGTTTTATAAGATAATTTAGGGGGAGATAAACATTAAAAATATAGGATACTTTATGGTTACAATGGTTGTAAGAGCCAAAACCCAACATTCAAAATGATCGACGGGTTATGTTCATGTCTATACATGAATGTTGGGGTCACTAATGTCTCAATAAACTCATTAATGCACTCAATTTTGTAGAGTTGACTAAGGATGAATTCCTAAGGTTTTCTCTCAAGGTTTAATATTTTTGTAATTAAGAAAAATACCAAAAATTATGTTTGCATGATTCCTAAATATGACTAGGGTTGTGGATACAAAAATGAGTGTAAAATTTAAGATAAATTTTATAAAGTACGCAATTTTGAACTTTGCGCATATGTATAAATAAATTTTCTTTTGTCATTCCTATTATTTTGGGATAATAGAAAGTTACAAAGCGATGAGAAGTTACCATGTCATCATTTTGACAAAAATAATAGCTTGTTTTAACTTTGTGGTTTTACTTTCACCTTCCCTATTATCCTCCATTATATTTTCCTTTGTCTTCTTCTATCTTATTTTTTCCCCTTTTTGATTAACTAGTATTTGTTGTAAATTTTCCACTTGAGATAATACTCATTATGGTAATCATTTCACTCCATATTGATTATGTTGTACTCAAATGCTTAAAATGTTCAAATCTTACATAATCATGTAACTTTCCTTATTCTTATAATATATTGCATGTTTATATATTTGTATATGGTTTCAATAATGCTTACATGTTAAATTATAATTACCATGCTCACATGCTATGACAGTGGGCTTATGTTTACATTTTGACCTTATGGTTACATACTTGAATGTTAATTTGATAATTGTTCTTATACCTTACAGTTATTTATACTCACATGATCTTATCTAGCCTTGTGATTATCATCCATTATTTATGAGTGCCATTGGGGGTAATATTGGATTGAAAAATTCTTCTGCTTATCATATAAATTTACATGTTTATCACATGATGTTAACTTCAATTTTTTCTAGATGCTTATTTATTTTTACATGATCATATTTTTTCCTCCTCTAGTTCCTTGAGTTCCTTGTATACAACCAATTGAAGGTGAATATATATCATTGCTAACATTCTTTTGATGAATTGAAATTTAATGATTAGTGTTTCTATGCCTAAATGTCATAAATGTATTAAGCTAATTAGCAAATAAGAATGAATCACCGATTCTCAACTAATTAACAAACATCAAACATAATCAATGAAAATCAATACAGGAAATGAGAAATGCATTCAAATAGAAACTCCCTCATTCTGCATCTTTTCTTCCATTGTTCTTCTCCAATTTGCGTGGTTGGCGGCTCTCAGGTATTGCACCAATTTTCTGCATACAAATACTTTTAAGACTCTGATTTTTGTGATTCTAGACTGAATTGAGAAGAGAGGTTGAATTTATAGATTTTCAACAAAGTGGGTGAGAAATAGAACTCAAGTGTTGATTGATAGACAACTGAAATTGATTGATCAGTGAACTCAATTGATTGATTTGTTAACTCATTTGATTGAGCAGTCAACTAGATTGATTGAAGAGTGAACTGAATAGATGGATTAGTCAAATCACTTGATTGATTAGTGAACGTAATAGACTAGGGAGATACTAAATTGATTGATTATAAGACTAAATTAATTTTGAGTTAAAAAAGATGATTGATGAGTTAACTGATTAGACAACTGATTTGATCAATCAGTTCTGATTTTAGCATGTGTTGTAGGAATTTGAAATGGAATTTGATTTACATTTTCAATTTGGATTTGAATTTGGTCATTCAAATGCTGAAATGCACATGAAATTAATTGAAATTCAGATTAGGGGAAAATGTGAATTTGGAAATATGAAATTAGATGAAATTAATTGAAATTCGAATTTGGGAGAAATGAAATGAATTTGGATGGAATTAAATGAAATTATAATTTGGGGAATTGGAGGAATAAGTTAATTAATTTAAATAATTTAAATTAAATTATTTAAACTTAGGAAATAGAATTAATTAAATAATAAAGATTATTTAACTAAGGAAAATGTCGCAATTAATTAAATAATTGATATTTAATTAATAATTAAGATAGGTTTAACTGATTAAAATGATTTGAGAGTAGAAATAGAATAATTAGAAGTGTTTAATGGCGATGATTAGAAGGAATAGTTAGTTTAATCAAATAATTAAAGAATTTCTTAATTAAATAGACGAATAATTAGTGTAGAATTAATGAGACATTTTTAGGTGTCTACAATTAGCTCATGGTCAGTGATGGCTACTAAGTTGCTTTATATACCTTCACATGGCTCCTATTGGTCTTAATAGCACATGGCTCCTACTATGCTAAGCAATTTTCTTTAACTTTTGATCACTACAATTTTAAATTAATATTTGTTTGCACTTATTTTAAATAAATATTTGATGCTACTTATTAGATTTTTTTTCTTCTACGTTTACAAATTGTGTAAGAAAATTAAGTAGTGGAACAACTTCCTACACTAACCTTGAGAGGAGGGTAATGCAAAAACTTTTACAGATCGTCACAACAGTTACAGAAAATGGAAATAGATATAATAACATTCAAACCATAACACTATGATTTACATGGGGAAAATCCTTTCGGGAGAAAAACCCCACACTCCAAAAGCCGCCCAATATATTATTCCGTAATCAAAATAGATTACAATATACTTGTAAAGAAAACTCTTCACAGGAGTATCACTAATAAGAGATTCAAAGGCAACTCAATAGCTATAAGGTTCTTACACACAACCTCTATCTCATGCACCTCATATATAGGAGATACAATACAAGAAACCGTCAAACGGTGTTACAAAACCATGGGCTAAAACCACCCATTAAGGTGTAGCCAACCTTATCTCCCTTCTAGATGCCCTATGACGTGTCCCTCCCTTTTTATAGCTCATTTATGTGTGATGTATTTTATATTTCCTATTTCAGGAATACAAACTTTCAGAGGCCATAACTTGAGAACCGTGTGTCCTAGTGACAAACCGTTTGAAGTGCCAAAAAGCTCGTGAAATGCTCTATTGCCTTGTAAACCGCCACACCATTTACACTCACTTTTTAGGGTGTTTTGAGGCCTCTAAAGTCCTCAAAATCAGATTAAAACCTTTCATTAGACCCCTCCAAAACATAATATTTAATATATTTAAAAATAGTTGTGATCTTGCAATGTAACTTTACCAGAATGCTTATCTAGCCAACCAGAAGCTTTGGGGAGAATTTTGCACCATTTCATGCTCAAATAAAAACTTACTATAAATAGTAACCTCATGTAAATGCAAGGTGTATCATCGTAAATTGTACGCACTTGCTAAAGTGGTACAATTTCACACTTGGTTTAGCACCCGCCTTGGCGCATTTTGCATTTTGCATTGCATTTCCCCTTTAGCACTTAATTAATTAAATTAATTAGGTCTAAGGTTCTATTTTATCATTTCATCATCATTAAGTTGGGCCCTTTTCATTAAAGTGTGCCCCTTTCATTTTATTCTTCCAATACATCATTTAATCAAAAACCCTAATTAGGTCCTATTTTGAACTTGGGGGCTTGATTTCGGGGGTCAAAACATCTCGAAATCACCTGTAACTTCGGGATTCTCTCTAAAATCATCATATCCGACGACCCTGAAAATTTGGTGAAAAGTTGTTGGGACCATGGCGCCCGGAGAGGACCATGGCGCTCGGAGTGCACACGGTCCTGGACATTTCTCCCGAAATTTCAGGAGCACAACCCAATCATAAAATAAAGCTTAACCCCAAGAAATTGGTGGGAGATTCAATCTCTAGGTCGGCCAAAAGTTGAAATTAAGACCTAGGGTTTCATATATAAGAGCTCTCTTTCTTCATTGGAAAGGATCCGAATTTTTGGTTTCAAGGGACCTTCTATGTAGTGAAAGAGAAAATCTTTGAAGACTTCAACAACATTCAACATCCATCCATCAAGCATTCGTCAATTTCATTCATCCATTTAGGGCTTTGAAGACATTGAAGAGCAATAGGGGATCACCGAATGAAGATTGGCTTGTACCCCTCCCTTGGGGTTGGGTATGATTTCATGTTGTTTTCATGTCTTTGCATAAGCCTCATTATATCATTTGTATTCATGCTTTAGATCACTTTGCATCTTGATGTAGAGCATTTACTTTATCATTAACAAGCAATTAGGGTTTACTTTCTAGGTTGCTCTAGCTTGCTTACTTGCATTTTAGGATCTTGCACACACACAAGGTCTGCACACACAACTTTTACTATACAACTTGGCTATTCGTGGAGGTGGAAATCACCAAAGCGGGGGTTTGAATAAGGCAAAACCCTATATAGCCACCTGCAACCCTTTTCAGACATAAGTGCAGATTTCCAAATTTGAAGGACGCCACAAGTTGCAGATCCGACAGGAGCAGACTAAGATGGGACAACACACCAAATTGCAGAGCAGAAACCTAGGACAGGGGCATGGGGCGCCCTGGTCCTGATAGGACAGGGGCGCTGGGCACCCTGGTCCCTCAGACAACAGCAGTTTTCAGCACTTTTCGACAGCTTTCAGGTTGCCAAAAGGAGCAGTTTCAGGTGCAGAATCAGGTCAATGGTGCATGCGCCCCCGTCCCGAACATTTCCACTAAGATTTTAACCCCAGGTACACATTTACATTTCTTCTCTTATCCTTACAATTGTTCATCATTAAATCTCAATTCTACAATCTTGTGCTCAAAGTTACTAGTTCATACTTACACTTTAGGGTTAATAGTTGAACTTGCATCATTCTATCTATCATTTGCAACAAAGGAATAGAAATCCTAATAGGTAGCCCATGGCTCTCTCTTCCACAAAAAGAAGTAGCCAATTGTGTGATACCTCTAGGCTCTTTCGTATTCCACAAGTGTGTGATTGAAAGTGAGATTAGGGCATGTTTGCTTAGTGTCACTTTTTCCCCCACACATTTTTGGTGAGCCCGATGTGAATTCCAATCTTCTCTAATTCTGATTTATGCTATTTCAAATTCAAATTTGTATTTACAAGTTTTAATTTCTTGCAAGATTCAAAAAATTTAGAGGAAATTTTTGCTAAAACCCTAATTTTGTTGAACTTGTGGATAGCTTAATTGGGATCAATAATTTCAAATCTGATTTAGGAACTCATTTGAATCATAAATTTCATTTTCTAAATCTACATTCTAAGTGCTTGCATTGAAAATTTCCTTCTATTTTGCATGTGTTATCATTTGAAAGAGGAAAATTGTTGTCATGATGCATTCATTTCATAGATGTGATAATGGGTTAGCTTTCCTTGTTTCAATTTTTCCTTCTCCTAAAGAACCTCCCCCCATCTATAACATCATTTTAGTGCCTAAAAGAATTGCTACCAATCCCTTTGAGACTCTCCCATGCTCTAAGGATGAAGACTTTAAGAGTTATCTTGACAATTCTCCTAAAATGTGCCTTCCTATTTAGCTATCCTAGAGGAAGAGAATGATATCATAAACACCTTTCTTAATGTTACTTCACCTTCCCTACATGATGCCTCTCTAAGTGAAAAGGTATTGATGGACATTGACTTATTTTCTCCTAAAGTTGGTCCTTCCAATGGGGGCATGTTAGTGCAACAAGAGGTTATGAACACTTCTTTCAAAGATCTCCTTCCTAAGCATGAATCTTTGGAGAAATATGTTCATGTTCCTCCTAAAAAACACTCCCTTCATGAGGATCCTTTTGTGCAAGAAGATGACATTATCCCTACATTTCCTAGTGATGGCATTTCCTTTTCCAACAAAATTCCCACTAGAGATGATGAATTAATGATAAATGCTTACCCTTCTCCTAAAGTTGGTCTTACCCATAAGCATCCCTTAGAGAAAGAAGATGAAATAATAAGCAATTTCCTTAACTCTCCCTCCCCTAAAGATCATATTGAACATATTTTGAGGAAAGAGGATGAGTTTAACACATCTATTGATGCTCTCCCTCCTAAGAATGAGGAATTAATAAACAATGTTATCTCCTCTCCCAAAATTGACAATACTTCAAACATTCCTTTCAACAACCTCACTATTTGGGATGAACCATTAGAAGAAGGTGTAGATTATTCTCTTCCCCATGAGAGAACCCTAGCCAAAGGGGATGAAATCAAGATTGAAAACTCCCTTGATAGTTTCTCACCTTCCTTGAATCTCAATTATTCTCCCTCTAAAAATAAAGCATCTCCCTCTCCTCAACTTGGTTCTACTCATAAGGATACCCTAGTTCAAAGCAAGATGGTTAAAATATCTTTCAAAGATCTCCCTCTCAAGAGTGAGACTTTAGAGAGTAATGTTGATCCTTCTCCTAGAGAGTTTATTCCCCATGTAGATCCTTTGATGATAGAGGATGATATGACCTTTCCTAGTATTACTCTGCCTACTAGAACATCAATGCCTACCCCTTGTCTCTCTCCTAAAATTGATTTAATCCGTGATAAGATTTTAGTGCAAGAGAAGACTATCAATAATTATTCCAACACTTTTGTTCATTCCTCTAAACCATCCTCAATCAAATTGATACATGTGAATGAAACACCTAACAAACCTCTCTTCACTGTCCAAGGTGCTTGTCCTTCTCAAAATTCTCAACCTTTAAATAAGCCTATCTTAGTGGTTCAAGGTGGTTATGCTAATGATTCTTTTTGCACTCCTAACAAACCTATTATTACTGTGCAAGGAGGTTATTCTACTAAGGAGCCCTTATGAGTATGCTAAGCAACTGACTAGAGAGAGTTATAATGCGGTTGCTCATACCTATAATACAAGAAACAATAGGCAACCTAATCCTCCTCCAGTTATCCCAACTTCACTTCCTTCTTCCCAACCTATTCTTCCTCAAGCTCCTCGTATTTCACAAATGCTTAGTAAGGACTATGATCTTATTGAACAACTTAAAGCTACCCCTGCTAAGATATCCCTTTGGGATTTGATCCAAACTTCTTCCGCTCATCATGGAATGTTACAAGATGCCTTGAAAGATTTGAATGTTCCTCCACCTAATACATCTAGTAATATAGTGTCTTTGGTTAACTCTGTGATGAATCCTAAAGCTCAAATTGTGTTTACTCAAGATGAGTTGCCTAGTAGTGAAATTCAACATCAATATGATCCCTTGATGATTGTGGTTATCATAAATGACACTGCTATAAGACGAACACTGGTAGATAATGGTTCTGGCCTTAATGTGTGTAGCATTAATCTATTGCATAAGATGAATGTGGATACATCCCTTATTGAGCCTGACTCTCGTCCCATTCGAGGCTTTGATAATGTGGCTAAGTCTTCATTAGGTATTATCACCTTACCCATCATAGTGGGACCTGTTACTTTGCCTACTCCTATCCATGTTATGTTGGGAAATCTAACATACAACTTGTTATTAGGGAGACCTTGGATTCACAGTATGCAAGTTGTCCCCTCTACATTGCATAGACAAGTTAAATTTATTTATAATAATAAGACATATACCTTGATAGGTGATACTAATTTTCAAGCTTGTTTACAAACATCTACTTCGAAAGGGAGTTCTTCTAAGCCTTCCTCTTCTAGTGATGACTCGTTAAACAAGATACCTATGGATGAATCATCACCCTCTGATAATCAAAATTCTTTGGATGAGTCTGAAGTTCCTGAAGAAGATTCTTCTCAACTTGAATCTGCACATGAAAAGGCTTTTGATCCTGAAAAGGTTCTCACAGAAGACGATTGGGGATCTCTTGATTTCAATCCCACCTTTGTAGGTGAGTATAGGGTTCCTCCTAAAGAGCTTAAAGTTAAAAAGAAGGAAGAAACTAGAGATCAATCAATCTTACCTGAACCTATGAGCAATAATTTTGTGGCCGCTTCTCAAACTTCTTCTCCTCACACCTCTAATTCTGAAGAATTTGATTCTTTGTCTTATGAAAAACCACCTTCTCTTTCTGAAATGGCTAATCGTTATGGTCGTGGTTTTCATATTTTGGCTAAGAGTGGCCATAGTGGAAATGGTTGTGGCACAAATGAACAAGGAATTAAAGTTACTTTAGAACATAACATGCATGAATATTCATTTGGACTTGGATATAATCTTTCTAAGCCCACCAAAGCATCTAAAAGAACATCTCTCAATGTGAATGCTATATTTAGTGGTGATGATGATCTCACTTCAACTAAATCATCTTCTACTTCTATCAACTCTCATTCCCCCCATAAGGAAATCTTGGCGATGAACAAATCTCTTTATGACTCCCCTCAAATTTCTAAATCCACTTATGAATCTTTATCTCCTATTCATCATAAAGTCCTTTCTTCCAGGGATAAGGCTCTAATAAATTACACTCATCTCTCTTCTAAGATTTCTCGTAACTTTCCTTCTTCAATTTTTATCATTTTATACATGTTTTTGATCTCACTTATAGTTGAGCATTCAACATGTCATATTCAAATACCTCATTCAATCTATCATGTCTTTAAATAACATTAATGGCTATTATGTTGCTCATCATTATGTGACATTGGTAGCTCATTTACTGGGGGCTCATTGTCATTCATGATGGTACAATTTCAAGTGCAATCATATTTTTGAAGCAACATAATGGCCTAATTTTTCTATGTTATCTCTTGGGGTAATAGTGTGGAAATATTGATCATCTTTTCTTTAGAATTCTCTTTTCCTAGATATGGGAGAAGATGTGTATTCTCTTTCTTATCCTACCCACTTCTTGTGAGGAGCATTTTACATACACTAATGTCTTGCTTGCATGAACTCATGTGAGTATGTAGTACATTTTGTTTATGTCTAAATCTCTCCCTGAAAGATTGTGTAAGTCCTTCTCATTGTCCTTATCCTTGGGAGGCAATGATCTTTTCTTATTTTTATCTAAGGATCAACTTTTTCCTATTTCGTGGATGGTGTGAACTTTATTACTTGATGTTATTCCTTGTATGCATTTGTTGTTTTTTGTTCAAGGATTCTCTCTTACAAGAGGTGTAAGTCCTTGACTACAACCTCTTTTGCACTTGGTAAAATACATCCATAATGAATTCACTCTCCCAATTGGGTTAAAAAGAGCGTCATCCTTCATTAAGAATCACTTTCATCTCACAAAAGAAGGAAATATTGCATTCTTATTCTCTTCTTAGAAAATTCCTCTCGGGGATAGGTGTCTTTTGTACAAAGATCTCTTCTCCTCTAAGGATCTCCTTTACACATACTACAAGATATCCCTTTTTCAACTATCTTATCTTTTCTTCTCTTTACATTTTGTTTCCATTTACATCCTTCATCTTGTGTTAGAGAACTCTCAAATCCTCACACTCTTTGTTGTGTTGGAATTGAGATATAGTCCTCTTTCTTACCAAATGATTCTCCATTAGTTTTTGATCTCATATCAAATCTTCTTGTGAGCATTTGTCATCAATATTCTTTAACAATTCGAAGTGGTAAACATGATACCCTGTTTCAACTCACTAAAATTAGCAAGCCGAAACAGGGGGGGGCATATAGCTACCCTCAAATTTTCATCACCTTCCTTAGTAAGCATTAGGTGATTTTGTGATCTAACGTGTGTTTTGTAGGGTGCAGTTCCTAACTGTGTACTGCAGATACCGCTGGGGGCTTCGTTCGACAGACTTATGGATATATCCTTTTTCAAATAATGTTTACTTTTTTGTACTTTAGCTTGCATATGCATGTAGTGTTCATATGACTGCTAAAGTGGGGGCTAAATGTAGCGTCGTAAATTGTATGCACTTGCTAAAGTGGTACAATTTCACACTTGGTTTAGCACCCGCCTTGGCACATTTTGCATTTTGCATTGCATTTCCCCTTTAGCACTTAATTAATTAAATTAATTAGGTCTAAGGTTCTATTTTATCATTTCATCATCATTAAGTTGGGCCCTTTTCATTAAAGTGTGCCCCTTTCATTTTATTCTTCCAATACATCATTTAATCAAAAACCCTAATTAGGTCCTATTTTGAACTTGGGGGCTTGATTTCGGGGGTCAAAACATCTCGAAATCACCTGTAACTTCGGGATTCTCTCTAAAATCATCATATCCGACGGCCCTGAAAATTTGGTGAAAAGTTGTCAGGACCATGGCGCCCGGAGAGGACCATGGCGCCCGGAGTGCACACGGTCCCAGACATTTCTCCCGAAATTTCAGGAGCGCAACCCAATCATAAAATAAAGCTTAACCCCAAGAAATTGATGGGAGATTCAATCTCTAGGTCGGCCAAAAGTTGAAATTAAGACCTAGGGTTTCATATATAAGAGCTCTCTTTCTTCATTGGAAAGGATCCGAATTTTTGGTTTCAAGGGACCTTCTATGCAGCGAAAGAGCATATCTTTGAAGACTTCAACAACATTCAACATCCATCCATCAAGCATTCATTAATTTCATTCATCCATTTAGGGCTTTGAAGACATTGAAGAGCAATAGGGGATCACCGACTAAAGATTGGCTTGTACCCCTCCCTTGGGGTTGGGTATGATTTCATGCTGTTTTCATGTCTTTGCATAAGCCTCATTATATCATTTGTATCCATGCTTTAGATCACTTTGCATCTTGATGTAGAGCATTTACTTTATCATTTACAAGCAATTAGGGTTTACTTTCTAGGTTGCTCTAGCTTGCTTACTTGCATTTTAGGATCTTGCACACACAACTTTTACTATACAACTTGGCTATTTGTGGAGGTGGAAATCACCAAAGTGGGGGTTTGACTAAGGCAAAACCCTATATAGCCACCTACAACCCTTTTCAGACATAAGTGCATATTTCCGAATTCGAAGGACGCCGCAAGTTGCAGATCCGACGGGAGCAGACTGAGACGGGACAACACACCAAATTGCAGAGCAGAAATCTAGGACAGGGGCGTGGGGCGCTAGGCGCCCTAGTCCCTCAGACAACAGCAGTTTTCAGCACTTTTTGACAGCTTTCAGGTTGCCAAAAGGAGCAGTTTCAGGTGCAGAATCAGGTCAGTGGCGCATGCGCCCCCGTCCCGAACATTTCCACTAAGATTTTAACCCTAGGTACACATTTACATTTCTCCTCTTATCCTTACAATTGTTCACCATTAAATCTCAATTCTACAATCTTGTGCTCAAAGTTACTAGTTCATACTTACACTTTAGGGTTAATAGTTGAACTTGCATCATTCTATCTATCATTTGCAACAAAGGAATAGAAATCCTAATAGGTAGCCCATGGCTCTCTCTTCCACAAAATGAAGTAGCCAATTGTGTGATACCTCTAGGCTCTTTCGTATTCCACAAGTGTGTGATTGAAAGTGAGATTAGGGCATGTTTGCTTAGTGTCACTTTTTCCCCCACACACAAGGTTGACACACCATTTTACCAACAAATCTCCCACTTGTCGAACACCTTGCAAGAGAAAAGGGAGTATCAAGACAACAAATCAATTGCTAGGGGCCATGAGGCCCATAGACTTCGAGCACCATCTGAACTTCTCTGTGCTCATAGCCTTAGTTAAAGAATCTGCAACATTCATCAAAGTTTCTACCTTAACCAGCTTCACCCTGCCATCTTCGACCATATCTCTGACAAAATGACACTGAACATCAATGTGTTTGGTCTGAGCATGAAATGTCGGGTTCTTAGCTAGGTAGATCGTAGTTTGACTGTCACGACTCCTTGTTGTATTCCAATGTTTGAACATAGTCTCTTAAGACAAATTACTTCTTTACAAGCATGATTATCTGCCATATACTCTACTTCAGTAGTGGAGAAAGCAACCACAACTTGTCGCTTACTCATCCAACTAATTGCACCAACAAATAAAGTAAACACATAAGCACTGGTGGATCTTCTACTATCAATCTCACTTGCCCAGTTTGAATCGACATAACCATGAATATCAAGGGAAATCATGTCTCCAACTGAATGACCATGATAACACAAAGAATAATGTAAGGTACCCTTCAAATATCTAAAGACTCTTTTGACTGCATCCCAATGAACTCTACCAGGATTAGACATATATCTAGACATAACTCCCATGGCTTGGGCAATGTCTGGTCTAGTACAAACCATAGCATACATCAAACTTCCAACTACACTTGGGTAAGGCACTCTGCTCATGTCTTCCATCTTCGATGGGGATGCAGGACAATCTGCAATAGATAATTTCGTTCCAACTGTAAAATGAACACACAATGGTCTACACTCCTGCATGTTGAACCTCTATAACACTAAATTCACATACTTACTCTGGCCTAGCCATAGCTTTCTATTTACTCTATCTCTTCTAATTTTCATCCCAAGAATGTGTTTCATTGCACCAAGATCTTTCATTTAAAATTTAGCAGCGAGCTGAGACTAGACTTCTTAAATCACACCTTTTCCTTTACCAATGAGTAACATATCATCAACATAAAATGCAATGTACAGGAAATGATCGCCATCAGATTTATAATAAACATAATGATCTGATTTAGATCGCTCAAATCTCAAACTCAACACATATGTATCAAATTTCTGGTACCACATCCTAGGACTCTGTTTGAGGCTAAACAGGGATTTCTTTAATTTACAGACCAAATTACTTTTACCATTCACCACATAGTGCTGCGGTTGTGTCATATAAATATCCTCCTTCAAATCACCATGAAGGAAAGCAGTTTTCACATCGATTTTCTCAACCTCAAAATCATAAGCAGTAGCAATAGAAAGAAAAAATCTAATGGATGTCATTTTGGCAATATTAGAAAATATATCACCATAATAAACACCCTCAACCTGAGAGTATCCTTTTGCAACCAACCTTGCTTTATACTTCTCAATGTTTCCATTTGAACCAATCTTTTTCTTGAACACCCATTTGCAACCACCATGCTTTCGTCCTTCAGGCAATGGTACAAGATCCCACGTATCATTGTTTTGCAAAGCTGCCATTTCTTCTTCCATAGCAATCTTCCAAGATTCTAGATCATGCATACCTAATGCCTCTTTTATAGATTTTGGTTCATCCACATTAGTATTCAAAGCAAAAATACATCTCCAATCATCAGGTGAATACCTTTCAGGTGGTTGTCTATGTCTTGTAGAGCTTCAAACAAGCTAAGTTGGAAGTTCTTGCTCCTCTTCTAAAGATTCAAAGCTAGATAAGCTCTCCTCAACTTCTTGCCTATCTAGGGGTCTCGAATCAATTCTTTTAGGTGTAGAAGGAAATCGAATCACATCTTCCTTTTTAGTCTGCTCTGGCTGCAATGTAACAAAAGGAGACTTACTTTTTCTAAAAATAACACTTCTACTATGAATTACCTTTTGTGCAACAGGGTCCCAAAGCTTGTATCCTTTCACACCATAACTATACCTAATGAAGATACATTTCATAGCCTTGTTCTCCAACTTTTTCAACTTCTCCTTTGGCACATGTGCATATGCCTCACAACCAAAAACTCTAAGATATGTCAATGAAGGCTTGTGACTTGACCATGCTTCCATAGGCATTTTATCAACAAGGGTTGATGTAGGAGGCCTATTAATCAGGTAGCAAGCAGTGGCAACAATTTCAGCCCAGTTTGTTTTTTCTAGACCAACACCACTCATCATACTCCTAGCCTTCTCCATCAGTGTCTAGTTCATTCTTTCGGCAACTCCATTTTGTTGTGGAGAATACATAGTTGTCTTCTGTCTATTAATGCCACAGTCTTTACAGAATCTATCAAAATCATTAGAGAAAAATTCACCTCCATTATCAATCCTCAAACTTAGTCTACAACTCAACCATTGCTTTAAATTCTTTAAATCGACTGAAAACTTCAGATTTACTCTTTAGAAAATATATCGATGTCCTTCTACTAAAATCATCAATAAATGAAACATAATATGTGGATTTTCCAATCGAAGGAACATCTACAGGACCAAACACATTAGAATGAATAAGATCCAAAACACCACAAGTTTTATGAGAACTCGAGTAAAACTGAACGCGGTTTTGTTTTCCATAAATGCAATGCTCACAGAAATCAAAGTCAAGATTACAATCTTTCAAACCTTCAACAAGGTTTTTATTTTTAAAGGTCCTTATACCCTTTTCTCCAATGTGGCCAAGCCTCTGGTGCCATAACAGAGTCTTCTCTGCAGGTAACTTTACTTGAGAAGAAAGAGCACCCTTAGGTACCCAAAAGCGATTTCCACCTGCTGAAGGTGAAACCCTCAAATCTTACAGAAATTTACTTTTTAAAGAAGTGCTATTACACTCAACAGTGTATGCATCTAGCTTATACAAAGTGTCAATCCTGACACTTCTATGAATTACCATAACACCCTTAATCATCTTACATCCTGCTTTAGAAAAGACAATCTACACACCTGCATCTATTAGTTTTCTCATAGATAACAAATTTTATTTTAAACCAGGGATATGCAACACACCATTAATCCTTTTTATTCTACCATCAGAAAACCAGATTCTAACTTTACCTTGACCAACAATGTCTAAATGTGAATCATCACCTAAGTACACCTTACCTCCATTAAATTCTTCATATTCAGAAAACTAATCTCTATTGGAAATCATATGAAAATATGCACTTGAGTCAATTAACCAGGCATCATTACCTACACGAGTCGCCAAAGCTGCAATAAATGCATCACCATCTTCCTTCTCGAACTTAGAATCAAAATCAATCTTCTTCTTTTTCTTCTTATTTTCTTATTTGTAGTCCTTACAGATGTGACCTGCTTTACTGCAATTCCAGCAAATGACTTTGGAATTTCCAGGAGATTTTGATCTCCCTTTGATTTGGACTTATTGTGCTTCTCATTCTTCTTGCCTTTCTCCTTAGGTCTTCCACGAACAGTTACGACTTCCTTCAAACTATGGGATACTTTCCTTCACATATCTTCACCAAGTAGGGCACCCACCACATCTTCAGACGTCAAAACAACAGAAGTACTACCGATAGCCATAATAAGAGAATCCCACGAATCAAGCAAAGAACAAAGAAAGATGTGGCATTTCTCCTCTTCGTTCATCTTAACACTAATAGATACTAATTGAGCCACAAACATATTGAATGCTTCCAGGTGGTTTGCAACTCGTCCACCCTCTTCCATCTTCAAGCAGTACAATTTCTTCCTCAAGAAAATATGATTTAATAAAGATTTCGCTTGATAAATTTCACCAAGCTTAGTCCATAGCTTCTTTGCAATGTTTTCTTCGTGGACATTGATCAAAACGGAGTCTGCTAGGCACAGTCTGATTAGATCCTTGACTTTTTAGTCCATAACATCATACTAAGCTGCCACAGTAGGATCTGAGGGCCTTTGGATATTCGCATCAACAACATCCTATAGATCTCGATCTATTAGTAGATCTTCCACCTTCAGCTTCCACATCTCAAAATTTGTTCCATTAAATTTCTCTACCTCTATTTTCCCTGATGAACTTGCCATCTGAAAATTCTTGCAACAACATCAAAAAGTGTCTTCTGCTAAAGCTACCACTCTTGAATCTGGATTAGTTCAAAAAATCCAATAACCCACAACGGAAACCAAAGGTGATCAAGCTCTGATACCACTTGTAAGGAAGTTAAGTAGCGGAACAACTTCCTACACTAACCTTGAGAGGAGGGTAATGCAATTTTTTTATAGATCGTCACAATAGTTACAGAAATCAGAAATAGATATAATAACATTCAAACCATAACACCGTGATTTACGTGGGGAAAACCCTTTCTGGAAAAAAAACCCACACTCCAAAAGCCTCCCAATATATTAGTCTACAATGAAAACAAATTACAATATACTTGCAGAGCAAGCTCTTTGCAGGAGTACCACTAATCAGAGATTCAGAGGCAACTCAATAGCTATAAGGCTCTTACACAACCTCTATCTCATGCACCTCATATATAGGAGATACAATACAAGAAACCGTCAAATGGTATTACAAAAGCATGAGCTAAAACCATCCATTAAGGTGTAGCCGACCTTACTCCCTTCTAGATTCCCTATGACATATTCCTCCCTTTTTATAACTCATTTATGTGTCCAATGTATTTTCTATTTTTTATTTCAGGAATACAAACTTTCGAAGGCCATAACTTGAGAACCGTGTGTCCTATTGATGAATCGTTTGAAGCGATAGAGAGCTCGCGAAGTGCTCTATTGCCTTGTTAAATACTATGCCATTTACACCCACTTTTCAGGGTGTTTTAGGGCCTCTAAAGTCCTCAAAATCAAATTTAAAACTTTCATTGGACCCCTCCAAAACAAAAAATTTAATATCTTCAAAACTAGCTATGATCTTGCGATGTAACTTTACCAGAATGCTTATCTAGCCAACCAAAAACTTCGGGGAGAATTTCACACCATTTTGTGCTCTTGAATGAAAACTTGCTATAAATAGTAACCTCATGTAAATGCAAGGTTGAGACACCATTTTCCTAACAAATTGAGTGCTCATTCTAGGAGAATATGCTCTATGAGTGGCTAAATATGTGCTTTGATGTGTACTTTGACATCTTGATAGTAGTTCACATCAAAAGCCAAATAGGGGCAAAGTATTATAATGAAAAGTGCAAGCCTTGTATTTTTGAACTTTGACAATGTCACCCCTAATTTAATGACTAGTGTACAACTGGTGTATTTATGGTTAAAAGTTAGTAAGTATGAGACTAATTCTAGTCTACAACTCATCCACTCCTTATCCTAGGTCAAATTTGTGCATGCTAAAATGTCCCCCTAATTCCCAAATTTAAATGATAATCTAGGTCTAACGGTATTCCTTTGCTATAGACCATTGCTTATCGATTTGAAAATGAAATGTTGTAATTTGTGTGCTAAGTTGTTATATAAAAGGACAAACCTTGATTCCATTTAAAAAAATCACAATAGAGCTCTTGTGAACCTATTGCATCATCTTGAATCTAGTGTTAAGCTAGGGCATACTACATAATCACTAGTGTATACAATAAATTTTCAAAACAATCAAATTCAAATCTAGGGGTTTGAGGTAACGATAAGATTTTCTTCAAGCAAACTTCCAAAAGCATTTTGTAATATCAATTTTTTGTAGACACAAGTTTCAAAAAGTGAGTAGAGCAGATATAGTGCATTAAGAAGCATGTAGATCATTTTAAGGAATATAGTTCAAATCCATTGACCATATTCATTTTTATAGGGCTAATAATCGATTTTATAACTTTAAAATAACAACATATTCAACTATTTATCAAAGTCTACAAGTCATAGATGCCATTGTTGATTAGCATTTTAGATCACACAAAAAATTCCTCAACAAAATACTTCCCAATTACATTCTTAAATAAATATCATTTTGAAAAACATAAACAATATTATAACTATCCAAAACTAATCAATCAAAGATATTTACTACTTGATTTGCTTTATTTACCTTAAAATATTTGTGTACAAATCACTTATTTTTCAACACAGACTATAAATTTAATATGTGATCAATGATACATATATAGACAATTTACATATCTTATAACATTTTATTCATATAATATTATGCATGCATGTACACCAACCATCTCAAGTGCGAGATAGACTAGTCTGCTATAAACAGCTATAATAGAGAACGTACTTCAGTCTTCAGTTGATATTTCTTATTTCAACAGACGACTACTGGTGTCACACGTTGCCTTTCCTTATCGAAATGTGATCTGATTTATGAAAACCAGATTACAATACCTGGTGTGATACCTGCGGTATTGTAGATTTCAACACAAAAATTGACAACAAGAAGATTGCAAGCCAAAAACTGTCTCCATTCTATTCAAAATTGGAGTTTATACAAGTCGAATGTATCCCAAGGGTCACACAAATCCCTTGGAATTGAAACGAAGAGTCACAATAATGTTTATTACAATTAAACTACTAAAACTATCAAAATTATCAAAAAACTAAATATAAAATTTAGTCCACTTTGAGAAGGCATAACTTTCTCATCCTAGCTCCGAATTACAAACCGTTTGATGCGTTGGAAAGGTATTCAAATAATCTAGAACCAAATTTCGGAAACATCGAAGATGTCTCCGCGCCCAACATTTGTCCAAAAATGCACCGAAGACCCTCAAAATTGCAATTTACTAAAACATAGAAAATTTTGAAAATTAGATTTCAATATTTTCCCAATTTAATCCTGATCATTCCTCCCCCCTTAAGAGGCAATGGGCCCCATTGCACTAATCTGCTGCAACAGATGAGGAAATTGTTCTTCAATTTGTTCCTTAGTAAGCCACTTGCCTTGATGAGAATGCTGACCAGCTCGAACCACCCAATACAAAGGGATTTTCTGATTTCTCAAAGTCTTTAAAATGGCTTCAGTAACATGGTCACACTGGACTGGAGCAGTAGTAGAGGGGTTTAACTCTGCAGCTTGAATGTATTCAGTAGCTTGGGAGATATCCAATAAAGGAGGAAAATAGGGTCTCAACAACTCCACATTGAAAACTGGATGCAGTCCCAAAAAGGATGGCAAATTAAGTTCAAAAGCATTCTCACCAACTTGTTTCACAATAGTGTATGGTCCATAACGAAGAGGTCGGAGCTTCCTATTTGGTCCATGCAGACGCTCTTTCTGAAAATGTAACCATACCTTGTCACCAACCTGAAACTGATGGGGAGTTCTATGTTTATCATGTCTTTCCTTATATTTCTGATTACTCTGCTCCAATATGTCATGAACTTGTTGTTGTAGGTGTCTAATGTTATCAATGAATTTTTCTGCTTTATCTACCTCCTTGTCACCATTCAATGGACTGCTAGACTGTAGAGATGGTATTGCTACATCCATAGGTGCCAATGGCTGGTACCCAAGAGAAACCTCAAATGGACTGTGCCCTGTAGTACTATGGAGTGCACGGTTGTAGCTGTGTTGCACATAGGGTAAGCTTTCATCCCACGTGCGAGGATGTTTTGAATGATACATCCGTAAAATATGAATAATCATTCGATTCACCACTTCTGTCTGCCCATCTGTTTGAGGATGGAATGCTGTGGACTTTGTCAGTTTCGTGTCCATTTTAGCCCATAGTGCAGACCAAAATTTGCTGATGAACCTGCTATCCCTATCAGAAATAATGGTTTTTGGCAAACCAAAATGAACCCACACATGTTCAAAAAATAGCTTGGCAGTATCTTCTGCAGAAATCATCTTTTTACATGCCACCATGATAGCCATTTTAGAAAACCTATCTACCACAACATATACACAATCATGCCCCCGCCTGGTAGTTGGAAGCCCAGACATAAAATCCATTGAAATAGATTGCCATGGCTTATCAGGAATAGGTAATGGTAAGTATAGACCCAACTTACGGTTTGTTGGTTTTGCAATTGCACAGGCTGCACAAGCTTGTATATGTGAAATGACATCTTGCTTCATTTTTGGCCAATAGAAATACTTTTGAAGGATAGCAGTAGTCTTACCAATACCAAAATGTCCTGCAACACGACTGTAGTGAGCTTCCCATATCATTTTCTTCCGTTCTTCGGTGGGTACACATATGTGACCATTATGGCAAAGAAACCCATCCTGCAAGTGAAAATCAGAGACAGATTTTCCTTCTACCAAATTACTATGGATGTTAGCAAAATCAGGGTCAGTACTATATAGTTGTTCCCAAGTGGATGATTGATGACCGCATGAATCCAACACTATTGTCAAACCTGCAATTGGAGGCCTACTCAAACAATCTGCCACCTTGTTACTGCTTCCTTTTTTATGACGAATGTTGAGGTGAAATTGTTGTAAATAGACTGACCACCGTTGATGTCTATCATTCTGTAGCTTTCCTTGTGTTTGCAAGAATTGGAGTGGTTTATGGTCTGTATGTATAACAGTTTCTTTTCCCAGTATATAGTGTTTCCATTGTTTGCAAGCCTGAACAATGGCATACAACTCCTTATCATAGGTGGGATACTTACGTACTGTATCAGAAAAAGTTTCACTGTGATAGGCAACAGGATGCCCATTTTGTGTGAGTACCGCACCAAGAGCATAATCTGATGCATCTGTTTCTATCTCAAATGCTTGGTGTAGATCTGGAAGGACCAATACTGGTGCTGAACATAGTCTTTTCTTTAACTCCTCAAATGCTTGTTGTTTTGCCTCTGACCATTGAAATTTTGCTTGTGCTCCACCCCTGAGTGATTGATTAAGAGGCCATGATATGTGTGAGAAACCAAACACAAATCTACGATAGAAGTTGGCCAAGCCCAAGAAGCTGCGAAGCTCTGTGAAATTTTTAGGAGATGGCCAATCTTGAATTATTTGAATCTTTGTTGGATCAACATGAACACCCTCAATGTCAATGATATACCCTAAGTATTGAATACTCTGCATACCAAAAGAACACTTCTCAATGTTGGCATAAAGTTTGTGTTTTTGCAGAGTTGAAAGAACTTGTTCAACATGCTGCAAATGCTCAGACCAAGTTCTGCTAAAGATGAGTATGTCATCCAAATAAACAACTACAAAGGAATCAATGAATGGTCTAAGCACATCATTCATCAATCTCATAAATGTGGCTGGGGCATTTGTTAGGCCAAAAGGCATGACCAACCATTCAAACAAACCTTCCTTAGATTTAAATGCAGTCTTCCACACATCTGCTGGATCAATTGGTACTTGGTGGTATCCAGACTTCAAGTCAACTTTTGTAAAGAATTTAGCCCCCCTAAGTTGGTCCAACAAATCATCAATTCGAGGGATTGGATATCTATTTTTAACAGAGATTTTGTTTAATGCTCTATAATCAATACAAAGCCTCCATGTCCCATCTTTCTTTTTAGCAAGGACAATTGGACTTCCACAAGGTGAAGCACTTGGACGAATGTGTCCTTTCTGAATCAACTCCTGAATTTGTCTCTTAATCTCATTATTTTCCAAAACTGACCTCCTATATATTGGCTCATGTGGTAGCGGTGTGCCTGGAATTAAATCAATAGAGTGCTTGACTTGACAGTGTGTTGGTACTCCCACTGGTGGTGTAAACACATTGTGATATTCTTTCAAAATTTTATCTATTTGATTTTGTTGATTCTCTGTTACCTTAGCATGTGTATTAAGAACAACTGACTTTGTTTGTTCAGGGCGAATCATGAGTACAATAAAAGCTCCAGTTTGAGCAATCAAGCGTTTACATTGTTTAGCACTAATTAAAGATGCAGTTTTTGTTGGACATACCTCTGGTATTCGGTACCTCTTCTCACCAAGCTTGATTGTAACACTACGTGGCCTTGACTCATACACCCCATGCCTCTGATACATGTATGGCTGCCCCAGCAAGACATCGCATACATCCAATGGTGCTACATCACATATCACTTCATCCTTGAAAGGCTTGATTGAATATGGCAATCGACATTGTTGATTGATTTGAATATCTTGTCCCTCATTCACCCATCCCATAGAGTATGGTTGTGGGTGTCTTGTCACTTTCAAATTTAATCTTTTGACTGTCTCCCTAGAGATCAAATTCTTTTGACTCCCACTGTCAACAATAAAATGTAGAGGCTTTCCATCAACCCACATCTGTGAATGAAAAAGTCTCTCTTCATCTTCACGGGGAAATACTTTAGCAGTTCCAACTACGGCATATGGGTTTGCTTCTATGATGGAATCATTCTCCTCTTTCTTAGAATTATCTATTGGTGGCGATTCAGGTTCAGCTTCCTCCCCTCGTATTTCTGTCATCAAATTTTTAATACTTCGACAATCCTTTGTATTATGGGTTGGGGACCTATGCAGCTCACACCACATGCCTGTGTCTGTCTTTTTAGTAGACCACCATGTGTTCTTGGGTGAATTTGAATGAGGTTCCTTGGTCACCTGTTTCCCTGCAAATTTATTGCCACCTTCAGCCCTTGGCTTGTTGTTTGCAAAGTAGTCCCTCTTGCATCTTTGCTTGGATTTTTCTTCAATTTTTGTAGCATATTTATAGGCAGTTGCCAATGTCTCAATATTTAAAAAATCCATCTCTGTTTGAATATACCTGTGAAGTCCACTCCGATATTTTAAAATTCTATGCTTCTCTGAATCATTAATACCGAGTTTTGCTGAAAGTGAATGGAATGTATTGGTGTAATCTTGCACAGACTGATCCCTCCTTTGGCGAAGAAGCTGCCATTCTATGTATTTTTGTTCATATATATCCTCCGGGAGGTAAGCTTCTTTTATATATTCCACAAATTCTCCCCATGTGGGCTTCTTATCAAGAGATAGTATAAAATCATCTTCAGCAACTGATTCTTGTTCTTTGTTTGCTACTTTGGTTTCCCATGCTAATTTCACATGGGTTTCAGCTTTGAGGAGAGCAAATGTTATCTTTTCAGCATCTGAGAAATTATTTACAGAAAAGTACCTATCCAACTTTGATAACCAGTTATCAACAGCTTCAGCATCGACCTTTCCTTCAAAATTTGGGATGTCGAAATTGACCTGCACTTTGAAAGGGGTATTTCCACGAAATGGTGTTTCAGATTCAGAGGGTTTTTGCTTCTGTAGGAGGTTTGAAAATTGACTCATCATCTCCTCTCGTTGCTTATTTAAAGCTTCCTCGACCAACTTCTTAACATCATTGTCTGACATCTTCGATTGTGTGCGTCTCAAAGGTGGGTATTTTGACAAATCTTGTGTATCCAATCCTAATCTTTGGTAGGAAGACCTTGTGTAAATTGGCATAAAGGAGCGTTCCCGCTCTGATACCACTGATCTGATTTATGAAAACCAGATTACAATACCTGGTGTGATACCTGCGGTATTGTAGATTTCAACACAAAAATTGACAACAAGAAGATTGCAAGCCAAAAACTGTCTCCATTCTATTCAAAATTGGAGTTTATACAAGTCGAATGTATCCCAAGGGTCACACAAATCCCTTGGAATTGAAACGAAGAGTCACAATAATGTTTATTACAATTAAACTACTAAAACTATCAAAATTATCAAAAAAACTAAATATAAAATTTAGTCCACTTTGAGAAGGCATAACTTTCTCATCCTAGCTCCGAATTACAAACCGTTTGATGCGTTGGAAAGGTATTCAAATAATCTAGAACCAAATTTCGGAAACATCAAAGATGTCTCTGCGCCCAACATTTGTCCAAAAATGCACCGAAGACCCTCAAAATTGCAATTTACTAAAACATAGAAAATTTTGAAAATTAGATTTCAATATTTTCCCAATTTAATCCTGATCAAAATGGGAGTTGAGTTATCGAAATCAAATCTATAAATTTATATTTCCTCCTCACTTTCTTTGCATTGGATTCGTGCATTCAGAATGGCCATCAAGATGACTTCTTCTACTCTTGTTTGTTTTTATATGCTGTTGATACTTTCTGTTTCTCTCTGCAATGTCATCGAAGCACGAGAGATTGAAGGTAGATTTGTATTATATTTAACAAAGCATCTCAAGTTTTTTTTTCCTTGGTAATATGTTGGGTGCCTAATGAAATTGGGTTTGTTCCAGGTGGAGCAGTTGCAGGGAAAATGGGTCCAGAGTGTTATTGTTGCAAAGACCATTACTATACAGGATGCTGCAAAAACTGTCACCCCCCTATCCCTCTGCATAATTGACTTTGCAGATTGGCTGATGTTGTTGTTGTTTATGGATCTTTAGACTTGTTATTATAATTAAATAAATGGCTCCATAATTTCAGTATTCGGTTTATAATCACTTAGTTTTTCTCTCATATTCGGCTATCTTCTCAGCGTAATTTTTCTCTAATAAGATTCAGATTTACAGTTTAAGGGCAATTTTGAATCATACCTAAGAAGAACAAATAGGCCTTCAAAGATTTCACTTAGCGTAGTTTTTTAATTAATGTTTCTGTTATTACATATTTTTAGAGTTTAAAAAGAACAAATATATATATTTTTAGATTCTAGTCAGTGGAGCTTTAAAAAAAGCAACATTTACAAGCTAAATTGTTTGTGCAAAATCAGTTCTCAAAAAAATTATTCCAAGATGGTTCTACCTCATGATGATGACAACATTTGATAATCTTATAGAGTTATTCATTTCCATTGAACTCTTTTTCTTTATATTTGAAAATTACTACAATTGCTATTTGGATGCTATTTACGTAATTAAGTTAATTTATATAACATAATTTCCATATGCAGTGGTTAGCAGTGTGACAGGGGCAAGATATTTCATCAAAAGAAATGAAAAGAATTATTGATGCAGAAGAAAGAAAAAAGCCCTCCTGCAACTAATTCACAAATTCATACAACTAAAACAAATATTACAAAATATTCACTACAATTGTGCCTTGTTTAGCAACCAAATATGAAATGAATATGGAAGAACCCTTGCATACTATGTCAGTAGATTTGGGAAATTTAATAATGTTTAATATGGTGAAGGTGCTGCGGATGGTCAAAAACCCACGACTCGAAGATGAAGTTTAAAGCAGCCACATAGTAGATCAACTTGTCGATCATAAGTGGCACTGCAAAGCTAAGAGATGCCAGACAAACTAAAGAAAATCAAAATATGTTTTGTAGAATCTAGTAATTGAACAAACAAGGCATCATCCAACCTCCAATGCGTATCTAGATTGAAAGAGTATGATCCAAATAAGATAGATCATCTTAGTCAGATAATGATAAACAACAAAACAAGATAACTTCGATTGAGGAGAACTAAAAAATTAAAAAATAAATTCTGAATTGAAATATTGTATGATTAATATGAACATGTTTTCCAAGGAGCAATCCGTAACATTCTCCAGACCAATCCTACAAATGGTCCCACTATTGCAACAACCAACTTCAACATTTTAACAAATGAGGACTTGAAAACACAATAGTACAACATCCATAGAACATAGACATTAAATCCACAATTGCAAGCCATTATCTTCAAAAGTAGAGGAATGCTTAACATTCTCCCATAAAGACAAGTTAAATACTCTTTCCTACATATTTCAATATTCCACCATCTGGAAATAGCACATACTCTCTCAATATGCTAACCGAACATTATAACAACATCTGGGCACTCTTTTTTGGACCATACATACCACACAATAATCAGATAATCGGATTGACAACAATGATCATAATTGTACTGAAAATACAACTGAACAACTACAACTTCTTCTTCACCTTTGTCATCAATATGCAAACACATGTGACATCAATGACAACACAGATTCATATTCGCAATAACATGTATCAATCAGATTGGTGTTGTATTTATAAATAAATATTTTAGGTTGCTTAACTAAATCACATTCACATCTAGTTTGACATACATACTGATTCACATATTTAACTAGATATTTGTTGCATTTAATTGTTACATTTAGATCACAAATACATCTAATTAAATCATCTCCTAACACAACTTTTAAATGCTCATATATATAAACATATATGTTTTGGTATATGATATACAATAATATCACTACTCTATAAAAAGTGGTGTATCATAATACAATAATAGTGGATATCATTGAGTAGGGCGGTGAGTACCAGATCCCTCAACTCTAGATGATGGTTGTGTGATGGATGACTGTCTATGTGAGGCCATGGATCTCAACTAGCTCATTGAGATACTCCATATCTATTGGCTCCAAAGCTCACCCTTGAGCTCTGTTGCCTCTACCTAAGACTCTACATATTGATATTGAATCCTATCTCTCTTGACTTGTAACTAATTCACCTCTCCTTGTAAGTCCATGACAAGATGATCTATGGGCTAGGATGACAATTGATCTAGCTCTGTCAATCTCTTCTCTAACTCCATCAATATCCTCTCTAGCTCCATCCGTCTCTCCCAAAATGCATTTGTCAATTGTTTCATTATCGCGAAGATGTTCATGTGTCATCTAGTGGCCTTTTGAGGCCTATAATGTGCCCATAATGACTGATTTGTATAAATTATAGAGGTCATGTCTGATATGATTCCACCTTTGAGGTCATGTCATACTTGTGTACCAACTACAAGGAGAAAACAAAAATGGTAACGCAGATCTCATTTTGTATATCAATAATCAAAACAAATCAAAACATCTATTTTTCTACTTATATGAAAATATATCTCTATTTTTCTACTTATATGAAAATATATCTCTATTTTCTCACCTTAGTCACTAGCCTACAAGTCAAGATTGATGGGGATTGTACTTGTAGCTTATCCTATAATCTTGAATGTTTGGTTCACTACATCCCTTCTTAGCTTTCTATATTTTTAGTGACTACGTGCTCTAACTAATAGTGTTTGTTAAAAATGAGGATGAGAATTAGGTCCCTCTATTGTTCACCAAAAGTGATAACCCAAGACACCTATAAATCTATCTATGAGATAGCCAATCTCAATCAATGAAACACCTCAGGGCTTGGACAACATAACATAGGATCCTAATGATCCTCTTGCACTTCAGGTTCTGCTAGACCTAGGGGGGGACACCCTTTTGATGCATTGAATACAACAATCACAAACATAAGACTGCATCAACAATGAGCAAACAAACCATTCCACAAGCTCACCAAATTAGGTAACATGTACAGATGGGCTGGATCTTATACAAATAATAGGTGAAATAGAGCTTTGGAAGGATAGAACATTAACCCCTAAACATAAAGGGAAATAGATTTATTTTTTAAAATGTATATCTGAGACCATTCCGAAATCTGTCAAAGACTAGTGCCTTGTTCATTGGGCAGCAGAGTCACTCACAGAACTACAAATATAAATCATAGATGCAAGTTTGTTTTCCTTAAACAAGATATTCATGCATCAATACCTTATATTAATGCACTATTTGATTCATTCACAAATTCATCAGATCTGGATACATATTTCATTATTTATGACTGACTATAGAATTTAAACTCTTCATTGAAGAATGCCTACAAACAATCATATAATCTCCTTGAGATGACAAATTTCATCCTCCTTGAGGATTGAATTCATAATAATGAAAAAACATATCACAGAGACAATCTTGTGGGAAATTACTCATGCCTGACACAAGTAAGACCTGCAATTAAAACCATATTTACAACACTGCACTGCAATCTCTATACCCTGAAACCAAACAGAAGCATTTACAAACTTAGGTCAAGATCTTCAGAAAATGGAAGCCATCAAATCTGGAGCATTTTCCATATTTCTGGAACCCTTACAACTGAGAAGAATTCGGAATTAAAAGAGGAGGGAAGGAAATCAAATCTGCAACTGAAATTATCAAATATCTTCTCTCTAACTGAATTTTACTCCCAGCCAAAATGCTTCCAAAACATCCCACATTTGTCAAAATTAACCCTATAATTAGATTTCTCACTTTGAGAGCTTTCCGAAAACATATAACACTTTATATTTTGGCCAAAATTTAGACCCTGGGCGAATTAATTCCCCAATGTGCTCAATCATTTAAATTTTTCGAAATTTAATATAGTTTAGACTATATCATTTACTCATTTTAATTTTGATTTTTGCTTCCATTTGGTCCTGACGCTTTTGCCACGTGGCAGGATCTGATTGGCTGATGGGGTCCACTGGGTGCCACCTGGGATGACACTTCATCACTCTGCCATGTGTCCGCTTACTTGTCAACCACATCATCACCACCTCACCGAGACCCACCTGCTGGACTGTTGACTGGACCTGCCACTTGTGCGCCACCTGGCTTTCACAATTTCACAGGGTTTGTCTTTCGTGCATCTTCGGGTCGCGAAATAGCGCGAGCTGTTGATCTCCATCGAACATGCTCGACGTTTACCCTTTTCGCAACTTCACAGGGCTTAACTTCCATGCATCTCGCCTTCGCGAAACCGCGCGCACCGTTGATCCATCTTGAACTTGCTCACTCGTTAAGCGTGCTTGCGTGGGAACCACCTAGTCGCCGCTCAATCACCTCCTCCATCGCCTCGAGATCCGTGCTCACGCGTGGGCCCACCTTGGACGCCCATAGGCACCATCCGTCAAAAGCCTTTATGGCTTATACATATTACTACTGTGCGGTTTTTCTTATATATACCAAAAAGAACCACTTCCCAGTGCATGTGGGATTAAGGCCTATGCCTAGGACTGCATTTTTGCAAGCTTTTTTCTGAGTCTTTTCATGGCGCCTCTTCCTCATCCACCACACATAGGGGCTTCATTTTCAAAAACCTCACGAAATACATTGTGCTTGAGAGTTTAGAATGGCATTCAACCATTACTGGTTCCCACGTGGGGAAATGCTGGAGTTCATACTTACCATATCCATTTTCAGAAGTATGTGAATCCTCAGCCAAAGCCACGCAGAAGGAAGAGGATGCTGGAAGTTTACCTGGCTATTTGCAATTTATTGAAGACTAAACGCTGCCCTCTTACCTCATGTGCTAGGGAAATGCTGGCTAATTTCATTTGCTAAGTTTTTTGCAGTTTCAAACCATGTGACATTTCCTCCTTTTGGCTCACGGCAGGGGAAGACTGCTGCAAATTGTATTTGATTAAAATTTTTAATGGCCTCTTCTCTGCCATTTCCAACACCACACTCCATCTCACCCACCACATAACATTTTCTTTAAAGTTTCTAAAGCCTTTTCAACCTACTAATGGCATTTTTTGCTGTTTATAATGCTGCCACGTGAAGGAGTATGTTGCATACATGCTGTTTGCATTTGCTTTCAGCTCTCCTCATTCTCCACTGGCCTCCATGTTGGGAGTAATCTGCTGCTAGAGGGAGAGCATGTGAGGAGTGGTTTCCTGCTGGCACACTTGCTTAGGTAATCTACCATACCTGGTATCTCCCAACCAGCACTCTTCTACACTCCACACTGCCTGTTGTTACTTCTACTTTGCTACCAAAGCCACGTAGTGGGGAGAAGTGGGTGTTGGCTGGGCTTCACACCTGCCAAAAACATTTGTTATGGAGTTTCAATGCACTCCCCAAACACCACGCAACCCATTTCATTTTATTTTTAGCTCAAATGGTAACCACACAGGGAGGGCTGCCATTATATTTGTTTTTAAAGGCACAAAATTGCATAATTTAAACTCTTATTCTCTTTCAATTATCACTCCATCTGCCACTGGGAGGATTGGTGCAATACACATATCAATTGGCATTTGCCTGAGGGTTTCTGCATTATTAACAACTTTATATTGTGCACTTGCTAAAAGTTTTCTTTAAACCATCGCCCTCCATTTCATGGCTGGGAACTGGCAAAGGTTGTGGAATTAAATTTACACCAATGAGATTTTTTGTTAGAGTTCCATTTGACATATATTCGTATACCAACATTTGTTCTCGTTGCTTGGTACAAAAAACCAATGAGCCTTGCTGAGCTCTTTTGGTAGCTACCATTTCATCTTCTGGTAACATTGCGTTTTTTTTTTAAAACAATGTCGCTGAACACTTATCCCAAACTCCACAAATTGCTGCTTTTCAATGATATAAATGTCACTCCTTCATAGTTAAATCATATAAACATATGATTGCAAAAAAATAACAATTAAACTTTGCCTGAAAAAATGCACGAAGTGGCAAGCCAGGTCGGGCCCCAAAGTGGGTCCGACTAAATTTTTTTTTGTTTTCATGCAACTGGCCCCTGGAATGCTTCAAACACCTTAAACTTACCTCTGGAAATGATCGGCATCGTTTTCGGATCATTAAATTAAAATTTGCAACTTTTAGGCGCCTGCGCCACATTTTCGCATTTAATCGCGAAGACGTAATTTTCAAACCTGTCAAAACACCTTTCTGGAGCTCGCCACCTGACAGGCGTGTACTTTGATATACAAGCATGACTTCTACCAAACGGTTTCTCAAGATGAGTCCCGAGCGAAGAGATATTAATTTTCAAAAATGCCCAACTGGCTTTGTCAACACTGCGGACCTGATGAAGTCAATGTCCTGACAACACATGACGCTTTTCTCAAAAATATCAAACGACCTCCCTAGGCCCTTAAATTTGGAACACAGGTACCTTTAGGTACATATTAAATCTTTGAATCCTCAGTTTGATCGCAAGACTGATAGGATGCAAATGACGCGCTCACAAAAATGGCTACATTAACTGATATATCACTGAAAGTACAGATAACTGCATTTGATGGCAAAATGAGCTCTTTTGAAAACCGATCAAACAGATTGGTAGAGGCTTGAAATTTGAAACGTAGCTCATCATTTATACCAGAATTAGCCCGGAACAAACATTATGGCATGACGCTTATTGAGACAACTTTTACACTTATGCGAAACAGGGCTCCGACTAGTTGTCAAAACAGGGACTTGCCAAACCACACAAACTGCAAACGGATTTGGCTTTGAAAACTGAGCAAATGGATTCGTTAGGACTTGAAATTTTGCAGACTGACTCACATTTATGCATAGAATTGAATCTACTTTGAATTTATCCATGGCGATCAATAGGGCAAAAGATGTAATTGCTCAAAGTAGGCTACTCAATAAAATCTGCATCTGTGCCTAAAATGCACTTCCAGCTCACCCCTCAAATTGGGTACCTCATAAACTTATCCAAATTGAATTTTGAAAGTTGCACATCACTGAATAGGCCAAATGAAAGGTGTAGGACGTAAATCCCGAGCCTTACCCTTCAAAAATCAACTGGATCCATTTTGCCCTCTCGTAAACTAGGCCATTCAAACTGACTCATTTAGGTACTTTTCTGACATGCAGAGCAAAATTTTGAAAAGGGCCTCTAAACTTGACTCAAATTTAATGAGTCCCAACACCCTCTGTAGACACCTAAAATTGTCATGTCTAATTAAATAAATATTTTATTTATTTAATTATCTAAGCCTAATTCTTCTATTCATTAAATAAATCTTTATTTATTTAATTAATTAATTTATCCTCTTCTAGCCTTATTTCTCATTTAAATAAATACATTTATTTATTTAAATTATCTTTTTCCTAAATTAAATAAATATCTTATTTATTTAATTGATCCCACTTCTTCTATTAATTAAATAAATCTTTATTTATTTAATTAATTCATTAACCTTTTCTACCCATGACACATGTCATTCATCTCTTAATTCATACACTACCTACCCCTTTCATTATTTTATTATTTCTTCTACCTACCCTCTAATCATAGCCGACCTCCTTTTACACCTCTCAATCTTATCCCTCCATTTCATATTGTGTGTTCTATTTAAGAAGATGCTTTCTTCATTATCAAACCCTAATCATTCATTCCTAATGACTAATCACTCACCCTAATCACTCAGACTAATCAACAATTTTGGAGGACTTGGCTATACTACGATCCTACTTGCAACCACATTCCGTTCTTTGTTGAGCTCTTATGCATATAAAAATCTGAGAGCAAATATATCAAGCAAGATCAATGGAGATAGGAAGAATGGAGATCAAAACCCTATTGGACATGTGATGGTATAATCTTTGTGATTTTGTTTTATTTACATTGTCTTAGGTAATCTTCATATGTTATGGTGGATTTTTGTTGTTGTTAGGCTAGGGTTTTGTGGTTGAATTCATTTAGCCTTTCAATATTGTTATTATTGTTATCCATTTTGACCATAAACATTTTGGCACGCCCAGTGGGACATGGATTTTTCTTAGATCTATGTTTTTTTTTTGCAGATTTTTCTAACCCTATATTGCTATTTTGTAAAACAATTTGGAGAATAACCTTGTGCAGCTAGGGTTTTGGACACAAAATCAAGATCTTGGAGAGATTCGATCATATCTCACAAACGGCTAGGAAATTTTGCACCAAATTTGTTTTGCAGGTTGAAGAAAGTATCAGGAGCTCTCAAGCCAAAATTCAGAATTTTTGGAGCACATTTTCATTTTCTATGAATTTTTTTATGATTTTTCATAAAAAATTAATTTTGAGAGCAAATGAGAGAATTTTTTGGATTTTCTTATATTTTTGGAAATCTCTCATAATTATACATAGGATCTGTTCTTTGTGATTTTAATTTTGATGCAAAATATTTCCCTAAAAATCGGATCTTTAAAAATTAGGGTTTTTCTTTATTTTGATCAGATCTCACAAACCGTTTCGAATTTTGACATATATTTTTTTTTACAAGTCAGGAAACGTATTAGAAAGATTGAATAAAAGTTTTAGATTTTTTGGATCTATTTTGCATTTTGTATGAATTGTTTATGATTTTTCATAAAAAATTAATTTTGAGAGAAAATTAGCGAATTTTTCGGATTTTCTTACATTTTTGGAAATCTCTCAGAATTATACACAGGATCTGTTCTTTTTTATTTTAAATTTTATGCAAAATCATTCCTCAAAAATCAGATCTTTGAAAATTAGGGTTTTGCATTATTTTACTCATATCTCACAAACTGCTTGGATTTGTTGCAGAAAATTTTTTGTGCAAGTTTGGAAGACTATCAGGACTCTCCAGTAAAAATTTTAGATTTTTTGGATTGATTTTGCATTTTATATGAATTTTTTATGATTTTTCATAAAAAATTAATTTTTGGAGCAAATTAGCAAATTTTTTGGATTTTCTTACATTTCTAGAAATCTCTTGAAATTTTACAGGTGGTATTTTTTTATGATGAATCATATCTTTGAATTGGTCAACAAAACGCATTATTGAAGGCCCCTATTTCACAAAGTCTTTGGATCTAAAATTTACCTAACTTGTGTGCTTGCAGGAAGGGGTGATTATTTCAAACAATCCAAACTACTAATAAATCTTTGTTGCAGATCCTTGGCAAGGGTTTTTGGATTTTTATTGTGTGCCTTGTTTTCATAGACTAGCAAACACTTCAATTGGTGCACTAAAATTGAATCATTGTCTTTTGTGTCTTGAGCAATAGGCTCTTTTTGTTCAATCTTTAGAGGGCCTGTCTTCCCGTGTGGTCATTAGGACTACTAGTGAGAAGAGAACGACCCAAGTGGTAGCGAGGAAAACCCACCTTATCCGAACCACTATAATCAAATGTATTCATGGTGAAAACTATGAATAACGTGTGCTGATTAGTTCATACCGACACTATGTCTCCCCATAAACCCGTTTGATCAAATTTATTTGATCATTTGTAGGGCGTAACCCCTACCGGCTGGGAGCCTTCTGTATTTACAGAGCTGAAAGTGCCGCATGTATGGCCACATGAGTGGATGCCCTTACTAGCACCTTTTTGTTTTAGAAGCCCAAATCCTTCTAGTTGTTGGGGCAAGAGGTCGGACCTCTGGTAGCGGCCCACACACATACGGTTCTTAGTAGAGATACAAAGTTCGCCACGGGGAGTTTTCATGGGGACTGATGCTTGGCTGACCCGAGAAGTGAGTGCCGAGGGTGGAGCCAGTGAGGTCAAGCATCTAAGTATCCGCTCTGAATAGCGTAGCCTCGGGGGTAAAACCTTATGTGGGATCAACAACTATTGTCTTGGCCAGCCATAAGAATTGTGCTTGACTTGTTTTAAACATTCAAAACATGCAAAACAATTTTACATCAAACAACACACTTTCTTGGAGTCATTTTGAAGTCTAAACACTTGCAAACATTGAGTCCTCAACAACATTGTGTCCTCTTGTCACGAAAAATAGTCAAACATTCAGATTTGGTCACAACCAACAACTTCACAAATTGGAAAATTTTTACAGTCCAGCAAACAAAAGAAATCAGTTTCGGAATACTTGAGCTTCCTAGGTTGTTCCTTCAAGTTTCATCTAGCATTCAACTTGTCTTTGGGTCTCACACAGCCCATCATTGCTTTACATCTCTCATTACATTCACAATTGTCTAAACTTGAGTCAAAAGGTCACTTGCTTGTCCTCATCATACTTTGTCAACACACTACATACAACTACACTTTGCTAAGTGGTCCCTCATCAAGGTTTCTTACCTTTGGGTCTCATTTGGTCTTACTTAGAGTCAAGGTCAACTTACCTCATCAAGAGAAACTATCCTCTCTTTGGAAGTCACACCTACTCTACTACATACATACTTGGTCTTACACTTTGGACATTGCAAGTACACCTCAGATTCATTTACACTCCATACAACTCTTGGTCTTCCATACTCTTTCCATTTTTCATCTAGTCTCTCACATCTTGGTCAAATACCTAGTTCATGGTTGAAACCCGTCTTCAAAAATCTAGGAGAAAAGCTAAAGAGGCTCAAGAATCCACAAACATGAGCTCTTATGAGTATGATAACGATTTATTTTTCAATCCTGAGCACACTACATTTCCTAACATGGATGTTTATAGAAACATTCCAAATGTGGAAAATGCAGACACTACAAACAACAATGCTACACACAATGACAATGCGGACAACTTTTCAATACATTCAGCAGATGTAGAAGAATCCATTATGAATCCCCATTTCAATAGATTGGTTGAAGAAATAATGAGGAGGGATAGACAATACTTCTTACACATGATGGCACAAAGTGGAGCCAAGATACCTCATGATTTTGACATGTCTCAACTTATGGAAAACCGACCTTTGCAACAAACTCACTCCAACATGGATCAAAGGAGACCTAATAGTGGAGGAAATAGAGGACCACATATGGTACCTGAATCACCATCAGCTTTGCTTCAAAAACCAGAAGTCCCACATACACATGCTCAAACATATGAAACTTACCTTCGAAGAGCATTATGGAAGTCTTATGCAGATAGATATGCTCAAGCTATGGATCAACCAAAACAATTGGACATTCAAAGGCATGCTCAAAATTTGGACACAAGGAAACCCCGTGTCAAATTTGGGGGCAACACATTAGAACATGACATGCCTGTAGAATATGGTATACATGCGCAAAATAGATATCGTGTTCCTCAACATGAATCTATACCAAGTGGTCCATATATGCAACATCATTACAGACCTCCTCCATATGAACATGTGTATGATCAATATCATCCATATATGCAACATGCACCTCCTCCAATGGGTACCTCAAACATAGGATATGGTCCAAGAAGTCGATCTCCACCTAAGAGCAATTTGGAGCAACAAATCAGGGACTTACAAAAGAAAATGGAGGACATAAATACACCGAAGCCAACATACACAATGAGAGACATATGTCCTTATCCATTTGACAAGAGCATTCCAATGCCTCCTTTTCCTACACACTTTGTGACACCTAAATTTGATAAGTATAGAGGAAAAGGGGATCCTAAGGCACACATAAGACAATTTTTCACAGCTTGCATTGAGGTAGCAGCAGAAGAGACATATTTGATGATATTATTCCCACAAAGCTTAGGCGATCAAGCTATGGAATGGTTCTCCCAACTTCCACCTGGTATTAAGTCATGGGGTGACCTAGCAGAAGCATTTATTCAACATTTCTCCTACAATATAGAGATAGACATATCAGTCACTACTTTGTGCAACACCAAGCAAAAAGAGGGAGAATCTTTTGTATCATTTTTACAAAGATGGAGAAATCTAGCTAGCAGATGCTCTTGTGAAATTCCACAGAAACAAATGGTAGAGATGTTCACACAAAATGTTAACAAGGACATTGGCTATGATCTAAGGAAAGCTTGTTTGTCCACCTTCAAGGATGTCATTGAAAAAGGCTTAGCGACAGAAAAGGTCTTAATTGAACAAGGAGTCATCAAAATATTCAAGGAAAACAAAGATGACTTTAAAGGAAAAGACAAGCCAAGATTTTGGAATAAAAACAAGAACACAGTCAATGATGGTGTTGTTGATGCCAACATAGTGCGACCCAAATTCATCTTTTCGGGATCAAGTTCTATAAACAATCAAGTGAATACTCAAACAACTTCTAGATCACGAAGGAAGTACACTCCATTGGGAGAACCACTTGAGTCAGTTTTCAAGAAGCTTGTGGCAAACAAGGTAATCACAGTTCCAGATTTTCCTCCATATGAACCAAAGGTTAAGCCGAATTGGTGGAATGATGATGAGTATTGTGAATTTCATAAGAGCAAGGGTCATAAGACAGGAAATTGTCATCGACTGAAGAACATCATACAGGATCTCATTGATAGAGGTGACATTGAGATTGAGGGACATTCGTCTAATCAAGAACATGAGATGTTTAAGGAACCATTCCCAAAACATGACAAGGGAAAAGCTAAAGCCACAGATGACCAAGCCAACTATACTAGAGCACCTTACAACTATGATTCAACTATCAATAACATCTCGATGGACAATTACGTCTCTACTATTATCATCAAGGACAAAGCGTCTGAGAATTCTACTTTGAGACCCAAGATTGTCCTAAAAGGTGTTGGATCTTCTTCCGAACCTACCTCTGAATGTCACGTTACAACCCGTCGAGGTAAAATTACTTTGCAAGGTGCTCCAGCTAAAAACACCGCCTCTTCATCAACCAAACATGAGTATGACCTTGTAGAACAGTTAGGGAAGACACCTGCGCTCATTTCAATCCTTGAACTATTACGCATATCTCCCACACATAAAGCCATTCTTGATAAAATATTGAGAGATACTACTGTTCCTACTGATCTAAACATGGACCAATTTCAAGCCATGGTGGGATACCTTTCCATTCCACACTCCCTTACATTCACAGAAGCCAATGATGCCTCCATAAGTCAGCCACATAATGCACCATTACACATTGAAGCCTTCATACACAAACATAGAATCAAACGAGTCCTGGTAGATGGAGGAGCAGGTCTAAACATTTGTACATTGAGCACTATTAAACAATTGGGATATTCTAACAAAGCTGTGAATTCTACAAACAAAATTACCATCAAGGCATATGATGATGAAGAGCGTTCATCCAAGGGCACAGTCACCTTACCTCTCAGAGTTGGGCCAGTTACAAAGGATGTGGTTTGTCAAATCCTTGATCTAGATCTCACATACAACATACTCTTGGGACATCCATGGATTCATGAGATGAGCGCAGTCCCATCTACATATCATCGATGTATCAAGTTTCCACACAATGGAGTTGAAGTGACCATCAAAGCAGATCCAAATCCATTCATATATTGCAACAATCTACAACCTCAATTAGAAATAACAATCCCAGTCAATCGCGAAGCTATTCCTTCATTAGCATATGTGGATCCAGAATCATTGAAAGCTTCTACATCAAAACAAACAGAGCTCAAAGAAAAATTCAAGGTTAAAGACATGGGATGTGGTGAATATATCTTCCATGTTGATCAACTCCCACTATCTCCTAAGGCATTCAGTCGACAGGAACAACCTACAAACAATTTTCAATGCCAAGGAATTGGGTGTGAACCACCTAGTGTTGTGGCTACTAAGTCTGAATGCAAATCTCCTCTAGTGGTGCAAGCATCTCTTGATATCAATAGTCCTAAGAATGGTTCCAACAAAGAATCTATTGAGCATATCGCCAACCCTCTTGAGGACTCACATAGCTTTACCATATCATCCACTCATTCCATTTCCACTCCACTTCCAGACTTGGATCAACAAGAATTACAAAAGCCCTTACTCATTGGGGATCAAAAATCAAGTTTTGAAAAGAAAAATCTAAAAGTCAAAAATAAAGAAAATTCCTTCAGTCCAAATCAAAATCAAAAGCTATTGGACTCAGCAAAAATCAAGGTCAAGGATAAAAATCCAATGAAAGAAAAAGAGCAAGAGTTGATCTCCCCTAATATCAAAATAACTGGGGGCAAAAGCTCTAAAATTTTAAGTCAAAAAGCATACTTGTTGATCCTAAGTCTCCATCATGCTATCCTACTTTCACTTCTTTTCACAATCATAAGCCTTCATAACTCTTCCACTTGTTCCACACATCCTTTCCCTTCTGGCGATACATCATGGACCTTTAATGGAGCTTCCTTGAAGGACTTTGTTATCAAGGATGCCCAAACTTCTTCAGGTGACATGCATACGAGCCTGTGTAGTCCACATGCTAGATTCTATCTCAGTTCCTTCATCAAGGAAGACAGTCACTCAAGCTACACATCATTCAGTCAAGGAACAATGCAGCTACAATCACAAAGTCAAGCCTCGCACATTTGAGGTAGGTGACTTAGTCCTTAGAGAGAACCCCAAGAATCAGCAAGACAGAGATAAAAGGGCAAGTTCGAACCAAACTGGCTTGGTCCTTACATCATCACAGTGGTATATGGATCTGGGGCATATCAGCTCTCAACTACAGAAGGTGAACCCTTGGAGGATCCTATCAACAACATGCACCTTTGCAGGTTCTACACATAAGCTCTTCGGAACATCCTAATTCAAAAATACAAAAAAAATTATAAAACAAAAAAAATCGTCACTTGGTGAAAACCTGGCAAACAGGGGCCTTGTGACAACAAAAAAATTGAAAAATCGAAAAAAAAAGTAAAGAGAAATAATTTCGTCCAATGGTGAAAACCACTTCGGTGGCGCCCTGGGCAAGTACCATGGTGAAAACTGGGTCACCAGCGCCATGCGTAGAGACTTTGCTCCTCCCTCTTTCAGGATTCTCTTTCATCTTTCACTTTGCACACACTCACAACCTATTCGTTCACAATAAACTTACCCATTCCCATCATGGCTTGTTATTGATCTACCTAAGATTGGTTAGCCATCCATAACCCTCCCTTTTCACTCCCTTTCCATCCATAATAAATCAGACCCTATCTGTGGCTAAGGAAAATCCTACGTCTAGTGATGGGTGTGGAACTGAGAACATCACATGTTTCAAGGAGTAAAGTTTCTTCTAGCTTTCTTGAGTCTATTCGCGCACAATCCGCAATAAAGCAACATCTGCATCACAGATCCGCAATAAAGTTTCATCTTCTCCGCAATAAAGTATCAGTCTCATGGATTCAGTCAGTTTTAGATGAGACATAGTAGCAACAATGGGCTTCAACAAATCAAATCTTTCAACAGACTCAGACAACATTATGGTTCAGTGCTATCTATCCTTTTTGTGAAAGTGAACATTGTGACCACAATCAAATAAGACTTATACAAGTGACAAGAGACACTAAACTTGAGGACTACAGTGGATGTTGGTGTTGAGTCTTGGTTTTCTTTTGATTTTATCTTTTTTTTTGGTGACATGTCTTTTAGCTTTTCCGGGATGTCTTTGACTAGAGATTCTATCTCCAGGATGTCTTTGACTAGAAAGGCGAGGATGGGGTATCGTCACCTATTTTGTTTGCTGTCTGTCGATTGTCTTTTAGTAATGCTATGACTTGTCCAAGGATATGAGGACACTGTGAGTCTAGTATGAACTGGGGCATTCCTTGTTTGTGACTGTCTTATCTCCATGCAAACAGGTACAATGACTTTCTGGGCCGAACAAATGCCTCGATTGTCATAACCTACTTGCCATAATAAAGCTCAATGATGATAACGCACAAGAGGCTCTTTCACGTTCATATCTTTTGTCTTCCATCCCCCTTTCTTGATTGACTTCCATTGTCCTTCTCGAGTCCGCGTAGCCCGCTATCACATGACTGAGTATAATGACACACCAAAAACATTTGCATTTCATATAGTTACACCTACATCACCACATATAAGCATTTCATACATACATATAGATATCACAATTGCATCACATCCTGCATACAACACATGTTAGCACATCTCACATTTTCATTATGTAAATAATCATTTGCATTATCATATTCATTTGCATTACATACATTCACATTTGCATCATGCATCACATATACAACATAAAAGAACAAAAATATATTGCATTGCATCATATAAGCATCCATATCATAAAACATGTATCACATAAGAACATTTCATCACATAAGGTACACATGCATATAGCTGCCGCAAAAATGGATCATCTCTCATATATAATCAAAAGTGTCATGATACAATGATGTTAAAAGAATCATATGGCTACAAAATCACCCGTAGGTGTCTACAATACAAAAATGGTACAATACTGATACATAGGGAGCCCTCTAAGGCTATGATGAACTCCCTCCCTTAGAGCCGCCTGGCCTCAACGGAGTTTGAGCCCTAGAAGGACCCACCCCAAGATCAACTCTCCTGGCCCCTATGTCCCCTGCAGCCACCCCTCGTGTCGTCCTATCCAGACAGAGGAACCCACTGATAACTCTTGTCAACACTATTAGTAGTGCTAATCCTGTCCATGTCATGGTATCCCATGCCACATGTCCCACCCTCATCCCTAGTCCTGGATCCTAGAACACTCGTCTCAGTGCATCCCTATCTCCGTCTCAATCATAGGGTACTAACTCCCCATCGATCGGTATCCGTAGAATCCTATATACATCCTCCAAGGTGACTGTCATCTCACCCATCGGCAAATGCAAACTACAAGTCTCTGAGTGCCATCTCTTAGCCAGTGCAGTCAGCAATCCCATGTTCACCCGAAACTCAGGCACATACAGAATGTATCTCAATCCCATAACCTCAATCGCAGCTCGGTCCTCGGCTGTCAACTCAGGTCGCAACCTCTGAGTCGATGGGAATCTCTCCCGTGACTCCAGCATCGGCAAGTACTCCTGCAGTCAAGCAAATCAAATCATGTCAGTCATAGTGGCATTCACTGTTTATCACAAAATGCTACTCGCTATCTAAATGCACATAGCTATTTATCCTAGTGACACTCACTGTTCATCACAAAGTGTTGCTATCTATCCTAGTAGTACTCCCTGTTCATCACAAAGTACTACGTGTGTGACACTCACTGTTCATCACAAAGTGTTACTCACATTTGCACTCCCTGTTCATCACAAAGTGCTGCTCATATTTTAGTACTCCCTGTTCATCACAAAGTACTCTATCTTGGTACTCACTGTTCATCACAAAGTGCCTTGATCTATCTTAGTCTTCCCTAGAGGACCTTCTTGAGTGTATCCTCTCAGCAGCTTATCCAATCGACAGCGTATGTTCATCACAGAACTGCCGATTTGACCTGGAAGACACAAATTCACATTTTTGGACACAAACACATTTTCTTGACATAAATGCGCATTTATTACATTACCTAGTATGAATTAATGACAATAATAAATGCATCAAAGTACGAGGAGGTTTTGTGGTACTCACTGGGTCTCCTGCCTCCGTTGGCCTCTAGAATCGGCGAATGCGATCAAAACTGTGAACAAAGGCCATCGCTGCTGACTGCTCCTGCTCTATTTTCGCTTTGCACTCTGCTCTCGTGGATGTATAGATGAAAATGAGGATGTATTTTCCCCCGTGGTCTATCTTATAGCCTACCCTAGCCCTCGCCTTCATTTCCCGAGTCAGTCTTCATTATCCCGTGACTTTGTCACTTTATCCGACCATTCCATTCTAGCCTTTCTTTCTTATCGAGAGATTGTCTCCAATCTTTCCAGACTTTTTCATCCAATCTCTCGAGGGGGCATATCATTCCCATTCTGGGGCAACTCTGTATCAGTTCATCTTATCTTCTTTGAAACAATGCGACAAGCCGCATTGTCTCAAAGAGGGGCAAAATGTAGACACCTAAAATTGTCATGTCTAATTAAATAAATATTTTATTTATTTAATTATCTAAGCCTAATTATTCTATTAATTAAATAAATCTTTATTTATTTAATTCATTCATTTATCCTCTTCTAGCCTTATTTCTCATTTAAATAAATACATTTATTTATTTAAATTATCTTTTTCCTAAATTAAATAAATATCTTATTTATTTAATTGATCCCACTTCTTCTATTAATTAAATAAATCTTTATTTATTTAATTAATTCATTAACCTTTTCTACCCATGACACATGTCATTCATCTCTTAATTCATACACTACCTACCCCTTTCATTATTTTATTATTTCTTCTACCTACCCTCTAATCATAGCCGACCTCCTTTTACACCTCTCAATCTTATCCCTCCATTTCATATTGTGTCTTCTATTTAAGGAGATGCTTTCTTCATTATCAAACCCTAATCATTCATTCCTAATGACTAATCACTCACCCTAATCACTCAGACTAATCAACAATTTTGGAGGACTTGGCTACACTATGATCCTACTTGCAACCACATTCCGTTCTTTGTTGAGCTCTTGTGCATATAAAAATCTGAGAGCAAATATATCAAGCAAGATCAATGGAGATAGGAAGAATGGAGATCAAAACCCTATTGGACATGTGATGGTATAATCTTTGTGATTTTGTTTTATTTACATTGTCTTAGGTAATCTTCATATGTTATGGTGGATCTTTGTTGTTGTTAGGCTAGGGTTTTGTGGTTGAATTCATTTAGCCTTTCAATATTGTTATTATTGTTATCCATTTTCACCATAAACACCCTCCTTGATCGTATCACCACCCTCCTCCTCTAGTCTTAGTCCCTCCACAAAATTTTTTATTAGCTCACACTCCTCAACCTTATCCTTCTCCTTTATGTGTTTTCCCTAATTGTCTCACGACCTAGAATCGTTGGTAGGATGGTCTATAGGGGACATATGGGTAGGATGTGCAGTCCTCCATTGGATGATGTATGCTCACGTAACACTTACATAATCCTCTCTTTAAATGGTAATTGCATCTCACTCCTCATAACAAAAATCATTTATTGCAACATCAATGATAATGGGCCAAGCCACGTCTCTAGGTCTCACTCCAATGCATGTTGATTGGATCTAGGTTGGTGGTGCCCTGAATCCCTTCGACTCACCCAATTTGTCTAGTCACTCAGTTGTATTAAAATGGTTTGATGATATGCTTTAGGTTATTAATGAAGAGTTGGTTCTATTGCATTCATTCTATCTATCAAAACTGGCCTGACCACAACTCTGTATCTCTATATAGTGTCCACATAATCCCTCCTAGGTGTAGTCTATCAAATATGACTCTCTAGTATAATATATTCTAAAAATATCATGACCTCCTTAGTGTGTACACATGTTTCTATGGGTGTGTCCACATCAACTCTATAGGATATGCCATTGGTCACATGCATTTAATATGCTTGAAGGCCCACACATGAAGAATCATGCAGATCATCAAGCTCTATGTTTTGTAATGCACATACAAGCCAAATCATGGTGTAAGTGTTCTAGCTTGCGTCCTCCCCATAAAAACATAGTATTATGGTTGTCCATCTCTCAAATGGTATGAATAAGGACCTTGTGAAGGTGTGAGGATCACCCTAGCATGTGTAGATCCATATTATGTTTCATGTATTGGAGAATGGTTTTGGGTTGGCTGGTTGGTGTGTTGCATTGTTTAACTACACATTTCTTTTGATGCCAACCTTGGAGGATGTCTGAGCTTGTGTGGTGATGTGTTTGGGTCCTCTCTATCTCCTAGAGTGGACCAAATTTGATGTTATAGGTCTTGGTGGCCTCATTTATGTACTTTTGTATATTTTGTTTGGGGTTGACCTAGTTAAGGGTTTCAATGAATTATCTTGTATATATAGGAGTGCGAATGTATGTGAAATTATGTGGAGTGGATACGAATGATGCAAAAGAGGATTTGGTATAACAGGAGTGCAAAAGACAGTTTGTGAAGAACTTTGAGATAGTGATTGTTGTTAGATATGTTTTCCATGATATTGGTCACTTGACACAGTGGTTTAAGGACAATTTCATGATCATGATATCTTGTTCATTTTAGTTCATTTGATCCTCTGCACTTGTTAGAAGAAGGTGTGTCCCTTCGAGTAGTTTGTGCGCCTTAGCCTTGCAAGTCCTTTTAGGGGTAGTGAGCTCCTTGGCCTTGAGCCTAAACTTTGTAATCAGAGCTATTTCCTTCTATCCTTTGCATTCCACTTTGCAAGTTCATCAACATCAATCAGTCTTGTTGTTGCTCCACTTACCACATCCCACAAATCCTTTTCAATAAGGATCAATTGTAACTTGATCTACCATGTGTGGAACTCCGAACCTTGAAACTTTTCTATTAATATACTATTTTTCTCCATTCAAAGAAACACTATTAGATACCCCCTATAATGTGAATTTTTACAAATTCATAACTCTTTTTAATAAAAATTCTCTTATATTGATTTTATATAACCAATAAATAATACTATCCATTCCTTTTTAATACATATTTCTAAAATTTTAAATTAATCTTGAAACAATAAAAATGAATCCCCACAAAAGAAATTGCCCAAAAACGATCCACGATATGCTAAATGTGATGCCAAATATGCCTAAAAAACTAGAGATGAAGGAAGAAAAATAGTCCATGAAGACCCGAAGCGTCAAGTTCTCTTCCAAGTATTATGAACAAACATGACTCTTATTGGCCAAAATAGTCCACTGTACCTAGCATTGAGTTGGTAACAGTAACATAACCTCTTATCTGTGATGTCCCTGATCTAATTAAATAATAAAATTAAAATACTTTATTGTATGGCCCCAAATTTATAAATCTTTCGGGCCCTTTATTTAATTAGTCAAGTTTTATTTTGGTTGTGTCGGCCTGTTTGTAACCCTTCGGGAAATTTTCCGGAGCCCATATTTATGGCCGAGTCTGTCATTGTTGTAGGTATACGAATTTGGTATTTTCTTTGTATGTACGAATTCTAGTTGGAGTTCAGTTGTCATCCATTTCGGAGGTGGAAGATCCTCCCTACTTGGCATCCGTAGTTTTGGTGGGACTCCTCACGCTACTCTGATTTGTCCTCAATCGAGGAGTTTTGTAATCTGAAGTTCTATTATCGTTGCATATGAATTTATACTTGCATGTTTTGTGTCTCCATTCTTGTGCCAAATCGTGTTAAACTAATCATATTGCCCAACATATTACTAAACCATCTTTCTAAGGCCAAGATTATTTGTTCCGCATGAGAGAATCAACTGACTGAAGGCAAGAGCGTACGGAGTGTAGGGCCGTACGGTGGAGGTTGTATGGCGCAAGGTGTACAGGATTGAGTTGGCTGTACAGTGGGTTAGCCGTATGGTGGAGAGTATTGACCATACAGTGCGGGGTGTTGGCTGTACAGTGGAGGTAGAAATTGACCGTGCTGTAGAGTGTGTTGTTTGTACGGGGTGGAGTATATTGACCATACATGGAGGTGGTGCTTCCATACATGTACGATACATTACAGTGGTAATAGAGTTGGTTATCTTGCCAGCCTGTCGGGTAGTGAATGCAGGTGTACACTAGAAGTAGGTATTGTTCCGCTGACTAAATGGGGGAACCACAAGATCCCACCAAAGAAGTCATGGCACTATTAAGGGAGTTAACTAGAAGCCAAGCTCATCTCAATGACACCATGGTCAGAGGGGAACAAAGACAAAAACTCATGAAAGATACATTGCATCAATTGGCATCAGGAAAAACAAATGGAGAGAGGGATAATTTAGTCACTGGAAGGTCAAATCCACAACTTCTAATTCCCGACCACTTATGCCAACATTTCCCCAAAGAACTGAAGCACCACGTAAGGAGCAAGAGCCCACTTTCTAAGAGTTCCAAGAACAGTTGAATCAAGATTGGAGGGATGCTAACTTCGAGGGAGACATATCCTTCAAGGATTATGTCAAGCTACAGATGAAATACTCAGGTGGTAGAAGTCGTGGCTACTATGGCTATTATAACGATGATATCAAACCTAAGGTTGGTAAGATTAATTGTCACCTTTTGATGGGACCAGAGTAACCTCTACATGAGCTTGGGTACAAAAAGAAGATACCTATTTCTGACTTAATCTGATGCCTGAAGATGAAGCTATCAAATTTGCAACACTTCACTTGGAAGGATTCACTCACGAATGGTGGCATCATGGAATGGTCACCCTTGACCACGATCAGATAACTTCATATGCCAAATTCACAAAGACTCATAGACTATTTTAACCGAAGAGATCCTGAACTCAACTTCAAAGAGCTAGCTCAACAGAAGCAATTTGGATTGGTGGATAATTACATTACAGAATTCCAGAGACTGTCTGTGTTGACAGATATCTTGGAGAGGAGATTGGTGGTCCTATTCATAGATGGGTTGATGGAACCATAGAAGGGTTGGGTGAAAGGATTCAACCCCAACATGCTCACGGAAGCAATTAAGAAGGTGCATGACATGGTGACATCTTCTTCCTCCAGAAACATTCCACATGCCAAACCACCCTTCACCCTGAAGGAGAAGGATATCAAAACCTTTCCAAAGAAGTCTTCATTGGATGAGGCCACAAAATAGGAGCTCAGAAGGAAGAAGCTCTATTTCACCTGCAAGGAGCCATGGGAGACAGGGCACCGCTGCTTGGGCAAAGGAAAGATTCATTATATTGAGGTCATGTCTGATGGCGAGGAGGAACCTGAAGAATGTGATACACCAAAGGAAGAGTCTATAGAACAAACAAGACAGGCGAAGAGAATTTCCACATTGGTACAAAGGGGAGGCATCATTACCACACTGGCTAGTACCCCAAGGTGTAGTGTGTTTAGGGTACGTGGTATGCTTCAAGGGAGATAAGTCTTAGTTATGATCGATAGTGGGGCCTCACTCAACTTCATAAACTCGTCACTCCTCACCCGAAGGGGTTTGCATACAAAAGAGCATGAAGGATTCAATTTCATGGTAGCGGGAGGAAATCTCCTATGATGCACTCACCTGGTTTTGCAATTGAGCATCACCATAGTAAATTACACGGTGGTAAATAATTTCTTTGTATCAAATCTGGACGCCATAGATTTCATATTGGGCATTCAATGGATGGAGAACCTCGACCAATACACGTAGAGCTTCAAAAAGATGGAGTTCTCATTCGAGGTGGATGGTAGAAAGGTGGTTCTCAAAGGAATGTCTAATGGTGGTGCGGGGGATATTTTGGCCAAATGAATGGAAGGCCTTTTTAGACATGATGAAGTCATTTGGGTAGCACATTTTTTGATCTCGACAGAACCTGTGAGAGGGCAACAATCTCACTACCAAGATGAGGAGTTGCAGCCGGTGTTGGACAATTATAACATGTTATTTGCTGACATTCCACCTGGCATACCACCACATCAAGGATTTAAGTACACCATCAAGTTGGAGGAAGGAGCCAAACTCATCATTATCTCACCCTACCGCCATCCTAAGAAGTTAAAGGATGAAATAGAGAAGATGATCCAGGAAATCCTCGACAAAGGATGGATTAGGCCCACCTCTAGTCCCTTCACATTGTCAGTAGTGCTAGTAAAGAAGAAGGATGGATCCCTCCAGATGTGCATGGATTACCATGCATTAAACAAAAAGACCATCAAGAATAGCTACCCCATCCCCAAGATCATTGAACTGCTGGATGAACTACATGGCATAGTCTATTTCTCCAAAATTGATCTCCGCTCTGACTACCACCAGATCCACATGAGGGAGAAAGATGTGGAGAAGACAACCTTTCATTGCCATTATGGACACTATGAGTTCTTGGTCATTCCATTTGGATTAACCAATTATCCAACCACTTTCTAGTCGTGCATAAATCACATGTTCAACAAGCAGCTGCGCAAGTTCATGTTGGTGTTCTCTGACAACATACTCATCTACAACAAAACGTGGGAGGAATATTTGAGGCATTTAAAGGAAGTTCCAGGAATCATGGAGTCACAATCATTATTTGCCAAGAGGTCCAAATTTGAATTTGGAATGATGGATATATTATACTTAGGACATATCATCAGTGCCCGAGGGGTTCAAGTACATCAAGAGAAAATTCAGGCCATCCTGGATTGGCTGCCTCCCAAGAATCTCTCAGAGCTGCGTGAATTTCTTGGATTGTGCAGTTATTCTAGAAGGTTCACGAAGGGATTTTCACAGATTGGTGCACCACTAATAGATTTGACAAAGAGAGGATCCTTCCACTGGGATGTGTAGGCTCAACATACTTTTGACAAATTGAAAGAATTTATGAGTACATGTCCGCTTCTGGCACTACCAGAATTCACTTTCTCTTTCATATTGGAGTGTGATGCCTCGAGTGAAGGCATTGGAGTGGTGTTGATGCAAGACTATCACCCCATCACGTCCGAGAGTCAGAAGCTCTCGAGAGTAGAGGAACTGTACTCCATCTATGACAAGGAGATGCTCGCCATCATGCACACACTGACAAAGTTTTGATAGTACGTCGTCGAGGCAAAATTTATTGTACAAATGGATCACAACAACTTGAGATATTTTTTGGAGTAGAGAGATCTGAACGAGTGAAAACAGAAGTGGGTAAGCAAAGTCCAAGCATTTGATTTTGATATTGAGTACGTGAAGAGAAAGAATAATGTGGTGGCCGACACTCTGTCAAGAAGGCCTGCCATATGTTCTCTATCCTAGATATGGGCAGACTGGAAGGGACATTTGTTGGTTGAATACTCCAAGAATACTTTTGCCTGTGAACTGATGGATGATCAAGAGTAGGATGACACATAAAAGGTGGTTGATGACATCATTTACTACAAGGACAAAATCTATGTAGTGCTCGAGTCCAAGATGAAGGAGATGATTGTGAAGGAAATTCACAACTCTCCCTTGGTCAGACACCTAGGATACTTGAAAACCTATAGATAGATCCAGGAAAGGTTTTCCTCGAAGGGACTTAAGAATGACATTTTGTAGTACGTGTGTGAATGCTCCACCTATTAGCAGAACAAATTTGAGCACACCTTACTCACTGGACTGCTTCAACCATTGCCAATCCTCGACTAGAAATGGGATACGGTGGATTTGATTATTGGACTCCACAAAGTGCAAGGTAAGGATTGCATCTTCATCATGGTAGACCACTTTACCAAGTATGCCCATTTTTTTTCCATCCCCACAGGATACCAAGCAACTCAAGTGACTGAGTTGTTCTTCTGTCAGGTATTTCTCTTACATGGTCTACCATGGAACATAGTAAGTGACAGGTGTTGGATATCCTTGGCATATGATGAATCGGTATGTTGATATGATGATAATGTATGTTCTCATTGATGTCAATAAGTGTAAGTGAACCAATATGCAGATTGAAGAATTTGGTGAACCGGTATGAAAAGGAATGAGGAGATTCAATGAACTGGTGTCGGGGTTTCACTAAGTGTGATTACTGGTTGGTAGTCTCAGCTCTATGGTTATCAGTTTGGCGATCCAACTTGTGTGATGAACCAATGATACTCTGTGATCAAGGTGCCATGTTAGCTTGGTACGCATGAAGGATTGAGGCATAAGAAGATCGACCACATTTGAAGTCTACCTCGGGAATGATCATTCTTCTTAGTGGCATAAGAAGAAAGCGTGATTGGTTATTGATTCCCATGAAAGGTGATGAATGAACGATGCAGATTGTCTTGTGATCTGTTTGAAATTGTAATGCTCTATGCAATATGTTTTGATGGTCAGGATTGGACTGCCTATGTTGTAAACCTAAGATACTTAGGGTTTAGGGTTTATGCTACCGACCTATCTGTTACCTATAAGGTCGATGATGTCTATATTGAAAAGTTGTTGGCAAATGTTGTGTGTATGTATCCAAGTGAAGAGATAATTGATACTTTCCAGACCAGTAAGAGGGAAACTACAGAGTGTGTTTGCAGAGTAGAGGATATGAAAAAGATCTGCCCTGGCATATAGTGCTATTATCAGATCAAAGTTTTTACCTGTTGTCTTCTAATCATTTCAATAGATGGAAAATCCCTTTACTAGGTAGCTTTAACAAGCTTATTGTAGAACCTATAACCAGGTGACTCAAGATCATTGAGTTCTTTTAATCCTTCAGTGAGGTAACCTTTAAAAGGATTTCAACCTTTAACAGGGTATATAGCCATCCCTTAACTGGGTGATCTCTAATAGGATCGATTCCTAGCAGAACCTTTTTGTAAAGTCTTTAATCAGACTAGGCTCCTAACAGGGTGAGCTTCAAAAGAGTTCAAAACAAGCTTGTGGGTATTCATCCCCACCATGGTTTTTCCTGGGTTTCCACATGAAAAATCTATGTGTTATGTGTTATGCATTTTTCATGTGATGTTTATGAATTATTTGGTTGAAGGATTATGCATGCAGGGTTAATAGGTTATGGTATTTCTAGTATACCACATGTATATGTTTATGGGTGAAGTTGATGTTGCATAATTGATCGTATTTGAAGTAGTTAGACTTATCAGTTTATGGTGTCTGGTGTCTTACTGTATTTGACTAGTATCACCATGGTTAAGTTTAGTAATGGTGATAACTAGTTGGTTTTGCTTTAGCAAGATAAGTTGTTAAGTGAGTTTTTATTTGTACTGATTCACCCCCCCCTCTCAGTACTGGTTGGGGTATCTGTTGTTCATCATTATTCATCAATTGGTATCAGAGCACCTCCAAGTCCTCGGTGATATAAGCTTAACTGCTTGAGGTAAAAGATCCTACTGTAATGATGAAGAGGGAAGGTCCTAAGTTCAATAGAGATAACTTTAAGATATGGAAGGACAAAATGAAGATTTACATCAAGATTATGGGTGCTCAACACTGGAGCTATGTTGAGAATGCATTTGTGACTCCCACTGGCACTTTGATTGATGATCAAAAGAGAGAAATCCAGGAAAATGGGCAAGTCATGGAAGCCCTTATCAGCATCTTGTCAGACATTGAGTTTATTGATGTTCAAGACAAGGACACACCTAAGGATGTATGGGATGCACTGGAAAACATCTATGGTGGTGATGAGCATGTAAAGCAAGCTAAGGAAGAAAGCCTTAGAGGTAAATTTGAGGATATGAGGATGGTTGAAGGTAAAACCATTCAACAGTATGGTATTAGGATTAAGACTGTGGTTGGGGATATCAAAAGCACTAGTGGAACTATTGATGATACCACTGTTGTTAGTAAAGTTCTTAAATCATTATTACCAATCTATGGAATCAGAGTTGCTACTATCCAGGAGCTAAGGTCTATTGATAAGACAAAGGCATCCCTAGATTCTATTATTGTAAAATTAACTACATATGAGTTGAATAGCTATGATGGTAGTGTTCCGAAGACTAAGTCAGCCTTTAAAGCATCTACTGTACCATCCAGAAAAGGAAAAGAAACTAGTACTAGTTATGAATCCAGACAATGCAAAGATATGGATGATGAAGAGATTCTGATGGATTTCGAAGCACTTCTTCCTGAAAGACTTCCGAAGGGAACTGGGAAGTATAGAGGTAAACTTCCTTTGCAATGTTTTTCCTGCAACAAGATAGGACATATAGCTATTAATTTACCTAACAATGACAATAAGCATAAACCAGAGAGGTTCAGAAAATATAAAAGTGGAAATAGAAGAAATCGTCTAGTTGTTGTGGATGAAGGTGTCACTGATGAAGAATCAGAGGATGAAGAAAATGAAGACATAGTGTTTGTAGCAGTAAAGGAAGAAGTGTCCGACAAGAAAGCTCTTGTCTCTCGCATTGACAATTCCAATGAGTGGATAATTGATAGTGGTTGTTCTCATCATATGACATGTGACCAGAGAAATTTTCTGTATTTGGAAAAATATGATGGTGGTGTTGTCAGATTTGGCAACGATGAACCTTGCTTGGTGAAAGGTAAAGGATCCATCTCACTGAATGGTAAAAGCAGTGCAGATGATGTTTACTGGGTAGAAGGCCTTAAGCATAACCTTTTGAGTGTTACTCAACTGAATGACAAAGGATTAATTCTGGAATTCAAAGGTTGAATTTGTAGTATAATTGGGAAGAGTGGTGAAGTTATTGCGATCGGTAAGCAGACTAGAGGTAACCTATTTCAATTGAATGCCAAGATAAGTCGGTGTCTAATGGCTAAGTTTGATGATAGTTGGATATGGCATAGGAGACTCTGTCATATGAACTTTGACAACATTGTTAAAGATGGTAAGATCAAGGCGATAAGAGGATTACCATTGCTGGACAAACCTGAGAATTGTTTGTGCAGAGAATGTCAACTTGGGAAGATGTCTTCTTCAACTTTTAAAGGTAAGTCTTTCTTAGCAGAAAATTTACTTGATCTTGTGCATACTGATTTGTGCGGTCCTATGAAAACTAGAAGTATTTAGGGAGATAGGTATTTTATGATTCTTACTAATGACTGCTCAAGAATGATGTGGGTCACATTCTTGAAAGACAAGTATTAAGCATTTGGAAAGTTCAAAGCCTTCATAGCATTAGTAGAGAAAGAAAGTGGTAGAAGGATAAAATGCCTGAGAACTGATCAAGGAGGAGAATTCACTTATGATGAATTGCACAAGTACTGTGAAGATAATGGTATCAAGATACAGTTGTCCACCGCAAGGACACCACAATAGAATGGCATAGCAGAAAGAAATAACAGGATTGTAGTTGAAGCAACTAGAACAATGCTAATCCAAGGAAAGGTTGCTCACACTTTTTGGAGAGAAGCGGTGAGCACTGCAGTCTACACTATGAACCATGTACTCATCAAGAAAGGCAAAAATAAAACCCCTTATAAGTATTGGATAGGGAAAACTCCCACTGTAAGTTATTTTAAAGTGTTTTGTAGTAAGTGCTATATCAAGAGAGGTGAGCATTTGAGCAAATTTGATGCAAAATGTGATGAAGGAATATTTTTGGGATATTCCACTAAGAGCAAAGCTCTCAAGTGCTACACAACAGAACTCAGGAAATTGTTGAAAGTATCAATGTCAGGGTTGATGAATCCCTTGAGGAACTTGAAGGAACATCCAGCAAAGAAGTAGAAGATGAACTAGGTATAGCTTTCTGGGAACCGGTTAAGAAAGAAACTTGTAAAGACCTTAGTGTTCCTACATAAGCTGCAGTCAAAGAAGAAGAAGAGGTTAGTGAAGAAGAAGAAGAAAAGCTAGCAGATCAGGCTAGAGTCATTCCTAGATATGTGAAGTTGCATCATGATCCAAAGAAAATCATAGGAGATAAAGATGCATTGATACTCACTAGAAGAAAAGTAAAAGAAAACTCTTGCATGATTTTTGAATTTGAACCCAAGACTTCCAGAGAAGCTTTTACAGATGAAGACTAGATATAAGCAATGGAAGAGGAGCTAGATCAGATAGAAAAGAATGCAACATGGTCTTTGGTGCCCAGACCTGAACATAAAAATGTCATAGGTACCAAATGGGTGTTCATGAATAAGTTGAATGAAGAAGGCACAATATTCAGAAATAAGGCTAGGCTTGTATGCAAGGGATATGCTCAGGAGGAAGGAGACGTCTATGGAGAAACTTTTGCTCCTATGGCTAGGCTAGAAGGTGTTTGAATGCTACTTTCATTTGAAACATTTAAGGGATTTAAGGTTTACCAGATGGATGTGAAGTCTTCTTTTCTGAATGGAATCCTAGAAGAAGAAGTGTACATAGAGCAACTAGAAGGGTTTGCCTTATCAGAAGATAGTGACATGGCATGTAGATTACACAAAGCCCTATATGGACTAAAACAGGCACCTAGGGCATGGTATGAAAGACTACACTCTCATCTTGTGAAGATTGGATTTTAGAGAACAAGTGAAGATAGCAACATCTACTTGAAATCAGAAGGTGATCAAATTCTGATTTATGAAGTGTTTGTGGATGACATAATCTTTGGAGGAGATGATAAAATGAGTCATGCGTTTGCAGATGAAATGAAGAAAGAATTTGAGATGTCTTTAATAGGAGAGATAAAATTCTTCATTGGTTTATAGATTCAGGAAATTAAAGAGGGTATCTTTATTACCCAGTCCAAGTATGTCAAAGAGGTTTTGAAGACTTTTGGCATGGAGGAAAGAAAACCGGGTAGTACACTGATGGCAATTGGTTGTAAACTAACTAAAGAAGATGATTCAACACTGGTGAATGAAAAAGAGTATCGGTCAATGATCGACAAATTGCACTATGTGGTGCATAGCAGACCAGATATTGCTCATGCAGTGGGCATAGTAGCTCGTTTTCAGAAATGTCCAAGAGAATCCCACTTGGTAGCTATGAAGAGGATTCTTAGATATCAAAAAAGAACAATTGATTATGGATTGTGGTATCCATATAATGGTGACTATAATCTCAAAGTATATACCGATGCTGATTGGGCAGGTAATGTGGATGACCGAAAGAGCACAACTGGTGGAGCATTCTTTCTTGGTGGAAGATTAGTATCATGGACAAGCAAGAAGCAAAGTTGTACTTCTCAATCTACAGATGAAGCAGAATATGTGACAACATTTATGAACTGCACTCAACCAATTTGGATGAAGCATGTATTGGAAGGTTCCAAGGTACCTGTATCTGAACCGGTGAACATATTTTCTGATAACACAAGTGAAATAAACATTTGTAAGAATCTGGTATTGCATGCTAGAACTAAGTGCATTGAGCTTAAGTATCATTTCTTGAGAGAGAAAGTTCAGAGTAAGGAGGTTGTATTACAACATGTTTCCAGTAAGGAGCAACTAGTAGATATATTCACTAAGCCCTTACCAAATATTATATTTACCTATTTGAGAGGTGAATTAGGGGTTATGCCCCTTCATGAAGTCAACTAAGGCTATGTGCTCCACATCAGTCAAGTACTACAAATGACAAATCCTTCAGGATTGATGTGTTGAAGGATGCTACTCCTTAGGGGGAGAAGCATAGTAGATTTTGGAAGCTTATGCCTCCACTTTGGAATTGTTGTCAAAGGGGGAGAAGATATGATAGATGTATGGGGAGAAGATATCTGATAATGCAGATACACTAGTCTATGAGGTTTTCAGTTGCAATGCTACACTGAGTATTGTCATCAATGCCAAAGGGGGAGATTGTTGGGTATCCTTGGCATATGATGAACCGATATGTTGATATGATGATAATGTATGTTGTCATTAATGTCAATAAGTGTAAGTGAATTGGTATGCAAATTGAAGAAGTTGGTGAACCGGTATGAAGAGGCATGAGGAGATTCAGTGAACCGGTGTCGGGGTTTCACTAAGTGTGATTACCTGTTGGTAGTCTTAGCTCTATGGTTATCGGTTTGGCGATCCAACTTATGTGATGAACCGATGATACTCTATGATCGAGGTACCATGTCAGCTTTGTGCATGTGAAGGATTGAGCCATAAGAAGATCGACCACATTTGAAGTCTACCTCGGGAATGATCATTCTTCTTAGTGGCATAAGAAGAAAGCGTGATGGGTTACTGATTCCCATGAGCGGTGATGAATGAACAATGTAGATTGTCTTGTGATCTGTTTGAAATTGTAATGCTCTATGCAATATGTTTGGATGGTCAGGATTGGACCGCCCCTGTTGTAAACCTAAGATACTTAGGTTTTAGGGTTTATGCTACCGACCTATATGTTACCTATAAGGTCAATGATGTCTGTATTAAAAAGTTGTTGGCAAATGTTATGTGTATGTATCCGAGTGAAGAGATACTTGATACTTGCCAGACCAGTAAGAGGGAAATCGCAGAGTGTGTTTGTAGAGTAGAGGATATGAAAAGGATCTGCCTTGGCATATAGTGCTATTATCATATCAGAGTTTTTACCTATTGTCTTCTAATCATTTCAACAGATGGAAAATCCCTTTACTAGGTAGCTTTAATAGACTTATTGTAAAACCTGTAACCAGGTGACTCAAGACCATTGAGTTCTTTAAATCCTCTAGCGAGGTAGCCTTTAATAGGGTTTCAACCTTTAACAGGGTATATAGCCATCCCTTAACTGGGTGATCTCTAACAGGATCGGTTCCTAGCAGAACCTTTTTGTAAAGTCTTTAACCGGACTAGGCTCCTAACATGGCGAGCTTCAAAAGAGTTAAAAACAAGCTTGTGGGTATTCATCCCCATTGTGGTTTTTCCCATTTTAGTTTCCATATAAAAAATCTGTGTGTTATGTGTTATGCATTTTTCATGTGATGTTTATGAAGTATTTGTTTGAAGGATTATGCATGTAGGGTTAATAGGTTATGGTATTTTTAGTATACCACATGCATATGTTTATGGGTGAAGTTGATGTTGCATAATTGATCGTATTTGAAGTATTCAGACTTATCAGTTTATGATGTCTAGTGTCTTACTGTATTTGACGAGTATCGCCATGGTTAAGTTCAGTAATGGTGATAACCAGTTGGTTTTTCTTTAGCAAGATAAGTTGTTAAGTGAGTTTTTATCTGTACTGATTCACCCCCCCTCTCAGTACTGTTTGGGGTATCTGCTATTCATCATTTCTCATCAATAGGGATACCCATTTTCTGAGTACCTTTTGGATGGATTTATTTCAGTTGGCAGGAATCGAGTTGTCGCCAAGCATGAGCTACCATCTGCAAACAGATGAACAAACTAATATTGTGAACAAATGGCTGGAGGGTTATCTCAAGAACTATGTCTCAGCACAACATAAGGCTTGGGTTCACTAGTTACATTTGGGTGAACATTGTTACAACACCACCTATCACATGTCGATAGGCATTCCACCCTTCAAAGCTCTGTATGGTTATGAACCTTCATCATTTGTTGATCTGGCATTGGGAGATAGTCGTACACCCAGGGCCAAAAATTGGTTTCAGGAGAGTTTGGATATCCTAAGATCTCTCAAGGATAACCTACAGAGGGCTCAAAACCAACATAATATGTATATCGACTGACACCGGATTGAGCAAAATTTTGAGGTGGGTGATCTAGTATGCCTCCGACTTCAACCATACTGCTAATCCTCCTTGAAGACAAGTGGTAAGGAGAAGTTGAAGTCATGATTCTATGGACCCTACAGGGTGGTTTAGAGGGTGGGCAAAGTCATCTATGAGTTGGATCTTCTTGAGGGGAGTCAGATTCACAATGTTTTTCATGTGTCATGTCTCAAGAAAGATGTCAGGCAGTGTGTCACAGTGTCTAAGGATTTGCCACCCATCGAAGAATAAAGAAAACTAATTCTAGAATTGGTGGAGATCATCAATGTTAGAGAAAAGAGGTTGAGATCGGGCATAGTCAAGGAGTTCCTTGTGCATTGGAAGGATCTACCAATCAAGGATGCCACCTGGGAAGGAGAGCGAATTCTAGAGCATCCAAGTCTGCAATTGATTGAGGGCAAGCAATTCTTGGCTTGGGAGGACCGTGATGTCCTCAATATAATTAAATAATAAAATTAAAATATTTTATTGTATGGCCCCAAATTTATAAATCTTTTGGGCCCTTTATTTAATTAGTCAAGTTTTATTTTGGTCGTGTCAGCCCATTTGTAACCCTTCGGGAAATTTCCCAAAGCCCATATTTATGGCCGAGTCTATCATTGTTGTAGGTATGCGAACTTGGTATTTTCTTTCTATGTGCAAATTTCAGTTGGAGTTTAGTTGTTAGAAATTCCAGAGGTGGAAGATTCTCCCTACTTGGCATCCACAGTTTTGATGGGAGTAACTCATCACCCTATTCTTCTCTGTCCTCAGTTTGCGATTTTTGTAATCTGAAGTTCTATTATCATTGCATCCGAATTTTTACTTGTATGTCTGGTGTGTTCATTCTTGTGCCAAATCGTGTTAAACTAATCATATTTCCCAATATATTATTGAACCATCTTTTTGAGGCCAAGATTATTAGTTCCACACAAGAGAATCAACTAACTAAAGGCGGGAGCGTATGGAGTGTAGGGTTGTATGGTGGAGGTTGTGTTAGATAGTTCAAATAACTGAAAGACAATTGAGAGGGGGTGGGGGGGGGGGGTGAATCAGTTGTCAAATATTACCAGAACATTTAGCAATTAAAACTTTAATACCAGAATACTTAAACCAGATACCAGAATAACAGTTAAACCAATTAAGCATAAACAATAATCAGAGAATAAATACCATCCACATGACACCAAGATTTATAGGTGGAAAAACCAGTAAAGGGAAAAACCACAGTGGGAAGCCTACCCACAGTCAGATAATACTTCTGGAGTAAGTATGTGAATTACAATCGAGGGGCCTACACTTAGAGGAAGGCCAACAACCTAGAGCGCATTGCTCATCACAAAAGGAGTCTCATTGACAACAATCTAAAAGAATGAATGAACCACAAAGATAGCATCTCCTATGCCTGAGTACAATTCTAATTAAGCTCAATACTAGAGGACTAAATACTCTTACATAAACCCAATTCAATCTCCAATGATCGACCAAATCCTCTACCTGAATGATATTACATTATTTGCACATTACATCCCTTTATATGATCTACAAGGAGCTCTTACATCATATATATACAAACCCTCGACCATAAACAATCAGGTCGGCCACCAAAAAATAAACCAATTACATAATTTAGACCAAACAAACAATATTCAATCCATAAGACATCCCAGAAACACATCAAGAGGTCCAATCCACACGTTACATTAAGTCGGTCCATAGCCTAGATCAACCAGGACCCGATATAGGTCCACACGCTGAAGAAATGATCTCCTTCCACCAAGTCTCAAACATGATCACCAACAATACCCTGAATCTCCACCAGAAGCTGCACCAACACCACTTATGCATATCATCAAAGATCTTCATCAAAGCTCTACCGGTGAAACCCTCGCCGATACCACAAGCCAAGTTCTAGAGCAAACATGATAGCATCCGATCACCAGACCAAAACCAACTTACTGAATATGAACATGAGTATCATGAACAAGCCAATTTCATAACCAAACTATACCAGAGCATACTGGATCATATTGGATCCAAACCAACCAGAAACCACTCATCCTACCAAGACCAGAATGGTGTCAGTAAAGCATCCAAAACAACTAGTGTTGACAACAATGACAAAACATCAATGCAACACATAATCAATTCCTCAATGGCCAACAGGTTGTATGAGGCATGGTGTACGTGGTTGAGTTGGTTGTATGGTGGGTTGGTCGTATGGTGAAGAGTATTGACCGTACGGTGGGGGGTATTGGATATACGGTGGAGGTAGCAATTGACCATGCTGTAGAGTCTGTTGTCTATACGGGGTGGAGGCTATTGACCATACGGGGAGGTGGTGCTACCATACGTGTATGGTACACTATATTGTCGATGCTATTGATCAATAAATAAAGATAGATCTAAAGAAAGTCCACAAACTGTATCTAAGTGTGCCCAAAAAATAATGGCATTGGTAACAAAGGGGATATAAAAGTGTTGAACAAATTGAAGACGGTTCTTCAACAAAACATTATCAATGCCTTCCAGACTAAATGAATCGGCCCCAACTAGAAAAGTTAACTCTGATAAGGTTGAACCCACTCATAAATGGAAGAAAAACATTGCTCACATCTTCACAAGAAATGCATGTCACTTAGACCGATAGGGATAAAGAATTTGATTCACTGGAGATATGATCCGGGGCAAATAATTTTCTTAAAAATTGGAATGGCCTAAACTCAATAAGAAACGTCTTTTATTTTAGACTAGAATAACAAACCACGCAGCTCAAATTAATTAGCACCAATATATTTTCCCTTCATCACAAAAAATAGGCACATGAAACAATCTTGCTTTGATACCATATTGGAAATATGAGTTGAGATAGAGAAATGAGAATAATTAAAAACAAAAATACTATGCAATTCTTCTCTCATTTTCATTCAATACATATTACATATATATAGGTTTTACAAATCCTATTTTTATAGGAGACTCCATAAATGACATCACTAATTATATTGTTACAAACAAACATTCCTACCACTAATATATTGACCTATAAATAAAATCTAACAAACCTAACAAATATTTAATATTACTAACACTCATAAATACTACGTAAGTTATTACTTTAGCTTACTTTTACCTCACACACTCTATCCCATGTGAACACTAATTCCTAACACCCCCCCTTAGTATGAACATGGGTTGAAAGTACATCACAATACTTGATGACCACACACAATAGCTCACGAAAAATATAAGGTAAGAATAGGGACATACACATCTACTCATGTCAAGCAATAGTGGAACTAGCCTCGCTATCCTTGCTATTCTTTCATCCAAGGATAGGGACAAACACTTCTACCTTTGAAACCAAGGATAAGGTCGAACACATATATCCAAGGTCTTACATCCATTTTGGATAGGGACAAACACAAATATTCAACATCAACTATGAATAGGGACATACACATCTACTCACAATAATTATGATTGGGGACAAACATATCCAATCATAATTACTAACTCTTGTGATTGAGGACAAATATATCCAATCACTTAGAGCATCTTGTGAATGGGAACAAACACATCCATTTACAAATAATAAATGTGATTGGGGAAATACACATCCAATCACTTACATCAAAATCTTGAATACCAAGTCCTTATTATCACGTATGTAGCCACCATTATAGATCATTGCCACAATGATCACAAAAGATACGAGACAATTGTTGTTGCCACCTGGAAACTAATTCTAGCCTTAGTCTTTTTGGTACAATTTTTTTTTTCACTAATGCAATTTCACGACCCCATCACTAGTGACTGACAAGAGGTCGCTGAATGTCCTCTAGCCTCCTGTGCCTCCAACCTTCAGCTGATTTGATTTAGGGAACATATTCCTTCTCATTGTCTTCATGTGGAAGGCCTTCAGTAACCACCCCATGAAAGAATCCTTCATCATCATCTATAGCCAATTCCTTATCTATACTTAACTTGCCATCAAGGAGATCCTTGGCACACAGAGTGCAATTCATTACAATGTGTCCCTTCTTCTTGCAATAGTACCACATAACTATATTATTGAAGAAACATTTCCCCTTTGATTTAGAAAAAATAGATTAAAAGGAATAGTTGGGCTTGTTTTTACCAAACATTGCAGTTTCCTCTACACTTGGATCCATTTTCTTGGCTCCTTCATCAATTAGAGTAGACATTGTATCTTCTAGGCTAGCATCTACTTTGTTTAATGTGAATACAATGTTACTATAACTAGGAGGCATGCTATTTAAAAAAATAGCTTTTGAATCATCATCACCTACTTTAACAGATCTATCACTATTAGTTGATTCAATAGGGAGTGAAACTTATTGATATGTTGAACAATGTTGTCACCTTCCAACATTTTTAGCCTGAACAATTTTTGCTTTAAGCCTATATTTGCACTTGATTCTTTTAATCCAAACAAATCATTCAAATTATCTCTCACTTCTTTTGAGGTCTTTGATAAGTCAATCATGTCAATATGGTGAAGGTATGTATCTGAAAGTCCAAGACCAATTGGAGCTATAACCCTTCTATCCTTTGCAACCCACTTTGCAAGTTCATCAACATCACTTGGTCTTGTTGTTATGATGCAAACATATATAGAGTATAATAGGTGATCTTAAGGGGTTTTATGTCATAATAGGTCCTAATATGTCATAACAGGTCCTATTATGACATAATAGGTCCTAATATGTCATTATAGGTCCTGTTATGAGATAATAGGTCCTAATGTGACATAATAGGACCTATTATCTCATAATAGGATCATAATAGGTGATCTTAAGGGGTTTTAAGGGTTTTTACATGTCATAATAGGTCCCATTATGTCATATTAGGTCCTATTATGACATAATAGGACAAATCATAATAGGTGATCTTAAGTGAGCTTAAGGGGTTTTATGTCATAATAGGTCCTATTATGTCATAATTGGTCCTATTTCATCATAATAGGTGATCTTAAGGGGAGTTAAGGGGGTTTATATCACATTAGTACCTATTATGTCATAATAGGTCCTATTATGTCATATTAGGACCTATTATGTCATAACAGATCCCACTATGACTTAATAGGACCCATTATCACATAATAGGATCATAATAGGCGATCTTAAGGAGTCTAAGGAGTTTTATGTCATAATAGGCCCTCTTAAGGGGCATTATTAGATCATAGGACCTATTATGACATAATAGTAATCATAATAGGTGGTCTTGAAGGGTTTTATGTCATAATAGGTCATATTATGTGATAACAAGTCCTATTATGTGATAACAAGTCCTATTATGACATAATAGGTCCTAATATGAGATAATAGGACCTATTATCACATAATAGGTCCTATTATCACATAATAGGACCTATTATCACATAATAGGACCTATTATCACATAATAGGACCTATTATCACATAATAGGACCTATTATCACATAATAGGACCTATTATCACATAATAGGACCTATTATCACATAATAGGTCCTATTATCATATAATAAGATCATAATAGGTCATCTTAAGGGGTCTTAATGTTAGGTCCCGAAGACAACTGAGAGGGGGGGGGGGTGAATCAGTTGTCAAATAAATTCAAACCAAAAACAACTTAACCAACCTTAATGCTTAATATTGGTAAACCAAAATTTATCCTAGTAGACAATTTATCAGTTAATTACAGTACCAATAAAGATTAATGCATAAAACAAAAAGACAATAACATCCACAACACATAACACCAATATTTGTACGTGGAAACCCTATAAGGGGAAAAACCACAGTGGGAAACCTTACCCACAATCAGATGATACTACTGCAGATAGTATGTGTATACAAATGGGGTCTGCACATGCAGAAAGGCCAAGCGCCTAGAGCTCACTGGTCAAACATAAATATGAGTAACACTGACTACAATTGGATGGTTAAATCCAATAAGAATGTACTGCTCAAAATAACATCTTCATATGATGGATTCAGTACTAGTGTAGTTTTGATTGCCTTTACAAAAACCTTGCTTCACCTTCAAATGATGTCTCCGTGTATATCTCTGCTTATTCTCACATATACCTTCTCCTAATTCATTATCCTAATCACATATCGATCTTACAAATAAGATCTTACATATATACCATAACCTAAGACCAATTTTATTAGGTCGGCTCTAAAGATATTACAATAAAATCAATTACAAGTAAATCAATAACCGATGCAATATCCGATTCAACATGTCAGCTTAATGCATTTACAATAACAACAAAAACATCTCCAGAGTGTGTCGTGTTGATCTAGAATAGATAAGCTTGCCGGTGCATAACCTGGACCTATTTTCTGGTAACAACATATATGCAAATACAAATATGCCAATGAACAAATCTCCAAGACAAAGTGTCCAAACGATGTCTTCGACATAACCAGATGTTTTCCATGTCATTAAAAGTGTCAGTGAACAATATATCCTGCCGGTGTACCGGATACCAGTGACTGTGCATAAGTCACTTGCTTGTCGGTAAACATAATCATTTCTCCAAAGTGCCAGAGTTGATAAGTGTTGATAGGTGTTGATATCAATGAAAAAACCATACCAAAATACTAACAATCTCCCCCTTTGACATTGATGGCAACACAAGATGGAAAAACCATCAAAGTGCCAGAAGCCAATAAACCAATAATCTCCCAGAAATCAAGTTTTAAAATCAATCTCTCCAAAGTAACAATATCTCCCCCTGAGAGTAACATGTGTTTTCCTTGTGTTTTTCCATATCAATCTCTCCCCCTTTGACATCAAATGCCAAAGCCAAAAAGCTAGGTTCAAATACAAAATACCAACCAATTCAGTATGCCAACTACTCCCCCTGAGAGGTAGCTCTCCTCATCAAAGCCCGAGTAAAAGATTTCTCTGTTAATTCTGCCGGTTGATGACAAACATAACCTGTATAAGTCTCTACTGATGGGGGTATGACCCCAAGCTGGTCTCTAAGATATTCAAAAGTTTCTTTAGGTAAAGGTTTAGTGAAAATATCTGCAATCTGCTCTTTAGTATTCACATAAACCAGTTTTACTTCTTTTTCTTCAACATTCTCTTTCAAAAAGTTCAATTTGATAGAAACATGTCTAGTTTTAGAATGTAGTACGGGATTCTTAGATATATCAATTTTTGTAGTGTTATCACAATAGATAGTTATAGGTTCCTTGCATTTTACCTTTATGTCCTTCAACATTTGCTTAAACCATAATACCTGTGTACAGTTGGTTGCTGTTGCAACATATTCTGATTCTACTGTTGATAAAGATGTGCAACTTTGTTTCTTACTTAACCAAGAAATTAATCTACTTCCAAGAAAAAATGCTCCGTCGGTGGTGCTTTTTTTGTCATCCACATCTCCTACCCAATTTGCATCTGTGTATGCACATAATTCAAAGTTCTCATCTCTAGGATACCATAAACCAAGATTTGTAGTGCCTTGTAAGTATCGGAAAATCCTTTTTACTGCTGATTCATGATTTTCTCTAGGATTACTCTAAAATTTTGAAACAATACATACTGCATTCATAATATCAGGTCTTGTTTGTGTCCAATACAGTAGGCCTCCTATCATAGACTTGTACCTAGTTGGATTAACAGGTCTAGATTCATCCCTTAGTGATAATTTGTCATTTGTAGTCATAGGTGTGCTTACCGGTTTAGAGTTCTCCATCCCAAATTTCTTTAGTAACTCCTTCAAGTACTTGGATTGACTTAAGAATATACCTTTATCGGTCTATGAAATCTGCAATCCTAAAAAGAATTTTATCTCTCCAATCATAGACATTTCAAATTTATGCTGCATTTCAATAGAAAAGTCTTTACATAATCCATCTTCTCCTCCAAAGATTATATCATCAACAAAAACTTCTATAACTAAGATGTCATCATTAGTCACTTTATAGTATAAGTTGCTATTAGCATTACCTTTAGAAAAACCAATCTTCAGAAGATATTTATCCAATCTAGCATACCAAGCTCTTGGAGCTTGCTTCAACCCATACAAAGTTTTCCTTAACCTGAAAACCATATCTTTATTATCTATCAAAGAAAATCCATTAGGTTGCTCAATGCAAACTTCTTCTTCAAGATCTCCATTAAAAAATGCACATTTAATATCCATTTGATATACTTTGTAGTTCTTGTGTGCTGGAAAAGCCAAGAATAATATGAATGCCTCAATTCTAGCTACCAGTGCAAAGGTTTCATTATAATCAATTCCTTCTTTCTAAGAATATCCCTTACACACTAGTATTGCTTTATTTCTGATTACCTTACCATCTTCATTAAGTTTGTTTCTAAATACCCATTTTGTTTCAATCACATTTTTGTCTTTAGGCCAGGGAACTAATGTCCATGTGTTATTCTTCTCAATTTGTTCTAGTTCCTCTTCCATAGCTTTAATCGAGTGTTTATCTTCACATGCCTCATTAATTGATTGTGGTTCAATTTGAGAAATAAGACATACCTCTTCATTTACCAGTCTTCCTCTTATCGTAACTCCTTGATACTTATTCCCAATTATCTGATTTTCAGAGTGGTTCAATCTTACATATCGGGGTGTCTTTGTTTGCTGCTATTCCTCAGTTACAATGGAATTTTCAAATGATACCAGGGTAACTAGATCTTCATTCTGTACTAGTGGATTCAATGTAGGTTCATTTGTCAGTATTTCTGCTACCGGTTCAGAGTCTATATACCTTGAAGCTCCTCTAAACTGTTCATCAATCTTCACACTTGTACTCTCAACAATTTTCTGCAATCTCTTGTTAAAACATCTATATGCTTTGCTCTTAGATGAATAACCAATAAATATTCCTTCATCACTTCTAGGATAAAATTTGCCAATATACTCATCTCTTCTAATAGAGCATTTATTTCCAAATATTTTGAAATATTTAAGAGTAGGAGTAATACCAAACCATAGTTCATGAGGGGTCTTACCGGTTTCTCCTTTGATGTGAACTTTGTTGAATGTATAGACCGTTGTGCTTACTTTCTCTCTCCAATATACATGTGGTATATTTGCTTCAGATAACATACTTCTGGCTACATCCAAGATAGTTCTGTTTTTCCTTTCTACAACTCCATTCCTCTGTGGTGTCCCAAGTGCTGATAACTGTCTTCTAATTCCATTCACTTCACAGAATGTATTAAATTCCTTAGATGTGAATTCACCTCCTTGATTTGATCTCAGACATTTGATTTTCTTACCGGTTTCATTTTCTACCATTGCTTTGAATAATTTGAACTTCCCAAGTGCTTCTGATTTTTCTCTGAGAAAAGTAACCCAACACATTCTAGAATAGTCATCAATGATTAGCATAAAATACCTATCACCTTGTAAGCTTTTAGTTCTAGTTGGACCACATAAATCAGTGTGAATTAAGTCAAGAGCATTATTGGATTTTTCTGGAATACTTTTAAAAGATGCTTTAACTTGTTTTCCAAATTGACATTCCTTACATACCGGATTGTGAGGCTTAACAATCTTAGGTAAATCTCTAACTGCCTTAGTAGTACTAATTTTTACCATGCAATCAAAATTTACATGACAGAGTCTCTTATGCCATAGCCAACTTTCATCAATGTGTGCAATCAAGCATGTCTTTTTACTGTTATTCAAATGAAAGATATTTCCTCTAGTTTGATTACCGGTTGCAATTTCCAAACTAGTTCTGTTCATAATTTTGCATTTTCCATTTTTGAATTGTAACTGAAATACTTTTTCAACTAATTTACCAGAACTCAAAAGATTATGCTTTAAACCTTCTACATAGTAAACATTGTCAGTATTATGCTAACCATCAAGAGATATAGTACCTTTTCCTTTGATCAAACAAGCTTTATCATCTCCAAATCTTACCAAACCTCCATTCTATTCCTGAAAGTTCAATAATTTACCTTTATCACCAGTCATATGATGTGAACATCCTGACTCAATGATCCGTTCATCTTTGACTTCAACTTTAGCTGCCAGGGCCTGCTCTACCGGTAGAACAGTAGGTGTCGGTTGATAAACTGTTATAGAAACAAAAACCCATCCATTGTCTATCGGATCTTCATCAGAATCATCAGTGACTCCTTCATCAGCAAGATAACAAGATTTATCTTTATTCTTCTTAAATTTGTATCTCTGATATTCAAGGTTAGGCTTGTATGTTCTTCTAGCTTCTTCTCTTAGTCTAGCATGTCTATCAAGGCATCTTGAAGCCATATGACCAATCTTATTATAGTTAAAACATTTAAAGGGTGCTTTACCTTCATACTTACTTCCAACTAGACCTTTAGGCATTTTCCTTGCAAATATTGCTTAAATTTCTTCATTTTCTCTCCTACTTTCCTCAAGTTCTCTTGCATAAAAGGCTTTCCAATTAGATTTGTTAAAAGATGCTGCAGATGATGTTGATGCTTTAAAGGCTAAATCTATTTTTATAGTAGCAACAAGACCAAATTCCTCAATTTCAAAGGTTGAGATTTTTCCAATCAATGTATCCCTAGTTACTGATGTATTAGGCATTGTTCTCAATTCATTTATAGCAGTAACTTTCATTTTATATGCCGGTGGCAATCCTCTTAAAACTTTTGAAACAATTTCATCTTCACTTAAGGTTCCTCCACAACATTTAATACCCAAAACAATTTCATTTACTCTTTCCATAAAAGCAAAAATCCTTTCATCTTCTTCCATTTTCAGATTTTCATACTTGACCCGGAAGCTTTCAAGTTTTGGAATTTTAACTGTGGAATCTCCTTCATTCAATGTTTCCAAATGATCTCAAATAGCTTTAGCAGTAGATATATCTAATAATCCCATGATTTGCTGATCTGATAATGCGCTCAAAAGTGCTTCCCTTGCTTTGCAATCATTTTCTTCATCTTTTCCTAAGGTAGGTGGATTAGGCTGACTTTGAGTAGGAGCAATATAGCCATTCTTTGTAACATCTCAGATGTACTTTCCAATGCAAATTAGATGTGTCTCCATTCTGATCTTCCATATACCATAGTTGGTTCCATCAAGTTTAGGACTGTCCTTCTTGAAATAGTTAGTAGACATTGGATATCCTCAAGCTGTTAAACTTCTGCAAAAAGAGGACTAGGGTCTGATACCAATTGTTAGGTCTCGGAGACAACTAAGAAGGGGGGGGGGTGAATCAGTTGTCAAATAAATTCAAACCAAAAACAACTTAACCAACCTTAATGCTTAATACCGGTAAACCAAACTTTATGCCAGTAGATAGTTTATCAGTTAATTACAGTACCGGTAAAGATTAATGCATGAAACAGAAAGACAATAACATCCACAACACATAACACCAATATTTGTACGTGGAAACCCTATAAGGGGAAAAACCATGGTGGGAAACCTTACCCACAATCAAATGATACTATTGTAGATAGTATGTGTATACAAGTGGGGTCTGCACATGCAAAAAGGCCAAGCGCCTAGAGCTCACTGCTCAAACATAAATAGGAGTCACACTGACTACAATTAGATGGTTAAATCCAATAAGAATGTACTGCTCAAAATAGCATCTTCATATGTTGGATTCAGTACCGGTGTAGTTTTGATTGCCTTTACAAAAACCTTGCTCCACCTTCAAATGATGTCTGCGTGTATATCTCTAGTTATTCTCGCACATACCTTCTCCTAATTCCTTATCCTAATCACATATTGATCTTAAAAATAAGATCTTACATATATACCATAACCTAAGACCAATTTTAGTAGCTCAGCTCTAAAGATATTACAATAAAATCAATTACAAGTATATCAATAACCGATGCAATATCCCATTCAATATGTTAGCTTAATGCATTTACAATAATAACAAAAACATCTCCAGAGCGTGTCGTGCTGATCTGGAATAGATAAGCCTGTTGGTGCATAACTTGGACCTATTTGCCAGTAACAACAAATATGCAAATACGAATATGCCAATGAACAAATCTCCAAGACAAAGTGTCCAAACGATGTCTTCAACATAACTAGATGTTTTCCATGTCATTACAAGTGCCGGTGAACAATATATCCTACCAGTGTACCAGATACCGGTGACTGTGCATAAGTCACTTGCTTGCCGGTGAACATAATCATTTCTCCAAAGTGCCAGAGTTGATAAGTGTTGATAGGTGTTGACATCAATGAAAAAACCATACCAAAATACCAACACTTAAGGGGTATTATGTCACAATAGTTCCTATTATGTCACAATAGGCCCTATTATGTCACAATAGGTCCTATTATGTGATAATCAATCCGATTATGTCATAATAGGTCGTATTATGACATAATACCCCTTAACAGGTCCTACTAAAGGGTATAGTGTCATAATAGGTCACCTTAAAGGGTCTTAAGGAGTTTAATTTCATAATAAGTGTAGTGTCATAAAATTGCAACCCTACAATTTTTGATTGCATTAGGGTCCTCACACATGTGAATTCGAATCCTCTAGCCTAATTGGAGACTGGAGATTGCTTAGCTTGTAGAAACAACTTCCTCCTTGGCCTTTGCAGCACCCAATCTGCACTCTGCCCTGGAGAAAGGGGTAGTACAGGGGCATGGCACCACGGTCCCTCCTTGGACAAGGGCATGGTTCCCTTGTCCTCTTAGGATAGGGGCATGGAGCCCCTGTCCCTGCCCTGTTTTGGGGCAGGACCCTTCCTAGGGTTGTATTGTTGGTTGTGCATCAGGCGGGACACTCCCCCGATGTCGGCCCATGATGAAATTCAAATCCACTATCATGTATTTAAGGGGAATTCATCCTCTCATTTTCTTAAGTTGAAGTTGGATAAGATTAGAGTGTATCAAGTTGCATAAGCAATCAAGCATTCAAGAGCATTCAAACATTATTTTCCAGCATTGAGCATTCTCAAGTCTCCCTTCAAGATGAGGTGTTGTATTCAAGTCAAGGATTCAAACATTGAAGAGGAGATTGATTTCAACATTCAATTCCACACAAGCACTTCTATCAACATTGCTATCACAACCTCACTTGAGGTGATTTATAATTCAGTCTTTCATTTACATCTACTTGCAAGTACTTTCTTTCATTACTTGGTTAATTCCAAAATTAGGGTTTGATCTAAAGGAAAACCCCCAATCCCAACCCATCTTCCTCTCTTTTCTATGTGTAGGTTGTAGGTGCACAACTGTACTTTCAGATTTGGGCTTCGTTTGTAGAGGCGAAAAAACCCTTTTCGTTTCGTGGATTTTTCGGAGGACCGTGTACATTCCCACCACGGTCCGGGCAAGTTTTCCTCAAATTCACAGAGTGACTTTGTCTCGACATATTACTACCAGATCCAGGTGCACAACTTCATCCCATATTCCTATCTCAAGTTATAATCAATTCTTTGTCACTTTTGCACTACATAATTCAATCAATTTCCTTTCCAAATCAAACAAGGAAGAGGGGAACAACTTAACATTCCCAATTCATTCAGAATTCAATCTACCATGTGGAGAGATTGAATCTAGTGAATTATCCTCTCCACTTCCTAATGTAACATGGTGAAAAGTTTTTGAAGGGTAATCAATTGTGAGACACTCATCTCTCTCTGAGGGAAAGGTTAGTTTCCTTCTTGTTCTAGCATTCGCCATTTTTCCACTATTACATTTTGGTGAACCCTACATCTTGCATGCTTTCGTTGGAAAAAAATTGCATATTTTTCGTTTACAAGTTTCAAATTTATGCAAACTTAGTGGTTAAACCATTAAAAACCTTAGTTTTTAATTAAAATTGAGCTTGTAATTTGTAAAAATTGCTTGTGGTTATCTTACATCTGAAAATTGTTTTGATTGTGAAATTCAATTGCTTCATTGTCTTGTTCAATTTGCAATTAAAATTTACAAAATTAAGAGGTTACTTGTTAAAACCCTAATTTTCAAAAATCTTACTGAACTTGTGCAAAAATTGGATTTCCATTTAATTTTTAGATTTTTGATTGTTCTCAGATTTGTTTATAATCCTACAATTCAAATTTTCAATTTCCCCATTTTTTCCCTAAATTCAAATTTTAAAATTAAGTGGTTAGGTTATCAAATCCTAATTTTCAAAATTAATTGGATTTTGTGCAAATTTAAAATCAATTTCATTTACATTCAGATTTCTAAACATTTTCCAAGGTGTCCCTATCCATTAGGTTTGACCCTTTTCAAAATTGCAATTCAATTCCTCTTTTTCTTCAAAACCCTAATAGGGTCCTATTTTCACATTTGTGCCTTCATTTCGCCCATCTAGAGTTCATAAAATTTGCCATTTTTTTGGAGTTAGCTTTAAAATCATCGTAATATCCATCCCTAAAAATTTCAAAAAAAGTTGGTTGGACCATGTGCATTCTTGCCACGGTCCTCAACTTTTTTCCCAAAATTTTGGGAGACTGTTATGACTGTATCTACTAGCCTAAATCCAGAAGATTGACTGATTTTATCGATTTTTGAACCCTCTAGAATCAGAAATACCTCCAAAATTCAACATTTCAAATTTCAATTTTTTTTTTAAATTAAGAGGTTAATTATAGTCTGCCCTCATTTTAAAAATTTTGATTTTAAAATTAAGTGGTATTCCCTTCGCCCTAATTTTAAAATTCCAATTTCCTTTCATTTTTGGAAATTGTGTCATCCTCTTCCCCCAACAAAGTTCAAATTGCGTAATCATTATTTTCTTAAATTTTGCATTAATCAATTTTGTAAGCTTAGTTCCACAATTCAAAATTCAAATTTTCCCTCTAGTGCATGAGTTTTACCACTATTAGTCCTACCTATATTATCCCCATTAGACAAAGCATTATAATTAAAGCTTCCCAAGGTTTAATTACCGAGGAGATGGAGCCTAATTTGGGTGACTTCTTTAAAGAGGATCATGCTAGTTCTTCACATCCTAATCATGTGCCTATTCACCCCATTGATGGATCCCATGATGAATAAGAAGCTTTAACTAGGGTTTCTTTAGATCAACTTTCTACATTAGACAATCAATTTGATAGCTTCCAACAATGGATGTCCTAAGAATACCCTAATAGTGAAGCTCTTCCATTAATTGAAGGTCTTAAACAAATGATTCAAAGTGATATCTTATGGAATTGATATATTGTGTGGCATTGCACATATTTTTGATTCTAATGTCATGCCTACCAAGAGTTGTGCCGAAACCCTAGGTTACTCACAACCTTCAACACAAGTCAATTATTCTATTTCTTTCACTACTCCTATGACTAGTATCCCTACTTTCACATCTAACATCATGGCTACTTCAACTCAAAATGTCATCCCTACAACCATTGGTCATGGGGGCAATCCCTCTTTTTCATTTAATCCTCCATCTTTACCTATGTCTTCCATGAGTGTTCCTATTATTCCTCAACCAATCAGTGTGACACAAGGGGGCAATTCCTTCAATAACTTTATTCCTCCTTTAAGTGTCCCTTTTAATACTCAATCATCACCAATGCCTACTTATCATAATGTCCCACCACCTTATTCATAGTCCATGCCTTCTTCTAATAACGTCATACCACCTTCTCAATCACCTATGTCTAACATCAATTCTTCTACCGAGATGACAATTAACAATCTTGCTCAAACCATGTCTTCCTTACAACAACAAATTGCTTCCATGAGTCAATCCAAGTTTAGTGTGCCCATCTTTGATGTTGCGAGCCCACTTTCTCTTGATATTGTTAGAGTCGTGCAACCTAAACATGTGGAGATCCCTCAATTGGAACTCTATAATGGAAAAGGTGATCCTCTTACGCATGTCAAAACATTTCAACCCTTGTCTAGTTATTTTTCTTATGATCAAAGATTACTTGCAAAACTGTTTACAAGAACACTAAGATATAAGGCTTTACAATGGTATTGCTCTTTGCCTTCTTATTCTATCACTTCTTTTCAACAACTCGCAAATTCTTTCATCCAACAATTTCAAAAGAAAATTGGTCCTAAAATCACTTTGACTGATTTAATGCATTGTAAACAAGGTGCTAAAGAAAAAGTGACTGATTTCATTGGTAGATATAAGCATTTGTGTGCTCAAATTTCTCTTAATGTACCTGATAATGATATTCAAAGAATTTTCATTTCTAATTTACAAAAAGATATCAGAGAAAAGCTTCTTTTGTCTGAGTTTACTTCCTTCTCGCAGTTGTGCACAACACTCCACAATTATCTACTGGCTGTGAGTCAAATGGAGCAATCCACTCCTATGGCTTTGAGTGATAAGGGGGAGAGTGTTCAACAACCGTTTGCGAAGTTCAAACCAACAAAAATTTTCATCAAGTTCAATGATCCAATCAACAACAACCATGTGAATGCTACAACAGGTATGCCTTTTATTCAAAATTCTTCCAAAGAGAAAGATAATTTACTCCTTTGAATGAATCTTTACATAGTATTATGTCTCAGTTGTTTCACATAAATGTTATCAAACTTCCTCCTATAAAACAAATTGATCTTTCCAAACTTGCATCTCCTTATTTTGATAACAATTCCTTTTTTCAATTTCATCATCAACCTGGTCATGATAATGAGAAATGTTTTGCATTGAAAAATAAGGTTCAAGACTTGATTGATAATAATACTATATCTGTGGCAGGTGTGAATGATAAAGGGAATAAATCAATCGCTCCTCCTAATCAAAATCTTATGATTTTCACTGATCTCTTTCCATCTCATACCTCTAACATTATTGAGATTGTGCCTAATTCTCTCTCTTCTTAAGAATTCACCTCTATGGCTCCAAAATTGGTTAATATGGTAGAAACACAGGATATGCCTAAAGATCCTTGTATTACATTTGACCCTAGTGAGACCATTAGAGCACCCGATGGCCCTTTATACATAGTGGCAAAAGTTAAGGATATCCCTTGCCATGGTTCCCTGATTGATCCCTCTTGCATGGTTAATGTCATAACTAAAGAGTATCTTTTCACTTTACGATTGCATAAGTCAATATATGATTCTTCTAATGTGGTTGTGAATTTATTTGATGGCTTCTCTTGTCATACCATTGGTTCTATCACCCTTCTTCTTGAATTTCATGCTAAATCCATGGATGTTGACTTTGTTATTATACCTTCTTTTGAGCAATTCCATGTGAAGTTGGGCTATCCTTGGCTATCTTCCATGAAGGCTATTGCTTCTCCTATCCACAAGTGTTTGAAATTTCCTCATAATGGATAAATCATAACCATGAACCATAGCTTATTTCGTCCATCCGAAAGAAGACCCGGTGTTCCTATTGATTTCTTTTGGCCTAAACAACTTGAATCTCTTCCATTAAGGAGCGATGCTCTTTTTCAATCTTATCAAAAAAGGAAGAACGATATGATATTATCCTTAAGTCAATCTATATCCCCAATACTTGACATCCCTATTATTCTTCAAGATGAAGTTCCTCCCCTCACGGATAGAACTAATCTCCCTCCTAAGGAAGATCATCCACCTATACCTATGGATGTGACTTTACCTTCTCTGAAGGAGAACAACAATATTCTTCCTAAGGTTAGATCTATATGTCCTCCTCATGATGGCCCTGGTCTCCTTCCTACACTTAATATTCCTCCTTTCTATGGCGCAGTTTCACCTCCTTCCTCTTATTGAGAGAAGAGGCCTGCTTCTCCTCTTGTTCAACCAAAAATACCTCAACCTAAACCTTCAACTATCAAGGAGAGCAATATTCCTACTTTTTCAAGTGTGCCTCCTCCTTCTCAGCCTTCCACTAAGACTCGACGGAATTGTTGTGCAAGAGAATGCTGATGAAGACGCTGTGTTTGAGCTCGTGAAGTTATCCCTCAAAGTACTCAATCTCCCCAGAATCCAATAGTTGACATGATTCCCTTTTCTCCTAAGCAAGATGTTCAACATACATCTCCAAATCATAAGTTGCATAAAACATGCAATGGTTTTACTCCTATTCATGTTCTTGCTCCTCTTTCTCTAAACTTTGATGAAGAAATGGGTTAAAACATTATTAATAATGGTAATACAACTCCTAATGCTTCTAATAGTGAGTATGAGTATGTTGAAGTGGACAAGCATTTATCGGATGAGTTTTCACAAACCCTAATCCTAGCTCCTAGAATCCAACAAAGTGACTTACAACATGAGCATAGTCCTTGTTTGGATCTTGTGATAGCTCCATCTTCTATGCTCGATCTCGCTCCTCTGGCATGTTTCTCGCCTTCCCAAAATAGTGATCAGCAAGATCGAGAGGTGGATGTTGTGCTACATTAGCAATATTAGCATTGTAGATCTTTCTCTCTCTCCTTTCTTTCTCTTTTGTGCCCATTCTTCTATATGTATCCTTGTTCTTCTATTGTTCCCTTAATGTCTACTTGGGGATGATGCAAACATTGAGTTTTTTTCTTGGTCTCTTTCATGTTGACTCAAAAGACATCCTCTCTTCCCTTTCTTCTAAGGTAGTGTCCTTCTTTGGGGAATGAATATTATTATATGCACATATACATACATGATATATGTGAGTTATCATACAACATACTGACCCTGAGGAAAGTGACACTACCTCATGTTTTGTGTTCATTATCCTTGGGTGTATACATCGATTGGGGCTAAATCCTTGCGATAATGTGCTCCCTTCCTTCTCTCTCTTGGGTGTATCCTACCTTAAAACAATCTCTCCTGATAAGGCACGTGTGATTGCTTTAACATGGGGGCATACACTCCGCTCATACTTTCCTTCTTGTGATACTTAGGATTACTTAGTGAACTTTGGTTTTCTTTGTAATATTTTGTATCCTTGCTTTCATGACTCATAGTGAAGGGAACTCTTCTACTTATAGTCATGGTTCTCCCCTTCTCGATCTCCCCTTTTACTTTTTCAATCGAAGTCGTAAGATCCTAAGTCCACTGGGGGCTTGGTGCATATTGCCTCCTTAACGTGGTAAAAGTCTTTCAATCTTGTTTCTCTGAACTTTACCGACAGTATTGGTGTACGCTTATACTACTAAAGTGAGGGCTAAATATAGTGTCATAAAATAGCAACCCTAGTAATTTTCGACTGCATTAGGGTCCTCACGCATGCGCAATCAAATCCTCTATCCTGATTGAAGACCAGAGATTGCTAAACTTGCAGAAAAAACTTCTTCGTTGGCCTCTGATGAATACTAAGAGGGGGGGTGAATTAGTATACCAAAAAATATTGTACTTAAACACTTTAACAGTCTAGTAGTAAACTGGTAAAACAATTTAACAAATAAACTGGTTAACACACATGCAAACCAAATTGCAAATAAGGCATTCACCCATAGAAGCACAATCACCATAACACAAGAGATTTAGACATGGAAACCCAAATGGGAAAAACCACGGTGAGATGAAACTCACAAGTAACTATCTGCAGAATAGTAACCAGACCGGTTAAGGTCATACAATGTTCTTTACCAGAACAGATCCTGTTAGGAATCTCAATCTCTATTAGGAGATAAGTCTGATTAAAGACTACCTTGTGAGAGGATTTCAGATCCACAGATGTGAACCACCTTGTTAGAGGATTTACAAAGGCTTTTCTAGGCCTACCCGATTAAGGGTTTCTGACTTGTCAAAGATGTGAGTAATCAATAAGTGAATGATCTAGAAAATGGCACAGTATGCTTGATTAGATCCATTGTAGCTCATAGCTAATGCTCTTCAACATTACTTCAGTCTTCAATAAATCCACACTCCGTTGCAATACACAAACTTGATCTTCTCAGTTAAGATCATACATACAAGAGCTTCAACAAACACACAAAGCCTAACAACTACACTCATACATACACATACACAAAACCCTAGACATGATGTCCTTAAAAGGAATCTAATTTCATGTCCGTCCAATAGGATTACATTTGCAAGTTCCTAGGTTCATTGTATCTAGACACATTTGGTAACACGACACAAAATCACCGTCAAAGTTTCAGTGGATGGTAACTCATCACAAAAATATACCAGCTGGTAACTCATCACAGAGTATTATCGGTTTATACAACTTTTCCAGCTACCGGTTGGTAACTCAGAGTAATACTAGTTCAAACAGATTTCCGGTTGACAAAAATTGAAGACTGGGAAAAAGATAACTGCCGCTTTTGGCTCCTTTGCTCCGCTCTGCTTGAGATCCTTAAACCGTTTGATCTCTCTATGCCGCTTGGATCTTTATACTGCTTGAGATTGGTGAACACTTTCTTTATAACATCAATAGTCTAAAGACTACTATAGATTAGGAATTCGAGAAAACATCAAAGCAAATAGATATTAGCTAACCACAGAGCCAAATTGCAATGAAATAAATCCTAATTACACTCAATAGAAGAATTGAAAATAAGACATTCAAAATACATAAAAATCCATCACCAATGTCTCTTCCAATTGACCTCCATTGTCCTTCTTTCTCCTCCAAATAGCGGATTTGTGTGGATCTCACCTACAAGTGCAAAAGCATGAAGCAAGATTGATTTTTATAGTGCAAGGATACTAGAAGTGTGGTTGATTGATCCTTTGATTGAAGAAACTCATCCAGTTTATAGACAAATTAGAGAGAGGACAAGATTAGCATGAAATTGATATTAGAGGCAATTGATTTCAAAAATGGCAAAATTGAGTTGAAGAAAGAAGGTTATGACACCTTCTATGTCATTAATTATGACATATTGCCAATGCAAAGGTTAGAGGACTAAAAGCCTTTGACATCTTGCTATGCCAATGGTATGACGCATGAGAAATTCATGCTTCCACCGAAGAACAAAAATAGGTAGAGACTAGAGAGGAATTGATTAGGTGGAAATTGAATTTAGCAAATTAGAAAATGAGGTGGAAATTAGGAATTAGGAAAATTAGAAATAAGGTTAGAAATGATGAATTGGAAATTAGGAAATTAGAAATTGATGAAATTAAAAAATTAGGTGAATTAATTAATAATTTTTCATTCATTAATTAATTCACAAAAAGAGGGGGAATTAATCAGCCAATTAAATAAATATTTAATTGTGACAAGAAGACTTAGGATAAATAAATAAATTATTTAACCTAGAGGGAAAATGACAAACAAGATTAAATGAATAAATCATAAAACCCTAGAAGATGAATTAGAAATGCAAGGACGACAATTAGATCTTGACACAAGATAGTTGATGTAGGGTTGATTTGATCATGATTTTGACTGACAAAGGACCAATGTTGATAAATGATTAAAATTGGTTGACAAAAATCAATGACAAACTGACCAAGATTGACAAGGAGATCAAATTGAAAAGCACCAATTGACATGATTAAAGAGGACAAGGATCGATGATGAATCGATCGCAAAATGACAATATTTGACAAGGACAAGGATCGATGATGAATCGATTGCAAAATGACGAAATTGACAAGGACAAGGATCGATGACAAATTGATCGCAAAATGATGATATTTGGCAAGGACAAGGATTAATGATGAATCGATCCCAAAATGACGAGATTGACAAGGACAAGGATCGATGACAAATCGATTGCAAAATGATGATATTTGACAAGGACAAGGATCAATGACGAATCGATCGCAAAATGATGAAATTGACAAGAGGACAAAACCCTAATTCTATCATCGATTAGGATTGATGATGTCCAAAATGATGATAAATGAGCATGCACCATGATGTGACAAGATAAGATCGACCAAAATCATGACTGAAGATTGTTATGGACAAGACCTAATTCAAAAGTGATAAAAGTGAGGAATGCAGAAGAAGGACTCGATGCTTGCAAATGATAAAGACCAAGTGCGCAACATAGAAGAAATGTTAATGCGATGCAAGAACCCTAAAATAAGGCAATGCGCAAATGTTAAAGTATGACTCCGCAAGTGTTGACCATTTTTAGATGTCTATAACTACAACATGATACCGGTTTGGAACAATTACCAATTGAGCATAATTCATACATTCACAAAGTGATCTCATAGCAAGTGTGTGTCCATCAATGACAATCACAACATAATCATCAAAATTCCAACAATCTCCCCCTTTGGCATTGATGGCAACACTTAGGAAAAAATTTTGACATCTAAGTGTTTTACAACAAAATTATGCCATAATAAAAATTACTCCCCCTAAGTATATACACTATCCCTTTTGCAGAAAATACCATGTATACTTCTTCCTTACTGAGATAAACATGAAAGTATACATAGCATGCATCAAAATACAAAATACTACTCCCCATCAAAATTTTAAAAAAGAATACTACTCCCCCTTTGCCAACAATGAGAAAGTACAGTTGAAAAAACCCTGTTCCATTAGCATTAAAAACTGATTTAAAGAGTTTATGACAATAAAGAGTGAAACTTGTCAAAAACTGATTTAAAGTCTGGCATAGATGTCTTCATGGATAAAGACCATGATTGAAGCAATGAGGTAGCAACCTCATTCTCTGTTTGCATCTGATAGACTTGCTCTTCCATGGCATCCAAGGTACTCATCTCTTGAGTGACTGTTAGGGCATCTAGATTTAGATAGCATTTCTGAAGAATTTATAGTCTTGGCAGTAGGATTAGTTGAAGTTGCTGCAAATTATGTGTCCGGTTTCTTATCTCTGCCTCTATTCTTGCAGACTGGAGTTGAATCCGATGAGCAGTTTGTCCATATGTGGAGAAGGAATCATATGGCGTCTTGAAGGTGCTTATAAATGACTACATATCAGATTGCAGTTTGGCTTTCTGAGCAAGCACATCATCATAGAATAGATGAGGTTGACATATCTTACTTAGCAATAATTTTCCCTCATCCATTGCATCTCTAATGTCCTTTTGTGCCTTTTGTAGATCAGACTGGAGCTCTGTTAACTTTTTCACTAAGGAAGTGTCTAGAGCCTTTTGATGGTCCTTCTTGGCATTTACTTCTGCAACCTCTTCCAGGCTTTGTACCTGGTCTTCTACAACTGTGCATAGGAGCTTTAATTATGAAAGAGAGGAATCGGTACTGGGGAGGTTGGTATCGGGTATCAAACCGGTAAGAGTGTCCACCGCAGCTTGGATCACATCTTGCTCTTTCTTTCTCCTTATTGCTTCCAGGCATTCTTGGGAAACCTTAATGCTCTACAACAACTCTGATTCATTTGCAGACTGGAGGTCAATGGGACTGGTAAAGTTAGCCGATTTGGCTTGACTACTGGTAACCTTTGGGGTCTCCATCTAAGTGCTCTGCATGTGCTGCTCCCTCTTTCTCTTTATCTCTTTTCTTGTCCTCTTCTGCCTTATTTTTCTCCTCTTCTTTCCGCTTCTCTCCTTCTTCATCCTTCTTCTTTTTCTCCTCTTCCTGCTTCTTTTTCTCTTTCTCCTTTCTCTTCTCCTCTTCCTTTTTCTTCTCCTCTTCCTTTTTCTTCTCCTTTTCCTATTCCACTTCCTTCTTCTTCTTCTCTTCCTCTTGTTTCTTCTTCTCCTCTTCCTTTCTTTTCTTTTCCTTTTCTAGTTTCCTCTTCTCCTCTTCCTTTTTCTTTTCTTCCTTTTTCTTCTCCTTTTCCTGTTTTGCTTCCTTCTTCTTCTTCTTCTCTTCCTCTTGTTTCTTCTTCTCCTCTTCCTTTCTTTTCTTTTCCTCTTCTAGTTTCCTCTTCTCCTCTTCCTTTTTCTTTTCTTCCTCTTTTCTCTCCTCTTCCACTTTTTTCTTCTCTTCTTCCTTTTGCTTCTTTTCCATGTCTTCCTATTTTCTATTTTCTTCCTCCTGTTTTTTCTTCTTCTCTTTCTCTACCTGTTTTCTCTTGTCTTCCTCCTGTTTCTCCTGACCTTCTATTTTTGTTGGTGCATTTGGAGTAAAATTTTCACCATTCAAGGCATCAACATCAATCGGGTCCAATTGAGTAGTGACCGGTTCTCCTTCACTGTCATATACTTCATCTAGTTGAGTGATTTCCGGTTCTTGCTTAGCTTTCCTATTGGCTTTAGCCACTTCATGCAATCTTAAAGCTGATTGAGCAAGGGAGTGGGTATCTTTGACCACTTCTAAAACTTTTCCTTCCAACAATAGGAGTCTTCTTCTTCTCATGAAGAAGAGGCCCTTATGTCTCTCCACCACTTCATATAGTTCTTTTTTGGGCACATTAGGAAAGTATTGTATAAATACTTCCTCTCTTATTTCTTGTTCCTTTTCTATGGCAATGCGCCACTTGTTATCTAAAGAATTATAAAAAGAATCAGGTGACTCATATTTAATTTCTGATGGCCACCGGTCATTAATACATAAATAACTGATAACTTCCTGTTCAACTTCCTTCTTTTCATCATCATTAAAATCATCAAAGAACTCTTTCAAATCACCAAGTACTTTTCTTCTAATATTCTTAATTGTTCTTTGATAATGTGTCAAAGGTTTGTAAGAGGAAATATCAATATTTACTAGTGCAGATGTTGCCAGTTCACTCTTTGTCTTTTTTCCTCGTTTGCATAGTCTTCTTAGGTTGTTCTTCAGATACAGTGTCCTCTGAGTTTGGTGTATTGCTTTTTGTCTTCCGCTTCCTTTCAAAGACTTTGGCAGGTGCCGCTTCCAGTTTATTCTTTGCTGGTGACCTCTTGGTCACTTTGGGACTTGCTGTGATAACCGGTGCTGATATGAAGGCACTGCCTTTCCCTTCTTTATTGAGGGTTCTTCAGCTAGTGTAACCCTTTCCAAGTAGGTTCCGGTTCTCTTTTCCTTTGGATCAAGGGGTGAGGTGATTAGGGTAGAGGCATACCCATCTAGCATGTCATACATTACCTCATATCCCATCGGTTCCACTTCTTCCTGTCTAGGCTCAACTGCCTCTATTATGCACTCATCAACTCTGATGGTGAAGCAGATTTCCTCCTCATACTTCTTGACAATATCACTGGATATTCTTACGCTTTGGTTCATTTTGCATCTGAACTCATCAAAGTATTTGTTCAGCACTTTGGGATAACTGGTTCCCACCTCTTGTAGGCTTTCCTTGATTTTCTTTGTCACCGGTTGGTCAGTAGACCACTGAATATCACCTACTCCTGGAAAATAGCCTTGGAAGTAGAAGAACAACCCAACCAATAGTTGTCCAAACTTTAATCTCAAGGCACTGTCTTGTTTGATTGACTTGAGGTTCAACAGAAATTGTCTTTGCATACAAGTGCACAGATCAAATGATGCATCTTCCTTGATCATCCTATGGGTGGCATTTACCGCTGTAGCAGAGATAGAGTTGATTATGCTGGCATGGAACATCCAGTATCCTATCACCATACACGCATATTTGACCAGATCATCCTTGATGGAATTGATAGTCATTCCTCGTGAGTCACTCACTGAACCGGTGAGCTTAGTCATTTCTGTCTTGCTAATCTTCCTTAGGGCTGGCACTTCACTAACGTTGCAGAAACTGGTGATGGCATGAATTGCTTCTGGTGTAATATCATGCGTCCTCTTTAAGTACATTTTGTCACCATGTACTCTGCTTAGAATAATGCAGATGTGATCATTTGAAAATTCTTTAAGGAAATAGATAGCACTGTGAAGTTTCTTCTTTTCCAGAATGCTGAATTCTGGTTTAATCTTTTTGTCCTTCCCATAGAACAAACTCAATTGAGAATGGATCATTAGAGATCCTAGATCTTAAATCTTATAGTCAATGTAATCAGAAATGCCTTCCTCCACTATAACACCAACGGGTATTTGAGATAGGGCATTGTATTTTGCCTTCCGTTGAATGAAGTCTACAAAATCATCAGGTGCACTAGAACTAGTATATGATGCAGAAGCCATGATAAATAGAGAATTGTGAAAAATACCTTCGTAAGTCAAAATTTAGGGCACACAATTTAAACTTTGCTACACACTCTTTTGGTTGTTGAAATACCGCTTTGTGTTCTATACTTCACCAACAAATGTTTGCTTCTGATTCTTCTTCAGGATTTTGATAAATTCTTTAAATCGCAATCCAAATCACTTTCCTTCACTCTGTGCTTGAAAAATTCTTCTCTCATGAACTGATAAATGAAAAATGACTTTGAAAAATTCTTTCAAACAAGTTCTTCACCTACCACAATAAATGCTCCACTATTAGGGTGTAAACCCTAATTTGCCTTTTACCATTTCTGGTCTTCTGCCAACTGACAAGTATCACATACTGGTTGAGGTCTTTTATTAGTGTAAATGGGGGGTTTGAGATATTTCACCATTTGCTCCCCCTAATATTTTCTGATGCTTAGTTTGCTGGTTCAATGACTTCCACACTAGGTGCAGAAACCGGTTCTTCTTGAATCACTTCTTCTGGCTTCTTCTTCCAGGTTTTCTTCATATTTGCTTGAACAATTTCAACATCAATCTTTCCTTCTAGAGCGACTGGTATATCATCCGATATACTCTTTCTTGTTCTGTAGAATCTTGCTGTATGACCTGGTTTGTTGCAATGATAGCAAACCATTCTAGGTTCTCTCCAAAGTCCATTATTCATGTTTCCATTCTTCCTTCTGCATGTTGCAGCAGTGTGACCATGACCATGACAAATCAAACAGATTGCTCTCCATCCAGTTGCTGCTTGATAGCCACCGCTACCTGACTGATGACTATAGGTATTAAACTGGTTTGGGTTCTAGTTCTCAGAGGATTCAGGAAAAACTCCTTGACTTCTTTGAGGATACCTTCCGGTATTGTGCATGATAGACCTGCATTCAAATGCTCTATGCCCAAACTTGTTGCATGCATAAAAATTTCCATTGAATCTATTGGGTCTAGGCTTATCATTTAGAAAATAAGGAAAATTATTGTAAGCCTTACTTCTACATACATTAGCAGTGTGTCCTTCCTTGAGACAATTAAAGCAAATAGGTTTGAACTTTTGCTTACCTTTATCCTTTGATGTCGGTTGTTTCTTTGATGCTCCATCTTTTGTTCCAAAGATCTCACCTTCCTCATAATCAGAGAAACCAAGTCCATTGGTATTCTTTACTGGTTTAGCTGATTCAAGCTTATGTTCTAGCTTGACAGTGCTCTTATTAAATTTGGCAAGTATTTCCTTTGGCTCAGTGAGTTTTTTGGAAATAAAAGCATTGGATTCCTTCAAGGTTGCATTCTCAGAAATAGCCATGTTTAGTTCACCTTGGATTCCTTCCTTTTCCATTCAATTTTCAAGAAGATGAGTGGTAAGTGCACTGATTTCTTGCTTCATCTTGGAGATCTCATGATCTTTGTCTTTTACGAGACCTTCAGCTTTCCTCCAGTTCTCAAGCTCTTGACACATTCTGATAGTTAGTCCTTCAAGTTCCCTTCTTAGGTTGGCATTGGACTCATTCAATTTTTCAACTTCTTGAATTAGGGCTTCCATGTCCGCTTCATCAGAAGAACTATTTTCAGTTAGCTCCATCAGTTTTTCAGCATGCTCTCTTCTTTTTGCCCAAGAGGCCTTATATTTGACCTTAAGTTCATCATAGGCTTGCTCAGTTTGAGTGAGCCGATGAGTAAGTTCCCTCACAGTGTATTCCCCCATATCTCTTTCCAAGTGGTTAGACTTATAGAAAGGTTGGCTCTGATACCAATTGATGAATACTAAGAGAGGGGGGGGGCTGAATTAGTATACCAAAAAATACCGTACTTAAACACTTTAACATGATAGTTCTGATACTTAATGTAAGTACAGATCCAATAGCCAACAAGATGAGAGGGGGTGGGTGAATCATACAAACTTAATCATCCATAAAAACATCAGATTCAACCACGGCAACATATATATCAATCATATAACCAAAACTGTCAAACATGCAAACTCAAAAGCATAAGAACAATATAAACCTCATAACACCAGATTTAACATGGAAACCCAAATAGGGAAAAACTACTGTGGGATTTCGGACCCACTAAGAAATATACTCTTCTAGAGTATGCTCGGTTAAAAGAAAATCCTGTTAAAGATTACAAACACATTGCTAGATGTGACCCGGTTAAGGGATTTCGCTCAGATCTGTTAGGATCTTCACTTTGTTAGAAGTGACCTTGTTAAAGGATTTCAAACACTCAATAAGAATGTCACCTTTCTAGAGGATTTACAAATAAGACTGTTAAGTCCACTTGGTTAAGAGATTTTTTGCTACTTCTCAAAATAACAATAATAAAAATATGTCTGCAACTTCACATCTAAAAATGTTGAAGTAGATTCTTATTTTCTCAATTCAATCAATTCATAGGACTTATCTTGTCCCTCTACTGGGCTCTATACTTTGTTATCAAAATAGGTCTTCAAGCTTCTGTGCTCGGTAATCACTATGTAGCATCCTTGTGCATACACTTTCCCGCATACATTGTTTATCAATAGTTTCCTATTTATAAACAGTCTTCCAACCACTTAATCTCCTTGATCACATTTCCCATGATCAATCATAGCCATCAGATCTTCAATCTTGTCTAGGTTCAATGTATCCTTCGATCTGAAAATGTTTTACCCCGCCTTGGAACTTGCATTTTCACCTTGGAACTTGTGTTAGGGTATTATACTTCAATCTAAGCTGTAGATCTTCATGCCGATCTTTCTTTACCATAGATTCTTTAACAATCTTCATACATGGCTTACCAATCATTTAATTTGCTCCAGCTCATCAGCTTCCTTCATTAAATATCATATGTAAACATTTAATGCATTCTATTATAGCTCGGTTGTAACTCAGTAAATACTAAACTTCACTCGGTAGACATTCTGCCTTCATTAACCGATAGCAATAACCTTAGGGTTTACCGACTAGGTTCTTTGCTTGGTAACATAGTATAGTATTAACTTTTCAAACAATAGCATATGTAGGATATCAAAACAATCTAAACATCATGATCTCATCATTGTCTAACTCGGTAATAGTTGCCCATTGAATAACTTATCCCCTTATTCATCATATTCTTTCTGTGTCTTTTACTGACATCTTTATACTCATCAAATCATACTTCTTAAGATATGGCAACATCATACTAAATTAGAAATTCAATTTCTTGACATGAATGACAAAATAATAGTATTAAGACAGTAATCATCCTTAATCAGTTATATCCATAATCATCGACAACCTTCTCAATATCCTTATTGAAATGCCAACAATCTCTCATTGTAATTGGAATGCCAACCTTCTTCTTGTCTGATATAATGCCAACATAACAGTCTAGCAGTAAACCGGTAAAACAGTTTAATAAACAAACTGGTTAACACACATGCAAACCAAATAGCAAATAAGGCATTCACCCATAGAAGCACAATCACCATAAGACAAGAGATTTAGACATGGAAACCCAAATGGGAAAAACCACGGTGAGATGAAACTCACAAGTAACTATCTTCAGAATAGTAACCAGACCAGTTAAGGTCATACAATGTTCTTTACTAGAATAGATCCTGTTAGGAATCTCAATCTCTATTAGGAGATAAGTCCAATTAAAGACTACCTTGTGAGAGGATTTTAGATCCACAAATGTGAACCACCTTGTTAGAGGATTTACAAAGGCTTTTTTGGGCCTACTCGGTTAAGGGTTTCTGACTTGTCAAAGATGTGAGTAATCAACAAGTGAATGATCTATCAAATGGCACAGTCTGCTTGATTAGATCCATTGTAGCTCATAGCTAATGCTCTTCAGCATTACTTCAATCTTCAGTAAATCCACACTCTGTTGTAGTACACAGACTTGATCTTCTCAGTTAAGATCGTACATACAAGAGTTTCAACAAATACACAAAGCCTAACAACTACACTCATACATACACATACACAAAACCCTAGACATGATGTCCTTAAAAGGAATCTGATTTCATGTCGGTCCAATAGGATTACATTTGCAAGTTCCTAGGTTCATTGTATCTAGACACATTTGGTAACACGACCCAAAATCACCGTCAAAGTGTCGGTGGATGGTAATTCATCACAAAAATATACCAGTTGGTAACTCATCACAGAGTATTATTGATTTATACAACTTTTCCGGTTACTGGTTGGTAACTCAAAGTAATACCGGTTCAAATAGATTTTTGGTTGACAAAATTTGAAGACTGGGAAAAAGATAACTGCCGCTTCTGGCTCCTTTGCTTCACTCCCCTTGAGATCCTTAAACTGTTTGATCTCTCTATGCTGCTTGGGTCTTTATACCTCTTGAGATCAACAAACACTTTCTTCATAACATCAATAGTCTAAAGACTACAACATGATACTGGTTTGGAACAATTACCAATTGAGCATAATTCATACATTCACAAAGTGATCTCATAGCAAGTGTGTGTCCATTAGTGACAATCACAACATAATCATCAAAATGCCAACAACCTCTACCCTAGAGAAAGGGGTAGGATAGGGGCATCGTGCCACTATCCTCCCTTGGACAGGGGTGTAGTTATTTTGTCCTCCCAGGATAGGGGCATGGCGCCCCTGCCCCTGCCCTATTTTGTGGCAGGACCCTTCCTAGGGTTGTATTGTTGGTTGTGCATCGGGCGAGAAACTCACCCGATGTCGGTCCATGATGAAATTTAAATCCACTAACATGTATTTAAGGGTCAGTCATCCTCTCATTGGTATAATTTGAAGTTGGATAAGATTGGAGTGTATCATGTTGCATAAGCGATCAAGCATTCTTTTCCAGCATTGAGCATTCTCAAGTCTCCCTTCAAGACTAGGTGCTGCATGCAAGTCACAGATTTAACCATTGAAGAGGAGATTGATTTCAACATTCAATTCCACACAAGCATTTCTGTCAACATTGATATCACAACCTCCCTTGAGGTGATTTACAATTCAGTCTTTCATTTACATCTACTTGCAAGTACTTTCTTTCATTACTTGGTTAATTCCAAATCTGGCATTTGACCTAAAGGAAAACCCCCAATCCCAACCCATTTTCCTCTCTTTTCTGTATGTAGGTTGTAGGTGCACAACTGTACTTTCAGATTCGGGCTTCATTTATAGAAGTGGAAAAACCCTTTTCGTTCTAGGGATTTTTCGGAGGACCGTGTACATTCTCACCACAGTCTAGGCAACTTTTCCTCAAATTCGCAAGGCGACTTCGTCTTGACGTATTACTACTAGATCCAGGTGGACAACTTCATACCATACTCTGATCTCAAGTTATAATCAATTCTTTGTCACTTTTGCACTACAGAATTCAATCAATTTCCTTTCCAAATCAAACAAGGAAGATGGGATCAACTTAATATTCCCAATTCATTCAGAATTAAATCTACCATGTGGAGAGATTGAATCTAGTGAATTATCCTCTCCTCTTCCTAATGTGACATGGTGAAAAGTGTTTGAAGGGTAATCAATAGTGAGACTCTCATCTCTCTTTGAGGGAAAGTGTAGTTTCCTTATTGATCTATTAGTCGCCATTTTTCCATTATTAAAATAAGTAATCTTAATAGGACTGATTATCACATTATAGGACCTATTGTTACATAACATGACCTATTATGACATAATAGGACCTTTTGTGACATAATACCCCCTTAACAGGTCCTACTAAGGGGTATAATGTCATAATATTTCACCTTAAGGGGTCTTAGGGGTTTTATGTCATAAAAGGTCATCTTAAGGGGTCTTACGGGGTTTTATGTCATAATACGTCCTAAAAAGGGTTTTATGTCATAATAGGTCATAATAATTGCCCTTAAGGGGTTTTTTATCATAATTTAGTATTTTAAGGGATTTTATATTATATATTTCATGTGGTTGTCTAAAAAGGTTTTTGTTAATAAATTATGTATTAAAAAATTTAAAAAATAATACATTATTATCCATTAAAGTTTTTTTACAACTAACACATTATAAGAAAATATTTAGAAAACCTATAAACATTAATATATTTTTAAGCAAACTATTTAAAAATAAATTAAAAAACACCAAAAAAACCTACCTAGAAACCTTTTCGACCGAATCCGTTAGCCCCCTTGTCCTCATAGCCCACTTATCTCCCAACTTCTTAGTGAAAAATGAGGGGTAAACCCTCTTTTTGAATTTATTTATTGTCGGTGTTCTAGCTAGAATGCCAATGCCACGCAACCGCCACATCGATGCCAGAAAGGTCCGATCTAAACCCTTCTGACTAGATCTATTTAGTTGGCCTAAAGTGTGACACAAATCCATACTTTTACCCTTCTAACAATGGTTCCAGTTGGGGATGAATGAATTACTTTATCATTGCAAGAATCCAAAAGATCTTGGGGAAGTAGATCAAAACTAGAACATAGGAAACAAAAAAGGAAAAAAAACCTAATCTACTATGCATGGAAAAGATCCTCTTTTCAACAAAAGAAGTGTTTCAAAATTGTCCATACATCAAAAATTCTTGATGTTCACCCACCATGTTCTATAGATAATATGTATCTTCATCACATTTATCTACAATAACAAACAAACCCAACCATAAGGCTTCAAATTTCCCATGCTTTCCCTTATCTTGACTCCTTGCATTCCACATAAGAACAAGATCACTGATCATGAATTTCCTTTCTTTGGCCCTTTTATCATGTAGATATTTCACATATTGTTGTATCTTGGCATTTTGTTTCTGTGCTTCAGCCTTGACTTCTTCCAATTCTACCAATTGTTCCATTCTTTCCTCCATAGGTTCAGGAACATTTAAATCCTCTTGGAAGATGAATTTATAGATAGGCAATAAATTATGCATTGACATTCTAGCCTAGGTTCCATGTACTAGCTCGAAAGGACATTTTCCAGTAGCCTTTTTAACTATTATCGTATCAGCCCATATTGCCAACTTCAATTTTGAGTCCCAATCTTTTTTATTATTTTCAAGCATTCTTCTAATTATCTTTAGTATAATTTCATTGCTTGATTCAACTTGTCCATTACCTTGAGGATGATAAGGTGATGAATATGAAATTATTGTGCCATATGATTCACAAAAATCTTTGCACTCCTTTGATCCGAAGCACATCCTATTATCCATGACAAGCCTAACAGGCACCCCAAAACTTGTAATGATATTTTCCATCAAGAAATTTACTGCCACCTTACTAGTGACTTGTTTTGTAGGAATTGCTTCTATCCATTTTGTAAAGTAATCTGTGGCTACCAAAATCCATTTATGTCCTCCACTAGATTTATCAGGTATTTCTCCTATGAAGTCAATCCCCCACTGATGGAATGGTGCTTCAACCTGCACTGGTCTCAAAGATAATGCATCCTGGTATTTCAACTTGTCAAATTTTTTTGGCATGCTTCACACTTCCTAACATATTGATGAGAGTCAGTGAACACTAACGACCAATAATACCCAACCCTGAATATTTTGTGAGATTTAGTCTTTGCTAAGAAGTGTCCTCCACATACTTCTTCATGCAGTTCCTTCAAGATGGCCTTAGCTTTCCCTTCATCCATACATAGTAACAATACACCATCTTTATCCTTCCAAAATAAATCACCACTTATAAGAACATACTTGGATGCTTGAAGCTTCAATGTTATTTTTTGATTGTCATTCATACCATCTAGACACTTCATGTTCTTGAGAAAGTAAACTATATTTATACACCATGAGGTGTGTTCAATTCTATTAAAAACATCCTTTTCTATGTCAACATTATTTACCTAGGTTGCTTCAAAATTCAACTCAGCCATCAACTTTGCCAAACCCTGCCCTCTTACTAACTTCGTGATTTTCATATCAATATTAAACTCCTATATTCTATTTATCCATCTACATCTTCGGTTTGTAACTTTAGTTTGAGAAAACATATCCTTTACTATTGCATTTGGGATATATGTAATTACCTATGCTCCCACTAGGTATGGCTCAATTTTTTTACAACTTTCACCAATGCATAAGATTTCTTTTCAGTGAGTCATATTTTAATTCGTCCACTTGGAGTGACTTGCTGAAAAATGAAATTAGGGGCCTCTTTAATAGCCCTTTTGATAGCTACAAAGACATATACAACTTCAAGTGTCTAATCAAGTTTTTCTCTCTTCTTCAGCATCTTTGCAATCAGCTTAACAATCCTGGCAAAGTTAGAAATGAATCTCCTAATAAAGTTTATCTAGCCAAAGAAAGACTGGATAGCTTTTATTCTCTTGGGAATAGGGATCTTATCTATGGCTACAACTCTCTCAGAGTCAATCAGGTGATTCCCTCTTTAGAAACTATATGTGCTAATAATTTACCTTTAGTGATTACGAAATGACATTTTTTGGATTCAATGAAATACCACACTCCAATGCCTTGATGAATTATTTTTCCAAGTGCATGCAATGATCTTCTACCTTCTTTGAATATGTTGTCAAATAATCCTGATAATTTACCATTATGATATTGATTAAATATATGAAATCTGCATCCAAATGTCACTCCGACTTTGGTAAGGCCAAACGACATCTTGACATAAACATAAGTTCCCAAGGAGTTGTGAACACAGTCTTGTATTGTTCAGATTCTTTAACTTTGACTTAATTATACCTTGATAAGCCATCCATCATGGATAACAACTCACATCCAGTCACCCTTTGTCTCAAAGACTCCATGTTGGCTAATGGATAGTTTTCTTTAATGATGATATATTCAAGTTCTTGAAATCTACACACAACCTTATATCACCATTTTTCTTTCTTATAGGCACCAAGTTAGAAACCCATGATGACTATCTGATAGGTTTGATTATACCACCTTCTCTAAGCTTTTGTGATTATTTTTGCATCTTTGGGGCTAGTGTAGGATTTATGGGCCTTTCCTTTGGTTTGAAATGATTAGCATTAGGTTTCAATGGGATTTCATGTTGAAACAAGTCCCCCCTATACGCTTTGAGATCATCATAGGACCAGGTTGTTGGCAAGAGACACTATTTTGGAAGAGATTTGTGCATGAGGATTGTTTAGGGGTTATCATTGATAGCAACTTAGATAAGATGTGTCATCCGGTATATGCAAATTCACTTTACCAGAAGTTTTGCTTAAGTCTGGAAAGTGGAACACATTGTTCAACAGAGTATGAGTACATTGAGAAGATCTCAATTTTGGGTGCACATTTTTGGTTGCAGTGGAAGAGGTAGTTGATTCTATGTTTTTAATTACTTAGTCTACAATTATAACCTTCGGTGTTGATTCTATTGCAAGTTTGATGTTTCGATATCCGATATTTTAGGAAGAACAAGGTTATTTTGGTGTAGTGTGTTATGTGGATTCACTGGGATGATTTTGTTGATTCATTCCGTGTTCGAGGTTGTTGTGCTGATATATTTGAAGCATATTGTCAATTTGTTTTGGTCTGCATGAGCATTGGCAATCAGATTGGGCCAACTTCTTGTTATACATTTCATGTTGTGTGATGTGGTTTTTGGGCAAACATGGAATTGATTTAGTTTTTTGGTACAAATATATATGACCGATCTATATGAGCATTTTGGTGATTCATGTGAGCGTGCAAATATTGTATGAGTATTGGTGCGGAGTTTCACATGCACTATCCTTGGAATTGTGCTCTAGTATATGACAGAGCAGAGAAAAACAAAGCAAAGAGACAAAACAGTGGAAGAAGATCTTTTGTTTTTAACCAGAAATACCTTTTGGCATTTGTAGACGCTATTCAATAGTTTAAACAATCAACTATCTTTTGTAATCATTTGTAGGACAATGAGTCCTTCGAGGGTTGCAACCCTCTTCTCTGTAATTGAGTAGTGAGTTCTAGGTAGTGTGCCTAGATGCATGTGCATTCCCCTCTATAATATTATTATACTCCTGATCATAGTACTATAATATTGTGGGTTTCAATACCATTGTGGTTTTTCCCTTTTTAGGTTTCCACGTAAAAATTCTGGTGTTATGGTTCTATGCTCATGTGTGTTGAGTTTATGCATTTTACTTTCATTCATTTGTATCCAATGTTTTAAGAATCTGTTAATGAAAGTTATAAATTTTATAGAACACTAATTCACCCCCCTCTCAGTGTTCATTGATTCCAGCATAGGAAAATACATGATTATACTTTCTTAACAAGTATATGATCATTTGTCTGATCTTCGGGGTGATCCTCTTACCAATGTATACCTTCTTTGGAGATTTATCAGTCCCCAAGTTTATTTCCTCAAAGTCCTCATTATTTGCAGGAGTTATTTTGGCATTCAATCTATCACTTCCATCAAAGACCCATTCCAAGGCCACCAATTGTTTTGGTATTTTATTTGTCTTCAATTGTACTACATTTCCAATTATTGTCTCTTTACCATCCACAATCCGAACTAAAGCGTTGGATTCTATTTCCTAAAATTTGTATTGATCTATGCAGTGCAAGAGTTCTAGCAAATCACCTTCATTAAAAAATTGCTAGTGATATACATTATCATGTACTGAAGACCTTGTTTTGATTTCCACTTCTATCACACCAACAAGAGTCAGATCATTCTTCCTTAAAGAAACGTTCACCAGGAAATCAACCATTATATTTTTTGACCTTTCAACCTAATCAATTGAGAAAGCACTAAACATTTCTATTGAATCCCACACCAGATGCTTGTATTTCTTTAGTCTTTTTCTCTTGGAAGAGTACTTAGACCTGACTTGTGAAATAATCAAATCAAAATCTCCAAAGACATTTAGTGACTTGATCCCATGCTTAATAGCCAAGTTTAACCCTAATAACAAAGCTTCATACTCTGTTAAATTGTTTGTACATTCAAATGACAATAAGAAATAAAATTTAAATTTTTTGCCTCTAGGTGCAATGAAAACCACCCCAGCTCCATTACCTTCTCTATTGCAGGCTCCATCAAAATACATTTTCCAAATACCTTCCTCATCCCGTTGAACCTCATTATCAATTGGATAACTATTTTGAAGTTGTGGTTGTGAAGGATCAATCTTAAAACTTCCTAAATCCACATCACAGAAAATTTATTTTGATCTGGGTCAATACATTCTATTACATGCTCAACTTTTGATTCTCTATACAACTTAACCTCTTTCCCATTTATTGGTATAGTCGCATATGAAAGGCCCACTTGAACATTTGCCCCTACTGCAGCAGTCCATTGTTTTGACAGAAGCATGCCATGATATGAAGGAGTATCTAGTACTGTGATATCTATTTTGTATGAAGCCTTACAAAACCCAACTTGAGCTCTACGTGCCACATGACCCTAATAACTAGGATAGATCTATTATCCATTGCATAACATTTCTCATATGTGGTGTCTACCCATAAACCTAACTCCTTCATCAAAACTATAATATTTATCATTGCCTCAGAGTCTATCATACAATTTTTGACTAGCTTATTATTTATCAATAAGGTGGTATAAAAAAGGTTCAACCTAAGAGGGATTTTTGGTTAAAGTACTTTCAAGGTAAACCTCAGGAGTTTTCATCATCTCCCCCTTATTTTTACCTTCTTGTTTATTATCCCTTTCTTTGTTATCAATATTAACCACATGAGCCCCATACATGTTTAATACACTTGTGATCAATTTCACAACACTATTCCTATACTCTTCTACTTTCATCATTTCCAAAAGAGGTAAGTTAACATTTTATTTTGTGATAGGGATTGTGCTATATCAAATGATGGTGAACTGATTACTTGGTTAGATTTACTTACCTCTGCTTCATTCATCCTCTTCCTCTCAACACCTTGTTGTTTCTGATAATTATTTTGAGGAACCTTGACTTTGTTATGCTCACTAGTCACTGCTTCCCTCGGGACATATTTTTTAGTGACATTTTGAGTTGTTTGTTTTCCTCCATTCATATGGGGAGATGAGGAACTTGCACAACCACCTTGCTGATTCTTTATAAACATACCAAATGACATTTCTTAATCAGGGTTCACATTCCTATTTCTAAGGTTATAATTTAGCTTAGCTTAATTAATTGCCGCAACCATCAAAACTTTAATTCCCTCTTCTATCGGCCTTCTCAATTGTACTAGATTCATTTGTTGTTTAGCAACACACACTTGACAATCCATTCTATCTTCATCTCCTTGATTAAAAAATATTTCTTGCTGGTCCATATGCATGTTATATCTTTGATGGTCCACACCATATTCTCACCCATCATCATCTGAAGATGAGTACTTCATAATAATTTTATGTGGTCCAAATGACAACATATTAACAATGTACAATGATCCCCTATCTCTTTCTCATAGGCTGCTCCATCCTCTATTAATTGTGAAATCATACAAAAGTCATATTCATGAGGTATATTACAAGCGATACACCATAGGGAATCTTCAACCATATGGTCCCATGTTTCTTTAATGCGTCTGGAGTCTCCTTGTTGGTATTTTGTTTATCCTCAATAGGCTTAAATCCATATTTCCAATTAGTCCTGTAAGGAAAGTCATGCAATCTAGATCTATAATTTATGGAAAATTAGGTCTATCATATGTTGCTACTTTATCACCCTTTGATATTTTGCTACACAAATCTTTCACTACATTCCAAACCTTCTCCAACTTGTCCTCATCTTTTGTTTGTTTATTTTGATTACCCTTGGGATTTTGCAACACTTAAACCCCTTCTCTTTTCCCAATTTTCCTTGATTCCTTTCTATTATTTTTTATTTTCAAGACAAACCTGGATGCTCTAGGTGAATTAGTGGGATTTCTCATTCTCAACTCATATCTAGTCATGGGGTCAAATTCATTAAGATGAATATCCAAACACATAGGATCCATAGGCTTCAGATGTGGTGGAATCTTGTTCAATAATTTTATTAACCTCATGTTGAAAATTGAGACTGATTCATTATAAATTTTTTGAATGTTGGTTATCGCATGTAGAGAAAACTTTGGATCTGATTGGTCACCATACTGTTCCTTGAATATCCTTCTAAATTCATTTCATGAAATAATTGATGCATCTGGAAAATTGTTAAACCAATCCCTTGCATCTTCAATCAAGGATTACATGAACAACTTCATGTAAACATCCTCATGTTGGAAATCAAAGTTATGTTGGCATTTTGGCATTAAGTTGTCATTGATGTCAACCGGTATGATGGCAATTCACATAAGAGTGAGAAGACAGAATGAAAGATTACTGGTAAGGCATAAATTGGGATGAAGGATGTGTGTGTGTTAACATGTTGAGAAATGAACCGGACTGGAGGTTAGCTGTCTATTTATGATGAAGAGGCAGAATGTTAAAGTTATCACTAACCACTAGAGGTTAGTGTGTACTACTAGTTAGCAGAAGAAGAAGGCCTTACTGATAAAGGTGTGTACCAGTATGAGTTTGCTGAATGTTCAAATATGAATAGACTATGTGTTGGTGAGAAAAGTGATTGACCATGGTGATGCCATGTGGAGCCGAGGTGGCAAATATGCAGAGGTTGATAAAGCTACCATAGACGCAGTTGGTGAAACTGTTAGTCGACATAAATAAAACAACCATAAATCATGAGATTACAACTGACTACTGTGGCTTGAGGAAGAAATGATGACAGAGGAATATCAGGGAGTAGTTGGCACCTGGATCAATGCAAAGGAAATCTGAATGCAAGAAGACTTCAAAAAGGAAACAGATGAAGGGTTTTATGAGCTGACATAATTCAAGGCAGGAAATCCTATACATGATTGCTATCTTTAGCAAGTATGCATTGGGTAATGGGAAACATGAATAGATGAATCTTGTGAGTATATGGGATCCATCCATAATAGACAAGATCAGATCTCATGCAGATTGTGTCGGGAAAAGGAAACCCTAACTACTCCGATTTTGAATTGCTTTTTGGCAGGAAACCATGAGATAAAGATGAGAGCTTGAGACAGAGCAAGTTGATGTTGCAGAGAAGAGGAAGAAAAAAGAGAGATTAAGTGAAAAAGAGAAGAATTGCCAGCCTTAGAAATTATTTTAAGAGAGTTGCAGAGTAAGTGAGAAAGCATACCAGTGAGAGGGTTCTACCGGCAGTGATTGAGTACCGGTATAACTATAGTTTCATAGTTAAGCTAAACCGGCAAGGTGTGGCAGAGCAGGCAGCATCCAAGCGTGACACATTGTGTTGAGAGACCATGCGAGAGAAAGAGAGAGATAGATAACAAAGGCTGAGAATCAGAGAAAGTAATCTCACAACCGGTAGTGTGAGATTCAGTGGAGGAGAAAAGACTATCAACCAGCAGTAGGATATTTAATCAAGAGTTACAGAGTTCATTTTCAACAAGAAGCCTTAACTATATTCAAATTGTATTTCAATATACATCACCAAGTTATATCTTGGTGCAGGGGTTGATGATCCTTGCATTGGTGCCCTAAAGTCAGTGGTTGGTTCTCCTTGGGTGGGTGCCATAAAGTCAAGGGTTGGTGCTCCTTGGGTTGGAGCCCTAAACTTTGTAATTCAGTGTTTTACCTATAAGGCTAGATTGGAGAAGTAGTCTCCAGCAACTTTTCTCACCGAGGTTTTTCCCACTTTGGGTTTTCCTTGTACATTTGGTGTTGTGAGTTGCATTTGTGTGATTGATCTCTTTGGCTTTCCTTCCTGCTTTAGTGGTTTGATTGTTTAAGTGCTTAAGTGGTTAACTGGTATTTTGAAGTTGCTTTGAAAGTCAAAATTTTAGGAACCACTGATTCACCCCCCTCTCAGTGGTACTTTGTGTTCAACAATTGGTATTAGAGTGTAGGTTCTTAGTTATCTTTAAACCTTGGGTAGATTCTAGACTTTGAACACAATGGCAAGAAATGAGTCTGCTTCCTCAAAATCCCTCATGTTTGATGGATCCAACTATGCCTTATGGAGCGGAATAATGGAGACCTATATCTCTTCCCTGAGTTTTGATGTATGGATGTCTGTCAAGAATGGGTATGTTGTTTCTAATGCTTCTCCCACTGATCTGGATGCCAAAAAGGAGTATGAGAATAATGCAAAGGCCAAACATGCTATCTTGAGCAGTCTATCTGATAATGAATTTGTCAAAGTCATACACTTTGTTTCAAGAAAGGAGACTTGGGATAAATTGCAGAGGTTGTTTGAAGGAGATGTAAAAGTCAAAGAAGCTAGGCTACAAGAACTAAGGGGCAAACTTGAAAGCATCAAAATGAAAGATGATGAAAATATTGTAGACTATCTTCACAGATTTGATGAAACTATGAACACTATCAGAGGACTTGGAGAAGAGATTACAAATGAGATTCTTGTCAAGAAGGTAGATCTCTCACACCCAAGTATGACACTAAGGTGTCTGCCATAGAAGAAGCCAAGGATCTAAAGACTTTTACAATGGATGAGTTATTTGGTTCACTGACAACCTATGAGATGAGAGGAATTGGTGGTACTTCCTCAAGGAAAGAAGCAACATTCAACATCACCAAAAAGGGGAAAGAAGTAGCTACTCACGAAGAATCCAGTGAAGACTCTGATGTGGAAGTAGCAAAATTTGTCAAGAAGCTCAAAAGAGGATTTGACCGGTATAAAGGAAAGCTACCACTTAAATGTTTAAACTGTGGGAAGGTCAAACACTTTGCTGCAAATTGTCCTCACAAGGAAACCGATGGGGATGAGTTAAGAGAGTTCAGAAAATCTGCCGGCAAAGATAGAGAAAGAAACAACTATCAGCAAGGAAGGAGAGGCTACCAGAATCAGAATAGTCTATATACTATTGAGGATGATAAAATAGATGAAGAAAATGCATCAAAAGATGATTACCATGAGAATGACATAAAAGTTAATCTTGTCATGGCACTTGGTGAACAAGTTGATGAAGATGAGGAATACGAGGACATTGAGGTTGAAGTAGACTTGGAGGGTGAGATTATCAGTGCTCTCAAGGAATTGAGAAAAATAAGAAGAAAACTCAAAAGGGTCAAGTTTGGTGCAGTAAATGAACAAGATCTCTTGAAGCAATCCCTGAATGAGTCCGGTCAAGTTATAGCTAACTTGAAATTGCAGCTAGAAGAAACTAACAGGATATGTGAAGCTACATCCTTTGATTTGACAAAGAAGGAAAAGGAACATCAAGAGTTGGAAGTAGAGATAGTGAAGCTCAAAAAGGAGCTTGAAGAAAGTAAGGAAGAAATAAAAATAAGGAGAAAATATGAAGGCAACACCGAGGCCTTAGACAAGATGCTAAGCAAATAGAAGCAATCCAAAGACACCGGTGGTTTAGACTTTGAAGTAGGTCAAAGTTCAACCCACAAAGATAAATATTGCAAAGAAATAAAGTTCACCTCTCTTTTGAAGGTGAAGAAAAGAAGACATTCACTACAGGCAAGGATACCGGTAAAAACACATATGCAGATGCTGTTGGAAATTGCCACTCAAATCAGTCTACAACAATGAACCAGAAGCCACACTTCTTGTATCAACATGTGGATCCAAGGCGAATTGCAAGGGTTGATCATGAAGGTTTCACCAGATCCAACAACATGAAGAGAAGACCCTTGATGAGGCAGTCCCATTCAAGACCAAGGCTACCTAATCGGTATGTTTCAAACTTTCATGGTTACTATTATCGGTGTAACAAATTTGGGCATAGAATGGCTGACTATAGATTAATAAATAAGCTCCCTATGAGTTACGAAAGTATAAATCCATTTAATTCACTCTATGATATGAATGTGGTTTGCTATCAGTGTAATGGATATGGTCATAAGAGTTTTGAATGTAGGAAGAATAAACCAGTTTCCCAAAACAATTTTAGGGATGTTCCCTTATATGAAGATGTAAAATGCTATAATTGTCAAGATTTTGTACACATAACAAAGTTGTGTAAAAAATGGAACATCAAGCAGAAGAAGACAAATCCTGATCAAGAACCGGTAACTAAATCTATGCACAATATAGCAATCGACAAGAAGAAGGAAACCAAACCGGTATGGATTAAGAAAGAAAAGGAAAAGACAAAATCAAGTCTCATAGTATATAGACTGCCTTACATGCTGAAAGAAAAAATCTATGGGTTGTATATAGTGGTTGCTCAAACCACATGACTAGTGACAAAAGGAAATTTATCAAACTTGAAGACTGGAATGGTGGTTCTGTAAGGTTTGGAGACAACTCTTCCATCAAAATGAAGGGAAAAGGCACTCTAAGTATTGATGGAAAGCTGAAGGAACATGATGTATATTATGTGGAAGGTCTGAAGCACAATATTCTAAGTGTGAATCACATGTGTGACAAAGGTTACAAATTCACCTTTGACTCAACCGGTTGCCAGATAAAGAAAGATAGTATCGGTCAAGTTGTGGCAAAAGGAAAGAGAACAAATGGAAATTTTTACAATCTGAAGGAGTGCTATGAGTCCCAATGTATGTGAGGACAAGTAGATGAAAGTTGGTTGTGGCACCGAAGATTAGGTCACATAAACTTTGATAACCTAGTTGCAGTAAGCAGAAAGGGGTGTGTGAGAAATATTGCACCCATCATCAAACCGGTAAGCACATTTTGTGATGAATGTGTGAAAGGTAAGCAAACTAAAGTAAGCTTCAAGAGAAAAGAGAACAACACCTCAAGACCACTTGAAATTGTGCATACAGATTTGTGTGGTCCAACTAGGACAAGAGCACTTATAGGTGAGAGATACTTTATGCTCTTTATTAATGATTACTCAAGAATGACATGGGTCACATTCCTGCAAGATAAATCACAAGCATTTGAAAGATTCAAGATCTTTAGGAAGATGGTGGAGAAAGAAAGTGGGTACAGGTTAAAATGCCTAAGATCAGGCCAGGGTGGAGAGTTTACTTCAAATAAGTTTGAAGATTATTGTGAAAAGAATGGAATTAGAAGGCAATACTCAGCTCCTAGGACACCATAGAAAAATGGTGTGGTAGAAAGGAAGAATAGGACAGTCAAGGAGATGGCCATAACCATGTTAAATGAGGTGAGACTGCCTGACACATATTGGAAGGAAGTTGTTCATACTACTGCATATACTTTGAACCAAGTTCAATTAAGAACAAACAACATAATGACACCTTATGAGTTGTGGTATGACCAGAAGCGTTCGGTCAAATACTTCAAATTATTTGGAAGCAAGTGATTTATCAAGAAAGATATGGATGGTCTAGGAAGTTTTGACTCCAGGGGTGATGAATGAATCTTCCTTGGTTACTCATCTAACAACAAGGCCTACAAATGCTACAACAAAAGACTAAGAAGAGTCATTGAGAGTGTGCATGTAAAAGTTGATGAGGATATGCCCAAAGGATGTCAACCATAGATCAACCAGTATGATAACTTTGGTGATCAAGATGATGAAGCTCAGTCAGACATTGAACCAGAGGAAACATCCAAGAAGGCTCCCAACCAGTATGTACAACTGAATCACCAGGAAGAGCAAATTCTAGGAAATAAGAGTGATGGTGTGCAGACTAGAAGAAGATTTTCTCAGAATTATGAACAAGTCAACCTCTACCTCATGACTGAAGTTGAACCGAAAACATTCAATGAGGCCAGCAAAATACAAGAATGGATGGATGCCATGGAAGAAGAATTGCAACAAATTGCGAAGAACAAGACTTGGCAATTAGTCCCTAGACCAAAAGACAAGAACATCATTGGTACTAAATGGGTCAATCGAAACAAGATGAATAAAGAAGGTAAGATTTTTAGGCATAAAGCTAGACTAGTGTGCAAAGGATACTCTCAAATAGAGGGGATTGACTTTGAAGAAACATTTGCATTGGTAGCTAGATTGGAAGCAATTAGAATGTTTCTAGCCTACTCTACCTACAAGGGTTATAAAGTATACCAAATGGATGTAAAATCTGCCTTCCTAAATGGAAATTTGGAAGAAGTGTACATGGAGCAACCAAAAGGGTTTCTGCTGCATGATGATGAGACATTTGTGTATTGGTTGAAGAAGGCCTTGTATGGTCTAAAGAAAGCTCCTAGAGCATGGTACTCAAGATTAGATCAGTATCTGAAGGATCAAGGATTCAAAAAGAGAAGTGCGGATATAAATTTATACATAAAGAAACATGGGAACCACATGATCATTGTGGTTGTGTATGTAGATGACATTATCTTTGGAGGCAACAAGGACACCCTTTGCAAAGAATTTGCTAATCAGATGCAGTCAAAATTTGAGATGTCAATGCTTGGTGAATTGACCTACTTCCTTCGTTTGCAGATATTATAGCAAGATAAAGGAATCTTTATCTCACAAATCAAGTATGCAAAGGAGATGTTGAAGAAATTCCAACTGGAAGATTGTAAACTGGTAAGTACCTCCATGGTGACCGATAGTAAATTGAGCAAGAATGATGAATAAACGGTGGTGTATCAGACTCTCTAAAGATCGATGATAGGTAGTCTACTATATCTAACTGCTTCAAGACTGGATATAGTTCAAGTAGTATGCATGGTAGCCAGATTCCAAGTTGCACCAAAGCAGTCACATATGAATGTTGTTAGCAGAATCTTTAGGTACCTACAAGGGACGCTCAACTATGGTTTGTGGTATCCTAAACAAGGAGATTTTATCTTGGAAGCATACAGTGATGCTGATTGGGCAGGTTACATTGATGATCAAAATAACACAAGTGGTGGTGCATTGTTTCTAGGTGACCGCTTGGTCTCATGGCATAGCAAGAAGCAGGACTGAGTCTCTCTATCTACTGCTGAAGCTAAATACATTTCTGCTGCTACATGCAGCTCTTAGGTGCTTTGGATGAAGCAAACTCTCAAAGACATATAGGTGGACATCATTGATCCTATTCTTATTCGGTGTGACAATTCGAGTGCAATCAACATAGCAAAGAATCCAGTCATGCATTCCAAAACAAAGAACAATGCTATCAAGTATCTCTTTCTTAGAGAGAAGGTTGATGGACAAGAGGTAAGGATGGATTATGTCCCTACTGGAGAACAAGTAGTAGACATTTTCACCAAACCATTACCGGTAAGAAATTTTGAGTACCTCCGACACAAGTTAGGAGTTGTGTCATCTGTCTAGGAAGGATTAATGTGGTTCAGGGGGAGTTGATAGCGGTCAAAGGGGGAGCTTGGTATGGATCAAAGGGGGAGTGTATAGTATCCTTTTTCATTGTGTCAAAGGGGGAGAAATGTACCGATATGAAGTGTCTTGCGAGAAGTTGACATCAATGCCAAAGGGGGAGATTGTTGGTGTAGACATATAAAAATGACCATATTCTTAAATGAATATTTAATGTTCATTTTATTCTCATTCCTCTATTTAGTTAAATCTAATTTAATTAAATAATCCACATTCTTCTATTTAATTAAATAAATTACTCAATTTATTTATTTAAATTCACTTAAGCCCTTTATATCATGTAATTGAATAAATCATTTTATTATATTAAATCCCTTCTCTCTACTTTTTGATTAAATTTACATATAATTAAATAGTTCACCCCATTTAAATAAATCTAATTTATTTAAAATCCTCAACTTGCAACCAAATTGAAATAAAGCAATTTATTTTAAATCCTATTATTCGTCACCCACTTGCATTTTCCTATATCTCCCACTTGCCTCCTAACCCTCTTCCTAAATTCTTCTAGAACCTATCTAATCCTAATCAATTAAGCTTAACCCATCAATTATCCCCTTTCCCTAAGTTTGAGGAGGTCACTTCTCAAATTTGGAGTAAAGTCTTCAAAAGGCATTAAAGCCTTTATGCCTTCAACAAGCTAACTTGTTGAAAACCCCCAAATTTGGAAGGACTCTTACAAATTTGTCCCCAAAGTCTTCAAACCATTAATGGTTAACTAACCCTTAGTGGCATGGTTAGAGACTTTTTGCCTAACTCAACCCTCATCTAACCCAGGGGTCTCATCAAGCATTCATTGCTTTGACCATGGTTATCCCTTTAACCTTTGCACAAGAGTTTATCCTTTGGGTAAAAGCTTTATCCAATGGATAACCTTAACCTAACCTTAACTCTTACCTCCTAAGGTAACCTTCATGTCCTCTCAAGCATTTAATGCTTCTTATCTCTCCTCTCAAGTAGTCTTATGTTGACAATTGTCACCATTTCATTGGTGAGAATTGAAAACATGGATTGATAGCTTTCAATCCTGACCCTTGATTAGATCCTTCAATCCTAACCATCCATTGCCCTATTTTTCCTATAAATAGAGCTCTCATTCCTCCATTTCTATGATCCAAGTCTTTAGCATCATACGTATACTTAATTTTAACAAGCATTTAGCCTCTCTTTGCAATAGAAATTAATCTAATAAGCATTTTAGAGTATTTCTATTATCATTAGCTTAAATCATATAACTAGTATATCATGTTAGGATAGTATTTTTTTACTAACCTTGCCATCTTATTATCTAGTTTAGTTCATTTACTAGAATCATGCGTAAATAGAATGCATTCATACTAAATTCGATAAAAAGCATCCCTCGTTCTTGCATTCTTCATCCCTAAGTCACTTTGCTCAGTGATCTGAGAGCAAAGGCATTGGCTTGAGGGACCTTGTGAGATAGAGAACCATGGAACCCTCCTTGGGAAGTTGAGCCATTCCTCATGGCTCCATAACTTGCACCAAGAGTCCCATGTGTGTGGGAAAGTCCTTGAAATATTTTCACGTTTTGGGTTTCATCGAACCGCTTTTTCCGCATACATTTCTGGTGCCCACCATGGGGCATAACCCCATTAATCAAATTGGTTTTTGAATCTAAACAATTTTATAGGTATGCGAGAAACAGGAATTAGCACGTGGGAAACATTTCTTTGTGCATCTGGTTAACATTCCAGTGCATCTAGTATACTGTTTGGCACGTGGGACTCATATCCTAGCGTGTAGAGATCCTTGCTTAGCGTATAGCATTCTTAAAAAAAAATTCCTGTAGGTTTCGGCGCGGTAACTTAACAGTATAGCACATTTGGAAAATAACTCAGCATGTTGGGTCTATCTGATAGCGCATCCAGGTAATTCTGTAGCACATCACAGACAGAGAACAAGAAATACTTTGTAACCGAGATCAAAATTAGACTTGTGAAAGTCCACATAGCTAGTATTTTGCTAACATATTTAATTGTTGTTTTTGCAGGATTTCTGACAGTTTCATTGCAGGATTTGGGAGTCCATTTTATTTTAAAATTAGGATTTAAAGTAGTTTGAAGTTTTTACTAACTTAGCAAAGTTAGTTAAAAATATGAAATCTTTAAATTCTTGTTTAAAGCTAAAATTAAAATCACAACTCATTTGGGCACTTAAAAAGAACCACAACAAAAATATTTCCTTGCTTTCATAGGAGAAAACTTTCCTTTGGGTTGCTAAAAAGAACATACAAACTTTCTATTTTTGCAAAAAGAGCTTGGAAAAGAACCTCACCATCCTTTGGTGCATAAAAGGATCAATCTTTTAAATTTTTGCAAGGAAAAAGAATCACACTTGTCTAAATTTTGTTTTCAAGTTAAAGAGGGAAGTACTTCCGCTTTTGTCGATTTCTTTTGTTGACCACCAAAATCAAAATTTTGCTTTGTTGACTAGGTTCCTTTACTAGATCAGATAATCATTGATTTGATGGGATAAAATGAACACCATGTTTTTGTGGAGTAATATCCCCATATAAATTTTACCAAATTATTGCAATAAAAGGTTAAAAAGAACACTTGTGTGCTTTTATTCGGAAGTGGAAGGAATATGCTCTCCCCTTAACTGGGTGATCAAAAAGCCAGACCACTCTTACGCTTTTAGTGTTTAAGTATTAAAACCTTTAGCAGGCTTGCCCTCCTGAGTGTTGGCATTACAATAGAAAGGAGATTGTTGGCATTTCAATAAGGATATTGAGAAGGTTGTTGGAGATTATTGATATAAATGAAGAAGGATGATTATTGTCTTTATAATATTTATTGTCATTGATGTCAAGAAATTGATTTTCTGATTCAGTATGATGTTGCCATATCTTGAGAAGATTGATTTGAAGAGAATTAAGATGTCAGTAAGTGACATAGAAAGGATGTGATGAATAAGGGGAGAAATAAGTTATTCAATGGGCAACTATTACCGAGTTAGACAATGATGAGATCATGATGTTTAGATTGTTTTGATATCCTACATATGTTGTTGATTGTAAGGTTAATACTATACTATGTCACCGAGCAAAGAACCTAGTCAGTAAACCCTAAGGAACCTAGTCGGTAAACCCTAAGGTTATCGATATCGGTTAATGGAGGCGAAATGTCTACCGAGTAAAGTTTAGTATTTACCGACTTGCAACCGAGTTATGACGGATCACATTGGATGAATAAAAGCATTATTTAATGAAGGATGCCGATGAACTGGAGTTGAATAAATGATTGGTATGCCGCACAGAAGGTTGTTAAGGATCTACGGCAATGGAAATCCAGGAGCTAGATCTACAACACAGATTGAACCGCATTAACCTAGCACAAGTTCCTAGGAAGGAATGCAAGTTCCAAGGTGAGGTAAAATGTTTTCAGATTGAAGGATACATTGAACCTAGTCAAGATTGAAGATCTGATGGCTATGATTGATCATGAGAAATGTGATTAAGGAGATTCAGCGGTTAGCAAATTGTTTATAAATAAGAAATTATTGATGAACAATGTATGCAGGAAAATGTAAGCACAGAGATGCTACATAGTGATTACCGAGCACAGAAGCTTGAAGACCTATTTGAATAACAAAGTAAGGATCCTAGCAGAGGGACTAGATAAGTCCTATGAAAAGATTGTTTTGAGCAAATAGAATCTGCTTAAGCATTTTAGATGTGAAGTTGCAGATATATTTTTATTACTGTTATTTTGTAAGTGACAGAAAATCTCTTAGCCAAGTGGACTTAACAGTCTTATTTGTAAATCCTCTAGCAAGGTAACATTCTAAATGAGTGTTTGAAATCCTTTGACAAGGTCACTTCTAACAAAGTGAAGATCCTAAAAGATTTGAGGGAAATCCCTTAACCGGGTCACATCTAGCAATGTGTTTGTAATCTTTAACAGGATTTGCTTTTAACCGAGCATACTCTAAAAGAGTATATTTCTTAGTGGGTCCGAAATCCCATAATTGTTTTCCCCTATTTGGGTTTCCATGTTAAATCTGGTGTTATATGTGTTATGATGATTATGTGTTTATGAGTTAGCATGTGTAGACGTATAAAAATGACCATATTCCTAAATGAATATTTTATGTTGATTTCTCTATTTAATTAAATCCAATTTAATTAAATTACATGCATTCCTCTATTTAATTAAGTAAATTACTCAATTAAATTCACTATACCATTTAATAGGATAAATTCATTTAATTCAATTAAAGCCCCTATCCACTTTTTAATTAAATTCAAATTTAATTAAAATAGTCATCCTAAATTAAATAAATCTAATTTATTTAATTAAAACCAAATTGAATTAAATTCAATTAAAACCTATTTTCCCTCACCCACTTGCATCCTAACCCTCTTTCTAACCTCTTCTAGATTCTTCTAAACCTAATTAATTAACCCAAACCCATCCATTATCCCTTTTCCCTAAATTTGAGGAGGTCACTTCTCAAATTTGGAGCAAAGTCTTCAAAATGTATTAATGCCTTTATCCATTCAACAAGTTAATTCAACAAGCTAACTTGTTGAATGCCCCCAAATTTGGAAGGATTCTTACAAATTTGTCCCCAAAGACTTCATAACCATTAATGGTTAACTCAACCCTCTTACATGGTTAAAGAATTTCCATAAACTCAACCTCCATCTAACCCAAGGGTCTCATCAAGCATTTATTACTTTGACCATGGTTATCCTTAAACCTTTGCACAAGAGTTTATCCTTTGGGTAAAAGCTTTATCCAATAGATAACCTTAACTTAACCTTAACCCTTAACCCCTAGGGTAACCATGAGGTCTTCTCAAGCATTTAATGCTTCTTACATCTCCTCTCAACCAACCTTATGTTGACAATTGTCACCATTTCATTGGTGCCAATTGCAAACATGGATTTCCAACCAAACTCAACCCTTGATTAACTCTTTCAATCCTGACCATCCATTGCCTTATTTTGCTATAAATAGAGCTGTCATTCCTCCATTTTCATCATCCAAGTCTTTAAGCATCACACTTATACTCAAATCCATTCAAGCTTTCATATCTGATTTTATGCTCATCATTTAGCTTCTCTTTTAAATAGGAATTAATCTAAATATGCATGTTTAGAGTATGTTCCTCATCATTTAGCTTAATCATAAACTAATATAGTATGCTAGGATAGTCTTGTTTACTAACCTTGTCATCTTATAGCTAGTTTATTGCATTTGTAGTATCATGCATAGCTTAGGATGCATCTCATCTTAAAATCAACAAAAGCATCCCTCATTCTTGCATTTGTCATCCCTAAAGCATTTTGCGCAGTAATATGAGAGCAAAAATATTGGTTTGAGGGACCGTGCAAGATAGAGAACCATGGAACCATCCTTGGGAAGCTGAGCCATACTTCATGACTCCATAGCTTGCACCAAGAAGTCTTGTGGGTGTGTGAGCAAGGCTCCCTAGAGCTCCATTTTTCACATATTGAGTTCTATCGACCCACTTTTCCCGCATACATTTATGGCGCCCACCGTGGGGAATTACCCCATATAGAAAATCAATTTTTAAATTTAACCACTTTTGTAGGTCCGTGGGAAATGAGAATCAGCGCGTGAGAAACATTCCCTAGTGCATCTGGTCAATAGCCTAGCGCATCTAGTTCACTGTTCAGCACATTGGGTCCATCATCTAGCGCGTGAAGTCTGTTTATTAGCGCATCATAATACTAACCTTTTCCTGTAGGTCTTGGTGCAGGAGAAAAACAGAGCAGAGCTTCCAAAACATAGAGTAGCGCATACCGAAAACAGTATAGCGCATCACTGATTTCTTTTAGCGCATCACTATTATTTTGTAGTGCGTATAGTTTGTTTTGTAGCGCATCATAGATAGACAGAAATCAGAAAATTAAAATCTGTAATCGAGAGTAACAATTAGACTTGTTGAAGTCCACCAGTCATCTAACGTTTTCCGCTTGTTCTTTTGTAGGATTCTAACAATTTTTTTGCAGATAGGAGCTTAATCTTAAGATTATTAGGATAGTTAGAATTTTCACTAACTTAGTTAAGTTAGTTTAAAAATATGAACTTCTTTTATTCTTAAAATTGAACTCACTTTTTTTGGGCTATAAAAAGAACCACAAATCAGAAAAATTCCTTGCTTGCATAGGAGAAAAACTTTATTTTTGGGCTTTAAAAAGGACAATACAAACCTTCCTTCTTGCAAAAGTATCTTTAAAAAGAACCTCACCATCCTTTGGTGTATAAAAGGATTCATTTCAAATTTTTTGCAAAGGAAAGAACCACACTTAAGAAGAATTTGTTACAATCAAAAGAGGGAAGTTGTTCTCCTTTTGCCGGTTTCCTTTTGTTATCCAAAATCAAACTTTTGCTTTGTTGACTTGATTATTTTCCTAGATTAAATAATCACTGATTTGGAGAAATAAAATTAACACCATGCTTTTTGGAGCAACATCTCCCAATAGAAGTTAGCAAATCATTTGTCTTGAAAGCTAAAAAGAAAAAGAAATTGTTTGCCTTGTCTCGAAAGTGGAAGGTATATGCTCTCCCCTTAACTGGGTGATCAAAAAGCCAGAACACTCTTAAGCTTTCTGTACTTCAAAGCATTATACAACCTTTAGTAGGCCTGCCTTCCCGAGGAGTTGGAATCAACTCTTAAAGACATTTATAGCTGGTGTGAAGGGAACGACCTAAGTGGGAAATGACTTTGATGTCAAGTATTCCAACCCACTATAATCAAAAGTGGAAAGTAAAGTCCTTTTCAATGGTTGCGCACAATGATTAGCCTTCCCCCAGTATCCTTGAGATATGTAAAGCCTTTGTTCTAAAGGTTGGGAAGCCTCCTAAGGGAGTTTATCACTGACGGCCAAACAGGAAGCCTGATTACGAACCATAGAAATAGAAGCCTTGAGCCGAGTCAGTAACTAGACATTTATAACATCATAGTGCAAGGGTGGGGAAGAATCCGCCCCCAAGATCGCTCACCATATATCTCCCAAGATAACTAAATTGTGAAGCGATTCACTTTGAGTTAATTTTTGGCAAAAGGCAAAAAAATGGGCGCCCTCTAGGGGGTGACACAGCTGTTTGAGCTGACGGAGTATTGAGACTAGTGGGCTATGATGTTATTTATGACCTTTGAATAAAGAGTCTTCTTGAAGTGTATTATTCATATCCAAACCTATTAAAACATTGGGGATTTGAACACATCCTCACAAAACATACACTTTTTGTTATATTAAGAAAAATGGTTGTCTTTTTTGTGTTGTGCTTGCATTTACTACTTTAGAAAATCATCTATTACAACTGAAAAACTCACAACAAAAATTCAAAAATTGCCAAAAACCAACCAAAGGAAAATATCAGGACAGTTTAGCACGTGAGAGCAACTTCCTAGCGCGTGTGGTACTTCTGTTAGCGCATCAAAACATAAAGTTAGCACATCTGATCAAAATAGTAGCGTTCTTCCAAAATTTCAAAACAGTGTTAAACAATTAGCGCATCCAGAAAACAACCTAGTGCGTTGGAACATCAGCTTAGTGCGTAGAAATCAAACTTTAGCGCATAGGGTTTAATAGTTAGCGCATGGCAGACCCATACTAGCACATAACCTTTTGAGCTAGGCAGAAAACAAATGTTAAACAGTCGAAAACTTTAGCATGTGGCTAGGGGCAGCTTAGCACGTGTGGTCATTTATTTAGCGCGTGAAGTAATTTTGGTAGTGCATCTTGTCTCTGTTTTAGCGCATGACCAAAATCAAAAAAATAGGGGGCAAAACAGTGAGGAATTTTGAAAATTTGGAAAACATCTTTGGAAGCCTCTTTTCATCAGCGTCATTTTTCATCAAAACAGAGTAGCGAAAACAAAGCTTTAAAAGCTATTTCTTGAGCAAAATTTGTGTCAAATAAACGTTCTAAGAATCCAAAACTGATCGCACAAAAAAACATATCTATCCTATCAAAATCCGGAAACATCATCACAAGTATCAAAAGGATCCTTTATCATCTCACGGATTTCATCTCAAAAACACTTGCTTAAAACCTTAGGTTGTCAAATCAAGTTTCCATATTGGGAGACTTTATCCATATCATTTGACACGTTTTGTCATGAAGGGGCATCTAAACCTTCACTTTGATAAAGTAGAACTTGAGTTTTCAAAGCAAGATCAATTGAATCCAAAACAAATCAAAGGAAACCATTGATCACTTATGCATGACTAATCCCCATATTAAAGTTTTTCCAAGTTTTTATACATCAATCGTCAACTCTTTAAATCTCATCGAGTATTCCTTCATCACGTCAAACTTTATATCCAAAACAAATCCAACGAATTTGACAAAGAGCCTTTAAAGACTAGGGCATATTGTCAAAAATACACCTTTAATCAAATCATAAACCATGGAGGAAGGATCAATCCGACATTCTTTCCCGACGAGTGTATCACTTATAACACACCTCGACCTGAACCACCAACCCCCGAGCAACATATCAAAGAGGATTTTGTCCTCTTTGTCACTAAAAGTTTCTACTAAAATGCCTATTACTTGCTCTCAACAAAACCAACAAAGTGAGCCACAAGCAGAGTCCAGTATGAATCGAAGGTTATCAAATCCATTTGAAGGTCCACACCTAGAGGATACTAAAATTTCTGAAGAACTTCTTCAGGAATGCCAAGAAAGTGCTTCATTCCAAAAGCTTGTAGAAAGGCTCATGGAAAATGACAAGGAAAAATACTTGCTCATGCTCACAAGCAAAGGAGTCAAACTCCCTGAAGACCTTGACGTAGATGTATTCAGAATGAGACCTCAACATTATGAATATCAAGAACGACAATGAGAAGGGGAAGCACGCGACCCTGAACAAGATATCCCCGAGCAAAACATACTAGAGCAACATACACCAAGACAAAACATCCACGAGAAAAACATACCATTCCATACACCGTTTCAACCTAGGATCAATGCAAGGGAAGAACTCTTTCCTTGGCAAAACAATACACCTTTGGTTGCCCTTACTCAACAAATGCAAATGTTACAAAGACAAATGCAAGACATGCAACAAGGATAACAGTGCGGTACTCATTAAATGAAATCTGTCCTTATCCTTTTGATAGAAGATTGCACATGATCCCTTTTCCTCCAAACTCAGACGTGCCTAAATTTGACAAGTGTGATGGGAAAAGTGATCCCCGTGATCATGTCAGAGAATTCTATACCATGAGTCTTGAATTTTCTCATGATGACACCTATCTAATGAGGTTGTTCCCAAGAAGCTTGGGAGGACAAACAATGGAATGGTTATCCAAAATTACCCCGCCTGTCAGATCATTTGATGAATTGGTTAACAAGTTCATAACACAATATTCCTATAACATTCAACATGCTATAACCATGCTAGATGTCTGCAACACCAAATAGAAAAAAAATGAAACATTCATGATATTCCTTCAATGCTAGTGACGTATGGTTTCATGATATCCTTGAGACATTCCTGAAAAGGAGAAAATGGAAATCTTCATCAACAACTTGAATGGTGAGATGAGTTACAGGCTCAAACTCCAATGCATACCATCTTTCGCTAGGTTAATCAAAAATGACATTCAAGTAGAAGAAGCATGTGTCAAAAAGGGAACACTCAAATTCTTCAAAGAAGGAACCAATTCATCAAGCTACAATAACCAAAACAACAACAACTTAGACAATTCTCAATTCTGGACTCGAAACAAAAATGAAGGCAACAATGAATCACATGATCCAAAATCTAAGCAACCAGTGCTCGCATTATCCAGAAATCCTCAAGCTACAAAGAATCCTAAAGGTGCTAACCCAGACGCTAACACATATGCACCGAATACCAATCAAGGTCAACCGAACGCAAACAACACCAACAATACTCAAAACAAAACCACAAATCAAGGTAACAATTCACGCAACAACAATAACAATTTCCAAAAATGTGTCTTCACACCACTGGGACAATCACTAGAGTCAGCATTCAGAGAGCTTCTGGCAAACAAGATTCTCTTTTTGCCTGCAATCAGCAACTATGAACCCCAAATCAAACCACCTTGGTGGAATGATTCACATTATTGTGATTTTCATCATAACAAAGGTCATCGAACGAACAATTGCATGAGATGGAAAAAAAATGTTTAAGACATGATTGATCGAGGTGATTTAATGGTAGATGGTCTCAAAACAAATGGTGACCACGGAGCCTTTAAAAATCCCCTTCCAAACTACAACAAAGATGGAGCTTCAACCTCAAACGATACACATGGATCTCATATCAACTACATCTACAATAACACCATCAATCATATATCAGCTGAAGACTATCATGTAAATGCCATCACAATCCGAGACCAACTTAATCATGAGTCTGTCAATGTAACAAACAAAGCTCAGAAATATGTCTTGAAGGGACATACCACACCTACAACCACTACACCAAAAATCCAATATGATTTAGTCAGCCAACTACGCAAAACTCATGCTCAGATATCTATACTAGAATTGCTAAAACTGTCACCAAAACACAAAAACATATTGGAGCAAGCGCTATTGGAAACCAATGTACCTCAAGATCTGGATGCAGACAGATTTCAAGCCATGGTCGCTCATATGATAGGGCCTCATAATCTCACCTTCTCAAATCACGATAATACTTCCTTAAGTCATTAGCGTAACACTCCCCTCCATATTGAAGTCATCATTTATAAACACCGAGTAAAAAGAGTATTGTTAGATGGAGGAGCTGGACTTAATATATGTACCTTAAAACTTATCCGTGCATTAGGCTTCTCGGAGGAGTCTATTGATCCACGTAAAAAGATTACCATAAAGGCATATGATGATGAAGAAAGGTCATCTAAAGGAACCATGATGTTGCCCATACAAGTTGGACCAGTGCAAAAGGATACTATGTGTCAAGTCTTAGACATAGACCTCATCTACAATATTTTATTAGGTCGACCCTGGAGACATGAAATGCAAGCAGTGCCTTCTACGTATCACTAGAGTGTCAAATTTCCCTATAACAGACAAGAGGTCTCTATATCTGTTGATCACAATCCATTTCAACATTATAATGCAATGGGGGTAGCCCAGGATAGTTTGGTTCCCCATAATAGGGAAAACAAAGATCCTCAACATCAGATCTACAGATGGCAAAGCTTGAATCATTACCTGGAGATTTCAAGCAGAAAATGCAAATCAGAGAACAAGGTATGGGAGAATACTTTTTGGAACCCATGTGTTTGGCCAAATTACCAACATCACCCAGATCTCATGGATTACCCACTACATCAACACATCAGGTAACTCAGCCCATCACCAAATTTGATGGTACCTTCATCCAACTAGGCACTGTAGCACATGAATCATAAGAGAAAGACATTCTTAGCTGGTTATACAAAGATGAGGAAGAAGATAACAGAGCAGATGCTCTGGATATAGTTCTACCAACACACCTATATGGAAAGGGCTACTTAATCATGCAACAAATGGGATATGATGGTAAAGGACCTATTGGAAAATGCAAAGAAGGAGTCACTGAACCCATAGATCTTCCTTCACAGCCCAGTAGAGACAAAATAGGATTGGGTTGTAAACTCACTTTCCTATTAAGAAAAACACCACGCATAACTCCAAAACCTCAATGGAAAGCAAAGAAGAAATACAAAGAAGAATCCTGGTAGGAAGAACTATTTGAGTCAGTAGAAACAATCTGCAAGGCACGTGAACGTCAAGAACAAAAGCAACATCAGGAAAAGCTTCTCAGTCACAAGAAGGCCATATCTGCAGCAGTAGCTCATATTCAAACACCAACATCTCAAGAACTGATAGAATCATCTCTTGATACCATTATTCCTCCCCAAGGAGGCACAGTCTATGAACAAATACAGAAAGTAGAAGCAGGATCCGACACCGAATCAGCAAAGACTATCAAACTGGTATCCATCATCAAAGATCTATTTTCACCCTACAATATACCTGTTTACAACACTGATAGAATCTAGGATGATGCCTCAGAGACTGATTCCAATGAATATGAATGGGGTAGCTACTCAAATGCTACTGGAGATCTCACTAACAATACTGGCTCCATATCCCTTTCCCGAGAAGAGCATAACACAGAAGATAGACCCCTTGAATTTGGACTGCAAAATATCTATGACACCAAGGAAAGTGAACAGAAACATTATGAACAAGTCTATACATAAGATAATACCATCGACGACCTCGACAAAATCCTTGACTTATTTACTAAGACCAATCATGATGAAACCTCTGTCTTGACACTTACAGTAGCAGAACTTGATCCACCGAATGATTCCTTACCGCTTGTCTTTCTCGACCTCATTGACTGGGATGAACCCGAAATACATGATATACTAATTTTCCCAGATGATGAATCTATTATCCACTACCTATGTACCGTTAACCCAGATATAGGCTCTACCAGTGAACGAAGTAACAATGCCTGCAAACCAGGGAGTGCCAAGTATCTCAGTCACAAAAATGAACCAAATAAAGGATCTGAAGCTAAAAACTAGTCAATGGCAGCTCTAGATCACAAAAAAGTAAAAATAAAGGATGCATCTGAGGGTGAAAACATTTTTAAGGCACCTAAGGATGGGAGACTTGACACTCTTCCTAAACATTTTCATGAGCAATCACCCATATTGATTGAGCCCACTCAATCAATCAACATTGGTACCACAGAAGCAGTCAAAAACATACACCTAGTAGAATCTCTGACAGAGGAGGAAAGATCGACATTTCTCATCTTTTTTAAAGAAAAGAAAATTAACTTTGCTTGGTCATATGTAGATATACCTGGAATTGATCCACACTTAATCATGCATCACTTGTCCATCTCTCCAGGAGTTAAGCCAGTCAAGCAAAAACTGTGAAAGATGAATCCACAAGTAGCACTCATGGTCAAGGCTGAACTGAAGAAACTATTAGATGTCGGATTCATCTGACCCATCGACTATGTAGAATGGATCTCCAACATAGTGCTAGTATCAAAACTAGATGGCAGTATCAGAATCTGCACTAATTTCAGAGATGTCAACAAAGCCTGTCCAAAAGACAACTTTCCTCTGCCCAGTATCGACATAATTGTAGACCTCACAACGGGCCATGCAATGCTTTCACTAATGGATGGTTTTCCAGGCTATAATCAAATAAAAATAGCCCCAGAGGATCAAGATAAAATAGCATTTACCTGTCCTTGGGGAACGTACTGTTGGAATGTTATGCCTTTTGGCTTAAAGAATGCAGGAGCTACTTATCAATGAGAAATGACAGCAATCTTTCATGACATGATGCATACCTTCATGGAAGACTATGTGGATGATTTACTAGCTAAATCCTTCACCAGAGCGGAACACCTCAGCATCTCGACAAAGATCTTTGACCAATTGGAGAAATTCCAAGTCAGGCTCAACCCTAAGAAGTGTGTCTTCGGGGTTACATCAGGAAAGTTACTAGGCTACATCGTCTTAGCTAAAGGTATTGAAGTGGATCCAGCAAAGGTACAAGCCATTATGGAGATGCCACCATCAAAGAATATCAGTCAACTTAGATCTCTACAAGGATGACTCCAATCAATTAGGTGATTCATCACTCAACTAGCTGATTAAAGTCTACCATTCAATCATTTGCTCCATAAAAATTTACCTTTCAGATGGGAGGCCAAGTGTGTGGAATCTTTTTATCAAATCAAATAGTATTTGATGAACCCCCCAGTTCTAGTACCACCGGTAGTAGGAAAGCCCCTTATTCTATACATTTCAACAACAGATATATCACTGGGGGCACTGTTAGTACAAGAAGATCAACAAGGAAAGGAATGAGCCATATACTACATCAGCAGGACATTGAATAGCTATGAACTCAACTATACATTCATTGAGAAGGCTTGTCTAACAGTGGTCTTTGCATCTCAGAAGTTCCAACATTATATGCTAGCACACACAATTAAGCTAGTAGCAAAAATTGATCCTCTCAAATATCTACTCAGCAAGGCAGCTCTTACTGGCCGTGTTGGATTTTGCCAAGATCAAGGGCACAATGAAAAGCATAAAAGAGACAATAGAATGACAAGAACAAACTGTATTCTCATCAATATAAAATGATCAACTGGATTAACCAATACAATGAATAGAGGCCTGCTTATATAGGCAAGGCCATATGGATGTATGAGCACACAAATATGACAAGTGGCTCAATGAGAAACAAGGGTAGGTAGGAAATAGGTGTGGGTAGGTAGGAGAAATAATATAATATTCCACATGAGGTGGATCACCCACCGAAGGTGGAATTATCACTCCACAATAAGTGGATATGATAGTGTAATAACAAGATCAACACCATAAGAGGTGGAATTTCTCCTACACACACTATCCCAATGAGGCACAAACACCCAAGTGTCTCATATCCAAACTACTATGTAATGCATTATCCTAAGTAAACTTAAGTAAGTGTAATAATATCCATGATGAATAATTATTTACACCAACACCCCCCCTTAAGTGCAACTTAGGGGAATGCACTTAAGTCTACAATGCAACTAAGCAAGATGGGTCCCGGCTACAAGGCCATGATAGGTACCCATGTACAACATGCAAATGCAAGCAAAACAATGCAATGCAATCTCTCACAAACGGAGAAAAGGAGAAAACCCAGTGGGAAAAAACTCCCCCCCAAAAAAGAGATGAATGTACAAAAGAATCTCAAGGAAGAAGGACAAAACCTCAAAGAGGAAAAAGTCCCCCCCATAAGATAGGAAGGAGAAGTCAGCTGACCCCCCCTAATGACACATCCCGCACCCCCAAGAGAGCTCGCAACTGCTGGAACTTACTCTCGGTGAAAGGTTTGGTGAATATGTCGGCAACCTGCTCTGCTGTAGAACAATACTGCAAATCAATGACTTGCTCCTGGATGAGCTCTCGGATATAGTGCATATGAATCTCGATGTGTTTGGTCCGCTGGTGCTGGACCGGGTTCTTCGAGATGGCAATGGCACTCTGATTGTCGCAATATAGGACTGTCGGCCGTGGAGTAGTAAACCCAAACTCTGTGAGAATCTGCTGGAGCCAAATGGTCTCAGTCGCTGCGTTAACAGCCCCTCGATACTCAGCCTCAGTCGAAGAGAGAGCAATAGCATGTTGCTTCTTGCTCTGCCAACAAATGGGGCCCGAACCAAGGTGAAAACTGTAACCAGAAGTAGACTTACGATCAACTAGATCGCCAGCCCAATCGGAGTCTGTGTAACCAACCAAGCGAAGTCCTGTGCCTGCTGCATAGTGAATCCCATAGTGATGTGTACCCTGGATGTAATGTAGAATGCGTTTGGCGGCTTTCCAATGAAGCTCATGTGGTTCCTGCATGAAGCGGGAAACCATGCCAACTGTAAATGAAATATCAGGGCGTGTATGAGTCAAGTAGATGAGACTACCCACAAGCTGACGATACAAAGTGGCATCAACTAGTGGAGAAGAACACTGAGCCTCAAGCTTGACTCCTGAAAGAAAGGGAGTCGGGGCAGGCTTACAATCAGCCATATGAAAGCGTGCAAGTAGATCAAGAGCATACTTGGGCTGCGATAGAGTAATCCCGGAAGATGACTGTGAAATCTCAATCCCGAGAAAGTAGTGCAAAAGACCCAAGTCAGTCATAGAAAATCTGTCATGCAAAGCAGATTTGACCCTGCTAATGATGGATGAAGTACTCCCTGTAATGATCAAGTCATCAACATAGAGCACAAGTATCAAGTGAGAGTCGTCCTGTCGCAAAATGTAGACATTCGGATCGGAATGACATCTGGTGAAACCTGCAGAGAGTAGAAAGGAATCCATCTTGGCATACCAAGCCCTGGGGGCCTGCTTAAGGCCATAGATAGATTTCCGTAATCTGCAAACCAAAGAAGTATCCTGGATGAAACCCTGTGGCTGCTCCATATAAATCTCCTCATCTAGATCACCGTGAAGAAAGGCACTCTTCACATCCATCTGATGTACAGCCCAACCATGAGCTGCAGCTATAGCAAGTGTCAAACGAATGGAGTTCATCTTAGCTACGGGTGCAAAGGTCTCAGTATAGTCAACACCTGCAACCTGCGAGAAACCTTTGGCAACAAGCCGAGCCTTATACTTATCCACACTACCATCTGCTGCAAACTTGGTTCGATAGATCCACTTACATCGAACCATCTTTCTCCCCTTAGGGAGATGTACTAGATCCCATGTGTTGTTCCTCATCAAGGAACTATACTCTTCCTCCATAGCGTGGTCCCACTCAGGAACCCTTGATGCTTCCCTAAATGTCTGTGGATCGGAAGCGGTAGCAATAAATGCATGTGGATGATCCTGATGTTGTGATCGTGTTCTCCGTGTATCCAAAGGATCCCCAACAAGAGAACCCGCGGACTCAAGTGTCTGTCGAGCCCAACGAGGTCTAGGTGGAGGTGGAGAATGAGGCACCTCAACTACAAATGGACCCTGCGGAGGTGTAACCCTGCGAGTCGGAGTTGAGGGAGTCTCATCATCTGAATCACTAACATCTCCATCCACAATGGAGGAAGGTGGAGGAGGTAGAGAGGCTAAGCTAGGAGAGCTTTCCTCAAAGTGAACACTCCTCTCAATGAATACCTCATGTGTCGTTGGATCCATCAATCTGTATGCCTTAACACCCTCAGGATATCCAACAAATATGCAAGGCCGACTCTGTGGTTCCAATGCCTTGCGTTTCTGTGGAGGTATGCGAGCCCATGCTGGACACCCAAAGACTCTGAAATGTCTCACAATCGGTTTCCTACCAACCCAAGCTTCAAAAGGAGTAATACCTTGTAAAGCTTTGTGAGGAACCCGATTCTGGATGTGTGTGGCACAACTGATAGCCTCTGCCCAAAAGGCGGGATCAAGAGAACGTGCATGAATCATACAGCTAGCCATTTCTTTGAGAGTTCGATTCTTGCGTTCTGCAACCCCATTCTGCTGTGGAGTGTATGCAACAGAATGCTGAAGATCAATCCCCTCAAATGTACAAAAGTCCTCAAGTCTCTTGTTCACATATTCCCTGCCATTATCTGTACGAAGAATCTTGATCACTTTCCCTGATTGTTTTTCCACACGAGCCTTGAAGTCCTGAAATCTGTCAAATACTTCACTCTTATGAATGAGAAAGTAGACCCAAGTGAAGCGGGAGTAGTCATCAATGAAGGTAAGAACATAGCGGGTCTTACTAAATGAAGGTGCTGGAAATGGACCTGCTACATCACTGTGAACAAGTTGAAGAACTTCCAAAGCTCTCCAAGTTTTCTCTTTATCAAATTTCTCTTTGGGATGCTTGCCCATGGAACAACCTGAACATACACCCTCTGAAAAGCTGATTCGAGGAAGACCTGTGACCATGTCTTTAGTGCTGAGCTGCTGTAGATAGCGGTAGTTGAGGTGACCAAACCGCTCATGCCATAGCTTACTTTCTGAATTTGAATGAGTAAGCAAGGCCCTAGAAGGTGAACGTGTCACAAAGTGGGAAAATGAGTAAAGCCTTGAGTTGTCATTGACTTGTCCCACTGCTACCAAGGCATCATCATCAAGTTCTTTTACCACAACTGAATCTGGTGTAAACTCAACCTTTTTCCCATTCCCATAGTGAGTGATTTGGTAGATGGAGAGAAGGTTGGTAGACAAGTTAGGAACATAGAGAACATTCTCAAATGTTCCATCATCCATGTCAACTGAACCTTTCCCTTCAACCTCTACTTGTGTATCATCACCTATGTAAATGTGAGGTACCTTAGATGGCTCTAATGAAGAAAACTGCTCCTTTGTAGAACCCATGTGATAGGAGGCACCCGAGTCAAGTATCCATTGCTGTGAAGAACCTGTTTTAGCCACAAATGCTTGCCCTTTTCCTTTTGACTGTGAGGAGGAAGAAGATGAATCCTTCTTTGTGTAGGCGGATGGCAAATTGATGTTGTTTTTCTTGAGAAGATTGGTTAACTCATCAACTTGCTTTGCGTGGCATCGATGCTCATCATGACCATACTTTTTGCAATATGCACAAGTTGGTTTATCCTTCTTAGGTGTTGTCCCCTTCTTGGAAGAGGATTGTTGATTGCCTTGTGATGGAGAGGATGATTGGCCCTTTTCTTGTTGTGGTTGAGACTTAGATTGCTTCTTCTTCTTGTTGGAATTTTTGCCTTGACTTCCTTGATTTCCTTGATTTGCCACCAAAGCCTTGGACTTTGAAGACTTGAGAAGCCCCATGTTCAACAACTTGGATTGTTCTAATATCAACATTTCTGTGAAAGCTTCAAAAGAAGGCATAACATAAGAACTCCCCACTGTCAAACGATGAGTTTGGAAGCTTGATACAAATGCTGCATACTCTGGTGCAAGCTTGTCCAACAAGTTGAATATCAATTGAGCATCCTTTTTGTCTATTCCACAATCCTTTAGCTTTGCTCTTAGCTCATTTGCTTTGGTTACATAATCTTGGATTGTATCAAAATTCTTGGGATCTAAGTTGGTGAGCTCATTATCAATCTGATAGCCTCTGATTTCATCAACTTGTCCATACAATTTCTGAAACATATCCCAAGCCTCTTTAATTGTTTTACACTTCTCAATGTGGAAAATGAGGTCATCTGATACATACTTGCGTAAGGTTCCAAGAGCCATGCAATTCTTAGTGAGCCATTCTAAGTGAGCATTTGGATCAGCCTTAGGATCAGGTGGTGCTGTTATTGTTCCATCTATGTAGTGTGTGAGACCCTTTTCCATGAGTTTACTCCATACTTTAATTTTCCATGATGCATAATTATGTGGAGTTAATGGTGGAAACTTATTAGGACTCATTGCAACAAGAATGGAAAGAGCACAAAAGAGGCACAATCACACAAGACACCCCCCCAAATTCACTCAATCAAAGAACCCCCCCAAATGTGATGATTTTGGCACTTTATAAGTAGTGCGTATACAATGGGCCACTTGCAAAAAATGGCAAAGTGGACTTCTGATTTTCAATTTTACAACTGCCTCAAGAAGGCCAAAAGAGACTCAACTGAAAATGCAAGAGATCTAACTAAGATCCAAGCAATTTACAAGTACCTAATAGGCCAAATAAGACCAATATCTGAAAGTACAATTTTCACTCAAAATCTCTGAAATCTGATCATAGATTCTGAAAGTAGACGAAAAAATAAGCACTTTCAAAAAAAACGGCACCTGAAAAGGAGGTCGTATGAGCTCAAACGAGGCCTTTGAAGTTGCAGAATTGAGGATTGGACAGGTACAGCTGAGAGAATCCGAAAATTCCGAAAAACCTGTGCATCAAAATCAGAAAATAACCACACCACTGCGAAGATCACGAAATTTTAGCCCATTTCAAAAAAAATTGCACCAAAAAAGGAGCAAAAATGAGCAAGATATGGCCTTCCAAAGTTGGACTGCAAAACTGAAAAGCCCAATGGAGAGGGGTTTAAAAATTTTCAAAAAATGCTGATGTGGTGCTGACGTCAGCAAAACAGTGTGTTAAATTTGACGGCCGTATGACCGTCATGAAAACTTCGCTGCCTGGCTGACTGGGCGTCCGTACCGTACGGACGGATTGCGTGGCACGCTGACTGTGTATTCCGTACTGTACGGAATGATGACTGTGCAGGCTGATGTGTGCGTCCGTACTGCTGACTGTGCGTACGGTGATCTGCGTGGCGTACGGATTTGTTTATCCACGGGCCAGTGGCCGCCTGCCACGTGGCGGGCGTGGTCCACCTGTCTCTGTCCGCGTGTCCGGGTGACGTGGCTGCCGGAGAGGTCTTCGCCGGAGTCTGAGGCCGGCGGTCACAGTTTCACCGGAAGCTGGAGGCCGCAAGCGCCGGAGTCCGGGGAGGAGGCGGAGCTGGCCGGGAGCGGGCGCCGAGGAGGCGCTGCAGCAGAGCCGGGACGGGAGGCGGCGCCGTAGGCCGGGAAGCTGCAAGCGCAGGAGGCGAGGACGCGGGAGGTGCCGGGGGTCGCCCGTGGAAAGAGCCGACGCGCAGCCGGGAGGAGGCGGACACCGCTGGGTGCTGGGCGCGGAGAGGCGGCGGTGTAGCGTCGTCAGGGAGCGCGGGTGACGAGATCGAGGACCGGGGAGCGGACGGGCGCCGCAGACGAGGTACGGACTGCTCTGCACTCGGTACACCTGCAACCTGCGCAGGTAGGTACGGAGCACCGGGGGGGGGTCTGCGGACCCCCCAAAAAACAATATTTGTTTTTTTTGCTTTCCAATTTTTTTTTTGATTTTTTTTTCTTTTCAAAACAATATTCAGAAAAACAAAAAGTATATTTTTTTTTGAAAAAATATATAAAAAATCGAAAATCCGTACGATATAGCCAAATTGGGGAAAAAATTTTTCCTCACCAAAATAGGTCGACTTTATAGTCAAAATTTATGGAAATGGCCTCCCGGATTCAACGGTGATGTCCAAATCGCTGTATGATGCCTCCAAAAAATGAAGATCCCCAAATCCGAAAATAGAAGCCTTCCACGATGTCTCCAAAAACTGATCAACGAAGCCCCAATAGCTCTGATACCATGTTGGATTTTGCCAAGATCAAGGGCACAATGAAAAGCATAAAAGAGACAATAGAATGACAAGAACAAACTGTATTCTCATCAATATAAAATGATCAACTGGATTAACCAATACAATGAATAGAGGCCTGCTTATATAGGCAAGGCCATATGGATGTATGAGCACACAAATATGACAAGTGGCTCAATGAGAAACAAGGGTAGGTAGGAAATAGGTGTGGGTAGGTAGGAGAAATAATATAATATTCCACATGAGGTGGATCACCCACCGAAGGTGGAATTATCACTCCACAATAAGTGGATATGATAGTGTAATAACAAGATCAACACCATAAGAGGTGGAATTTCTCCTACACACACTATCCCAATGAGGCACAAACACCCAAGTGTCTCATATCCAAACTACTATGTAATGCATTATCCTAAGTAAACTTAAGTAAGTGTAATAATATCCATGATGAATAATTATTTACACCAACAGGCCGGTTGGCTAAATGGGTCATGATTCTCAGTGAATTTGACATCCAATACACAGAATGAAGAGCTATCAAAGGGCAAGCAATTGTAGATCAACTAGCTGAAGCACCACTACCAGGAAAACAAACTATGGAGATTGAATTTCCGGATAGGGACGTTCTTGCTATTTCTACCACATAATGGACCCTATACTTTGATGGATCCTACACCCAACATGGTTTAGGTGCTGGCATTCTATTCATCACTCCTGAAGGGCATACCATACCAAGATCATATCAGCTTATGTTCCCATGCACAAATAATGTGGCTGAATATGAGGCATTGGTTATAGGAATCAAAATGGCCGTAGAATGGAAAATCACAGAGTTAATGGTCTATGGAGATTCACAACTAGTCGTCAATCAAATCAACAATGACTATCAGACAAAGGATGACAAGCTACTACCCTACAAATGAATGGTGGATGACTTCAAATAGTATTTTGTACACATCACCTTTGAGCAAATACCAAGGTTGAAAAACAAAGCAGCCGATTCCATGGCTACTATCACTTCATTACTACAAATTTCAAAGTAACAGAGTCATTACAAGTTCCTGGTAGAGCAACTGTTCTCCCCAGCCTATGACCACTCTGAATCCCATGTTGTCTATGCCTTAACCGGTTCAGATTCCCCTTTATATGGACCCATATATGATTATCTAAAGAATAGCATCCTACCTCTTGATCAATCTCGTAACCAAAAATGTAATTTTATCCGACAAGCTTCCCGTTATACCCTTACTACGGATACTTTGTACCGTCGAGGTCTAGATGGTACTCTTCTTCGTTGCCTTGATCGGAATGAATCTGATTCCACTTTACATGAGCTTCACGAAGGTATTTGTGGCACACATTCAAGTGGGACTACTCTTGCTAAAAATCTTCTAAGGATGGGATACTACTGGCCTATGATGGAGAAAGATTCTTACCACTTTGCCAAGAAGTGTCCTAAGTGCTAGATCCATGGCAATCTGATACATACACCAGCACAGGAACTACAACCATTTACAACATCCTGTCCCTTTTGTTAGTGGGGACTAGACTTGGTCAACAAAATTCATCCTTCATCTTCAAATGGACACAATTTCATTATAACTACAATAGAATACTTTACCAAGTGGATAGAAGCAGTCCCCATGACCATAGTAACTAGAAAGAAAATTGCGTCTTTTATCCTAAACTATCTGATCTGCAGATATGGTATTCCAAGTTCCATCATCATCGATAATGGACGACCATTCAAAAACCAAGATGTCTGAGAACTATGCAAGCAATTCAAAATACAACATCGGTTCTCTACACCATACTACCCCCAAGGGAATGGTCAAGTAGAAGCATCCAACAAAACAATACTGAAAATTCTCAAGAAAATAGTAAATGATGCAGGCAAAGATTGGCATATACAACTCAATCCAACACTTTGGGCATACAGAACCAGCATCCGTACACCTATAGGAGCAACACCTTTCTCATTGGTCTATAGATCATAAGCTATTTTACCGCTAGAAGTAGAAATTCCATCTCTCAGAGTCTCTCTAAAAGGCTTAATTCCAGATGAAGAGTATCGGGTCAACCGACTGCAAGAACTGAAACTATTAGATGAAAGACATCAGCATGCTTACACTCATCTCAAAGCATATCAGCAACACATGTGCAGAAGCTACAATCACAAGGTCATCCCTCGCAACTTCAAGGTTGGTGACCTAGTCCTCAAAGAAAATCCAAGAAATCAACAAGATCGAGAAAAGAAAGGGAAATTTGAACCTAACTGGTTGGGTCCCTATGTCATCATATCAATCTATGGATCAGGTGCTTATCAGCTTAAAACTTCAGAAGGATCTATGCTTGACGAATCAACTAACAACATTCATCTGAAGAAATACTACACTTGAGTAGTCTAATGCACGAAAAAAACAAAAAAACCAAAAAAAACCAAAAAAAACAAAAAATCAAGAAAAAGCAAATAAAAAGGTACAATAAAAGCAACTGGTGAAAACCTGGTAATAGGCGCTATTGTGAAAGGACAGCTCCTTTATCTATATCCACATCCTTATCTCCGTAGTAGAGCACCATCGGCCATCGCCCGACACTTAGCAAATATCCAGTCAGGACATACTTATCGTAGTCACTATCTTGGTTTATCCATGTATCCTATCACCACATTTTACCATGGCTTGGTAATCACTGTACATATTCACATCAAGAGGCACACTCAGCTAGGGGCAATAAATTCTCAAAACTTGCAACACGTTCAAGACATCAAAACTATTTGCAAAACTCAGAAACATCGCATCCAACAACCAAAAACTTCACTCCATCGCAGAGAAAAACATTGGATCACTAAAACAAGAATCACAAAAATACTAAGATGGATGATTTTTTGAAGTACTAAATGTTGCATTATCGCATAAAGTCTTGACTATTTTTGCATTTTAACTTTTTAAAATTATTGGATTTTCTACATTTTTTCACTAATGCTTCAAAGCTAGAGATCATGAGGAAACTCCAATATTTTCTTAGTCTTCTGTCTGTGACACAATCACTTGTATTGTGTAAATACTTGTCTCATGACGTGATACATCGAATATCACTGAAGACATGATTCTAATTTACGCATACAAATGGTTTAATCTTGTCTGTTTATACGCAATCTGCACTCTGGTCATCCTGGTTCAATTATACCTTGACGCTTGTGCTATCTTGCAAAATCAAACATCATGTAAATTTTTCTCAAGACATTATGGTTCAATTATACCATTATTCTTGTATAAATTTTCAACATATCCCAAACAAATCAATGCTCAATGATGATACCTATATCGAAAGCAAATATCATATGGTTATATCGGGATGACAAATAAAGAATGAGGATGCTCCAAAAACAAATAGTTGCATATCATTTTACAAATAGTTGCATATCATTTTTACAAATAGTTGCATATCATTTTAAAACTTTCATTACATCTCATTATCATTATCATTATCATATATCTCATTTTCAAGATACATCTCACATCATTATCATTATCATCCATCTCATTTTCAAGATACATCTCACATCATTATCATTATCATACATCTCATTTTCAAGATACATCTCACAGCATATCAAATCATACATCATACATTTCCATCATGCATCATATCAGCTATCTAAGCATTGCATCATCATAAAATAAAGAAAGAACATAGAACATGCATCCATAACACATCACACGATCAAAGAAAATGGTGTCATCTATATATATAAAAAATGATCCAAATGTACAAAATCTATCATGTCTATGCCCAGTACAAACAAAACAATGATCTAAAAATACAATAGAGACGCTGTCTCTCAACTATGACTATCTCCTGAGGGGGATGGTCTCGCAGCTGATGTCCCAGCTCCTGGATCCTATCTCGAGGGCCCCATCACGCCTCTACTCTTTGACTGTGACCCAGTCTCTTGAGATCGACTCGATCTCGCCTGCGTGAAGCTCTGCACTCTGCACTCCCTGGGCATGACATCCTCATAATGATGTCGATAATACTCCGCCTCCCTCACTCTTGAGGATAGCTCTCTCATGATGTCCCTCATCAGACCACCTGCTGTCGCTCTCTGAATGCTAGCTACCAGCTCCTCCACTCGACCGCACCGCTATATCTTTGTATCTCGCTCTAGAGTCAGCTGAGTAATCTGATGCTGCTGCATCAATAGCTGTGCCTGCAGCTGCTTTACTATCAACTGCAGGGTCCTGATCTGAGTATCCTCCACATGTGTCAGGACTTGAACCTATAGGGGCACTTGTGAAGGGGTACCCCCTATCCCTCTACTTATCCTAGGTGCTGGTGGCGGTAACTCATCAGTCCTCCTCCTCTGCGCTGGCCGCCTCCACTCATCCGTCCCTCCCATCACTGCCATCACCTCTCCCACTTTCCCCTCATCTCCCTCTATCCATCATAGCTCATCGAATTGCTCTCTCCACCTGACCTCCCCCATCTCTAACCCTGTCTCCTCTACTCCCCTGATATCCTCTCCCCCGTCATCCTCCTCCACCTCCATCATCTCCATAATCTCCATCTCCCCCAACCTCCTCCTCATCGTCATCAAAGGTCGGCCGCATCTCCTCAGGATCTGATATCTTGGCCACAACACAAGCTGCAAACAAACCAACAAACTCATGGGTCATCCCTATGTCTAGTATCTCGGGAGAATAGTCCCATATCTAACCTGCTAAGCTGGAGAACTCCTCTATAGCTGCTCCACTATCAATAGTAGGACCCCAATCCGGTATGTCCTGTCTCGAGCGTGCATACAAATAGGTCCCCTGTGGTATACCCTGCTGCCGACCATACTGCCTCAAAACCCTGCCTACCTGGAATCTCTCAATCACAAAGGGCGTCCGTCCTATCAAAAATTGGCTCATAAAAACAAAAGGCATCTCTAGCCCATCCTCTACGCAAACCTCATAATCTATATACGGTCGCTAGATGACCATATCTATATCATCCAGAACCCTCCTCCAGTGCTCCAGTTTGCCCAACTTACGCTAGACAACTAGACCCCTATAACCATAAGCATATGCCCGCCCAGCAGGCCTGTCTCTATCCACCAGTGGCCTCGCTATTGGAATGTGCTCCCAGCACCATACCTGTAAAAGTGTCACGCCAGCTGACAAACTACCGTAACCTAGATACACAACCTCATGAAGGTCCCTGTACAAGTGGGCTAACATGGCTGATCCCGAAGAAAACCTGTAGCCCTAGGTCACCATCTCCTCGAGAACCAATCCCCAACCCATTGAGAATCCCTTTGACCTATGATCAGGACAAAGGAATCCACCGATAAAACTTGCTAGTACTGACAGGAGAGGCGCGTAGTCTAGATCAAGGAACTCTTGCCATGGGATCTCATACCCACACACTATCTCATCATGGAAAATACGCCGTAGTACCTCAGTCCCACCCTCCTCAGTCTGCTCGTACGATAATAAAGCACCTACTACGGGAATCCGCAAAATCCTGTAACAGTCCTCTGGAGTGACTGTCATCTCACCAGTAGCAAAGTGAAAGGTGTTCATATCACTGTGCCACCTCTCAATGAGTGCTGTAAGTAGACCCTGATTCACAGTGAACCGAGGCATATCTAACAAAGATGATAAGCCGCATCTCTCAATCACATCCAGGTCAGCCTGTGCCAACCATGGAATCAATGCCCAAGGTCTAGGGAACCGCTCTCACGACTGAACCACTCCCAATTGATCCTACCAAAATGCAAAACAAGTCCAATATCAGTTTCCACATCAAAACAAAGATGTCAAAATCAAAATCACATCAAAAACATGAAACAATTTGCAAAAACTAATCAAGTTCCACATCATATCATATCAACTTGTAACACAACTCAAGTTTTTAAAAACCATATCAAAACTTGTAAAACAACTCAAGTCTCCACATCACATAAACTTGTAAAACAAATCAAGTTTCCCACCCATATCAGCTTGTTTAACAACTCAAGTTTCCAACCCATATCAGCTTGTAACACAAATCAGGCTCCACACATTTGAACTTGAAACAATGCAAAACAAATCATGGTTCAATCAAAACAACACATTAATATATCTACATCAATAACTTGAATCAAATCACAAATTTAAACCAAGTTATATCAAAACTCATAGTGGACAAATTATCAAAAACATGACCAAAGACACAGCAAATAGCAAAAATCCACCTCTCCAGGCAAAACTGACCTTTTCCTATATCATTTTCTTCATTCAAAAATCATCTAAATCTTGCAAAACCTGATCCATGTGCTAATTAAACTTAGCTATGCGCTAAACTATACCCATGCACTACCCTGTTTTCTCCACGCGCTATTCTATCTACCCTATGCGCTAGACTAACTCTACGCGCTATCCTTTTTTCTCCATGCACCAACTAGTCTACTCTAAGCGCTAAAACCGACCCATGCGCTAACCTATCCCATGCGACCCCTTATGGACCCTATGCGCTACCTTTTTAACCTGAAGCGCTACCCTATGTTCATCATGCGCTACCCTAAGCATTTTCGGATGCTACCCTAAATTAATACCTTATACGCTACTGAATTTATCGTATGCGATAACCTAAGACCTCTATGCGCTAAAACGTTAAAACTGAATTTCAAAAATAAAAAATGGACCAAAAATGATCAAATGAAAAATCAAAAGGGGTCGAAAAGGTTGACTTACTAGTGGTCCATACGCAATAGGTATTCGATGCCTCCGAATGCGTTCAAATTGATGTGTAGAATAGAGAATAGGCATTTTGTCTTCTCTCCAAAAGTCTCTTTCTCCAAACTCAACAAGCACAAATGAGACAAAACAAAGCACTTTTCCTCTTTTATAGGGTAAAATGAAATTAGGGTTAGGGAAATGAGCATGTAATTTTCTTGTGGTCTCCCTCATACCCTAAAACACGTCAATTATCGGGAGATGAATCAATTTCAATGTTTCACCTAGCCATAATCTTACACACCAAATGCAAAATATCAAATCAAATTAAATTTTTCAACATATTGATTCATCTCCCGAGGAGGCATTATCACCATCATTTATCGAATCTGGGGCATCACACATCAAATCTGGGGCATGACATAAAAATCCATAAAAATGACATTGATCATAAAATCGCAACGACACATCATTTTCTTTGAAATAACATGTACACACACGTCACTTCAAAGAGGGGCAAAATGTAGACGTATAAAAATGACCATATTCCTAAATGAATATTTTATGTTCATTTCTCTATTTAATTAAATCCAATTTAATTAAATTACACGCATTCCTCTATTTAATTAAGTAAATTACTCAATTAAATTCACTATACCATTTAATAGGATAAATTCATTTTATTCAATTAAAGCCCCTATCCACTTTTTAATTAAATTCAAATTTAATTAAAATAGTCATCCTAAATTAAATAAATCTAATTTATTTAATTACAACCAAATTGAATTAAAACCTATTTTCCCTCACCCACTTGAAAAATCCTACACCTCCCACTTGCATCCTAACCCTCTTTCTAACCTCTTCCAGATTCTTCTAAACCTAATTAATTAACCCAAACCCATCCATTATCCCTTTTCCCTAAATTTGAGGGGGTCACTTCTCAAATTTGGAGCAAAGTCTTCAAAATGCATTAAAGCCTTTATCCATTCAACAAGCTAACTTGTTGAATGCCCCCAAATTTGGAAGGACTCTTACAAATTTGTCCCCAAAGTCTTCATAACCATTAATGGTTAACTCAACCCTCTTACATGGTTAAAGAATTTCTATAAACTCAACCTTCATCTAACCCAAGGGTCTCATCAAGCATTTATTGCTTTGACCATGATTTTCCTTAAACCTTTGCACAAGAGTTTATCCTTTGGGTAAAAGCTTTATCCAATAGATAGCCTTAACTTAACCTTAACTCTTAACCCCTAGGGTAACCATGAGGTCTTCTCAAGCATTTAATGCTTCTTACATCTCCTCTCAACCAACCTTATGTTGACAATTGTCACCATTTCATTGGTGCCAATTGCAAACGTGGATTCCCAACTTTCAAACTCAACCCTTGATTAACTCTTTCAATCCTGACCATCCATTGCCCTATTTTTGCTATAAATAGAGCTATCATTCCTCCATTTTCATCATCCAAGTCTTTAAGCATCACACTTATACTCAAATCCATTCAAGCTTTCATATCTCATTTTATGCTTATCATTTAGCTTCTCTTTTAAATAGGAATTAATCTAAATATGCATGTTTAGAGTATGTTCCTCATCATTTAGCTTAATCATAAACTAATATAGTATGCTAGGATAGTCTTGTTTACTAACCTTATCATCTTATAGCTAGTTTATTGCATTTGTAGCATCATGCATAGCTTAGGATGCATCTCATCTTAAAATCAACAAAAGCATCCCTCATTCTTGCATTTGTCATCCCTAAACCATTTTGCTCAGTAATCTGAGAGCATAAACATTGGTTTGAGGGATCGGGCAAGATAGAGAACCATGGAACCATCATTGGGAAGCTAAGTCATACTTCATGACTCCATATCTTGCACCAAGAAGTCTTGTGTGTGTGTGAGCAAGGCTCCCTAGAGCTCCGTTTTTCACATATTGAGTTCTATCGACCCACTTTTCCCGCATACAACATGTTTGGCAGTTTTTGGTTATATTGCTGAAGTATAAGTTACCGAGGTTGAATCTATTGATTTTATGGAAGATTAAGTTTGTATGATTCACCCCCGCCTCTCATCTTGTTAGCTATTAGCATCAGAACTTTACAATTGGTATCAGAGTTGTGGACTCCAGAAGAAATGTTTAAAGCTACTTGAGGCAAAGATCCGAAGATGTATAAAAGGGATGCACCAAAGCTGAACAAGTCAAGTTTCTCCACATGGCAGAAAAGGATGAAGCTGCATTTATCAGGAATTGGAGAATGTGCAACATATTATTTGGAGAATGACTAAATACCACCAAGCACCAACCCGATGACCTTGGAAGAGATAAAGGCAAAGCAAGAACATATTCAAGCTATGATTGAAATAACATCAGCATTGACGGATTCAGAGTTTAATGATCTAGAAGGCCAGCAGAGGCAGGAGAGCTGGTAAGTACCACAAATTCAATCACATTCTCCGATATTAGAGGCCAGCAAAGGCAGGAGAGCTGGTAAGTACCACAAAACCTCCTCGTACTTTGCTGCATTTATTGTTGTCATTAATGCATGCTAGATAGGGTAATAAATGCGCTCTAGGTTAGGGTCCAAAAAATGTCAAAAACATCCAGGCACGTCTGCGTTGGTGCCAGGCATGTTTGTGTCATCCAGGCGCGTCAATGCAGAGCATAGGCATGTCTATGTGTTTTAGGCGCGTTTATGCAGTCTCTAAGCACGTTTATGTCAGGAAAGCGCGTTTGTGTCCAAAAATGTGAATTTGTGTCTTTTAGGTCAAATCGGCAGTTCTATGATGAACATACGCTGTCGATTGGATAAGCTGCTGAGAGGATACACTCAAACAGGTCCTCTAAGGAAGACTAGGATTGCAAATAGGGCTAGGATTGACAATTCTATGATAGAACATACGTTGCCAATTAGGAAACTACTCAAGAGGATTCACTCAAGCATAGGCCCTAGGATAAGATAGATCAAGGCATTTTGTGATGAATAGTGAGTACCAAGATATAGTACTTTGTGATGAACAAGGAGTACTAAAATATGAGCAGCACTTTGTGATGAACAGTGAGTGCAAATGTGAGCAGCACTTTGTGATGAACAGGGAGTGCCAAACACGTAGTACTTTGTGATGAATAAGGAGTACCACTAGGATAGAAGCAACACTTTGTGATGAACAGGGAGTGTCACTAGGATAGAAGAAACACTTTGTGATGAACAGTGAGTGTCACTAGGATAGAGTACCATATGCACTTAGATAAAAAGTAGCATTTTGTGATGAACAGTGAATGTCACTATGACTGACATGATTGATTTGCTTTACTACAGGAGTATCTACCTATGTTGGAGTCACGGGAGAGATTCCCATCGACTCAGAGGTTGCGACCTGAGCTGACGTTTGAGGACAGAGCTGCTATTGAGGCTATGGGTCTAAGACATATTCTGTATGTGCCTGAGTTTCGGGCAAACATGGGATTGTTGACTGCACTGGTGAAGAGGTGGCACTCCGAGACTTGCACATTTCATTTGCCGATCGGTGAGATGACAGTCACCCTGGAGGATGTATACAGGATTCTACGGATACCGATCGATGGGGATCTGATTCTGTACGATCGAGATGGAGACACGGAGGCCCTGAGATGAGTGTTCTGGGACCCAGGACTAGAGATGAGGGCAGGACATGTGGCATGGGATACCATGATGCAGACAGGATTGGCACTACCGACAGTGATAGGAGGAGCGATTAGTGGGTTCTTGTGTCCAGATAGAGCGACACGAGGGTTGGCTGTGGGCTGGGGGAGCACCTTGGAGACACTAGTGACACAACACACCAGATATGCCTAGGGACCGTGTGTGCTGGCACACTTATATTATGAGCTTCATCAGTTCGTATATCATGGGTCAATGGGATTGGGCTGCGGTGTCACATTGCTACAGGTGTGGGCCTATGAGCATCTACCGGTGACATGACCGATACATTTTAGGGGCAGAGGTCACGGACGCAGTTTCATACATTTGTATGATATGATCACCTCATAGCCACGGATTGGCAAGTTGGAGTACTGGCAGCAGGACATAGATGAGATTGATACAATTATATGGAGGCCATACCTGGGATGCGAGCAGTGGGAGGATGATGCAGTAGAGCTACCATACACCTTCCAGAGCAGGTATTTGATTGGGCGGATGCCTTATGTACTGGAGAGGCAGCTAGTTGACAGGGTGGGCAGGCAGTTTGACAGGATCCAGCGGATGCCACGGGGTTCAGGCATGTATGCGCAGATGGTCAGGGATTAGGCGTAGTTTGGGCCACTGCTATCACATGATCAGGCTATTACACAGCTAGTGGAGATGATGCCCCTACCCTGGGATATATGGCCAGATATCGAGGATGCCGACATGGATGCAGAGTACACAGCATATTGGGCCGAGCATCCATTCCCATGCCTGACAGATCTAGGAGAGCCACTAGACGGAGATGGTGGTGGGGATGGTGATGATGATGGAGATGATGGGAGGAGAGGCCGATGGAGGAGGCGGGGTGCAGTTGGAGAGAGGAGGGTGGCACCGCGGAGGGAGGGTGGAGAGGATAGACAGGTGTGGATTGTGAGGGGTCATGGTGGATTATCACTATAGGTGCCAGCAGCAAAGGGTCCCAGACAGGTGCAGGGACAGGGACAGGTACAGGGATAGGTACAGGTATAGCCACTAGTACAGGCACAGGCATAGGGGTAGGCACCCGTATAGGGGGAGCCATGGGCAGAGCCATAGGGGGTTGATGCAGAGGAGAATGAGCTGACTGAGTTGAGGGAGATCTGCCAGGGACAGGCAGATGAGATCCAGGACCTAGAGAGGGAGAGGGATAGACTTAGGAGGTGGCTTAGAGATACTGAGTGGGAGTGGGACAAGGCCATTCAACGCTACATAGAGGCTGAGATAGCACTGAGGGGTGGGAGGCAGGTGGCAGAGGACATAGGGGCAGGATATACCTATGTCCTGTGGGCAGGGGAGGAGATTGCCTACTGGCAGGATCTCTATTATGGTGCAGTGCTAGCTGATCAGTGGGCGAGGAGCTTCCATAGACCATCACGGACAGTGACAGCTACGGGAGGGAGTCAGAGGAGACAAGCATCTAGTGGTGGGGTTGTGGGTCCTCCATCACCACCAGATAGAGGGGACAGGAGGGATGATCCTGGGGCAGGTCCGTCTAGGGCTCAGACTCTGTCGAGGCCAGGTGGCTCCGAGGGAGGGAGTTCATCATAGCCATAGAGGGCTCCCTATGTATCAGTATTGTACCATTTTTGTATGATGATGTAGACACCTTTGGGTGATTGTCGCCATATGATTTTGACATCATTGTATCATGACACTTATGATTATATGTATGAGATGATTCATCTTTGCGGCAGCTATATGTGTGTACTTTTATGATGAGATGTTCTTTTGTGATACTTATGATATGGATGCAAATATGTAGATGATGAAATGCCATATTTTTATTCTTTTATGTTTTATATGTATATGCATGATGCAAATGTGAATGTATGTAATGTAGATGAATATGATAATGTAAATGTAAATTGTGCTAATAGGTGTTGTGTGTAGGATGTGATGCAGTTGTGATATCTATATGTATATATGAAATGCTTATATGTGGCAATGCAGGTGCAACTACATGAAATGCAAATGTTTTTGGTGTGTCATTATACTCAGTCATGTGATAGCAGGCTACGCGGACTCGAGAAGGACGATGGAAGTCAATCAAGAAAGGGGGATGAAAGACAGAAGATATGAAAGTGAAAGAGCTTCTTGTGCATTATCACCATTGAGCTTTATTATGGCAAGTAGGTTATGACAATCGAGACATATGTTCAACCTAGAAAGTCATTGTACCTGTTTGCATGGAGATAAGACAGTCACAAACAAGGAATGCCCCAGTTCACACTAGACTCATAGTGTCCTCATATCCTTGGACAAGTCATAGTATTACTAAGAGACAATCCACAGACAGCAAATACAAATAGGTGACGATACCCCATCCTCACCTTTCTAGTCAAAGACATCCTGGAGATAGAATCTTTAGTCAGAGACATCCTGGAAAAGCTAAAAGACATGTCACCAAAAGATAAAATCAAAAGAAAACCAAGACTCAACACCAACATCCACTATAGTCCTCAAATTTAGTGTCTCTTGTCACTTGTATAAGTCTTATTTGATTGTGGTCACAATGTTTACTTTCACAGAAATGATAGATAGCACTGAACCATATGTTGTCTGAGTCTGCTGAAAGATTTGATTTGTTGAAGCCCATTGTTGTTGTTGTGTCTCATCTGAAACTGACTAAATCCATGAAATTGATACTTTATTGCAGAGAAGATGAAACTTTATTGCGGATTGGCGATGCAGATGCAGCTTTATTGCGGAATGTGCATGGATAGACTGAAGAAAAGTGGAAGAAATTGTACTCCTCGAAACATGTGATGTTCTTAGTTCCACACCCATTACTAGGCGTAGGATTTGCCTTAGCCACAAATAGGAGCTGATTTATTATGGATGGAAAGGGATGAAAAGGATTATTATGAATGGCTAACCATTCTTGGGTAGATCAATAACAAGCCATGATGGGAATAGGTAAGTTTATTATGAACGAATAGGTTGTGAGTGTGCGCAAAGTGAAAGGATGAAAGTGAATCCTAAAGGAGGGAGGAGCAATGTCTCTACACATGGTGCTGATGACCCAGTTTTCACCATGGTACTTTCCCAGGGCACCACTGAAGTGGTTTTCACCATTGGACAAAATTATTTCTCTTTACTTTTTTCAATTTTTCAATGTTTTTTGTGTCACAAGGCACCTGTTTGCCAGGTTTTCACCAAGTAACAATTTTTTTTGTTTTTATGATTTTTTTTTTTTTGTATTTTTTGAATTAGGATGTTCCAAAGAGCTATGTGTAGAACCTACGAAGGTGCATGCTGTTGATAGGATCCTCCAAAGGTTCACCTTCTGTAGTTGAGAGCTGATATGCCCCAGATCCATATGCTGCTGTAATGATGTAAGGACCAAGCCAATTTGGTTTGAACTTGCCCTTCTTCTCTCTATCTTGCTGATTTTTGTGGTTTTCTCTGAGAACCAAATCACCTACCTCAAATGTGTGAGGCTTGACCTTATGATTGTAGCTGCGACTCATTCATTGTTGGTAAGCCTTGAGATGATTAAAAGCAGTTTGTCTTCGCTCATCCAGTAGTTCAAGTTCTTGTGAGTGAGAGACTCTATAGTCTTCATTACTGATAATGTTTTGCAAAGAGACTTGTAAAGAGGGTAGCTCAACCTCAATAGGCAAGATGGCTTCAGTGTCGTAGACAAGTGAATAGGGTGTAGCTTCTATAGGTGTGCGAACACTTGTGTGGTATGCCCAAAGTGCAGGTTTAACTTGGATATGCCAATTACGGCCAACGTCGTCGACTGTGTTTTTAAGATTTTAAGGATTGTTTTATTAGACGCCTCAGCTTGACCATTACCTTGGGGGTAATATGGTGTGGAGAAACGATGGGAAATATGGAAGTGGTCACAGAGTTCACGAACATCCTGATTTTTGAAGGGACGCCCGTTATCGGTGATAATAGAAATAGGAATACCATATCGACAAATAATATAGTTGAGAATGAACGTAGCAATCTATTTTCCAGTGACTTGCATGAGAGGAACAACTTCAATCCATTTTGTGAAATACTCTATGGCAGTGATAATGAATTTATAACCATTGGAAGAAGGAGGGTGAATCTTGCCTATGAGATCAAGTCCCCACTGACAAAAGGGCCAAGGAGACGCAATTGGTTGAAGTTCTTGTGCTGGCGCATGGATGAGGTCTCCATGAATTTGACATTGCTTACATTTCTTGACAAACTGATATGAGTCTTTTTCCATATTGGGCCAGTAATATCCAGTCCTGATGAGTTTCTTGGCTAAGGTAGGACCACTAGAATGTGGACCACATATCCCTTCATGTACTTCACGTAACACAATCTAAGCTTCGTCGCTTTCTAAACATCTAAGAAGAGTGCCATCTAGACCTTGCTGGTATAGGATATCAGCTAAAATGACATATCGAGAAGATTGTTGAATGAAAGTGCAATGTTGGTTATTGGATAGGTTAGGAGGTAGGGTATTGTCACGAAGGTATGTGAAAATGGAACCATATAACTGGGACTCAGGACCGACAACACATATCATCTCAATAGGAGTGATTTCATACGAAGGAACCAAAAGGTTATCCACCAAGAACTCATAGCGGGTCTCATTCGAAGGTAGATCGATCAGTGAAGCAATTGTAGCCATGGCATCTGCAGCTCGATTCTGCTCTCTTGGTATCTGCTCAAAGTCTATCTTTGTGAAATGTTGTTTCAGGTCATCCACCATTTTTTTGTAAGGCATTAATTTTTCATCCTTTGTTTGGTAATCATCAGTTGCTTGACGGATTACAAGTTGAGAGTCCCCAAAAACACGAAGTTCTTGGATCTTCCACTGCACTGCAATCTGTAATCCAGTTGTTAATGCCTCATATTTTGCTATATTATTAGTGCAAGGAAATGATAAGTGGTATGATTTTGGTATAGAATCCCCTTGAGGAGTTATAAAGAGGATGCCAACTCCTGCCCCATGCTGTGTGTATGAGCCGTCGAAGTACAGTTGCCATGGCTTTGCATGTGACATTGTTAAAATGGATTCATCTGAAAATTCTGAACTTAGAGGAACATCATCTATCATGGAAGCATCTGCTAATTGATCTGCGATGGCTTGTCCTTTTATTGTTTTTCTGTCCACATACTCGATGTTGAATTCACTCAGGATCATTACCCATTTGGCTAGTCGCCCAGTAAGTGTTGCTTTATTGAGAAGGTATTTCAATGGATTGATTCTTGCAACCAACTTAGACTTATGAGTGAGCATGTAATGTCATAATTTTTGCGAAGCAAAGACCATAGCGAGACATGCACACTCAATTGGTATGTAGTTTAGCTCATATCCCACCAATGTGCGACTGATATAGTATATTGCTTTTTCTTTCCCCTCAGCAATTTGTTGTGCTAAGAGTGCCCCCAGTGCTGTTGGAGTAGTTGATATGTATAGTAACAGAGGCTGATCTGGAACTGGTGGCATCAGAACTGGTGGATTTAGAAGATAATCTTTGAGTGTCTGGAAAGCCTGTTGACAGTTGTCATCCCATTTGAATTTGATGTTTTTATGTAGCAAGTGCTGAAAAGGATTACACTTATCTGCAAGTTGCGCTATGAATCTTCGTATGGACTGGAGTCTCCCTTGTAGAGACCAAAGTTGACTGATATTTCTTGGTGGTTGCATCTCTAAGATGACCTTGACTTTTGCTAGATTAGCTTTGATTCCTTTTTTTGATACAATGAATCCTAGGAGCTTCCCGGAGGTTACTCCAAAGACACATTTCTTGGGGTTTAATCTTACTTTGTATTTTCCCAACCAATCAAAGACGACTAAAAGTATGTCCAAATGTGTATTTCTGTCTATTGACTTGCTCAAGAGATCGTCAACATAATCTTCCACAGTTACGTGCATGAGATCGTGAAAGATAGTAGCCATGGCCCTTTGATATGTAGCGCCTGCATTTTTTAGCCCAAAGGGCATGACATTCCAATAGAAAGTTCCCCAAGGACAATTGAATGATGTTTTGTGTTGATCCTCAGATGCGATCTTTATTTGATTATAACCAGAGAATCCATCCATCAATGATAACATTTCATGACCTGCTGTGAGATCTACAATCAAGTCAATATTTGGTAATGGGAAGTCATCCTTAGGACAAGCTTTGTTGATGTCTCTGAAATCTATACATATTCTGATGCTGCGATTTGGTTTACTGATCGACACTAAGTTGGAGATCCATTCAAGATAATCAATTGGGCGTATAAATCCGATATCCAATAATTTCTCAAGTTCTACTTTGACTAGTAATGCCACTTGTGGATGCATCTTTCTTAATTTCTATTTCACTGGTTTTGCCCCCGGTTTAACTGTCAAATGATGCATTACCAAATCCGGATCCAATCCAGGCATATCAGCTTATGACCATGCAAAGTTGATTTGTCATTCTTTGAAGAAACTTATGAATTTTGACCTTTCTAACTCCGTCAAAGATTGGGCTAGGAATATGTTGCGTGGAACCTCTTCTGTACCTGTATATGGTGAAAATGGATAACAATAATAACGATATTGAAAGGCTAAATGAATTCAACCACAAAATCCTAGCCTAACAATCAACAAAGATCCACCATAACATATGAAGATTACCTAAGACAATGCAAATCAAATGAAATCACAAAGATTATACCATCACATGTCCAATAGGGTTTGGATCTCCATTCTTCCTATCTCCATTGATCTTGCTTGATATATTTGCTCTTAGATTTTATGTGCACAAGAGCTCAACAAAGAACGAAATGTGGTTGTAAGTAGGATCGTAGTGTAGTCAATTGCATAAGTTGATTCCTTAGACTCAGTGATTAGGGTTTGATAATGAGGAAATCATCTCCTTATATAGAAGACATAATATGAAATGGAGGGATAAGATTGAGAGGTGTAAAAGGAGGTCGACTATGATTAGAGGGTAGGTAAAAGAAATAATAAAATAATGAAAGGAGTAGGTAGTGTATGAATTAAGAGATGAATGACATGTGTCATAGGTAGAAAAGGTTAATGAATTAATTAAATAAATAAAGATTTATTTAATTAATAGAGGAAGTGGGATAATTAAATAAATAAAATATTTATTTAATTTAGGAAAATGATAATTTAAATAAATAAATGTATTTATTTAAATGAGAAATAAGGCTAGAAGAGGATAAATGAATTAATTAAATAAATAAAGATTTATTTAATTAATAGAAGAATTAGGCTAAAGTAATTAAATAAATAAAATATTTATTTAATTAGACTGGACAATTTTGGGTGTCTACATTTTGCCCCTCTTTGAGACAATGCGGCTTGTCACGTTGTTTCAAAGAAGATAAGATGAACTGATACGGAGTTGCCCCAAGATGGGAATGATATGCCCCCTCGAGAGATTGGATGAAAATATCTGGAAAGATCACAAACAATCTCTCGATAAGAAAGAAAGGCTAGAATGGACTGACCGAATAAAGTGACAAAGTCACGGGACAAAGAAGACTGACTCGGGAAACGAAGGCGAGAGCTAGGAGTAGTCTATAAGATAGACCACGGAGGAAAATACATCCTCATTGTCATCTACACATCCATGAGAGCATATTGCAGAGCGAGAATAGAGTAGCAGTAGTCAGCAGCGATGGCCTTCACTCACAGATTCGACCGTGTTCGTCGATTCCAGAGGCCAGCAGAGGCAGGAGAGCCGGTAAGTACCACCAAACCTCCTCGTACTTTGACGCATTTAATTTTGTCATTAATGCATGCTAGGTAGAGAAATAAATGCACTTAGAATAGGGTCCAAAAAGTGTCAAAAACGTCCAGGCGCGTCTGCGTTGGTGCTAGACGCATCTGTATTCGCTAGGCGCGTCTGTGTTTGCGCTAGGCGCGTCTATGTCTGGACCCGCATCTGTGTCAATTGCGCCCGCGTCTGCGATGTGCAGGCACGTTTGTGCCAAGAAGGCACGTCTGTGCAACCCAGGTGCGTCTATGCAGAGCATAGGCACGTCTATGTCAAGCAGGTGCATCTGTGTTTTTCAGGCGCGTCTGTGTAGTCTTTGAGCGCATTTATGTCATGCAAGCGCATTTGCGTTTGAAAAGTATGAATTTGTATCTTCTAGGTCAAATCGGCGGTTCTGTGATGAACATACACTATCGATTGGATAAGCTGCTGAGATGATACACTCAAGCAGGTCCTCTAGGAAGACTAGGATAGATCAAGGCACTTTGTGATGAACAGTGAGTACCAAGATATAGTACTTTGTGATGAACAGGGAGTACTGAAATATGAGCAGCACTTTGTGATGAATAGGGAGTGCAAATGTGAGCAACACTTTGTGATGAACAGTGAGTGTCACACACGTAGTACTTTGTGATGAACAGGGAATACTTCTAGGATAAAAGCAACACTTTGTGATAAACGGTGAGTGTCACTAGAGTAGATAGCCAGATGTATCTAGATAAAGAGTAGCATTTTGTGATAAACAAGGAATGCCACGATGACTGACATGATTGAGTTGCTTGACTGCAGGAGTATTTGTCGATGCTAGAGTCACGAGAGAGATTCCCGTCGACGCAGAGGTTGTGACCTGAGTTGTTGCTCGAGGACAGAGCTACCGTTGAGGAGATGAGACTGAGACATGTGTTGTATGTGCCTGAGTTTTGGGCATGCATAGGTTTGCTGACTGTGCTAGCTGAGAGATGGCACTCTGAGACGTGCACATTTCATTTGCCAATGGGTGAGATGACAGTCACCCTGGAGGATGTATACAGGATTCTGCGGATACCGATCGATGGGGAGCTGATCCCATACGATCGAGATGGAGATAGGGAGACCCTGAGACGAGTATTCTAGGACCCAGGACTAGAGATGAGGGCTAACACGTGGCATGGGATACCATGACAGCCACAGGGTTAGCATTGTCGGCAGTGATCAGAGGAGCTATCAGTGGGTTCCTGTGTCCAGATAGGGCGACACGGGGGTTGGCTGTGGGCTGGGGAGGAGCATTGGAGACTCTGGTGATGTAGCACACCAGATATGCCTGGGGACCATGTGTGCTGGCCCATTTGTATTATGAGCTTCATCAGTTCATTTATCATGGATCAGTGGGATTGGGCTATGGAGTGACACTGCTACAGGTATGGGCCTACGAGCATCTGCCAGTTACCTAACCGATACACTTCACGGGCAGAGGTCATGGACGCAGCTTTGTACATTTGTATGATATGATCACATCGCAGCCATGGATTGGCAGGCTAGAGTATTGGCGGCGAGTGATAGATGATATTGATGAGGTCATATGGAGACCATATTTGGGCTGCGAGCAGTGGGAGGATGATGCAGTTGAGCTACCGTACACCTTCCAGAGCAGGTACCTGATTGGGCGAATGCCCTATGTGCTGGAGAGGCAGCTGGTAGATAGGATTGGCTGATAGTTTGGCCGGATTCAGAGGATGCCCCAGGGCTCAGGCATGTATGCCCGCACAGTTAGAGATCAGACATAGTTTGGGCCCTTGCTGTCGTATGATCAGGCAGTGACATAGTTGGTGGAGATGATACCTCTACCCTGGGACATGTGGCCAGAGATCGAGGACGCCAGCATGGATGCCGAGTATACAGCTTATTGGGCAGAGCATCCATTCCCATGGTTGACAGATCTAGGAGAGGCATTGGAGGGAGATGGGGGGGGAGATGATGATGATGGTGGAGGTGATGGGGGCAGAGGCCGACGGAGGAAGAGGGGAATAGTTGGAGAGAGGCAGGTTGCACCTCAGAGGGAGGGTGGAGAGGAGAGGCAGGCTCGGGTGGTGAGGGGTCGTGGTGGATTGCCTTTATAGGTGCTAGCAGCACAGGGTCCCAGGCAGGTACAGATACAGGGACAGGGACAGAGACAGGTACCAGTATAGGCACCAGTATAGGTACAGGTACAAGCACAGGGGTAGGCACCTGCAGAGGGGGAGCCATAGGCAGAGGCAGAGGGGGTTGACCCAGTGGAGGAGGAGCTGCTAGATCTGAGGGAGATCTGCCAGGGCCAGGTAGATGAGATTCAGGAACTAGAGAGGGAGAGGGATCGACTCAGGACGAGGCTCAGGGATACTGAGCGGGAGCGAGATCAGGCTATCCAGCGCTACACAGAGGCTAAGACAACACTGAGGGTAGGGAGACAGGCAGCTGAGGATACAGGGGTAGGATACGCTTATGTCTTGCGAGCAAGAGAGGAGATAGCCTACTAGAGGGACCTCTACTATGGTGCAGTGCCAGCAGATCAGCGGGCGAGGAGCTTCCATAGACCGTCGCGTACAGCGACAGCTACGGGAGGGAGCCAGAGGAGACAGGCATCGAGTGGTGGGGTTATGGGTCCTTCACCACCACCAGATAGAGGGGATAGGCAGGATGATCTTGGGGCGGGTCCTTCAGGGGCTCAAATTCCACCGAGGCCAGGCGGCTCCGAGGGAGGGAGTTCATCATAGCCTTAGAGGGCTCCCTTTGTATCAGTTTTGTACCATTTTTGTATGATGATGTAGACACCTACGGGTGCTTTTGTAGCCATATGATTTTGACATCATTGTATCATGACACTTTTATGAGTATATCTGAGATGATTCATCTTTGCGGCAGCTATATGCATGTGTACCTATGTGATGAGATGCTCTTATGTGATGTTTGCTTTATGCTATGGATACAAATATGTATATGATGCAATGCAATATTTTTGTTCTTTTATGTTTTAAAATGTTATGCATGATGCAAATGTAAATGTATGTAATGCAAATGAATATGATAATGCAAATGTAAATTGTGCTAATAGGTGTTGTGTGTAGGATGTGATGAAATTGTGATATATATATGAATGTATGAAATGCTTATATGTGGAAATGCAAGTGAAACTACATGAAATGCAAATGTTTTTGGTGTGTCATTATACTCAGTCATGTGATAGCAGGCTACGCAGACTCGAGAAGGATGATGGAAGTCAATCAAGAAAGGGGGATGAAAGACAGAAGATATGAAAGTGAAAGAGCTTCTTGTGCATTATCACCATTGAGCTTTATTATGGCAAGTAGGTTATGACAATCGAGACATATGTTCAACCTAGAAAGTCATTGTACCTGTTTGCATGGAGATAAGACAGTCACAAACAAGGAATACCCCAGTTCACACTAGACTCATAGTGTCCTCATATCCTTGGACAAGTCATAGCATTACTAAGAGACAATCCACAGACAACAAATACAAATAGGTGACGATACCCCATCCTCGCCTTTCTAGTCAAAGACATCGTGGAGATAGAATCTCTAGTCAGAGACATCCAGGAAAAGCTAAAAGACATGTCACCAAAAAAGATGAAATCAAAAGAAAACCAAGACTCGACACCAACATCCACTGTAGTCCTCAAGTTTAGTGTCTCTTGTCACTTGTATAAGTCTTATTTGATTGTGGTCACAATGTTCACTTTCATAGAAAGGATAGATAGCACTGAACCATATGTTGTCTGAGTCTATTGAAAGATTTGATTTGTTGAAGCCCATTGTTGCTGCTGTGTTTCATCTGGAACTGACTGAATCCATGAAACTGATACTTTATTGCAAAGAAGATGAAACTATATTGCAGATCTGTGATGCAGATGCTGCTTTATTGCGGATTGTGCGCAGATAGACTGAAGAAAGCTAGAAGAAACTGCACTCCTTGAAACATGTGATGTTCTCAGTTCCACACCCATCACTAGATGTAGGATTTGCCTTAGCCACAGATAGGATCTGATTTATTATGGATGGAAAGGGAGGTTTATTATGAATGGCAAATCAATCTTGGGTAGATCAATAACAAGCCATGATGGGAATGGGTAATTTTATTATGGATGAATTGGTTGTGAGTGTGTGCAAAGTGAAAGGATGAAAGTGAATCCTGAAGGAGGAAGGAGCAATGTCTCTACACATGGTGTTGGTGACCCAATTTTCACCATGGTACTTGCCCAGGGCGCCACCGAAGTCATTCTCACCGTTGGACGAAATTATTTCTCTTTACTTTTTTTGATTTTTTCAATGTTTTTTGTGTCACAAGGCGCCTGTTTGCCAGGTTTTCACCAAGTAACAATTTTTTGTTTGTTTTATAATTTTTTTTGTATTTTTGAATTTTTTTGATTTTTTTTGTATTTTTAAATTTTTTGATATTCTGAAGAGCTATGTGTAAAACCTGTGAAGGTGCATGCTATTGATAGGATCCTCCAAAGGTTCACCTTTTGTAGTTGAAAGCTGATATGCACCAGATCCATATGCTGCTGTAATAATGTAGGGACCAAGCCAATTTGGTTCGAACTTGCCCTTCTTCTCTTTGTCTTGTTGATTTTTAGGATTTTCTCTGAGAACTAAGTCACCTACCTCAAATGTGCGAGGCTTGAATTTGTGATTGTAGCTGCGACTCATTCGTTGTTGGTAAGCCTTGAGATTATTGAAAGCAGTTTGTCTTCATTCATCCAGTAGTTCCAGCTCTTACAAGCGAGAGACCCTATAGTTTTCGTCACTGATGATGTTTTGCAAAGAGACTCGTAAAGAGGGTAGCTCGACCTCAATCGGCAAGATAGCTTCAGCGCCATAGACAAGTGAATAGGGTGTAGCTCCTGTAGGTGTACAGACACTTGTGCGGTAGGCCCAAAGTGCAGGATTAAGTTGGATATGCCAATTACGACCAGCATCGTCGACTGTCTTCTTTAGGATTTTAAGGATTGTTTTATTAGATGCCTCAACTTGGCCATTACCTTGGGGGTAATATGGTGTGGAGAAATGATGGGAGATATGGAAGCGGTCACAGAGTTCACGAACATCCTGATTTTTGAAGGGACGCCCGTTATCAGTGATAATGGAAACAGGAATACCGTATCGGCAAATGATATAGTTGAGGATGAATGTAGCAATCTATTTTCCTGTAACTTGTGTGAGAGGCACGACTTCAATCCATTTTGTAAAATACTCTGTGGTAGTGATAATGAATTTGTGACCATTGGAAGAAGGAGGGTGAATCTTGCCTATGAGATCAAGTCCCCACTAACAAAAGGGCCAAGGAGACGCAAGTGGTTGAAGTTCTTGTGCTGGCGCATGTATGAGATCTCCATGAATTTGACATTGCTTACATTTCTTGACAAACAGATATGAGTCTTTCTCCATATTGGGCCAGTAATATCCAGTCCTAATGAGTTTCTTGGCCAAGGTAGGACCACTAGCATGTGGACCACATATCCCTTCATGCACTTCCCGTAACGCAATCCGAGCTTCGTCGCTTTCTAAACATCTAAGAAGAGTGCCATCTAGACCTCACCGGTATAGGATATCAGCTAAAATGACATATCGAGAGGATTGGCGAATGAAAGTGCGACATTGGTTATTTGATAGATCAGGAGGTAAAGTATTGTCACGTAGGTATGTGAAAATGGAAACATATAACTGGGATTCGGGACCGACAACACATATCATCTCAGTATGCATGATCTCATATGAAGGGACCAAAAGGTTATCCACCAAGAACTCATAGCGGGTCTCATTTGGAGGTAGATCGATCAGGGAAGCAATTGTAGCCATGACATCTGCGGTGCGATTCTGCTCTCTTGGTATCTGCTCAAAATCTATCTTTATGAAGTGTTGTTTCAGGTCATCCACCAGTTGTTTATAAGGCATTAACTTTTCATCTTTTGTTTGGTAATCATTAGTTGCTTGACGGATGACAAGTTGGGAATCTCCAAAAACATGAAGTTCTTGAATCTTCCATTGAACTGCAATTCGTAATCCTGTTGTTAATGCCTCATACTCCGCTATATTGTTAGTGCAAGGAAATGATAAGCAGTATGATTTTGGTATAGAATCCCCTTGAGGAGTTATGAAGAGGATGCTAGCTCCTGCCCCATGCTGTGTGTATGAGCCATCAAAGTACAGTTGCCATGGCTTTGCATGTGACATTGTCAAAATGGACTCATCTGGAAATTCTGAACTTAGAGGAACATCATCTATCATGGGAGCATCTGCTAATTGATCTACAATGGCTTGTCCTTTTATTGCTTTTCTATCCACATACTCGATGTCAAATTCACTCAGGATCATTACCCATTTGGCTAGTCGCCCAGTAAGTGTTGCTTTATTGAGAAGGTATTTCAATGGGTCTATTCTTGCAACTAACTTAGTCTTATGAGTAAGCATGTAATGTCATAATTTATGTGAAGCAAAAACCACGGTGAGACATGCACACTCAATTGGTGTGTAATTTAGCTCGTATCCCACCAATGTACGACTGATATAGTATACTGCTTTTTCCTTACCCTCAGCAATTTGTTGTGCTAAGAGTGCCCCCAGTGCTGTTGGAGTGGCTGATATGTATAGTAATAGAGGCTGATCTGGAACTGGTGGCATCAGAACTGGCGGATTTAGAAGATAATCTTTGAGCGTCTGGAAAGCCTATTGACAGTTATCATCCCATTTGAATTTGATGATTTTATGTAGCAGGTGCTGAAAAGGATTACACTTATCTGCCAGTTGTGCTATGAATCTTCGAATGGACTGAAGTCTGCCTTGTAAGGATCAAAGTTGACTAATATTTCTTGGTGGTTGCATTTCCAAGATAGCTTTGACTTTTGCTGGATCCGCTTCAATTCCCCTTTTGGATACAATGAATCCTAGTAGCTTCCCGGAGGTTACTCCAAAGACACATTTCTTGGGGTTTAATCTTACTTTGTATTTTTCCAACTGATCAAAGGCAACTGAAAGTATGTCTAAATGTGTATTTCTGTCCATTAATTTGACTAAGAGGTCATTGACATAGTCTTCCACAGTTACGTGCATGAGATCATGAAAGATAGTAGTCATGGCTCTTTGATATGTAGCACCTGCATTCTTTAGCCCAAAAGGCATGACATTCCAGTAGAAAGTTTCCCATGGACAAGTAAATGATGTTTTGTGTTGATCCTCGGGTGTGATCCTTATTTGATTATAACCAGAGAATCCATCCATTAATGATAACATTTCATGACCTGCTGTGAGATCAACAATCAAGTCATCCTTTGGACAAGCTTTGTTGATGTCTTTGAAATCTATGCAAATTTTGATGCTACGATCTGGTTTACTAACAGGTACCAAGTTGGAGATCCATTCAGGATAATCAATTGGGCGTATGAATCCGACATTGAGTAATTTCTCAAGTTCTGCTTTGACTAGTAATGCCACTTGTGGATGCATTTTTCTTAATTTCTGTTTTACTGGTTTTGCCCCCGGTTTGACTGTTAGATGATGCATTACCAAATCTGGATCCAATCCAGGCATATCAGCGTATGACCAGGTGAAGTTGAATTGTCTCTCTTTGAAGAAACTTATGAATTTTGACCTTTCAGACTCTGTCAGTGATTGAGCTAGGAATATGTTCGGTGGAACCTCTTCTGTACCGATGTTTGTTTTGATAGTCTCCTCTACCAACATGGATGACTTTTCCTCATATGATGCTGGGAGAATGTCGAGCCTTCCATCTTCAGGCGCCTCAGAGAGGTTTTCGCCCTCAGATACGTCCTTTCTTTTTACTTTTTTGGGATCAGATAGCGCCACAATGTGGTTTTTGCCATAAGACCCTTGATTTGTTCTTATTTTCACATTTTTGCGACTGGAAGGTCCGACACCTTCACCAAAATATGCCACGCTATTGAGTTCTATGGTGTATCCTACTTTATGATTTCCAGGGGGAAGATCATCTCGTATGCCTAGATAGTCAATAAAAGCTTCATCATTTTGGAATGTATCAAACTGTGCAGGTCCTTCATGATCCCAGTCAATGAGTTGGTGGTGAACAAGGGGAAGGCCATTAGTGTCTTCGAAATTAACGGGGCTAAGAGTGAAGATGTGGTTATATTTGGGTATGTCAAGGTAATTATCGAGGTTATCGATGGTACTCTCCTCATCAGTCTCGATTACGACCAAATCCAAATTATCATCACTAGTAGCGCATTCCGGGACAGGTGTTCTCATCCTATGTGATTTCAACCTAGAACCTTGAGACAAGGACTATGTAGACTCCTCATGGGTTGTTTCTTGACCAACTCTGAATTTTTTGTAAAACTCCTCTTCTTCTGTGGGTTCACCTGGCTCTCTGAATGTCTCGATGAGCTCGTAGTCACTGGAAGACTTGTCAGAACCCCATTCCCATTCGTTGGAATCTGTGGAATAGCGATTCTCTTGTTGAATTTTGGCAGCTTTGATTTGTAAGGCTTCTTCTGTCCTTTGGGTGTGGACCTTGGAAGTTAAGAAACCAAGTCCTTTCGAGCATTCCTTCTTGAAAGTCAATTCAGGTTGTAAAGGTTCAATGATGCCTTCCTTTCGTAATCCCAGAGGGCTTTTTCCATCATACCCGAATTTTTGTAGAATTTTGAAACCTTTGCCATATTTCTCACATGGTAGACTAATGTGATCTTGTGTTTCCTCTTCATTGTCCCTAAAAAGCATTTGGTATAAATCTTCCTCTTCTAGTTCACCCCATCTTTGAAAGGTAGTAGGGTCCCATTTGAGTATCATAATGGAGATTTGCTTGTTAGGATGTGGTCTTCCATATTCTTTTGGGGAACTCATGACTTGTCTTAAGTACATGGTCTGATTGAAAGTATATTCCCCCATGCCTTTGTCCTGAAACTTGCCTTTAAGCTCACCTTGTTTTGATGTCGAAGGTTTTAATGACTCAGGATCAATGTATGCCGAGGAAGGAACAGCCTCACGATTACTGGGAATGATGGTCTCAGTCTTTGATTTCAGGTTATTGTAGTATATGACTGGATTAGGATCACCGTTCACTGTTACTTCCCTCATTTCATGGATCCAAGGGCGTCCTAACAATATGTTATAAGTGAGATTTAAATCCAGGACTTGACAGACCACATCCTTTGTAACTGGCCTAACTCTGAGAGGTAAGATGACTATACCCTTGGATGAACGCTCTTCATCATCATATGCTTTAATGGTGATTTTGTTTGTAGAATTCACAGCTTTATCAGAATATCCCAATTGTGTAATAGTGCTTAATGTGCAAATGTTTAGACCTGCTCCTCCATCTATCAAGACTCATTTTATTTGATGTTTGTGTATGAAGGCTTCAATGTGTAGTGGTGCATTATGTGGCTGACTTACAGAGGCGTCATCAGCTTCTATGAATGTAAGGGAGTGTGGAATGGAAAGGTATCCCACCATGGCTTGAAACTGGTCCATGTTCAGATCAGTAGGAATAGTAGTATCTCTCAAGATTTTGTCAAGAATGGCTTTATGTGTGGGAGATATGCGTAATAGTTCAAGAATGGAGATGAGCGCGGGTGTCTTCCCTAGCTGTTCTACAAGGTCATACTCCGGTTTGGTTGATGAAGAAGCGGTGTTTTTAGTTGGAGCACCTTACAAAGTGAATTTACTTTGGTGAGTTGTAACATGACATTCAGAGGTAGGTTCCAAAGAAGATCAAACACCTTTTAGGACAATCTTGGGTCTTTGAGTAGAATTCTTAGACGCTTTGTCCTTGATGATAATAGTAGAGACATAATTGTCCATTGATATGTGATTGATGGTTGAATCATAGTTGTAAGATGCTCTGGTACAATTGGTTTGATCCTCTGTGGCTTTAGCTTTTCCCTTGTCATGTTTTGGGAATGGTTCCTTAAACATCTCATGTTCTTGATTAGACAAATGTCCCTCAATCTCAATGTCACCTCTATCAATGAGATTTTGTATGATGTTCTTCAGTCGATGACAATTTCCTGTCTTATGACCCTTGCTCTTATGAAATTCACAATACTCATCATCATTCCACCAATTTGGTTTAACCTTTGGTTCATATGGAGGAAAATTTGGAACTGTGATTACCTTTTTTGCCACAAGCTTCTTAAAAACTGACTCAAGTGGTTCTCCCAATGGAGTGTACTTCCTTCGTGATCTGGAAGTTGTTTGAGTATTCACTTGATTGTTTGTAGAACTTGATCCAGAAAAGATGAATTTGGGTCGCACTGTGTTGGCATCAACAACACCATCATTGATTGTGTTCTTGTTTTTATTCCAAAATCTTGGCTTGTCTTTTCCTTTAAAGTCATCTTTGTTTTCCTTGAATATCTTGATGACTCCTTGTTCAATTGAGACCTTTTCTGTCGCTAAGCCTTTTTCAATAGCATCCTTAAAGGTGGACAAACAAGCTTTCCTTAGATCATAGCCAATGTCTTTGTTAACATTCTGGGTGAACATTTCTACCATTTGTTTTTGTGGAATTTCACAAGAGCATCTGCTGGCTAGATTTCTCCATCTTTGTAAAAATGATGCCAAAGACTCTCCCTCTTTTTTGCTTGGTGTTGCACAAAGTAGTGACTGATATGTCTGTCTCTATGTTGTAGGAGAAATGTTGAATAAATGCCTCTGCTAAGTCACCCCATGACTTAATTCCAGGTGGAAGTTGGGAGAACCATTCCATAGTTTGATCACCTAAGCTTTGTGGGAATAATCTCATCAAATATGTCTCTTTTGTTGCTACCTCAATGCAAGCTGTGAAAAATTGTCTTATGTGTGCCTTAGGATCCCCTTTTCCTCTATACTTATAAAATTTAGGTGTCACAAAGTGTGTAGGAAATGGAGGCATTGGAATGCTCTTGTCAAATGGATAAGGACATATGTCTCTCATTGTGTATGTTGGCTTTGGTGCATTTATGTCCTCCATTTTCTTTTGTAAGTCCCTGATTTGTTGTTCCAAACTACTCTTAGGTGGAGATCGACTTCTTGGACCATATGCTATGTTTGAGGTACCCATTGGAGGAGGTACATGTTGCATATATGGATGGTATTGATCATACACATGTTCATATGGAGGAGGTCTATAGTGATGCTGCATATGTGGACCACTTGGTATAAATTCATGTTGAGGAACACCATATCTATTTTGTGCATGTATACCATACTCTACAGGCATGTCATGTTCTATTGTATTGCCCCCAAATTTGACACGGGGTTTCCTGGTGTCCAAATTTTGAGCATGCCTTGGAATATCCCATTGCTTTGGTGGTTGATCCTTAGCATTGATATGTGATTGAGCATATTTTTCTCCATAAGACTTCCATAATGGTCTGCAAAGGTGAGTATCATATGTTTGACCATGTGTATGTGGGACCTCTGGTTTTTGAAGCAAAGCTGATGGTGATTTAGGTACCATATGTGGTCCTCTATTTCCTCCACTATTAGGTCTCCTTTGATCCATGTTGGAGTGAGGTTGTTGCAAAGGTTGATTTTCCATTATTTGAGACATGTTGAAATCATGAGGTATCTTGGCTCCACTTTGTGCCATCATTTGTAAAAAGTATTGTCTATCCCTTCTCATTATTTCCTCAACCAATCGATTGAAAAGGGGATTCATAATGGATTCTTCCACATCTACTAAATGTACTGAAAAGTTATCCATATTGTCATTGTGTATAGCATTGTTGTTTATAGTGTCCATGTTCTCAACATTTGGAATGTTTCTATAGGCATCCATGTCAGGTAATGTAGTATGATCAGAATTGAAAAAGATCTCATTGTCATACTCATAAGAACTCATGTTTGCGGACTCTTGAGCCTCTTTAGTTTCTCTCCTAGATTTTTGAAGACGGGTTTCAACCATGAACTAGGTATTGACCAAGATGTGTAGAGACTAGATGAAAAATGGAAAGAGTATGGAAGACCAAGAGTTGGATGAAATGTAAATGAATCTGAAGTGTACTTGCAATGTCCAAAGTGTAAGACCAAGTATGTATGTAGTAGAGTAGGTGTGACTTCCAAAGAGAGGATAGTTTCTCTTGATGAGGTAAGCTGACCTTGACTCTAAGTAAGACCAAATGAGACCCAAAGGTAAGAAACCTTGATGAGGGACCACTTAGCAAAGTGTTGTTGTATGTAGTGTGTTGATAAAGTATGATGAGGACAAGCAAGTGACCTTTTGAGTCAAGTTTAGACAAGTGTGAATGTAAAGCTAAATGTGAAGCAATGATGGATTTTGTGAGACCCAAGGACAGTTTGAATGCTAGATGAAACCCTGGAGAAATGACCTAGGAAGCTCAAGAATTCCGAAACTGACTGTGTTTGTTTGCTGGAGTGTAACAGTTTTTTCAATTCTGAACACAGACGCACATGTATACTTCACAGACACGGTTTCCTGACATAGATGCGACTTTGTTTAACGCAGACGCGCTTCTGAGATTTTTGCAAAGTGTAATGTTGACTGTTGGAACATAGATGCGATTCTGCCCTTCACAGACGTGGCTAGACAACACAGACGCTATTATGCCCAACACAGACGCGTTTCTATAAAATTTGTGCAATTTTTTCCAATTTGTGAAGTCGTTTTGTTGTGACCAAATCTGACTGTTTGACTGTTTTTCATGACAAGAGGACAAAGTGTTGATGAAGACCCAATGTTTGCAAGTGTCTAGACTCAAAATGACTCCAAGAAAAGTGTGTTGTTTGATGTAAAAAAAATGTTTTGCATACACTTGAAGACACAAAAGACACAATGTTTTGCTGTTTGGTCTTGAATGTTTTGAATGTTTAACATAAGTCAAGCACAATTCGTATGGCTGGCCAAGACAATAGTTGTTGATCCCACATGGGGTTTTACCCCCGAGGCTACGCTATTCAGAGTGGATACTTAGATGCTTGACCTCACTGGCTCCACCCTCGGCACTCACTTCTTGGGTCAGCCAAGCATCAGTCCCCATGAAAACTCCCCGTGGCTACTAGGAACCATATGTGTGTGGGTCGCTACCAGAGGTCCGACCTCTTGCCCCAACAACTAGAAGGTTTTGGGTTTCTAAAACACAATGGTGCTAGTAAGGGCATCTGCTCGTGTGGCCATACATGCGGCACTTTCAGCTCTGTAAATACAGAAGGCTCCCAGCCGGTAGGGGTTACGCCCTACAACTGATCAAATAAATTTGATCAAACAGGTTTATGGGGAGACATAGTGTTGGTATGAACTAATCAGCACATGTTATTCATAGTTTTCACCATAAATACATTTATTTACAGTGGTTTGGAAGAAGATGGCTTTTCTTTTGCTACCACTTGGGTCGTTCTCTTCTCACTAGTAGTCCTAATGACCACACGGGAAGACAGGCCCTCTAAAGATTAAACAAAAAGAGCCTATTGCTCAAGACACAAAAGACAATGATTCAATTTTAGTGCACCAATGGAAGTGTTTGTTAGTCTATGAAAACAAGGCACACAATAAAAATCCAAAAACCCTTGCCAAGGACCTACAACAAAGAGTTGTTAGTAGTTTGGATTGTTTCAAATGATTACCCCTTCCTGCAAGCACACAAGTTAGGTAAATTTTAAACCCAAAAAACTTTGTGAAAATAGGGGCCTTCAACAAAAATGATTTTGCTTTCAAGACAAGCTGCATCAATTTCGTTAGCTAGATCTGAAAATGTTAGCTCAAAATAAACCAGATCTGAAACCCTAAATGCAAAATCCGAAAAACTGAATCAATGCAAATCAAAAATTTGAAATGGGCAAGCACAGACGCGGTTAACCTCAACGCAGATGCGACTGTATAACATAGAAGCGGTTCTGTGAGACATAGACGCGGCTATAGAACACAGACACGTCTTCTGGACACAGACGCGGCCAAAACCAATGCAGACGCGACTTTACAACACAGACGCGTTTTCTTGAAACCTGCAAAAAATAAAATAATGCTAGAGCACAGACACGAACCCAGATGTCGCAGACGCGCCAGAAAATCAAAAACGCGATCTGAAAGTATGCAGACGCGGAAATGTCAAAAATATTGTCGAAAAAGTCAGATCTGTAACTTCAAAATACAAAATCTGCAACAAGATGTTAAATGCAAAAAGGGACAAGAGTCCCACCGAGCGTGCCAAAATGTATATGGTGAAAATGGATAGCAATAATAATGATATTGAAAGGCTAAATGAATTCAACCACAAAATCCTAGCCTAACAATCAACAAAGATCCACCATAACATATGAAGATTACCTAAGACAATGCAAATCAAATGAAATCACAAAGATTATACCATCACATGTCCAATAGGGTTTGGATCTCCATTCTTCCTATCTCCATTGATCTTGCTTGATATATTTGCTCTCAGATTTTATGTGCACAAGAGCTCAACAAAGAACGGAATGTGGTTGTAAGTAGGATCGTAGTGTAGTCAATTGCATAAGTTGATTCCTTAGACTCAGTGATTAGGGTTTGATAATGAGGAAAGCATCTCCTTATATAGAAGACACAATATGAAATGGAGGGATAAGATTGAGAGGTGTAACAGGAGGTCGGCTATGATTAGAGGGTAGGTAAAAGAAATAATAAAATAATGAAAGGAGTAGGTAGTGTATGAATTAAGAGATGAATGACATGTGTCATAGGTAGAAAAGGTTAATGAATTAATTAAATAAATAAAGATTTATTTAATTAATAGAGGAAGTGGGATAATTAAATAAATAAAATATTTATTTAATTTAGGAAAATGATAATTTAAATAAATAAATGTATTTATTTAAATGAGAAATAAGGCTAGAAGAGGATAAATGAATTAATTAAATAAATAAAGATTTATTTAATTAATAGAAGAATTAGGCTAAAGTAATTAAATAAATAAAATATTTATTTAATTAGACTGGACAATTTTGGGTGTCTATAGTACCAATGTTTGTTTTGATAGTCTCCTCTACCAACATGGATGACTTTTCCTCATATGATGCTGGGAGAATGTCGAGCCTTCCATCTTTGGGTGCCTCAGAGAGGTTTTCACCCTCATATACGTCCTTTCTTTTTACTTTTTGGGGTCAGAAAGTGCCACAGTGTGGTTTTCGCCATAAGACCCTTGGTTTGTTCTTATTTTCACATTTTTGCGACTGGAAGGTCCGACGTCCTCACCAAAATATGCCACGCTATTGAGTTCTATAGTGTATCCCGCTTTATGGTCCCCAGGGAGAAGATCATCTCATATGCCAAGATAGTCAATAAAAGTTTCATCATTTTGGAATGTGTCAAACTGTGCAAGTCCTTCATGATCCCAGTCAATGAGTTGGTGGTGAACAAGGGGAAGGCCTTTAATGTCTTTGAAGTTAGCGGGGCTAAGAGTGAAGATACAGTTATATTTGGGTATGTCAAGGTAATTATCAAGGTCATTATTGGCACTCTCCTCATCAGTCTCGATCGCGAATAAATCCAAATTATCATCACTAGTAGTGTATTCTGGGACAGGTGTTCTCATTCTATGTGATTTCAACCTAGGACCTTGAGACAAGGACTGTGTGGAATCCTCATGGGTTGTTTCTTGACCAACCTTGAATCTTTTATAAAATTCCCCTTCTTCTGTGGGTTCATCTGGCTCTCTGAATGTCTCGGTGAGCTCATAGTCACTGGAGGATTTGTCTGAACCCCATTCCCATTCGTTGGAATATGTGGAATAGCGATCCTCCTATTGAATTTTGGCAGCTTTGATTTGTAAGGCTTCTTCTGTCCTTTGAGTGTGGACTTTGGAAGTCAGGAAACTGAGTCCCTTCGAGCGTTCCCTTTTGAATGTCAATTCAGGTTGTAAAGGTTCAATGATGCCTTCCTTTCGTAACCCAAGAGGGTTTTTTCCATCATACTCGAATTTTTGTAGAATCTTGAAACCTTTGCCATATTTCTCACATGGTAGACTGATATGATCTTGTGTATCATCTTTAAGGTCTTTGTAAAGCATTTTGTATAAGTCTTCCTCTTCCAGTTCGCCCCATCTTTGAAAGGTAGTAGGGTCCCATTTGAGTACAATGATGGATACCTGCTTGTTAGGATGTGGTCTTCCATATTCTTTTGGTGAACTCATGACTTGTCGTAAGTACATGGTTTGATTTAAAGTGTATTCACCCATGCCCTTGTCCTGAAATTTGCCTTTAAGCTCACCTTGTTTTGATGTCGAAGGTTTTAATGACTCAGGATCAATGTATGCTGAAGAGGGAACAACTTCACGATTACTGGGAATGATGGTCTCAGTTTTTTATCTCAGGTTATTGCAGTATATGAACGGATTAGGAATATTGTTAACTGTTACCTCCACTCCATTGTGAGGAAACTTAATGCATTGGTGATATGTAGATGGGACTGCCCTCATTTCATGAATCCAAGGACGCCCTAGCAATATGTTGTAAGTGAGATCTAGATCTAGGACTTGACAAACCACATCCTTCGTAACTGGCCCAACTCTAAGAGGTAAGGTGACTATGCCCTTGGATGAACGCTCTTCATCATCATATGCCTTGATGGTAATTTTGTTTGTAGAATTCACAACTTTATCAGAATATCCCAATTGTTTAATTGTGCTCAATGTACAAATGTTTAGACCAACTCCTCCATCTATCAGGACTCATTTTATTCGATGTTTGTGTATGAAGGCTTCAATGTGTAGTGGTGCATTATGTGGTTGGCTCATGGAGGTGTCGTCAGCTTCTGTGAATGTAAGGGAATGTGGAATGGAAAGGTATCCCACCATGGCTTGAAACTGGTCCACATTCAGATCAGTGGGAACGACAGTGTCTCAATATTTTGTCAAGAATAACTTTATGTGCAGGGGATATGCGCAAGAGTTCAAGAATGGAGATGTGCGTGGGTGTCTTCCCTAATTGTTCTATATGGTCATACTCAGGTTTGGTTGAATCCAACACCTTTTAGGACAATCTTGGGTTTTTGGGTAGAATTCTTAGGGTTTTTGTCCTTGATGATAATGGTAGAGACATAATTGTCCATCGAGATGTGATTGATAGTTGAATCATAGTTATAAGATGCTCTGGTATAGTTGGTTTGGTCATCTGTGGCTTTAGCTTTTCCCTTGTCATGTTTTGGGAATGGTTCCTTAAACATCTCATGTTCTTGATTGGATGAGTGTCCCTCAATCTCAATGTCACCTCTATCAATGAGATCTTGTATGATGTTCTTCAGTCGATGGCAATTTCCTGTCTTATGACCCTTGCTCTTATGAAATTCACAATATTCATCATCATTCCACCAATTTGGTTTAACTTTTGGTTCATACGGAGGAAAATCTAGAACTGTGATTACCTTGTTTGCCACTAGCTTCTTGAAAACTGACTCAAGTGGTTCTCCCAATGGAGTGTACTTCCTTCATGATTTAGAAGTTGTTTGAGTATTCACTTGATTGTTTGTAGAGCTTGATCCCGAAAAAATGATTTTGGGTCACACTGTATTGGCATCAACAATGCCATCATTGACTATGTTCTTGTTTTTATTCCAAAATCTTGGCTTTTCTTTTCCTTTAAAGTCATCTTTGTTTTCCTTGAATATCTTAATGACTCCTTGTTCAATTAGGACCTTTTCTGTTGCTAATCCTTTTTCAATGACGTCCTTGAAGGTGGACAAACAAGCTTTCCTTAAATCATAGCCAATATCTTTGTTAACATTTTGGGTGAACATTTCTACCATTTATTTTGTGGAATTTCACAAGAGCATCTGCTGGCTAGATTCCTCCATCTTTGTAAAAATGATGAAAAAGATTCTCCATCCCTTTGCTTGGTGTTGCACAAAGTAGTGACTGATATGTCTATCTCTATATTGTAGGAGAAATGTTGAATAAATGCCTCTGCTATGTCACCCCATGACTTAATACCAGGTGGAAGTTGGGAGAACCATTCCATAGCTTGATTGCCTAGGCTTTGTGGGAATAATCTTATCAAATATGTCTCTTCTGCTGCTACCTCAATGCAAGATATGAAAAACTATATTATGTGTGCCTTAGGATCCCCTTTGCCTCTGTACTTACCAAACTTAGGTGTCACAAAGTGTGTAGGAAATGGAGGCATTGGAATGCTCTTGTCAAATGGATAAGGACATATGTCTCTCATTGTGTATGTTGGCTTTGGTGTATTTATGTCCTCCATTTTCTTTTGTAAGTCCCTGATTTGTTGCTCCAAATTGTTCTTAGGTGGAGATCGACTTCTTGGACCATACCCCATGCTTGAGGCACCAATTGGAGGAGAAGCGTGTTGCATATATGGATGATATTGATCATACACATGTTCATATGGAGGAGGTCTATAGTGATGCTATATATATGGACCACTTGGTATAGATTCATGTTGAGGAACGAAATATCTATTTTGTCCATGTATACCATACTCTATAGGCATGACATGTTCTAATGTGTTGCCCCCAAATTTGACACGGGGTTTCCTTGTGTCCAAATTTTGAGCATGCCTTTGAATATCCAATTGCTTTGGTGGTTGATCCTTAGCATTGGTATGTGATTGAGCATATCTTTCTGCATAAGACTTCCATAATGGTCTGTGAAGGTGAGTATCATATGCTTGACCATGTGTATGTGGGACCTCTGGTTTTTGAAACAAAGATGATGGTGATTGAGGTACCATATGTGGTCCTCTATTGCCTCCACTATTAGGCCTCCTTTGATCCATGTTGGAGTGAGTTTGTTGCAAAGGTCAATTTTCCATTATTTGAGACATGTCAAAATCATGAGGTATCTTGGCTCCACTTTGTGCCATCATTTGTAAGAAGTATTGTCTATCCCTCCTCATTATTTCCTCAATCAATCGATTAAAACGGGCATCCATAATGGATTCTTCCACATCTGCTAAATGTACGGAAAAGTTGTCCATATTGTCATTGTGTGTATCATTGTTGTTTGTAGTGTCCATGTTCTCAACATTTGGAATGTTTCTATAGGCATCCATGTCAGGTAATGTAGTATGATCAGAATTGAAAAAGATATCATTGTCATACTCATAAGAACTCATGTTTGCGGACTCTTGAGCCTCTTTAGTTTCTCTCCTAGGTTTTTGAAGACAGGTTTCAACCATGAACTAGGTATTGACCGAGATGTGTGAGACTAGATGAAAATGGAAAAAGTATGGAAGATCAAGAGTTGGATGGAATGTAAATGAATCTGAGATGCACTTGCAATGTCCAAAGTGTAAGACCAAGTATGTATGTAGTAGAGTAGGTGTGACTTCCAAAGAGAGGATAGTTTCTCTTGATGAGGTAAGTTGACCTTGACTCTATGTAAGACCAAATGGGACCCAAAGGTGATAGACCTTGATGAGGGACCACTTAGCAAAATGTTGTTGTATGTAGTGTGTTGACAAAGTATGATGAGGACAAGCAAGTGACCTTTTGACTCAAGTTTAGACAAATGTAAATGTAATGTAAGGTGTAAAGCAATGATGGACTATGTGAGACCCAAAGACAGGTTGAATGCTAAATGAAACCCTAGAGAAATAACCTAGGAAGCTCAAGAATTCCGAAACTGACTGTGTTTGTGTACTGAACTGTGAAAGTTTTTCAATTCTGATCACAGACGCGCCTGTATCCTGCACAGACATGATTTCCTTACACAAACGTGGTTCTATTTAACATAGATGCGTCTTTGAGATTTTTGTAAAGTGCACTATTCATTTTGGAAACACAGACATGTTTATGCCTTTCATAGACGTGGTTATACAACACAGACGCTATTATGTCAGACATAGATGCGTTTCTACAAAATTTGTGCGATTTTTTCCAATCTGTGAAGTCATTTTTGTTGTGACCAAATCTGACTGTTTGATTGTTTTTCGTGACAAGAGGACATAGTGTTGATGAAGACCCAATGTTTGCAAGTGTCTAGACTCAAAATGACTCCAAGAAAAGTGTGTTGTTTGATGTATAAAATATTTTGCATACACTTGAAGACACAAAAGACACAATGTTTTGTTGTTTGGTCTTGAATGTTTTGAATGTTTAAAATAAGTCAAGCACAATTCTTATGGCTGGCCAAGACAATAGTTGTTGATCCCACATGGGGTTTTACCCCCGAGGCTACGTTATTCAGAGCGGATACTTAGATGCTTGACCTGACTGGCTCCACCCTCGACACTCACTTCTCAGGTCAGCCAAGCATAAGTCCCCACAAAAAATCCCCATGGTGAACTTTGTATCTCTACTAAGAACTGTATGTGTGTGGGCCGCTACCAGAGGTCCGACCTCTTGCCCCAACAACTAGAAGGATTTGGGCTTCTAAAACAAAAAGGTGCTAGTAAGGGCATCCACTTGTGTGGCCATACATGTGGCACTTCCATCTCTATAAATACAGAAGGCTCCCAGTAGGTAGGGGTTACGCCCTACAACTGATCAAATAAATTTGATCAAACGGGTTTATGGGGAGACATAGTGTCGGTATGAACTAATCAGCACACATTATTCATATTTTTCACCATGAATATAGTTATTTATAGTGGTTTGGAAGAAGATGGCTTTTCTTTTGCTACCACTTGGGTCGTTCTCTTCTCACTAGTAGTCCTAATGACCACACGGGAAGACAAACCCTCTAAAGATTAAACAAAAAGAGCCTATTGCTCAAGACACAAAAGACAATGATTCAATTTTAGTGCACCAATTGAAGTGTTTGCTAGTCTATGAAAACAAGGCACACAATAAAAATCCAAAAACCATTGCCAAGGACCTGCAACAAAGACTTGTTAGTAGTTTGGATTGTTTGAAATAATCACCCCTTCCTGCAAGCACACAAGTTAGGTAAATTTTAAATCCAAAAGACTTTGTGAAAATAGGGGCCTTCTACCAAACGATTTTGCTTTCAAGACAAGCTGCACCAATTTCGTTAGCTAGATCTGCAAATGTTAGCTCAAAATAAAATAGATCTGAAACATTAAATGACCAAAAAATGAATCAATAAAACCCCAAAAATGAAGTCAATGCACACAGACGTGGCTTCCTGGCACAGACGCGCTTCTGTGAAACACAGATGCGGTTCTAGAACTCAGACGCGACTTTTGGACACAGACGCGTCTAAAAACACCGTAGACGTGACTGAGGAACATAGACGCGGTTTTTGAAATTTGCAAAATAAAATACTGTCGAGGACATAGACGTGATTCTAGATGTCACAGATGCGGCAGAAAATCAAAAACGCGATCCAAAAGTGCGCAAACGTGAAAATGTCGAAATGTCATCAAAAATATTAGATCTGCAACTTCAAAATACCATATCTGCAACAAGAATGTTAAATGCAAAAGGGGCAAGGGTCCCACCGGGCGTGCCAAAATGTATATGGTGAAAATGGATAACAATAATAACGATATTGAAAGGCTAAATGAATTCAACCACAAAACCCTAGCCTAACAACAACAAAGATTCACCATAACATATGAAGATTACCTAAGACAATGCAAATCAAATGAAATCACAAAGATTATACCATCATATGTCCAATAGGGTTTGGATCTCCATTCTTCCTATCTCCATTGATTTTGCTTGATATATTTGCTCTCAGATTTTATGTGCACAAGAGCTCAACAAAGAACGGAATGTGGTTGCAAGTAGGATCACATATGCCAAGTAGTCAAATTGATCAAGTAGTTAGGTAATTAGGATGATTGATTAGGGTTTGATAATGAAGGAAGCATCTCCTTATATAGAAGACACTATATGAAATGGAGGGATAAGATTGAGAGGTGTAAAAGGAGGTGGGCCATGATTAGAGGGTAGGTAGAGGAAATAATAAAATAACGAAAGGGGTAGGTAGTGTAGGAATTAAGAGATGAATGATATGTGTCATGGGTAGAAAAGGCTAATGAATTAATTAAATAAATAAAGATTTATTTAATTAATAGAGGAAGTGGGATAATTAAATAAATAAAATATTTATTTAATTTAGGAAAAGGATAAATTTTAAATAAATAAATGTATTTATTTAAATGAGAAATAAGGCTAGAAGAGGATAAATGAATTAATTAAATAAATAAAGATCTATTTATTTAATAGAAGAATTAAGCTTAGATAATTAAATAAATAAAATATTTATTTAATTAGACTGGACAATTTTGGGTGTCTACAGTTGGCATATGCTGCTTTCAAAAATTTGAAATGGATGTTAAATCTACATTTTTGAATGGTATACTAAGAGCAGAAGTCTATATTGAACAACTTGAAGGATTTGTTGAAGACAAGAGTAAATATCGGGTATGCAAACTAAACAAAGCTTTATATGGTCTGAAACAAGCACCTAGAACATGGTATGAAAGACTGCACTCTTATTTGATCAAGATTGGATTTATAAGGACAAGTGAAAACAACAATATGTACATAAAGAATGATGAGGACAATGAAATAATGATCTCAGCCATATTTGTTGATGATATTATTTTTTGTGGTAATGACTCCTTATGCAAGAACTTTGGAAATGAAATGTACAAAGAATTTGAGATGTCATTAATCGGTGAGATAAAGTATTTTATAGGTTTACAAATACTGCAAATGAAAGATGAGATTTTCATTACTCAATCCAAGTACATAAAGGAAATCTTGATGAATTTGGAATGGAGGATTCTAAACCTGTAAGTACTCCTATGACTACTAACTGTAAACTATCCAAGAATGATGAATCTGCATATGTTGATGAGACACTTTACCGATCTATGATTGGGAAGTTGCAATATGTTGTACATAGTAGATCAGATATAGCACATGTAGTAGGTATTGTTGCAAGATTCTCTGCAGATCCCAAAGAAACACATATGACAGTAATCAAGAGAATTTTCAGATACCTGAGAGGCACTTAAGATTATGGCTTAGTATATGAAAAGATGAATGATTTTGATTTAAAAGTTTATACTGATGCTGATTGAGTAGACAACATTGATGATAGGAAAAGCACAAGTGGAGGAGCTTTCTTTTTAGAAGAAAGACTAGTGAGTTGTCTTAGCAAGAAACAAGGATGTATTTCACAGTCAACAGCAGAAGCTGAATATGTTGCTACAACATTGAATTGTACCAATATAGCATGGATCAAGCAACTATTGGAAGGTATAAATGAGAAGGTTACCAAGCCAATAACTATATTTTGTGATAATACGAGTGCCATTAACATTTCAAAGAATCTAGTAATGCACTCCAAGACAAAACATATTTCTATAAAGTATCATTATCTCAGAGAAGAAGTTCAAGAGAAGAAAGTCGTGCTGGAATATATCAGTTCAAAGGAGCAAATAGAAGACATCTTCACAAAGCCACTACCAAGGGACACTTTTGAGTATCTCAAAAGCAAGTTAGGGATCCTACCCCTATCTTCTACTCACTGACAGAGTTCGGTGAAAGCATCAATTCGATGAATCTACTGAATATTATGTGTGGATTGATGTTGATTTACGTACTTTAGGAGGTTTTCTAAAAGTGTGCAGGAAAGTGACCAGGGAACAGAACACAGGAAATAGTATTGAAGGAAAGGTTGCTCTAATCGAGACTGAAATGATACATGTGTAACACAGCAAAAGCAAGCACTTCACAACAGAAGAATTCATGAATTAGTTCTTTTACTTTTTGGCATTGTTGTCAAAGGGAGAGAAGACTAAATTGTAGAACTAAATTGTAAAGCCCTAAATGAAGAAGATAACATAAGACTAATGACAGGGGGAAGATTATTGAAAAAGGGAGAAGACTAAATGCAAGATAATATCTCAGAAGACTTCAGAAGATTTTAACAGCTGAAGGATAACAGGAGAAGTCTCCACAGCAATCTCAATCTGAATCAATTTGAATATCTTTTTGGTATTACCATTTAAAAGTTGGTATTGCCATCAATGCCAAAGGGGGAGATTGTTGGCATTACAATAGAAAGGAGATTGTTGGCATTTCAATAAGGATATTGAGAAGGTTGTTGGAGATTATTGATATAATTGAAGAAGGATGATTGCTTTCTTTATAATATTATTTTATCATTGATGTCAAGAAATTGATTTTTTGATTCAACATGATGTTGCCCTATCTTGAGAAGATTGATTTGAAGAGAATTAAGATGTCGGTAAGTGACACAGAAAGGATGTGATGAATAAGGGGAGAAATAAGTTTTTCAATGGGCAACTATTACCTGTAGACACTCAAAATTGTCATGTCTAATTAAATAAATATTTTATTTATTTAATTATCTAATCCTAATTCTTCTATTAATTAAATAAATCTTTATTTATTTAATTAATTCATTTATCCTCTTCTAGCCTTATTTCTCATTTAAATAAATACATTTATTTATTTAAATTATCCCTTTCCTAAATTAAATAAATATTTTATTTATTTAATTGTCCTACTTCTTCTATTAATTAAATAAATCTTTATTTATTTAATTAATTCATTATCTTTTTCTACACATGACACATGTCATTCATCTCTTAATTCATACACTACCTACCTCTTTCATTATTTTACTATTTCTTTTACCTACCCTCTAATCCTAGCCGACCTCTCTTTTTACACCTCTCAATCTTAACCCTCCATTTCTTATTGTGTCTTCTATTTAAGGAGATGCTTTCTTCATTGTCAAAGGCTAATGACACATGCTAATGATCTTTTATGCAATTGACTACACTACGATCCTACTTGCAACCACATTCCGTTCTTTGTTGAGCTCTTGTGCATATAAAAATCTGAGAGAAAATATATCAAGCAAGATCAATGGAGATAGGAAGAATGGAGATCAAAACCCTATTGGACATGTGATGGTATAATCTTTGTGATTTTGAGTTATTTTGCATTGTCTTAGGTTATCTTCATATGTTATGGTGGATCTTTGTTCATTGTTAGGCTAGGGTTTGGTGGTTGAATTCATTTAGCCTTTCAATATTGTTATTATTGTTATCCATTTTCACCATATACATTACCGAGTTAGACAATGATGAGATCATGATGTTTAGATTGTTTTGATATCCTACATATGTTGTTGATTGTAAGGTTAATACTATACTATGTCATTGAGCAAAGAACCTAGTTGGTAAACCCTAAGGTTATTGATATCGGTTAATGAAAGTGAAATGTCTACCGAGTAAAGTTTAGTATTTACCGAGTTGCAACCAAGTTATGACAGATCGCATTGGATCAATAAAAGCATTATTTAATGAAGGATGTTGATAAGCTGGAGTTGAATAAATGATTGGTATACTGCACAAAAGTTTGTTAAGGATCTACAGCAATGGAAATTCAGGAGCTAGATCGACAACACAGATTGAACCACATTAACCTAGCACAAGTTCCTAGGAAGGAATGCAAGTTTCAAGGCAAGGTAAAATGTTTTCAGATCAAAGGATACATTGAACCTAGTCAAGATTGAAGATCTGATGGCTATGATTGATCATGAGAAATGTGATCAAGAAGATTCAGCGGTTAGCAAATTGTTTATAAATAAGAAATTATTGATGAACAGTGTATGCGGGAAAATGTAAGCATAGGGATGCTACATAATGATTACCGAGCATAGAAGCTTGAAGACCTGTTTGAATAATAGAGTAAGGAGCCCAGCAAAGGGACTAGATAAGTCCTATGACAAGATTATATTGAGGAAATAGAATCTTCTTTAGCATTTTAGATGTGAAGTTGCAGATATATTTTTATTACTGTTATTTTGTAAGTGACAGAAAATCTCTTAGCTGAGTGGACTTAACAGTCTTATTTGTAAATCCTCTAGCAAGGTAACATTCTAAAAGAGTGTTTGAAATCCTTTGACAAGATCACTTCTGTTACCACATCCTTTATTCCTCATGGCAAGAGTGGGTCATCTTTTCCTTTTTTTTTATGTTGGAGTCCTAGTTCACGCATATTACCTTGGTTCAAGTCCTTAATGCATCCTCAAATCCTTTTTCTAGTCATTTAAGTCAAGTTTAGACAATTGATTGAACTCCTTGAACACGTTGAACCGTTCTGAACTGGGTTCAACAGGTTCATTTAGGTTCAATAGGTTCCAAGGTGTTCAGGGAAAAGTTTTTCGTACTAACATTTTCTCTAAGTTTTTTGCAGCGGCTCTTCCAAAAGGTTTTTCCTATTCGGTAATATAACGTTTGTGTTGAACTTATTGAAGTGAGTTCAAAGGGTTCAAATATGTTCAACATGTTCAACATGGCAAGTGGTCAATAGTTTGACGTGGCGTACATCTTGAACTACTTGAACACTCAAGAAGTTGGTTCAAGATGTTCATACAGGTTCAATGTTGGTGGGTCCCACGATTTCTAATGTTTTGAGAAGTGCACTTATTGCTAAATACAGAGAGGCAGAACCATATTGTAAAGTGATGTCATTCTTTGGATTTTTTGAAATAAGTGAACGTTTTGGGAACTGGTAGTTTCTTAAAGTACGCCGCCATGCATTCAATGCATGAGTGCGGGGTCTAATCTACCAATTTGCCATGTTCGGAATGAAATTGCGAAATCATTGCATTTAATGTGTCTGTATCATTACCTTTCTCAATAAGGTATGAAAATCATTTGTGTTCTGTATTTGCTACTTGCTACTGGATTTTTGTTTATGTTATCCCTAGATAGGAGTCTTTCTTGCTGCTAGCCATTGTCCGATTATACAACTGTGAAGGTGAGTCTTTCCTTATTTTCTCCAGTGTTTTCCCTTGCATTTTCTCTCATACAGAAGGTTTCACTACAATCAAATTTAGGTTTCTTATTTTGAAATCATGAAGTCTACCTTGCACTTGTTTGGAAACGTCTTTAGCTTGGCATCCACAGAAGCCATAGTTAGTGATACTGACCTGAAGGGAGAGAACCTTGAAGATTTGAAAGAAAGGGTGTTCAAGGGTGTTGATAAGTCTTTTTGTATAGAGATTTTGAGTAGTGGACTTTTAGAAGTCGCAGCGTTTCCTCCAGTAATTCCTTGTCCAGAGTTGGTTCATGAGTGTATTGCTAGATATGACCCTGTATCTGAAACTATTAAGAGAGATAATGGCGAAACCCTTCTTGCCATTAATCGCGAGGTAATTGCTTCAGTTTTCAAGATACCGGATTACCAATTTTCTAATTTCTCTCCTGCCCAGTCAATTAGTGAGTTCAATGCAGATAGAGCCAGACACAGGAATAATGTGGCGAAGTTCTGGTTGAAGGTCCCTCAGAGAGGTGGTTCTAGACTACCTAAAAATCCTAACAAGAACCACATGTTGCCACATATCCATGATGTGATGCTTCTGTTGCATCGAGCCAGAGGTTCTACCGAGGCTTATAGCTTTGATGATTGGATATATTGCTATGTGCAATTAGTTCTGGAAGGAAAACAATATTTGGATTGGGTAGAGTTAATTGCTGATTCAATGAGAGAGCAGTTGAGTCTAGCCAAGCAGTTTAACAAAACTTCTTCATGTCCTCATATCTTTTGTATTGTCTGGCTTGTGTTAAAGAGTTAACGGTTATACCCAAGCAACCCACTGAGGAAGATGTTCTGGTGTACGAGTTCTATCCAATGCTGAAAAAAGACAATGCCCTAGAAGATTTCAGAAGGATACACAACGCATTCCTGGGTGATATGTGTCATGAACTGAAGGGTACAAAGGCTAAACGGATTTCAAATGATGCACAGACCTTGATTAAGAAGTTCGGTAGCTTTTACATCCAGTTCCCACGCTTTTTCTATATACGAGTAGGAGGCTTTGAAGAGGAACCCTTCAAGCTTCCGCACTTCTGTTTTGATTGTTTTGTCCTAGGAGAAGTATGTAGACAACTGACTTCTGTGGTCAAGAAGGCACAACCTAAGGACAAGTGGGAAGGTCATTTTCCAATACAATTGGGAGTGTTATCTTGTAATTCAATGTCTGATGCAATAAGTATAGGAGCATACCTTAGAAATTTTAATTTCTCTTTGTATTCTGAAAGAAAAGGGTTTGACAATAAAGGATTTTCTCAGAGCCTTGACTTAATGCCTTATCTTCCCACGCCATAGTTAGAAGATTTCTGGGAAGACTGTTCAGATGAACTTGAAGTCTTCAAAAGAGAAAACATGAGATTGGTGCTGGACAGGTTATCTCTTTGCCAATAAGGTTAGACATTAAAGGGCTTGAAGAAGATTATCTTGAACAGTTTGAACCAGGGTATTTAGTCCATGCAGAGACTGAAATGCCCCCAATTAATTGGGATGAGGAGGAAAATGATGACATACAATTGAGAACCAAACGAGTTCTGGAAAGGACCATGACATGGGTGGCTAAAAAGAAAGCAATGAAGCCAGGCGCCAAATCCCTTTCTGCAAGAAATATATCTTCACCAAACCGTCCTTCTAACAGTACTCCTGTTCGTGCAAGTAAGGAAATCAAGTTGGCTCAGCCTAGACGAAGGTCTAGCCTAACTCTGGATTTCAGTACCCCTCAGCATACTCGATCACGGAGTGTCACCCAGAGGAAGATGGACCAGGTCAAGGATATGGGAGTAAAAGATACCATGCTTGAGGCTCAAATTTTTGAAATTGAAGATTTGGATGGTGAAGTTGCTTCTGCTCTAGACTCCCTAATAGTGACTATGGCAATGACACCACCATCAAAATTGATTGAAGGAACTTCTTGTTCTGCTGCGACCCCTAAATGGTTAACAACCCCAGTGACCAAGAAAAGGAGCTTTCTTCCTGTGACCATTCCAATTCAGGAGATGGTTGCCAAGTACTCTGAGAAGATTCCAATGCCAAAGAGGTTCAAGACCACCGCTCACCTGAACAATGATGAAGAAACTGGTAAATGGATGGCGGAAATTGCTTCTTACAAACTGAAAGATGAGAACAAAGAGGCCGGTTCTGACGATTTTGAAATCACAAAAGTAGAGTTGGGAAAGATGAGCAGGGATATAGATAACCATTTTTTCCAAGTGTCAGCGAAGAAAATGCTTACCCGGTCAGAGAATGATGGACAGGAGAAAAGAGAACTTAAAAGACACATAAGTGTTTTGGCTCAGTTCATCGATAGCATCGGTTTCCTTGGAGCAATTCCAATATCCCATGCCACTAAGAATTTTGACCCAACCTCTCCAGAAAACAAGAAGTTGATGAACCAAGTTCAACGGGCTAAGAGCATCGCTGAAGCGGTTGAGAAGTGGATTGAATAGGTAATCAAAGATGGTGAAAAATACATTACTGACTCTTGGAAGTTGTGTGATGAAGTACAAAGCTTGATTTCTGAAATCCAAAACCAGCTTGTACCGTGGGAGAAAGAAGAGCACAAATGGCAAAATGTCCTGCCTCTGTTTACCAAAATCGAAGAGTATGGAGCCACCAGATTTCTGACAAAACATTCAATTAAGCTGGTAGCTGATGAATGCCAACTTTTTGTGCTAAAGAAAACTATCATGTGGCGGGTGCTCACCTTTCAATCGATAATTACGGATGCAAAAACCTCTGTCTATGAACTCCAGGATTTGCAAAGTAGTATACTCAAGGATAATAAAGTGGTTAATCCCGATCATGATTGGGAGCTAGGAATTTGTGGGTCAAGCACATAGAAAGCAGTCAAGTCTTTCCGGTTGAACATGGAGAAGATCAGAGTTAAGAGTAGTTTCACGCCAGAGGATATAACCAAGGTGGCTAGGATCGAATCTATGGTTTTCATTGGGAATGATCAACTGCCGAAGCACTCAGAGAAGATGGTGCAACACAAGTGGAATAAAGAAGTGGCAAAGGAGAAACTCAATGCAATGAAAGTCCCAAGCCAATCAATGATCCAGGAACTCATAGCTGCTCATGACGCTCGCGAAGACGGAGAAGATGATGATGATGAAATATGACATAATGCATCCACTTTGGGCTAGTTTTCTTTATTTTTAAAAATATTTTTCATACTTATGCAAAAACTTCAGGACAACTGTCCCAAAATACTTTCTGTTGGTTTCGTAACTATTTTATTGGGGAGTGGTCAAGTTTTTAGGGAGACCTCCCCCGTTTAGACTATAAATTAAGTAAAACAAAGGATAGAAGGGTTAGATTTTGGTAACTAATTTTGTGAGGTTCGACTGAAGCATTGTTTTTTGGTATTTTTTGTTCTTATTCAAAGGAGGAATCAGATGATTGGAACCTGTTGTGAAAAAGATTAGCAGATATATTTTGTGTCTTTGTTGCATAAGGAGATATATATGAAATCTGATCATATTGTTTTTTTTGGGGGGGGAGAAGAAAGATCTGTGTATTTTGAATCCAAATAGATAACATGTCTTTGCATATGTTCATCCGATCAAGTAACAGTAATTGATCATTTCATTGCAGTATTTCATTATTCTTTTGATGTTCTTTCCTTTGAATGTGTTGTTGACTCTAGAAAAGATTCATGATTGAAGGCAAATTTATTTTCCTTGAATCTGTTCGTCTTTAATTAGTTTAGGTGGAAGAAGTATATTGAACTTTGTTTCAGTTGCTATAGTTACATGTATTGAAAAATTAAAGAAAATAGTTTTCCATTATTTATGAGACATGAGGAAAGTTATGGCCTTTCATCTAAGAATGAAATAGGTGCCCTTATACGCTTTTTGGTTAAAAGCTTCATTCAGATATAAATAGAAATAAAACACATTTCATGAAAAATTAAGATAGGGAGCTGTACCTATGCAAAAATTTAGAGGGAAGTGATTTGAAAAACACTTACCCAACTGTTCAGTGAATCATTTGTTCTTAGAATAAGGTAACAGAGTTTAAGATTAATCATTTGAAAACAAAGGGCAAATCTGTTCACTAACAACTTCTAACAAAGTGGAGATCCTAACAGATCTGAGGGAAATCCCTTAACCGAGTCACGTCTAGCAATGTGTTTGTAATCTTTAACATGATTTTCTTTTAACCGATCATACTCTAGAAGAGTATATTTCTTAGTGGGTCCGAAATCCCACAGTGGTTTTTCCCTATTTGGGTTTCCACGTTAAATCTAGTGTTATATGTGTTATGATGATTATGTGTTTATGAGTTAGCATGTTTAGCAGTTTTTGGTTATATTGTTGAAGTATAAGTTACCGAGGTTGAATCTGTTGATTTTATGGAAGATTAAGTTTGTATGATTCACCCCCCCCCTCTCATCTTGTTAGCTATTGGCATCATAATTTTACACCGAGTAGTTGAAAAACTCTTAAAGCCATTCTTTGGCCGGTGTGAGGGGAATGACCTAAGTGGGGAACGACTTTGATGCCAAGTGTTCCAACCCACTATAATCAAAAGTGGAAAGTGACAAAAGTCATTTTCAACAGTTGCATGTAGCGATTATCCTTCCCCCAGTATCTTTATGATACATAAAGCCTTTGTTCTAAAGGTTGGGAAGCCTCCTGAGGGAGTTTATCACTGATGGCCAAACGAGAAGCTTGATTACAAACTTTAGCATTAGAAACTTTGAGCTGAGTCAGTATCCAAACATTTGCAGTATCATAGCGCAAGGGTGGGGAAGAATCCACCCCCAAGATTACTCACCATATATCTCCCAAGATAACTACTCAATTGTGAAGCAATTCACTTTGAGTTAATTTATGGCAAAAGGCAAAGAAACAGGTGCCCCCTAGGGGTGACAAGGTTGTTTGAGCTGACGGAGTATCGAGAATATTGAGCTATGGTATTGTTGATGACCTTTGAATAAAGAGTCTGACTGATTTGTATTTTCTGTATCCAAACCTGTTGAAACATTGGGGATTTGAACACATCCTCGCAAAACATACACTCATTGTTTAGACTAGGCAAGATGGTTATCTCTTTTGTGTTGTGCTTTCATTTCTTATTTCAAAAAATCATCCATCATCATTGAAACAAAGTTCACAAAATCACAAAAAACCACCAAGTCAAAACTATCATGGCACTTTAGCGCGTAAGAGAAACATCTTAGCGCTTTGGAACCATAGTTTAGCGCATGCAAGCTTCAACATAGCACATTTCTTTGGAACTTTAGCACGTAATCAGTCCAAAACATTAACAGTTCGAAACTTAACACTTTTTGAGAACATTCTAGCACGTAGAAGCAACAACTTAGCACGTTGAGACCAAATATTAACGCATTGAAGTCAACAGTTAGCGCATTAGAAGCTGATATTAGCGCATAACCTTCCCAAGAAAAACAAACTCAAACAATCTAGTTAGCGTGTCAGAGAGGCAGCTTAGCGCGTGGAGTTCATTCTCTAGCGCATTGTAGAAATTCAGTAGCACTTTGGGTTTCTGGCTTAGCACATAGCAGAAATTGAGAAAACAGGGGGCAAAACAGAAGCTATTTTTGAAAAATCTAAAAACAGTTTAGGAAGCCTTCTTTCCTCATCTTGAACTCCATCAAATAGAAAATCAAAATCAAAGCATTAAAATTACTCCAAAAGAAAGTTTTACGTACAACAAAGTTGTCCAAATCTAAAAACTGGTCAAGGGATAAAACAAAACTCTCTTATCAAAATCAGGAAACACCATCACACGTATCAAAAGGTCCTTCTATCAAATGGATTTTTATCCAAAAACATACTTGTTTTAAACTCCAAGTTGTCAAATCGAGTTTCCATATCAGGAAAGCTCTTAATCCATATCATTTGACATGCTTTGTCGTGAGGGGGCATCTAAACCTTCATTTGATAAAGTAAAACTTAAGTTTCCAAACAAGATATCTTGAATCCAAAACAAATCAAAGGAAACCATTGATCGCTTATGCATGACTAATCCTCATATTCTAAGAAGAAACAATATTTCTCATAACACTAAGTTGAGGAAACAACAACCCAGTTCTCTGAAACTTGCCAAACGGAATAAATTTTTATACATCAATCACCAACTCTTCAAATCTTGTCAAACATTCCTGTGTCATATGCGCTTGTATCTTCAAGACAAAACAAACAAATTTGACAAGGAACCATTGAGGAGTAGAGCATTCTATCAAAAATCAGCATTCAGTCAATGCCTAAATCAAGGAGGAAAGATCAATCTAGCTTTCTTCCCCGAAGTGTGCATCACTTACAATATACCTCAATTTGAACCACCAACCCCTAAGCAAAACATCGAAGAGGATTTCGTTCCCTTTGTCACAGAAAGTTTCTACTAGATGCCCGTTGTTACTCACTCTCAATGAAACAAACAAAGTGAAACACAACCAGAGTCCAGCATGGGTGGAAGATTATCAAATCCTTTCAAATATCCAAATCTAGAAGACACATAAATTTCTGAGGAACTCCTCCAAGAGTGTCAAGAAAGCACTTCATTTCAAAAACTTGTGGAAAAACTCATGGAAAACGACAAAGAAAAATACCTACTCATACTCACAAGCAAAGGAGTTAAACTCCCTGAAGACTTGGATGCTGACATATTTAGAACAAGGTCTCAACATTATGCTTATCAAGAAAGACAAAGAGAGGAGGAAGCCTGTGATCATGAACAAAACATACCTGTGAAAAACATACCTGAGCAAAACTTACCTGAGCAGAATTTACCCGAGGAAAACATCCTTGAGCAAAACATACCACTACACACGCCATTCCAAACTAGAAACAATGTGAGGGAAGAACTCTTCCCTCGGCAAACAAATGCACCCTTGGTTGCTCTTACACAACAAATACAAATGCTACAAAATTATATGCAAGACATGCAACAAGGATCAACAGTACGGTATTCCTTGAATGAAATTTGTCCTTATCCTTTTGACAGGAGGTTAAACATGGTACCTTTTCCCCCAAATTCAGACATTCCCAAATTTGACAAATATGATGGGAAAAGTGATCCCCGCGATCATGTCTGGGAACTCTGCACCATGAGCCTAGAATTTGTCCATGATGACACTTATTTAATGAGATTATTCCCAAGAAGCTTGGGAGGACAAACAATGGAATGGTTATCCAAAATCACACCTCCTCTCAGATCCTTTGATGAGTTAGTCAACAAATTCATTACTCAATATTCCTACAACATTCAACATGCCATCACCATGCTAGATTTCTGCAATACCAAACAAAAGAACAACAAAACATTCATGGTGTTCCTTCAACGTTGGCGACGAATGGTCTCAAGGTATCCTCGAGATGTACCTGAGAAGGAAAAGATGGAAATTTTCATCGACAATTTAAATAGCGAGATGAGTTACATACTCAAACTCAAATGCATACCATCTTTTGCTAAATTTATTGAGAATGGCATCCAAGTAGAAGAAGCATGTGTCAAGAAAGGAACATTGAAATTTTTCAAAGAAGGGACGAATTCATCCAACTCTAATTACAATAACCAAAACAACAACAACTTAGACAAATCTAGGTTCTGGACCCAAAACAAAAACACTAGAAATGAAGGAAGAAATGATCCTAATGATACGAAGTCCAAACAACCAGTGTTAGCTTTATCAGGTAATCCTCAGGCTACCAAAAATCAAAAAGGTGCTAACCAAGGTACTAACACTTATGCACCAACTACCAATCAAGATCATCTTAACAACACCAACAATACCCAAGGCAATAACACCAATCGAGGGCCTAATACAAACTCACGAGGTAACGCCAACAACTTTCCAAGACGCGTCTACACACCATTAGGGAAATCATTGGAGTTAGCATTCAGAGAACTCCTAGAATTTTTTTTTATCTCCCTACCAACAATCAACAACTTTGAACCACAAATCAAACTACCCCGGTGGAATGACTCACACTTTTGTGATTTTCATCGAAACAAAGGCCATCAAACAAATGATTGCATGAGACTGAAGAACATTGTTCAAGACATTATTGATAGAGGCGATTTGACGGTCGATGGTATCAAGACAAATGGTGACCATGGATCCTTTAAGAATCCTCTTCCAAACTACAACAAGGATAGAGCTTCAACCTCAAAGGATACATGTGGAGCTCGTATCAATCACATATACAATAACACCATCAATCATATATCAGTTGAGAACAATTAAGTAAATGTCATTACAATCAAAGACAAGCGTGAACATGAATCTGTCAATGTAACCACCAGAGCTCAAAAATATGTCTTGAAGGGACATACATCAACAATGAACACCATACCCAAAATTCAATATGATCTAGTCAGTCAATTGCACAAAAATCCTGCTCAAATATCTATACTAGAGTTGCTGAAACTTTTGCCAAAACACAAAGACATATTGGAGTAAGCACTATTGGAAACAAATGTACCTCAAGATCTGGATGCTGACAAATTTCAAGACATGGTGGCTCACATGACAGGGCCTCATAACCTCACCTTTTCTGAGCATGATAATATCTCATTAAGCCATCCTCACAATACTCCATTCCATATTGATGTCTTGGTCTACAAACATCGAGTCAAAAGAGTATTAATAGATGGAGGAGCTGGACTCAATATTCGTACCTTGAAACTGATCGTGCATTAGGCTTCTCTGAGCAATCTATTGATCCACACAAAAAGATCACTATCAAAGCATATTATGATGAAGAAAGATCATCCAAAGGAACAGTAATATTGCCAATTCAAGTAGGAAAAATACAAAAGGACACTATGTGCCAAGTCTTAGACATAGACCTCACATATAATATCTTATTGGGTTGACCTTGGATATATGAAATGCAAGCAGTACCTTCTACTTATCACCAGTGTGTTAAGCTCCCCTACAATGGATAGGAGATTTCTATATCAACAGATCATAACCCTTTTCAACATTGTAATGCTATGGGAGCAGCCCAAGACAGTTTGGTTCCACATAATAGAGAAAAACAATGTTCCTCAGCACCAGATCTTCGGCAAGAAAAGTCTAAATCACTATCTATGGATTTCAAGCAGAAAATAAAAATTAAAGAGCAAGGCATGGGAGAATACTCTTTGGAACCCTTGTGTTTAGCCAACTTACCAGCATCGCCTAAATCTCATGGATTACCTACAACATCAACACATCATGCAACACAACCCATCACCAAGTTTGATGGCAAGTTTATCCAACTAGGCACACTAGCACATGAATTAGAGGAAAAGGACATCCTTAGTTGCTTATACAAGGATGAGGAAGAAGACAGAGAAACTACTATGGAAGTAGATATACCAACACACTTGTATGGAAAAGGCTACTTGATCATGCAACAAATGGGATACAATAGCAAAGGACCTATCTGCAAGCGTCAGGAAGGTGTCACAAAACCATTAGATTCTCCTTCACAATTTTGTAAAAACAAAACAGGATTGGGCTATGAGCACACTCTACCACCAAGAAAGACACCAAGCAAATACCAAAGACCTCAGTGGAAGGCAAAGAAGAAATACAAGGAGGACTCATGGCAGGAGGCACTATTTGAATCAGCAAAAACAATACCCAAGGAACGTGAATACCAGGAAAAAAAGAAACATCAAGAGAAATCAGTCACTCAAAAGATAGAAACACCTTGTGTAGAAGTACATCATGTTCGAGAACTAGTTTCAAACAAAGAAGAATCCCTCCCTAATCACATAATTACTCCCCAAGGAGAGATAGTATATGAGAAAATGCAAAGAGTAGAAGTAGGATCTGATACAGAATCAGAGAAAACTATCAGACTCGTATCAATCATCAAAGACTTGTTTTCACCCTACAACATACCAGTCCACAACACTGCCAGAATCTGGGATAATACCTCTGAGACTGATACAAATGAATATGAATGGGGAATCTGTTCCAATGTTACTGAAGATATTGCTGCAAATGATAGTCATACACCCATTTCTCAAGAAGAACAAGGCACAGAGCCTAGACTACTTGAATTTGGTCCACATAATATCTATGACGCCAAGGAAAACAAGCAACGAAATTACGAGCAAGTTTACATGGAAGATGATACCATCGAAGACCTCGACAAAATCATTAACTTATTTAATATCCCGACCAACCATGATGATATCTCCATCCTGACACTTACAATAGGTAAACTTGACCCACCCAATGACTCTTTACCACTTATCTTTCCTGACCTCATAGACTGGGATGAACTTGAAAATCATGACATACCAATTTTCCCAAATGATGATTCCATTATCCATTACTTGTGTAGCGTCAACCCATAAACAAACTCTACCAGTGAACAAAGTAACAACATCTGCAATCAGGGGAGTGTCAAGTCTCTTAGATGCAAAAATGAAAGAAATAAAGGATCTACTGTTGAAAACCAGTCAATGGCAGCAATAGATCACAAAAAAGTAAAAATAAAGGACACATCTGTAGGTGAAAACCTTTTTAAGGCACCCAAAGATGGGAGACTTGACACTCTTCCTGAACATTATCAAGAGCGATCACCCATATTGATTGAGCCCACTCAATCAATTAACATTGGTACAATAGAAGCAACAAAAAACATACATCTAGTAGAATCTCTAACAGAGGAAGAAAGATCAGAGTTTGTCCAATTTTTCAAAGAAAAGAAAATCAATTTTTCTTGGTCATATGCAGATATGCCTGGGATTGATCCACACTTAATTATGCATCACTTGTCCATTTCTCTGGGAGCCAAGCCAGTTAAGAAAAAACTAAGAAAAATGAATTCACATGTAGCACTCATGGTCAAAGCTGAGTTAAAGAAACTATTAGACGTCAGATTTATTCGACCTATCGACTATGCTGAATGGATTTCCAACATTGTGCTAGTTTCAAAACCACATGGCAGCATCAGGATATGCACCAATTTTAGAGATGTCAACAAAGCCTGTCCAAAGGATGACTTTCCTTTGCCTAGTATCAACATAATTGTAGACCTCACAATAGGCCATGCAATGCTATCACTAATAGATGGTTTTTCGGGCTATAATCAAATCAAGATAGCCCCAGAGGATCAAGATAAAACAACATTTACCTATCCTTGGGGAACATATTGTTGGAATGTCATGCCGTTTGGCTTGAAGAATGCTGGGGCAACTTATCAACGGGCAATGACAACAATATTTCATGAAATGATGCATACCTTCATGGAGGACTATGTGGATGGTTTACTAGCTAAATCATTTACCCGAGCAGAACATCTCAACATCTTAGCAAAGATTTTTGACAGATTGGAAAAATTTCAAGTTAGGCTCAACCCTAAGAAGTGTTTCTTCGAGGTTACATCAGGCAAGTTATTAGGTTACATAGTCTCAGAAAAAGGCACTGAAGTTGATCTAGCAAAGGTACAAGCCATCATGGAGATGCCACCACCTAAGAACATCAGTCAACTCAGATCCTTGCAAGGACGACTCTAGTCAATTTGGCATTTCATCGCTCAACTAGCAGATAAAAGTCTACCATTCAATCATTTGCTACATAAGAATGTACCATTCAGATGGGAAGCAAAATGTGTAGAATCATTCTACCAAATCAAGCAATATATAATGAACCTGCCAGTTCTAGTACCACCAATAGTAGGGAAGCCACTTCTTCTCTACATATCCACAATAGACATATCACTGGGGGCACTGTTAGCATAGGAAAATCAAGAAGGAAAGGAACGAGCTATTTATTAGATCAGTAGAACTTTGAATGGATATGAGCTCAATTATACATTCATTGAGAAGGCTTGCCTAATGGTGGTATTTGCTTCTCAAAAGTTTCGACACTACATGCTAGTGCATACAATCAAGCTCGTAGCAAAAATTGATCGTCTAAAATACTTACTCAGCAAAGCAGCTCTCACAGGCAGATTGGCTAAATGGGTAATGATTCTCAGCGAATTTGATATCCACTACACAGAGTGACGAGATATCAAAGGACAAGTGATTGCAGATCAGTTGGCAAATGCACCATTACCAGATAAACAACCAATGGAGATTGAATTTCCAGATAGGGATGTTCTTGCTATTTCCACCAAGCAATGGATCCTCTACTTTGATGGTTCCTATACTTAACATGGCTCAGGTGCTGGCATTTTGTTCATCACTCCTGATGGGCACACCATACCAAGATCATATAGGCTCATGTTTCCATGCACAAATAACATTGCTGAATATGAGGCACTGGTTATAGGGATCAAAATGGCCATGGAATGGAGAATCACAGAATTGAAAGTCTACGAAGATTCACAACTAGTCATCAATCAGATCAACAATGACTATCAGATGAGAGTCGACAAGCTGCTACCATACAAACGAATGGTGGATGATTTCAAACAATATTTTGCACACATCACCTTTGAGCAAATACCAAGGTTAGACAATAGAGTAGCTGATGCAATGGCTACTATCGCTTCACTGACAGATTCTAGAGCAATAGAGTCGTTACGAGTTTCTGGTAGAGCAACTGTTCTCCCCAGCCTATGACCATTCTGAATCCCATGTTATCTATGCCTTAACCGGATCTGACTCTTTGTTATACAAACCCATATAAGACTATCTTAAAAACAATATCCTACCCATTGACCTATCTCGAAACCAAAAAAACAACTTTATCTAGCAAGACGCCCGTTATACTCTCAATGTCGATACTCTGTACCGTTGAGGTCTAGATGGTATTCTTCTTCATTGCCTTGATTGTAATGAATCTGATTCTACTTTACAAGAGCTTCACAAAGGTATTTGTGGCACACATTCAAGTGGTCCTACTCTTGCTAAAAAACTTCTACGAATGGGATATTACTAGCCGACAATGGAAAAATACTTATCATTTTGCAAAGAAATGTCCTAAATGCCAAATCCATGGCAATCTTATACATGCACCAACACAAGAACTGTAGCCATTCACAACATCCTGGCCCTTTTGCTAGTGGGGACTGGACTTAGTCAGCAAAATCCATCCTTCATCTTCAAATGGACACAAGTTCATTATTACTGCAACATAATATTTTACCAAATGGATTGAAGCAGTCCCCATGACCATAGTGACTTGGAAACAAATTGCCTCTTTTATTCTTAATTATCTAATCTGCAGATATGACATTCCAAGTTCCATCATCATAGATAATGGATGACCTTTCAAGAACCAAGATGTGCGAGAACTATGTGAAAAATTCAAAATCCAACATCGTTTCTCTACACCTTAATACCCACAGGGGAATGGTCAGGCCGAAGCATCCAACAAAATAACATTAAAAATCCTCAAGAAAATAGTGAATGGTGTAGGAAAAGATTGGCATGCGTAACTCAATCCAGCACTTTGGACATACAAAACTAGCATTCACACACCTACAGTAGCTATGCCATATTCATTGGTGTATGGATCAGAAGCAATTTTACCTCTCGAGGTAGAAATCCCATCTCTCAGAGTATCTTTGAAAGGCCTCATTCCAGATGAAGAGTATTGAGTAAACTGACTGCAAGAGCTAGAACTTCTAGATTAAAAATGCCAATATGCCTATACTCACCTCAAAGCATATCAGCAACGCATGTGCCGAAGCTATAATCACAAGGTCATCCCTAGAATTTTTAAAATTGGTGACCTAGTCCTCAAAGAAAATCCTAGAAATCAGTAGGATCGGGAAAAGAAAGGGAAATTTGAACCTAACTAGTTAGGTCCCTATGTTATCATATCAGCCTATGGATCAGGTGCTTATCAGCTAACAACTTCAAAAGAAGATGTGCTCGACGAACCAAACAACAACATCCATTTGAAGAAATACTACACTTGAGCCAGTCTAATGCACAAAAAAGTCAAAAACATCAAATATATATATATATATATATATAAATCAAAAATCAAAAATCAAAAATAAAGAAAAAGAAAATGCAAATAAAAAGGTACAATAAAAACAACTGGTGAAAACCTGGCAACAGGCGCTATTGTGAGAGGACAACTCCTCTATCTATCTTTACTCACGAGCCTTTTATATACACAATCACACACTATTGGCCATCACCCAACACTTTATCAAAATACCATTCTTTAGAAAATACTTAGTGTAGTCACTGTCCTTGTTAATCCAAATACCATTTTGTCATCTACCATGGCTTGGTAATCACTGTACATATCTACATCAGGAGGCAAATTTAGCTAGGCGCAACATTGATCAAACATTCCATCCTAAATCAAAACTTGCAGCAAACTCAGAGCATCCTGTCCAGCTACAAATCAACAATCAGGAGAACACAACATTGCTCACTTAAAATAATTCACAACACATGATGGATGATTTTTTGAAGTATCAAATGTTTGCATCTGGCATGAAGTTTTGACTATTTTTGCACTTGAACTTTTTTTTGAACTATTGGATTCTCTACATTTTCTCAACGATGCATCGAGCTAGAGAAAGTCATGGGGACTCCAATTTTTTTTAGTCTTTTGTCTGTGAGGTGATCACTTGTACTATGAAAATACTTGTCTCCAGACGTGATTCAAATCATATCATTGAAGACATGATTCCACTTTGCGCATACAAATGGTTTAATCTTGTCTGTTTATATGCAAGCCGCACTCAGGTCATCTTGGTTCAATTATACCTTGACGCTTGTGCTATCTTGCAAAATCAAAAGTCATGTAAATTTTTCTTAGGTCATTATGGTTCAATTATACCATTATGCTTGTATAAATTTTTAAAATATCCCAACAAATCCATGCTCAATGATGACAACTACAAAGAAAGAAAAAACATGTGACTATACAGGAATGACAAAACGTAAGAATGAGGATGCTCAATTAGTTGGATATCATTTTACAATTAGTTTCATATCATTTTACACAGTTGCATATCAATATCATACATCTCATTTTCAAGATACATCTCACAACATACCAATATCATACATCTCATTTTCAAGATACATCTCACAGCATATCAATATCATACATCTCATTTTCAAGATACATCTCACAACATCATGCATTATCACATCATTTATCATCCATCAAAAATCAAATCACATGCATCTATCTAAGCATCGAATCACCATCATAAAAGCATCAAAATCATATAGAAATCATCATCCATAACACATCACATGAGGATCAAGGAAAATGGTGTCATATGTATCTAAAAAATGATCAAGTACAAAATATGTCATGTCTGTCCCAAAATACAACAAAATGATCCAAATACAATAGAGATAATGTCTCTCAGGTATGACTATCTCCTGAGGGTGACGGTCTCACAACAGATGTCCCAACACTTGGATCTCTAGGTGGATCTTGTCGAGGTGGACCAGTCACACCCCTACTCTCTATCTCGAACTGACTACGAGATGACCGACTAGCATTAAAGCTAGGGGCCCTCTGCTCTCTTGGGACGAGGTCCTCGTACAACCGCCTATAGTACTCAATCACCATGGTCATGTGTTGTATCTCCCTCAGTGTGTCTCGCATCGGGGCACCTGTTGTTGCTCTCTGTAATTTCTCTGCAAGCTCCTCTGCTCGACCTCGACGCTCTCTCTATATCCCACCCTGCGGTAAGCTGAGTAATCTGATGCTGATGTGCCAACAACTGTGTCTGCAGATGCTGCACTGACAACAAAAGGGCCTAATTTGAGCATCCTCCCAGTGAGTAGGAATCTGAATTTGGAGGGGTACCTGTGTAGTGGTACCCCCTGTCCCTCTCCTTCTCCTTGGCACTGGTGGGGGTAAAACATATGACCTTCTCCTCCAGGCCGACTGTCTAAACTCATCTGTCTCTCCCATAGTTTCTATCACCTTTCCTACCCTCTCCTCACCACTAGCTCCAATAGCCAAACCTCCCCTCCCTCTATCCTTCGCAGCCCGCCGCACTACTCTCTCCACCCATATCCCTCTGTCACCACCAGCTCCACCTCTATCCCCTTCCCTCCCCCAATCAACTCTCCCCCTATCCCCACACCGACCTCGACCACCTCCTCTACCATCTCCACTGTCATCACCTCCACCATCCCCACCTCCCTCATCCAGCTCCTCTCCCTCCTCTCCTTATCTCCCTAGCCTCTCGACCTGCTCATCCTCGTCATCATCAAAAGTAGGAATCATCTCCACTGGATCTGACATCTTGGCCACCGCATGAGCCACAAAAAGCGATGCGAACTCATCGGTCATCCTCGCATCCACTATCCCATAGGAATAGTCCCATATCTGGCTGGCTAGGTGAAAGAACTCCTCAACCACCACCACACTATCAATAGCGGGTCCCCACTCTGGTACATCCTTCCTTCGTCGAGCATACAAGCATGCTCCCTGTGGTATCCCCTATTGTCGTCCATACTACCGCAACACTCAGTTGTGCAGGAATCTCTCAATGACAAAGGGCATCTTCCCTATCAGAAATTGGGACATATAGACATAGGGCATCTCCATCTCATCCTCTGCCCACACCTCACAATCTGTATACAGTCTCCAGATGACCGTATCAATATCATCTAGCTCTCGCCTCCAATGCTCTAGTTTTCCTAGCTTACGCTGGACAACTATCCCTCTATATCCATAGGCATACGCACAACCAACTGGCCTATCTCTGTCTACAAGTGGCCTAGCTACGGGAATATGCTCCCACACCCATACCTGTAGCTACGTGACCCTAGCTGATAGACTTCTATATCCTAAGTAAACCACCTGATGCAGATCCTTGTATAAATGGGCCAACATAGCTGACCCCCATGCAAATTGATGACCTTGTGTCACCATGTCCTCCAAGACCAACCCCCATCCCACTGCCAGTCCCTTTGACCTACGGTAGGGACATAAGAAACCACCTATAAATCCTGCCAGCACTGATGGTAGAGGGGCGTAATCTAAATCAATGAACTCCTACCAGGGGATATCATACCCACAAACCGTATCATCTTGTAATATCTAGCGAAGAGCCTCTATCCCACCCTCCTCAGTTTGCTCATATGGTAAAAGTGCACCTACCACGGGAATCCACAAAATTTGGTAGCAATCCTCAGGTGTCACTGTCATCTCACCTATTGCCAAATGAAAGGTGTTGGTGTCACTATGCCACCTCTTGGCCAAAGCTGTCAATAAACCTCGGTTAATGATATACTGAGGCATCTCTAACAAAGAGGATAGTCCACACCTCTCAATAATGTCCATGTCTACCTATGTCAATCATGGTATCAACGACCACAGTCTCGAAAATCACTCTCGCGATTGCAGAACCCCAAGCCGCTCCTGTCACAAGCAAAACATGTCCAATATCAATTTCCTCATCAAATCAATTCATATCAAAATCAAATTCATATCAACTTGAAACATTGAAAATCTAATCAAGTTCCACATCATATCAAATCCATATCAATATCAGATCATATCAACTTGTAAAACAACTCAAGTTCGACAACCATATCAACTTGTAACACAACTCAAGTTCCACATTCATATCAACTTGTAAAACAAATCAAGTTCTACAACCATATCAACTTGAAAAACAACTCAAGTCCCACATTTATATCAACTTGAAACAATGCATATCAAATCAAGTTCATATCACATCTCAAATCCATATCAAATCCACCTCATATCATATCAATATCAACATCAGATCAACATCAACTTGAAACATTGAAAATCAAATCAAGTTATCTCCAAAATCCATATCAAAAACACCATATCAGAACTTATATCAGACATATTATCAAAACAAACGACAATAGACACACAAACTAACTATCACACGCATCCTGACAAAATTGGCAAACACCTACCTATCTTTCTTCATCTCATAGTCCTCACCAAAATCCTACTTTCCCCAAATTTTGCCTACGCACTGAATTTTTTTATCCACGCGCTACATTGCTCGACATGCACTATTCAACAATCTCCATGCACTACAAAATGCACCCTAAGTAGCTAAAATGCACCTATGCGCTACCCTGGTGTTGGCATTATGTGAACCGACATGAAGACATAATGATATTGTATGTTGTCATTGATGTCAATATGAGACATGGTGTGAATCGGCACATGTGATAGGTGAAAAGAGAGAGGAACCGGCATATGTATGAATTAGTTTATATGCCAAAGTGAAGTGGCATATTTGTTCAAGATGAACCGGCATGCAATTACGGGAACCGACACATGGAAGCATTGTGTTACTACTGGTTGGTAGGTAGTTCACACTTCAGGATTTCTGGTTGGAGTACCTCAAGCCTATGTGACTCAATCGGTGATCTTTGTGTGATGAGTTAGCAGTATAATGGAGGATAGATCGTGTTTCCATGTAAGCTCTGTGTGTGTGAAGGATCTTACATGAAGAAGACTATTCCTATCTACCTTGGGAATGTGCGAAGTCTATCAAACAGTGATAATGCCTGATGGGTTACCAGCCACTATGAAATCAGTGGAAAATGGATGATGGAGAATGCCTTGAGATTGATTCAAGATTGTTTCATTTAAAGTAGTATGATTCAACGGTCAGGATTGAATCGCTTGAATTGCTTAACCTAACAGGTTTAGGGTTTAGGGTTTTTGCTATCAACCTGTCTGTTTCCTATAAGGTCGATGTTGAGTTTCTTTCTAAGGTTGTTGGCAAAAGTTGTGAGTGTGTATCCAAGGGAAGAGATACATGATTCTTGCCAGACCAAAGGAGAAAAGAGATACCTGCAAAGTAAATGTGCAGAAGGAGAAGAGGAGCCAAAATGTATCTGCATTAGCATTGAGTGTTGTTATCAGATCATTGTAATTCTTGTTGATCTCTAACCACTTCAACAGTTGTGAAATCCCCTAACAAGGTAGCCTTAACTGGCTTGATGCAAAATCCCCTAACAGGGTGGTCTTAACAGGCTTGATTCAAATCCCTTAACTGGGTAACTTGAGGTTAATGAGTTCTGAGAAGCTATAGAGCTTGGGAGATCCTTTAGCTATTGAGTTCTAGAAATCCTCTAACAAGGTAACCCTGACTAGGTTTAACCCTTAACCGGGTATTATAGCTATCCCTTAATTGGGTGATCCCTAACAAGATCGGTTCCTAGCAGAACCTATTGTAATGTCTTTAACTGGACAAGGCTCCTAATAGAGCGGACTTCAAAAGAGTTCAAAAGAAGCTTGTGGGTATTCATCCCCACTGTGGTTTTTCCCAATTGGGTTTCCACGTGAAAAAATATGTGTGTCATGTGTGATGCTTTATCTTGTGATGCTTTGGTATTACCTGTTGAGCATATGATGGTTCTTTGTTTTATGCCTATCTATAAAGCATACTGAACTAACTGTTGTGACGATCAGAGGATAGTTTACCTATTCATGCATGAGGGTGAAATAGTAGTGTTGTTTTGAGTTAAATGAAAAGCTAAGTGTTCAACCGGTCAATGCTTGTTTTAGACACTCTTGGCTTTACCTGTTGCAGTTTGAGTTGAATAGGTATTCCTGTTTGCCAGTCATTTGGAGTATTTGCTGTCAAATCAGTTTTGGACTGTATTTGTGTTTGTACTGATTCACCCCCCCTCTCAGTACTGGTTTGGTACTAGTGGTTCATCATTAAGTTATCACTTGATCTATCAATGCACTACCCAATTCACCCTAAGCACTAAAACCCCCTATGTGCTATCCTAATCTGGCCTTGCATGCAAACCTACCCTGATGCACTAGGTCACACCTACATGCTACCCTAACCTACCCATGCGACCCCCGGTTAACCCTAAGCACTAGGTCTAAGTGATGCACTACCCGTTTCCCCCCGTGTGCTATCTTGTGAACCCACTGCGCTAAACTCTGTTTATGCACTATCCTAGCCTACCCGGATGCTACCCTAGTTCCTAAGACACTAGGCACTACGTTTTATTTTGTATGCGCTATAGTTTCCACGAACGTGCTAAACCGTTAATTTCTGGGACAAAAAATGAAAAACCTGATTAAAAATGACAAAACAAAAATTAAAAAGGGGTCAAAAATGATAACTTACCGGTGGTCCATACATGGCGAGCCTCCGATACCTCTGAATGTGCTCAAATCAATGAGAAGCAAAGGGAACCGACATCTTGACTTTCTCTCCAAGTGTCACTTTATCCAAAGCCAACAAGCACAAATGAGACAAAATAAGTCACTTTTTACCTTTTTACAGGGAAAACGGAAATTAGGGTTACGTGGTGGAACATGAAAATTGCTTCTGGTCTCACTTCTATCCCTAACAAACATCATTATTGGGAGATGAATCAAATTATCGATTAAACATAGACAAAAAATTAAAATGCAATCAAATTTATCAACTCAAAACAAATTTTCAAATTTTTGATTCATCTCCCGAGGGGGCATTATCAACATCATTTATCAAATCTGGGGCATGACATGAATATCTCGATATGACATCACATTGATCATAATCAAATTTTGATGACACATCATTTTTCTTTGAATCAACATGTGCACACACGTCACTTCAAAGAGGGGCAAAATGTGGACGTTAAAAAATGACCATATTCCTAAATGAATATTTAATGTTCATTTTATTCTCATTCCTCTATTTAGTTAAATCTAATTTAATTAAATCACCCACATTCTTCTATTTAATTAAATAAATTACTCAATTTATTTATTTAAATTCACTTAAGCCCTTTATATCATGTAATTGAATAAATCATTTTATTTAATTAAATCCCTCCCCTCTACTTTTTGATTAAATTTACATTTAATTAAATAGTTCACCCCATTTAAATAAATCTAATTTATTTAAAATCCTCAACTTGCAACCAAATTGAAATAAAGCAACTTATTTTAAATCCTACTATTCGTCACCCACTTGCATTTTCCTACATCTCCCACTTGCCTCCTAACCCTCTTCCTAAATTCTTCTAGAACCTATCTAATCCTAATCAATTAAGCTTAACCCATCAATTATCCCCTTTCCCTAAATTTGAGGAGGTCACTTCTCAAATTTGGAGTAAAGTCTTCAAAAGGCATTAAAGCCTTTATGCCTTCAACAAGCTAACTTGTTGAAAACCCCCAAATTTGGAAGGACTCTTACAAATTTGTCCCCAAAGTCTTCAAACCATTAATGGTTAACTAACCCTTAGTGGCATGGTTAGAGACTTTTTGCCTAACTCAACCCTCATCTAACCCAGGGGTCTCATCAAGCATTCATTGCTTTGACCATGGTTATCCCTTTAACCTTTGCACAAGAGTTTATCCTTTGGGTAAAAGCTTTATCCAATGGATAACCTTAACCTAACCTTAACTCTTACCTCCTAAGGTAACCTTCATGTCTTCTCAAGAATTTAATGCTTCTTATCTCTCCTCTCAAGCAGTCTTATGTTGACAATTGTCACCATTTCATTGGTGAGAATTGAAAACATGGATTGATAGCTTTCAATCCTGACCCTTGATTAGATCCTTCAATCCTAACCATCCATTGCCCTATTTTTCCTATAAATAGAGCTCTCATTCCTCCATTTCTATGATCCAAGTCTTTAGCATCATACCTATACTTAATTTTAACAAGCATTTAGCCTCTCTTTGCAATAGAAATTAATCTAATAAGCATTTTAGAGTATTTCTATTATCATTAGCTTAAATCATATAACTAGTATATCATGTTAGGATAGTATTTTTTTACTAACCTTTCCATCTTATTATCTAGTTTAGTTCATTTACTAGAATCATGCGTAAAAAGAATGCATTCATACTAAATTCGATAAAAAGAATCCCTCGTTCTTGCATTCTTCATCCCTAAGTCACTTTGCTCAGTGATCTGAGAGCAAAGGCATTGGCTTGAGGGACCTTGTGAGATAGAGAACCATGGAACCCTCCTTGGGAAGTTGAGCCATTCCTCATGGCTCCATAACTTGCACCAAGAGTCCCATGGGTGTGTGGGCAATTCCTTGAAATATTTTCACATTTTGGATTTCATCGAACCACTTTTCCCGCATACAGTTGGCATTTTGGCATTAAGTTGTCATTGATATCAACCGACATGATGACAATTCACATAAGAGTGAGTAGATAGAATGAAAGCTTACCGGTAAGGCATAAACTGAGATGAAGGTTGTGTGTGTGTTAACATGTTGAGAAATGAACTAGACTAGAGGTTAACTGTCTGTTTATGATGAAGAGGCAGAATGTTAAAGTTATCACTAACCACTGGAGGTTAGTGTGCACTACCAGTTAGCAGAAGAATAAGGCCTTACTGGTAAAGGCATATACCGGTATGAGTTTGTTGAATGTTCAAGTTTGAACTGACTATGTGTTGGTGAGCAGAGTGATTGACCATGGTGATGCCATGTGGAGACGAGGTGGCAAATATTTAGAGGTTGATAAAGCCACCATCGACACAATTGGTGAAACTGTTAGTCGACATAAATGAAATAGCCACAAATCATGGGATTGGAACTGACTAATGCGGCTTGAGGAAGAAAGGATGACAGAGGAAGATCAGGGAGTAGTTGGCACCTGGATCAATGCAAAGGAAATTCGATTGCAAGAAGACCTCGAAAAGGAAACACCTGAAGGGTTTTATGAGTTGATAGAATTCAAGGCAGGATATCCTGCACGTGATTGCTATCTTTAGCAAGTATGCATTGGGTAATGGGAAACGTGAATAGCTACATCCTGTGAGTACAGGGGATTGATCCTAACAGACTGGATCGAATCTCATGTAGATTATGTCAGGAAAAGGAAACCCCAACTGCCCTGATTTTGAATTGCCTTTTGGTGGGAAACCACGGGATAAAGAGGAGATCTCGAGATAGAGCAAGTTGATGTTGCAGAGAAGAGGAAGAAAAAAGAGAGATTAAGTGAAAAAGAGAAGAATTTCCAGCTTTAGAAATTATTCTAAGAGAGTTGTAGAGTAAGTGAGCAAGCATACTAGTGAGAGGGTTCTATCGGCAGTGATTGAGTACCGGTATAACTGTAGTTTCACAATTAAGCTAAACTGACAAGGTGTGGTAGAGCAGGCAACATCCAAGTGTGACACAGAGTGTTGAGACACTGTGTGTGTGTGTGTGTGTGTGTGTGTGTGTGTGTGTGTGTGTGTGTGTGTGAGAGAGAGAGAGAGAGAGAGAGAGAGAGAGAGAGAGAGAGAGAATAAGAGAGGCTGAGAATTAGAGAAAGTAATCTCACAATCGGTAGTGTGAGATTTAGCGAAGGAGAAAGGACTGTCAACCGACAGTAGGATATTTAATCAAGAGTTACAAAATTCTTTTGCAACAAGAAGCCTTAATTGTATTCAAATTGTATTTCAATATACATCGCCAAGTTAGAGCTTGGTGTAGGGGTCGATGCTCCTTGGGTTGGTTCCCTAAAGTTAAGGGTTGGTGCCCTAAAGTCAGGGGTTGGTGCTCCTTGGGTTGGAGCCCTAAACTTTGTTATTCAGTGTTTTACCTATGAGGCTAGATTTGAGCAGTAGTCTCCAACAACTTTTCTCATCAAGGTTTTTTGCACATTGGGTTTTCCTCATACATCTGGTGTTGTGAGTTGCATTTGTGTGATTGATCTCTTTGGATTTCCTTCCTACTTTACCGGTTTGATTTTTTAAGTGCTTAAGTGGTTAACTGGTATTATGAAGTTGCTCTGAAAGTCAAAATTTCAGGAACCACTGATTCACCCACCTCTTAGTGGTACTCTGTGTTCAACAAGCTATCCATTACAGTGTCACAGGCTCTTATATGATTATCTACTTAAAATGGATGGCTTCCAGAGAATTTTGGTTCAACATTCCTTACTTCATTTTCAATTGGATTTCCGTACCCTAGATTCCAAAGAAATCCAATTGCCTAAACCTGGCTAGTTTCATAGGTCTTCTAGCAAATGATTTTTTTCTTTGATGTTGTTGATTCTATGCTTGTTGTAAATTTTGTGGGCCCTACTGATACTAATGTAGGTTTTGATTTAGATCACCATACTGGTAATTATATTGAGGAAATTGAAATCCACATATATATGGATTATATCCAGAGTTATTGTAACCCATCCCTCCTTGAGTCACACTGACTCTAGGTGGAAGAGAAGTATTAGTTGACACTTGAGGGATAATTACTTGGACAATCCTAGGTACCATAGATGATTGAATGTTTTGGCTAGACATATTACCAACATATGTGCTTACTTGAGAAGAAGGATGAACAATCATGGTAGATTGCATAATAGGTAGGGCATTTGTCATAGGCATACTTTGTTGGATTTGAGATGATACATGCACACTAGTTGTTTGTTGTGAATGTTGAAATATATTATTTTGAGATGATGGCATATTTCTTATTTGAGATGCCAAATTCTGCATTTCTTGAGCTAGAAAGTCTCTTTGCCTCATCAATTTTAGATGTTTTAATCTAGCCAACATATCGCTTACCTGATCTTGTAGCTCTTGTTCTATGGGTTCGCTTTGTGTTTTTGGTGAAGAAACTTGGTGCAATTGGATAAAGCGTAGCCTTTGAACATTTTATGAAGAAGAGAAACCAAGTGGAGTAGTAGGTGTTTGACACCCCCTCTTAGGACTGGATGTCTGATTTGATGTTCCGGCCTAGAATCGATTATATGCTACTACTGCTTGAGCCAATGTCATTTATTCATATTATTTTTGAATTTCTTCTTCAGCTAATGTGACAAAACTTACAGGAGGATAATTATAATGTTGGCTTATTAAATCTATCAATGCTTTCTCTTGATCCATGGGTGAGGTACTGGTATCACTTGCAGACACAAGGTCTGTTAGGGTATCACTTGAAATTTTCTCACTTTGATTTTTATTTTTAAGCTTTTTTTTTTTTTTTTATCTTTACAGGGTGAATAGGGTTCCCCTATTTCAATGAACTTTTTACAAAAATAAAAAGTAAAAGCTTTTGATCTTTATTAACTCAAAGATTTTCTTTTAGGAGGTGCCACCTTATTTTATGAAAGAAGGAAAATCAATAATCTTAGAATTTCAATATTCTTCCCTAGTAGAATCATGAATCTGTTGGTTCCCAAATCAACTAATTGCAAAACCCTAACAGTATGCCAAATTCTATAATTAGGCTTCACAAGCGATTTGGCCAATGAACAAGAATCAACCCAAAGTTAGATATCTTCTTCTCTTCATGCTTTTCTATGCCTTGGTGGGCATACCTTTATCATCAATAATTATTCACTTCTTTTGATGACAACAAAGCAAATTACAATCTACAAACAAATTATGAGAGTAAATATCTTCAATCATATAGTCATTCTCCCTTATCTATTTCATTTTGGCATTGAGGATACTAAAATAGATAAATTTAAATATGAAACTACTTCTACTGCTACTACTAAAATGAAAACAAAAACAACTTGAAATTTAGTTGAAAGAAACTCTGAGAATATTTAAGATTGGTGCCTTTCTTGCAGGGTAATGAAGTTTGAACCACTTGCACCTACCTCTTGATAGTATTCAAACTATTTGGAACCTTAATTGTTCAAGCTTTGCATAAACATGCATAAATGTAATGTTATTAGGGGGTAAAAGCACAAAGTCGTGTCACACTTTTATAAAGGAAATGGCCAATGTTGATTCAACTTTTCAAATTGAATCAATAGAAAATGAAATATATCTTTTGAATTTTGAAATGATGTAAACTATTAAAATGTAGATTATTTTTATGTATTTTATGTTTGTAATTTTTTAAAATTATTTGAATATACTTTCTTATAAAGTAAACACTATAAATTAGTTGTTGATAAAATACTAAAATTGAAGTTACCCGAGGCGTCACCCTTTATATAATGAATTTTACCTTTTTCTCTTGAATTGTTTTGTGTATATTGATAACTTGAAACTTTAGTGCAAAAATATATTTTAAACTATTTTTCATGTATATATTTTTTTCAATAAATTTGAAAAGTTGTGTACTAAAATATAACTCTTTCCATTTGGCATCACCTTTTTTCTTAATTATTTATCCAAATTAGAACATAATTATATCATCTTGACATAGACACTTTTATCTAGTGCATTTTTTTTTTCAAAATTTTTAAATAAATTTTAGTATTTTTATTTTACAAGATAATCAACCTTATATTTTAGTGCTAATGGCCCACTTTCAATTAAAAAAATATGTAAAATGTTAAAAATTAATTAAAAATATTAAAAGATATATATTTTGGAAAATTCACTTATAGATCTATAAAAGGGTATTTTTACATTTCATGAAAATATTATTTATAAGAGTAGGAGTTGTTGAAACATTGAGTTTTTAAATTTTTTTTTTTTGGTAATTAAACCCAAAGTGGTATAAAATATACACTTAGTAGACAATTCCAATTGCAAAAGTTGTGGCCCATGTATAAGATAGCTATAATGCATCTCTATAGGCCATATGTTTGACTAAAATAAATTTTTAGTTAGAACTACTTAAATTCATCTGTGTTGATAAGTTGGCCTAAAACATGACACAGTTTTGTGCTTTTACCCTAGGTTCTTCTTTTTAATCCAAATGGTTCTTTCAAATTATCTGTGACCTATTAAATGGATTTAATTTTTCCTTGTAGAAGTTAATTGAATAAATCATATAGAGCAAGAAAGATGGTTTGATAAATCAGAATTATTCTTGATATATTGATTTAAATGATAAGAAAGTAATCAAACTAGAGACAACCACATAAAACTTATCAAGATTTACCACACACAATTGAAATCAGAATTGAGACACAAAATTCTTGAATTGTATTATAGCCACTGGAAAAAGGTATTACAGAGTATTGCATATGTTCTCCTCTTCAAGTCCCTTCCAACCCTTCATTCTATCTTGGTCTCTCCCTTATATGCAAAATGGGAGAGGCAAAAAGTTTTAGACTATTATAAAAACCTTGTAGTTATCCCACCCAAAATGAAAAGACATGTCCTTTCATTAAAGATAATAAAATATAATTGTATTGCTTTTATAAATGATTACAATTAAAACAAAGACAACATAACAAGAGCTAATTAAAACACGAGAAAAACCAATGGCCATGAGTGTAATTCCATTTCTTCACAATGCAAATAGTAACCCATGACCAGTGGGTCTAGCAAGGTTCTATTTTAAGTTGGAGTAGGTTCCATGTCCATCGGCTGGCACTTCACTGCATCAGTCTTTTGAGAGCTTCAAATACTAGCCCTCCCATTGATATACATCATAGTCACTAGGCCATTTACACTCTGCACATTAGGATCATTGACCAAGTGATATTGCCACCTCTTATTTGTTATGGCACATACTTCAAAGATGAACCTTGTATATCCATTATCTTGTGTGATTATTCTATCCAGAAAGATATTAAGACTTTGAATATTGATATCCTTTTCTTCTTGCATGTGGGAAAGAATCCTTGGCACCATTTGATTAAATTCACTTTTTCAATCACCGAAATCTTTGATATTTTTGTCCCTATCTATAATTGGAGGAATTGTCCAATGTTTAAATATGTGGAAAGAATCAACTTGGCCTTCACCCTAGGTTCTTATGTAGAATATATTTAAGCTCTTCAATTACATTTTTCACCATTTTTTAGTTACTTTGATGGTAGGAGGTGCATTTGAATCTCTTTGCAATACTTTACAAAATTACAAAGGGTAATTAGAGTGTGGTTCACTAGCTACCATCTCTTGGACAATGACTCCAATATAGGCTTATTTTCCTTGAACACTTCCAGTGCTTTTGACAGTAACTCATATCCCCTGTACACATCCTCTATCTTAGCCATGATATATTTCACCCTATGTGTCGATATTTTCTCAAATACAGAAAGAATTTGTTGTGACATTTTTTTCTCGTTGTCTTCATTCATTCTCCTCAATTCTCTGATTTCCTTTTCATGATTTTCTTTCTCTACAATCCAACTCTTGGTGTCAATATGTTTATCAGTTGGATTTGATGGTGCATGCCTATGAAGGGCAAGTTCCTTACTCTGACTAGCCTCTCCACCTTTTAACTAATATTTCAGCCTAACATTTTCAATGAATAATTTATTCATTTCCTCATTCATATCAATTTGAATATTTTCATACTCAACCAATTTTTGTTGCATACTTTACATTAAATCTCTAGTGAATATTGTTGAGTACATTGTCATAGTGGCCTCCTCTAATAGGGAGGTCTTTTAAGTGTCTTTAATATTGCATCGCTTTTGGTTTTTTTGACCATATCAACTAACTTGGGCTTATCAGTACTTTTGAATCTCACCCATGTAACTAAAGTCTTAGTCTTGGGGTTGTAACCTATACCACTTATCCCTTGTTCAAAATCAAACTTTACTACTAGCATTGGGTCTTCCTGATGTCTGACTTGATCCAATAGAAATATTTTCCTTATAACCATGCCAGGAATAATCAAAATATTACTCTTTAGCACCATATCTCTAGCTTCATTAGGGGTGACATCTATCTCATCAAATCTTAGTTCATTAAAGGATTTCATTACAATTTGATCCTAATGTGATTCATTGACACCCATCATATTCATTTTCTTCTTTTCTTCAAATTCTTTCATTTTCATTTTTATCTAGGAGTCTTTAAATTCAAGTGTCTTGATGAACTCATCATCTTTAAAAAATATCAAAGAGGTAGCAACTCTCTCATCTTCATGATCTTCTAGCAATGTATTTCCCTCGGGCCTAATCTCATGCCCATGTGCTTCTTATTCATACCAATGGGATGATCCTTGATGTTGATCAACTCCCTCATAATCCTTCAAATCTCTCAAAGAACTAACAACTTCATTAATATCACCCACCTCCTCGGTATCATCATATGACACTAATGGCACATGATCATCTATTTTTTGTCTCTTTGGTGGGGGTGGACTAGGTGAAGATTCTTGAACAAAAACAACATATGAAGCATCAAAAATCACAACCCCTTTGGGTTTCTTCACTAGTAATTTTGCCTTCTTGGGTGAGGTATCAGTGCAAATTGATTTCTTATATAACCTTTCAAAATTATTTATATACAGATCAACTATTTTGAGGATATTAGGTTCCTTAGGAAAAATATTCGAGAATATTGGATCCCTCTTTCTTTTTTCTTCTTCCAATTGTATTAGAATATTCTATTTCCTTATTCTTTGGAAAATTTCATCAAAGGTGACACAATTTATGATCACATCTTCATCCAAGAGCACTTCATGTGTTACCCCTATGTTGGTCAAGATTTTTCTTTGTACATGATTAATGTGACCCTCAGGGTCACATAATCTTTCTAGGCCCATTTCTAAGGAATAATTTGTTTTGGTATAAACCTATAATTCTTCAAGAACATTTGATCCAATGGAGAAACCTACACATTTAGAAACATAGGGTAGAAAATTCCCGTTTTTATATCTCTCCATCACTTCCTTTTCTAACCATGTTATCTGCCACATAAACTCTAAGAAATCAATCCTGTCAGAAACAAACACTCACGATTTATGAGAAGCCTATGTACATCCATATACCTCGATCAAAGTGTGATCATCCATGTAGAACCAATATCCATTATTATGAGTATTCCTTACCTTAGGCTTCATAGACAAGGGTCTTTACCAATTCTTGAGTTTTGTGTGAAAATCTATCAATAGCGTGTTTCAAGGAGTGCATTATTGAAACAACAAAAACATCATGAAAGGTTTTGTAGTCACTATTTTTATATCTCTTGTCCCACATGTAACACCATAGCTTCACTAGCATCCAATTCCCCATGTTATCAACAATGCCCAGGGTAAGTGCACCAAGATGGTGAACAAAAAAGTGGCCACATGCAAAAAAAAAATGAATTTTTTCATAACCCGTGCGTGTTTAGGAAATTCAAAAACATGCTAGGCTTGGTAACACCAAGCCTAGCCAAAAATAATTAAAAAAACAAAATGTTCCTCAAAACCCGTACTAGGCTTGGTAGCACCAATCCTAGCAAAAAACAATTAAAAAAACAAAAAGTTCCTCAAAACCCGTATGGGTTTTGAGGAACATTATATTTTATAATAAAAAATCAAAAGTTCCTCAAAACCCATACTGGTTTTGAGGAACATTATATTTTATAATAAAAAATCAAAAGTTCCTCAAAACCCATACGGGTTTTGAGGAACATTATACTTTTTTAGAAACCCGCGGGTTATGCAAAACTAGAAGTTTTCGTCTTAGTTTTTCATAACCCGTACGGGTTATATAGAACTAGGAACCAAATATGAAGTGGGGAGAGAGAGAGAGAGAGAGAGAGAGAGAGAGAGAGAGAGAGAGAGAGAGGGAGCAGAAGAGAGAGAGTAGGGAGTAGGAAGAGAGGGATAGAATAGGATAAGGAGAGGGGAGGGAGAGAGAGTTAGAGATAGAGAGAGAAGGGGATAGGAAGAGAGGGAGAGATAGGGAAAGAAAGAGAAGGGAGAGAGAGAGAGAGAGAGAGAGAGAGAGAGAGAGAGAGAGAGAGAGAGAGAGAGAGAGAGAGAGAGGGGGAGAGAGAGAATAGGATAAGATAATGAGAGGAGGGAGAGGGGGTAGAAGGAGAGGGGGAGAGAAAGAGAGAGAAGAGGGAGAGGGTGAGAATAGGATAGGATAACGAGAGAGAGAGAGAGAGAGAGAGAGAGAGAGAGAGAGAGAGAGAGAGAGAGGGAGGGAGAAGGAGAAGGAGGAGAGGGTGAGAGACATGAGGTAGAGAGAGAATGAGAAGGAGAAAAGGGTGAGAGACTTGATAGAGAGAGAAGTGTGAGGGGGAGAGAGATGAGATAGAACTCAAGGAGAATAATTAGGGCTTAGAATAGACAAATACAGTGATGGGGAAGGAAGACAAGAGAGAGAGGGAAAGGAGACATGCATGTCTACAAACATATACATATATCTATATTAATATATATAACTATAGATATGCATATATATATACATAAACACATATTATATATGTATGTCTATACATATATGTGTAGTAAATGCTAAGATTACAAGCATACATTATTATGTCTTCATAACCCGTACAGGTTTTGTGAAACACAAAATAATGGTTTTAGTTCTACATAACCCATACGGGTTATGTAGAACTATGAATAGTACTTTTTGTTTTTCAAAACCCATGTGGGTCATGAAGAACTATGAATAGTACTTTTTGTTTTTCAATACCCCTGTGGGTTATGAAGAATTGTGAATAGTACTTTTTGTTTTTCAAAAGTTGTGCGGGTTTTGGCTTGGTAAGAGGGTTGGAAAATTACCCTAAGGCTTGCAAGCCCATTTTCCCCCTTTTTTGTCCCTTTACATGTTTTTTCATCTTCCAATATGATTTATCAAGTTTTTCATCATCAGGTTTACAAATGATCAAGTGGGTATCTCTAAAATTACCACCATAATCTCACACGTCTTCTCAGTTTTCTGAACATATAATTTTTTCTATTTTTGGACAACATTAGCATAGTAAACTTTAATTTTCTTTACCAGTACCTTGATAGTCCTCACAGACATATGTCTACCATTTTTTTAATAAACTTTGATATACTTGACCAAATTCAAAATAAGTTACATATTATTGTTCTAAACTAGATTCTATACACTTTTAAAAAAGAATTTTTCATTTTTGATTATTTTGATGCAAGTTATTTGTAGCGCACAAACAAGGACCAACTTTTCAGGTGCGGTCACTTCAAAAAATCATAAAAAAAAAAGTACTCAACAAAAAATTACAAAAAAATAGACAACTTCTAGATCTCACTTTTACCTACCATCCTACCAAAGGGTTTTACAAAATAGTATATCTAATTATATATTTTGTACAATGCATGAAAACAACTATGTTATATTTTTCTGAAAAAATCAAGAACAATTTTTCGTGTGTAAAAGGTTTGACCCTCTTAATCTTATGCAATTTTATAAAACTTTAGTAGTTTAGAAACTAGTTGAGAGCACTACAATTCTTATTATTTTCTCAACTCCTAGTTTTTAGTGCATGACCTTCAAATATCTCTTTGAAGTTCAGGTTTACCCGTTTTCAGAAAAATAGTGGCCACTTATACCCTCCTTTTTGTTCACCATCTTGGTGCACTTACCCCCCAATATCATCTTCTTTTCCAATGGTTGCCTATTTTAATACAATATCAGATAAAATAACAATGAGTAATGATGGAAGTCACAAGATCCCTGTTGGTATCTTGATAATGTTTAAGTTGTGATTGTCATTGATGGACACACACTTATTTTATGTATGAGTTATTCTCCATCGGTAATATGTGTTGTGGTGTTCACACCGGTATTATATGCCATTGTATGTATAGTCTTTGTTTGTAGAAGACTATCGATATTTTGTAGAAGATGCTTACCGGTCATAGCGGTATAAAGACCTAGAAGCGGTATGAAGATCTCAAGCAGAATGAGGATCCCTAGCGGTAGTTAATCTTTTTTATCGAAATATTATGTTCCAGTTTTCCAGTCTTTATTCATTAACCAGGTAATCAGTATACTGTGTTAACCGGTATAATTATAAAGTGTGATGAGTTATCATCCACCAACACTTTAGCGATGTTTCTATGCCATGTTACCAAATATGTCTAGATGCACTGTACCTAGGAAATTGTAGTCTAATCTTTTTGGACCGACATGAAATCAGATTCCTATATGAGGACATCATGTCTAGGGTTTTGAAGAGTTGATATGTGTGAGTATTGTAGAGCAGATTAGGTCTATGCGAAATAGGTATCTCACTATAAATATTGTGAGTGCAAAGGATAGAAGACTGAAGCGATGGTGTAATGCATTAATGGATAATTGTCAAGGATCTAGTCAAGCATTCTGGGCTACCTTCTAGATCATTCACTTGTTGATTACTAATCTCTTCGACAAGTCTAAAACCCTTAACTGGGTAGGCCCAGATAAGCCTAATGTAAATCCTCTAACAAGGTGATTCACAGTTGTGGATCTAAAATCCTTTAATAGGGTAGTCTTTAACAAGACTTATCTCCTAATAGAGATCTGGATTCCTAACCGGATCTGTTTTGGTGAAGAACATTGTAAGGCCTTAACTAGTTTGGTTACTATTTTGCAGATAGTTGACTTGCGAGTTTTACTCAACATGGTTTTTTCCATTTGGGTTTCCACATCAAAATATCTTGTGTTATGGTGATTGTGCTTCTGTGGGTGAATGCTCTATTTTCTATTTGGCTTGTTTATGTTTTAACTAGTTTGTTGTTTAAACTACTACACCGGTCTGCTGAAAAATTGTTTAAAAGTTTGGTTAAGTTTTTAGGCATACTAATTCACCCCCCCTCTTAGTATTCATCAATTGGTATCAGAGCCAACCTTTCTATAAGTCTAACCACTTGGAAGGAGATATGGGGGAATACAACATGAGGGAACTCACTCACCGTCTGACTGAGTTTGAGAGAGCCTATGATGAAATCAAAATCAAGTATAAATCCTCTTTAGCCAAGAGAAGAGAACTTGCTAAGAAATTGATGGAATTTATTGGAAATAACTCTTCTGATGAAGCAAACATGGAGGCCCTAGTCGGAGAAGTGGAGAAACTAAATGAATCCAAACCTAACCTAAGGAGGGAGTTGGAAGGACTAACTATTAGGATGAGTCAAGAGCTAGAAAATAGAAGAAAAGCTGAAGATTTAGTGAAAGACAAGGAGCATGAGATCTCTAAGTTGAAACAAGAGATTGGTACCATCACCGCTCATCTGCAAGAGGGTAATGAAGAGAAAGAAGAAATACAAGAAGACCTCAATGCTGCTATCTCTCAAAATGAAACCTTGATGAAAACCAATGATGCTCTTTCCAAGGAACTTGCTGAGTTAAAGGAGATACTTGCAAAGTTCAACCAGAGTGATGCTAAATTGGAACAAAAGCTGGAATCAGTGAAGCCATCAAAGGATACCACTGGACTTGGTTTCTCTGCATATGATGAAGGTGAAACCTCTGGAGCCAAGAGTAATGCACCAAAAGAGCAACCGAAACCTAAGAACAACAACAAGAGCAAAGGTAAGCCAAAGCCTAAACCTATATGCTTCAACTGTCATAAGGAAGGACATACTGCCAATGTATGTAGGAGCAAGGCTTACAATAATTTTCCTTACATGCAAAATAATGTGGCTAGAACTGGTAGATTTAATGGTCATTGTTATGCATGCAACAAGTTTGGGCATAGAGCTTTTGAGTGCAGGTCGGTTATGAACAACTCTGGAAGTTATGCACCAAGATCTAAAGGAATTGTCTTGGAACCTCCTATGAACTGGAACCCAAACCAATACAGAACCTATGACCACTAGTCAAATGGTTATGGAGCGGTAAATAGTTGGAGAGAAACCTGTTTGATTTGTCGTAGTAGCAGTCACACTACTGCGACATGCAGAAGGAAGAATGGAAATGTGAACACCGGACCATGGAGAACACCTGGTATGGTATGCTATCATTGCAACAAATCGAGACACATTGCCAGAGCATGTAGACTGAGAAAGAATCCATCAGGAGACATACCGGTCGACCCAGAGGGGAAGATCGATATTGAAACCGTTCAGGCGGATATGGATAAAACTTGGAAAAAGAAACCTGAAGAGAAGCCACAAGATGTACCAGTTTCCACCTAGTGTGGAGACCCCTGAACTGGCAAACTAAGCTCCAAAAAGCTTAGGGGGAACATATCGGTAACAATGTTTCGAACCCCTAGAGTATATTAGTTAAGTGCCTTTATTGGTATTGGTTACCTATCGACCGACAGAAGAAATGAAGTGGTAAAAGGAAAAGTTAGGGTTTGTGCCCTAACAGTGATGCATTTATTATGGTAGGTAGGAGCATATTTAAAAAGTGACTTTCGTCGTCATTTTTACTTACCTATTTTCAAAGAAGAATTTTTTCTAGCTTGAGCGGAGCAACAAGAGTGATTCATCTTGCATTCAAAAGAATTCAGGAAGATATATTGCACAAGATTTTGTAGCCATTCAGAGTGGAGGTCAGAGTGGTAAAAAAAGTTTTTGGAGGAGTGTGTTCGAATTCGACATCGGCGAACCCTAGTTTGGAATAAAAAGGTATTTTTTGTTGAATCAGTCTACTTATTTAGAATTATCTAGATATGGCTTCTACATCTAAAATCCCTTCTAGTTCTACCGAACCTGAGGAATCATCTGAGTTTCTTAGGAAGAAGGTGAAATATAATGCCCTATCTCAAATTCCCGCTAGAGTCATTGTCGAAGGGGATGTTTTAGGATATATTGATTGCAAACTGGAAGACCTAGGGTCTCTAGCGATTCACTCCCAGCTGAGTCTATTCTGTGGAGGTGATAAGAAGATTAAACCTGAGTACAGCGTAATCGAGAAGAAAAAATTTGACAATGTAGTATATTTTCTCAAGTAATTTACAGAAGAACACATTAGGATTATTCTAAGTAGGGTTCATGGTGACAAGATGTACCTTGAGTGAACCCATGATATTATACTGGAGGCAATTCATGCCGTGACCGGTTTTTGCAATGTTGGGGAAGTCCCTGTTCTTTGCAAGATCACCAAAACCAAAGTGACAGAGCTCACTGGTTCTATACGCGACCAATGGGCAATGACTGTAAACACCATAAAAGATGACTTGGTGAAATATGCGTGCATGGTAATCAAGTGTAGAGTATTCTATGTTAGCAGAATGAATCTTGTTCCTACAGCTGCGGTGCATGCCGCTTATAGGATGATCAAGGAGAATGCAGAATGTGACTTATGTACCTGCATGCAAAAACAACTCGTGGAAAACCTAAAGTCCATCAAAGTGGACAAAACACTAAGGTTTAAGTTTGGTCAACTGTTTGTCAGTTTGTTTTTCTATTTTCAAGGATATTTTCCAGGAGTTGGTGATGTTCAATGGTCGAGTGACCTACCAATTTCCAGACAAATAAAGGAGAGTCTGGAAGTAGTGGGATCTGCATATCCGGAGACTCTAAATAGGTATTTTGATGAGTTCAGACTAAAGATGAACCAGAGAATGAGAATATTAGGTGATCTAGTTAAAAAATGTGAAGATGATATCTATTTCACAATCAAAATAGATCATTGCATAATGCAAGCAGTTGAGCCCAGAGAAGATGAAGTTGAGCCTATGGGCTATGAAGTGGTAAATGATATACTCATAGGGTATGCCTCTACCCTACTTGCTTCACCACTGGATCCAAAGAAGAAGAGGACCGGTACTTACTCCGAGAGGATCAAATCTATTGAAGTATCGAAGCAGAAAAAGAGTAAAGTAGTGCCATCGGCATCGACACCGGTTACATCTGCTGCCAGTCCTAAAGTGACCAAGAGGTCACCAGCCAAAAAGAAACCAGAGGCTATTCCACCAAAGGTATTCGAAAGGAAGAGAAAAACCAGGAATAACTCACTGGATTCAGAAGACAGTGAATTGGAGGTAGAAATGAAGAAGACAAGGCAATCATGCAAGAAGACGAAGTCAACTGGTAATGTACTAGCAACCTCTGCACCTGTAAATATATATGTTGCTTCTTACTTGCCTATGACACATTTTCAAAGAATTATGAAGAATGTTAAAAGGCAAGTACTTGATGATCTATAAGATTATTTTGATGATCTTAGCGATAGTGAAAAGGAAGAAGTAGAGCTAGAGGTCATTAAATATTTGTGTGATACTGATCGGTCTCCGATTGACATTAAATATGTTGCTCCTAATTCTTTATATAATTATTTGGATAATAAATGATGCATTATCATTGAAAAGGAGCAAGAAATTAGGGAAGAAAGTTTTTCCCAATATTTTCCTGATGCCTCTAATTCGGAATTGTTTGAGATTCTTAATTGGCACAAAGGTATCTTTTTCATGCGAAGAAGAAGACTTCAGCTACTCGGAGGAAAAACCTCTGAAGTGGAAAAAGACACCCATTTGCAAGTTAAAGTAGCTGTCAAAATGAATAAAGTATTTGAAGCTAATCAACAGGCTGAGCAAGAGCCTGACCTATCCACAGCCAAACCGGATGAAATCTTCGACAGTCTGGGTGAAAGAATAGCAAAACAAAATGACCCCATTGAAGTTGATGCAGTAGATGTTGAGGACACCACTCCAGAGAAGGAGAAAGTTGAAGAGGAGAGAGTGGAGAAAGAAAAAGATGAGAAAGTGGTAAAAGAGAAATAGGAAAAAGAGAAACAGGAAAAAGAGAAACATGAGAAAGAGAAACTAGTAAAAGAGAAATTGGAGAAAGAAAAACAAGAGAAAGAGCAAGCGGAGAAAGCGAGACAAGAGAAAGAGAGAACAGAGAAGGAAGAAGAGAAGAAGAAGAAGGAAGAAGAGAATAAGAAGGAGGAAGAAGAGAAGAAAAAGGAAGAAGAGAAAAAGAGGGAAGAAGAGAGGAAGAAAGAAGAAGAGAAGAAAGAGAAGGCCGCCAAGGTAGCCTAGGAAAAAGAAGAAGAGGAGATCAAGGCAAAGGAAGGAGGACAGACTCCTAAGGCAACTGGAAATCAAGCCAAGCAAGTTGATCCCATCGGTCCCACTGATTTGACTCTTGCCTATCTTACTCAATCGGTTGATGAAAGTGAGCTACTGAGAAGCATTCAACTAGCGCAGGTTAGATTGGAAGAACTGAGAAAAAAGAAAGAATAGGATGTCATTCAATTTGATGTTGACACTCTTTCCAATCTAATCCCTAGTACTAACCTTCCTAGTACCAATTCCTCGCTGGCCAAGTTAAAACTTCTTTGCACAGTAGTAGATGATCAAGTGCAATCTTTAGAAAATGCTGCCCAGGTTTCTGCAGAAAAGAAGCATGAAAAAACTCTGAGAGTTTCATTAGTAAAGAAAATGGATGTAGACAGAGCAAAACTGCTTAAGTAGAAGGATGATATAAGTTTATCTATGGGTGAAGGTAACCTACTCTTGCGCAAAATCTGCCAACCTCACCTATTTTGTGATGATGCTCTAAAAAAGAAAAGTGAACTCCAATCGGAGTTAAAGAAGTATATCAGAAACTTCAAATTGCCATATGATTCGTTCACAGTGCATGGACAGACTGTTCACACTCACCAGCATCAGATTGTAAAGATTGAAATAGAGATCTGCAAGCGGACTCAAGATCTGCAGGAGCTCCAGTTGCTTCTATTACCAAAATTGCAGGTTCTTCAGAAGTGCTTCCTGAACTTGAAGGCTATTATTGTAACACAGGAGATGAGCACTATCGATGCAATGGAAGAATTAGCCTTCCAGATGAAGATCGAGAGTGAAATTGCTGCCTCACTTCTTGATTCATGGTCCTCAGACATGAAGAATTTTTTGAAAAACTTTAAATTTCTTTTTGAGAAGTTTTACTCTTTATTTTCATGAACATATACTTTGTTTTTAAGTTATGCAATATAACTTTGGCAAAGGGGAGTGTTTGCATTACTTTGTCATTGTTGGCAAAGGGGGAGTAGTATTGAAAATTTCATGCACATACTTGTAATTTTTGCAAAGGGAGTAGTGTATATGCTTAGGGGGAGTAATTTTGATTATGGCATCTGTTTTTGTTTTGTAAGCACTTAGATTTCAAAATTTTCCTAAGTGTTGCCATCAATGTCAAAGGGGGAGATTGTTGGTATTTTGATAATGTTTAAGTTGTGATTGTCATTGATGGACATACACTTATTTTATGTATGAGTTATTCTCCACCGGTAATATGTGTTGTGTTTTTCACACCAGTATTATATGCCATTGTATGTATAGTCTTTATTTGTAGAAGACTATCGGTGTTTTGCAGAAGATGCTTATCGGTCGTAGCGGTATGAAGACCTCAAGCGGAAGGAGGACCCCTACCGGCAGTTAATCTTTTTTATCAAAACATTATGTTCCATTTTTCCAATCTTTATTCGTTAACCAGGTAATCGGTATACTGTGTTAACCAGTATAATTGTAAAGTGTGATGAGTTATCATCTACCGACACTTTAGCGGTGTTTCTGTGTCATGTTACCAAATATGTCTAGATGCACTGTACCTAGGAAATTGTAGTCTAATCTTTTTGGACCGACATGAAATCAGATTCCTATATGAGGACATCATGTCTAGGGTTTTGAAGAGCTGATATGTGTGAGTATTGTAGAGCAGATTAGGTTTGTGCAAAATAGGTATCTCACTACAAAGATTGTGAGTGCAAAGGATAGAAGACTGAAGTAATGCTGTAATGCATTAACAAAGAACTGTCAAGGATCTAATCAAGCATTCTATGCTACCTTCTAGATCATTCACTTGTTGTTTACTAATCTCTTCGACAAGTCTGAAAATCTTAACCAGGCAGGCCCAAATAAGCCTATTGTAAATCCTCTAACAAGGTGATTCACAGTTGTGGATCTGAAATTCTTTAACAGGGTAGTCTTTAATAGGACTTAGAGAGATCTAAATTCCTAACAGGATCTGTTTTGGTGAAGAACATTGTAAGGCTTTAACTGATCTGACCTTAACCGGTCTGGTTACTCTTCAACAGATAGTTGACTTGTGAGCTTTACTCACCGTGGTTTCTCCCATTTGGGTTTCCACGTCAAAATATCTTGTGTTATGGTGATTGTGTTTCTGTGGGTGAATGCTCTATTTGCTATTTGGCTTGTTTATGTTTTAACCAGTTTGTTGTTTAAACTACTACACTGGTCTGCTGAAAAATTGTTTAAAAGTTTGGTTAAGTTTTTAGGCATACTAATTCACCCCCCCACCCCCCTCTCTTAGTATTCATCAATCCCTTCTTTTCCTTTAATGCAACAAGCTACACATGGATCCCCCTCTCAATTTCTAGGGCAAAATTGAACTCAAGGTTCAACTCAAAGTTTTGAATTCTCATAGCCATATACATCATGACAACTAGCATTTTATCTTTTGCATCTTCCTCTAAGATTTGACACAAGGAAAAATATGTCCTCTAGAAATAAACTTGAAACTCATCCATGGCCAATGGCTCACTCCCCATGACCTCCATAGTTCTGTTGTTATGATCCCATTTTCTATAAGGTGGGAGTTCATATTTCCTATAGGTTTTTCTCAACCTCATGTAGTCCTCCTCAAACTTCCCCAGTTCAATTTAGTTATGGCTTGCTTGTTTAACATAAAACAGTCCACAATTGTAGACCTAGTTATCACCAACAAAGGATTCCCACTAGGCATTCTCATAGTTCTAGTAGTTTAGGGTGATAGTGTTCTGCTACTACTTGAATTAGATCAACATCTACAAATATGTTTGGCACAATTAATTTAGCCAAGTCCAAAATCCGTGGGTTTGACACTAGTACCTTCCCATCCCGATTTCTATAAAAATACCAAAACAAGTCCCACTAGGCAATAGGAACTAGGGCATCTCTGCAACCCTGCAAAATGTCTTTGAAAAACTTCCTAGTTCTAGTGTCTTCTGATTGAGGCAAGATGTCTAGCAAAATTTTTTAGAGTGGCCTTTTCTTTTCTTTAGGGTTTGAAGGCTCACCCTTTGTTTTAGAACTCTCTGCCTTCCTAGGCATTGTACTCTAGCTCTAATTCAGCTCAAAATAAATTGGGCTACTTTCTAAATATACTAGTATCTTATAAAACCTTGAGGGGAACATGATACTTGTTAAATTTGCAAGTGATTTCGTGCACTTCTTTGTTTTTGCAGAGATCCAATTATCAACTCCTTAGATGCAGAATAGATTTCTCAAATGGGAATTCTGATTTTAATGGGGGTCTGCGAGTGTCATTTTAGCATTTAATTCCTTCGTGCCGATTTACCACCTTATAACTTTGCCACCCTTTTAAAAAATCATGGCTATGATATGCTTGTGTCATCCCCAACTGACCTTTTTCTATTTCTCCCCTTACTAATGTATCACAGATCTCCCTCAAGCCTCCTTTTCAATCGTTGTGGGGATGTGGTAATGGTTACCACGTTACCGCAATGTTATTTTATGTTATGTTTGCACCTCTTGCGGTATTAACGTTCTCACTCATCAGTTCACTGCAACACCACTTTTCCTCGACCACTAACACCACACGGTTTAGCAGTGACTTATTTTGTTATCGCTCCACCGCAAAGTCTACAAACATACAATATATTGGCTTTGTGGGAATGTGATAACACTACACATCATCTTCTTCTTACTGCCATATCACTAAATGTTAATAAAACAACACTAAGGGCTTGCAGGATTGTGGTACACTGTATTAACATCTTTCTTCTTACCGCAGTCCTGCAACCTACTAGCTACTCTCAAATATGATACCTGCGGGATTGCAGTAACTTGTGATGGGGCAATATTGAGGTAATGTAATGAGTTGGTTGTGACTCGAGGGGAAAATTATGAAATTAGTAAGGTTAAGTAACGGGAAACTTGAGACATGAAGTATTACACAAGGGGACTTTGAAAGGTATATAGGTAAAAATATAGACTCAAAATTCATGACTTCTCAAGGATTTTTGAGGCTTCTAAGATACCCAAGTAGAATTTCTCATAGTTGACACCTGATATTGTCTTTATATCACAAAATCACCTCATATTTTATTATTTTATTCAAGTTGACATATATTTATACAGGCCATCAACATAAATTGAATATATTTTCCAACTATCACTTATGAAATATTCTTAAAATAGTATGCAAACCTAATGTGTGGTATCCCACCCAATAATATTCCACAACTTTTACAAAATATTTAACATTTTATGCAAGGCACACAACACTTTGGGGTACAATGGAGGATTATTCTCATATAAACTTGAAGATTCATTTAATTTTTTTATAACTTGAAGGATAAAAGAGTGGACAAGGTGGCACCTAAAAAATCAATTGAATGAAGTTGACACATGCAAATGAGAGAAAACTAGTTTTATAAGCCAATCTAGGGGAGATAAACATTAAAATTGTAGTATTTTTAATGGTTACAATGGTTGTAAGAGCCAAAAACTAACATTCAAAATGAGTGATAGGTTATGTTGGTGTCCATACATGAGTTTTGGGGGCACTAATGTCTCAAAAAACTCATGATTGCACTCAATTTTGTAGAGTTGACTAAGGATGAAATCTTCAGGTTTTCTCTCAAGGTTCAATATTTTTGTAATCAATAAAAAGACTAGAAATTATGTTTGCATGATTCTTAAATATGACTAGGGTTGTGGACACAAAAATGAGTGTAAAATTTAAGGTAAATTTTATAAAATACGAAATTTTTAACTTTGCACATATGTACAAATAAATTTCCTTTTATGTCATTCCTATTATTGTAAGATGATAGAAAGTTACAGAGTGATGATAAGTCACCATGTCATCTTTGTGACAAAAATAATAGCTTGTTTAAACATTGTGGTTTTACTTTCACCTTCCCTAATCTTTTTCCATCTTATTTTTTCCCCTTGTTCATTAACTAATATTTGTTGTAAATTTTCCACTTGAGATAATACTCAGTATGATATTTATTTTAATCCATATTGATTATGTTGTACTCAAATGCTTACAATGTTCAAATATTAAATAGTCATGTTTTCCTTATTCTTATAATATTACATGTTTATATATTTGTATATGGTTTTATCTCAATGATGCTTACATGTTAAGCTATAATTACCATGTTCACGTGCTATGGTAGTGAGATTATGTTTACATATTTACCTTATGGTTACATGATTGAATGTTTATAATAATTGTTCTTATACCTTACAATTATTTATACTCACATGATCTTATCTAGCCTTGTGATTATCATCCATTATTTATGAGTGCTATTGGGGGTAATCTTGGATTGAAAACTTCTTTTTCTTATCATATAAATTTTCATGATCATACCTTACTATGTTATTCCATGTTTATCACATGATGCTAACTTCAAATTTTTCTATATCTAGTTCCTTGAATTCCTTGTATATGACCAATTGAAGGTGAATACATATCATTTCTAGTATTCTTTTGATGAATTGAAATTTAATGATTATCTCATGGTCATGATGGCCACTAAGTTGCTTTATATACCTTCACATAGCTACTATTGTTCTTAATAGCATATGGCTCCTAGTATGCCAATTAGTTTTCTTTGAGTCTTGATCACTACAATTTTAAATTATTATTTGTTTGCACCTATTTTAGATAAATATTTGGTTCTACTCATTAGAATTTTTTTCTTGCAAGTTTGTGAATTGAGTGCTCATTCTAAGAAGAATATGTTGAATTGTCTTACTTCTCTACATCATCTCTATGAGTGGCTAAATATTTTCTTTCATGTTAATTCCGTTTGTATTTTGTCATCTTGATAGTAGTTCACATTCAAGTCCAAATAAGGGCAAAGTATTATAATGAAAAGTGTAAGGCTTATATTTTTGTTCTTTGACTATGTCATCCCTAATTTAATGACTAGTGTACAAGTGGTGTATTTATGATTAAAAGTTAGTAATTATGGGACTACTACTGGTCTACAACACATCCACTCCTTATACTAGGTCAAATTTGTGCATGCTAAAATGTCCCCCTAATTCCCAAATTCAAATGTGCATTAAAAAGCGTGTAGATCATTTTCCAGAATATAATTCAAATCCATTGATCATATTCATTTTATAAAGATGTCAATCAATTTTATAACTCTAAAATCGACCTAAAATATATAACAACGTAATCAACTATTTTTCAAAGTCTACAAGTCATAGATACCATTGTTGACTAACATTTTAGTTAAAAAAAAAACTAATATCATTTTAAAAACAAAAACAATATTGTTACTATCCAAACTAATCAATCAAACATATTTAGTTATTATTGCGTGATTCCCTTTATTTGCCCTAAAATATCTGTGTACAAAGCACTTATTTGTCAACACAAACTGCTAATGAAATATGGTTCATATTCGTTCGTTTCTTATAACATTTTATTCATCTAATATTATGCATGCATGCACACCAACCATCTCAACTGCGAGATCTAGTCTGCTTTACACAGCTATAATAGAGAACGTACTTCCGCCTTCACTTGATATTTCCTATTTCAACAGACGACTGCTGGTGTGACACGTTGCCTTTCCTTATCGAAATGGGAGTTGAGTTATCGAAATCAAATCTATAAATTCATATTTCCTGCTCACTTTCTTTGCATTGGATTCGTGCATTCAGAATGGCCATCAAAATGACTTCTTCTACTCTTGTTTGCTTTTATATGCTCTTGATACTTTCTGTTTCTCTCTGCAATACCATCGAAGCAAGAGAGATTGAAGGTAGTTTCTTAATTGTATTATATTTAACAAAGCATGTGAAGTTTTTTTTCCTTGGTAATAAGTTGGGTGACTAATGAAATTGGCTTTGTTCCAGGTGGAGCAGTTGCAGGGAAAATGGGTCCAGAGTGTTATTGTTGCAAAGACCATTACTATACAGGATGCTGCAAAAACTGTCACCCCCCTATCCCTCTGCATAATTGACTTTGCAGGATGGCTGATGTTGTTGTTTATGGATCTTTAGACTTGTTATTATAATTAAATAAATGGCTCCATAAGTTCAGTATTTGGTTTATAATCACTTAGTTTTTCTCTCATGTTTTGGCTATCTTCTTAATAATATTTATATGCTCCATAATTAAATAAAAGGCTCCATAATTTCAATTAAGTGCTTTATAAATCACATACTTTTTCTTTCATGTTTTTGGCTATCTTCTTAATAAGATTTAGATTTACAGCTTAAAGGGCAATTTTGAATAATGTATGTGAATTAAAAATTTGCTTCCAAACATTTTATTTAGCATAGTTTTTTTAATTATTGGTTTTGTTATTACATATTTTTGGAGTTTAAAAAGAATAAATATATGTTTTCTTTTAGATTCTAGTCAATAGAACTAAAAGAGCAACATTTAGAAGTTAAGTTGTTCTATTATAAGTCAATTCTCAAAAGAATTATTCAAAGATGACCATGATAACATTTAATAATATTTTAGAATCACTTATTCCCATTGAACTCTTTTTCTTAATAATTGAAAATCACTATAATAGTATTTGCTAAAATATTTGGATAGTACTACAATTACTATTTGGTAAAATATTTGGAATTTACTATAGCTACTATTCGAATGCATTTTACATAGTTAAGTTAATTTATATAATAGAATCTCCATGTCTAGTCATTAGGAGTGATATAGGAAAAGATATATCATATTAAAAAAATAAAAAATAAAAATAAATTGTTATGATACTTTCCTCTCTAATGAGGAAGAGTGATTACTTCAGGTTCTATTTGATTGGTAAGAAAAAAGAGTGGCTGAATTTTTTATGCTATTTACTTTTCTCTAATAGATTTTAAATAGGATTCTATAGTGTAAAATACAATTTTTTTTTGTTTCTTTTAGTTATGTCAAAGTATGGTTAAGGAATTTGCATGATGTGTAATGATAGTAGAAATATTTTATATATGTTTAAGTAAACAAATTAGATGAATAATTATATCTTTAATTTTAGATTACATTTACTTTTCTTAATTACTGTATTTTGTAAATGATTATTAAGTGACGTTATGTGTGCTCTTAGCACCCACTTTATACTTGAATCATCATAAGTAAATCAGCTAGAAGTATTAGTAGTTTTTGTTTCATAAATGAAAATTTGATTTGATGTTTCTTAGTGTGTCTTCCAAGTAATATCTATCATTTATTACTAGTTTTCATTTATATATATTGAACACTTAATATTACTAAATGCCTTGATAATTTCTTAATCAAATTGATCCACAACTTTGTTTCAATGATATAACCTAAGTGTGATATTTGATCCACATCCACAGCTTTGTTTCAATGATATAACCTAAGTGTGATATTTGATCACTCCAAAGCATGGAAAGGAATTTTTATTAATGTAGTTGAAATTTACCTCAAATATTATGCATAAAAGGTAGAACCAAAAGAAAGACATGCAAACTTTGACAAAATTCTTTTAAGTAATTTTGAATTGTGAATCATACTAAAGAATCTCATACCTCGGTAATGAAAAGAGATCACCAAACAATCAATTAAATGTTTATCTTTGCCCCTTTATTCAATTATAATATAATGAAGTAAATGGATCACAAGTAACCTAAATTGAAATGCGTGCTATAGTAGAATTCTTTCTTTCCTTAATAGTTTCCAAAGCTAAAATTATATTATAAAATGAGAAAATACTTAGGTTTATTTCTAGAGTTGACAAATATGCGTTTTCTTTTAGTCTTTATCTAGTGGAGCTAACAAAACTATTTAGAATCTAAATTTGTAACTTATTTAGTTATCATTATACTTAAAAAAACTTAGGCTCAAGTTGCAATTTACTAGAAAGGGATTAGACACAAAGTGGTGTCAATATATTTTTAGTAAGAAATAGCTATTGAAATAATATTTATGAGAAGAAAAATAGTAATATTATAATGTTCATTGCAAAGAATTTTTATTTAACAATTTATAATAGTGTCATATAGAAGCCATAGATTGGTTTCTTTAGTTAGTATATTAGAATGCATCATATCTAAGTTGTGCATTCACATTGTAGAGATACAAGTTACAAGCTGAATTGTTAAGATTTGGTAATTAATTATAGCTTTTGCATTGAAATAATCTTGAAATTTCATTATTGTATATATCTAGAGTTAAAAGATAAATGAAGAGTGCATCCTATGTTTGTTATTTGAGTAAAAGTGTGAATGTTGTAAGATGTATGAGTTAGATCATGTATGCTATTATGAATATAAGAAAATTAGTTCCATTATAATGTTTATTGCAAAGAATTTTTATTTAACAATTTATGATAGTGTCATATAGAAGCCATAAATTGATTTCTTTACTTAGTATATTAGAATGCATCATATCTAAGTTGTGCATTCACATTGTAGAGATACAATTTACAAGTTGAATTGTAGAGATTTGGTAATTATAGCTTTTGCATTGAACTTTGAACTTCTTTAAATTGTATATATCTCGAGTTAAAAGATAAATGAAGAGTACATCCTATGTTTTTTATTTGAGTAAAAACGTGAATGTTTTGAGACGTATGAGTTAGATCATGTATTATATTATGAATAAGTGCCAATTTGTCACAAGCTAATATTATTTCAAGTCACTCAACTAGTGGTTGGAACCTTGAGCTAGTTGTTCACTAGTGAGACTTAGTAATTGAGAATGAACAAGATGGACAAGATGTCACTTCATTCTTACATTTTGGATTATGTATTTAGTCTATTTAAAATTGTCTTATTTATTATTATAAATACAACTTCCTCTTAAATTTTTTTATATCCTTAGTGGTATATTTATTTTCTTTCAAAATATAAATTTATAAGCTTCTTCCAACGTATGCAAAAAAATAAAAAATTTAACATCTTGTATTGTATGTTTATTCTAAACATAGTTTCATATCATAGAACCTTTAGTTCTACCTCACGTTGACCATATAATTTGATAATACTAAAGTGGTGCCTTATGTAGTATTTCCCATTGAGCTCCTTTCACCTCATGTCAATTATCAATTTGATTAATTATACCTATTAGAGTTAACCTAAGATATGATGAGGTCTCCATGTGTTCTATCTAGGAGTGTGATAGGTACAAGGTAAGGAGTGTGATAGGTACAAGGTAAGCACAAGACATTTCAATAAAATAATCTAACAATATTATAATATTTTTACCTTTAGGAGGGGATTAATTGGTTAGGATAAATTTAGTTCCTATGTAGGACAGGATGATAGTTTTGTTTAGTTATATGGTATATAGGAAATTTATCACACAAGACTTGATAAGATGCAACAACCAATTAAGACTGAATTTAAATGAAATTAAATTTTAAAGAAATTGATTTTTTATAGTTTATATTATTGAATATGAGGGTTTTTGAATTTAGACATGCTATCCTATTATATGAACATGATAAGGTGTTGAATCATCATAATTAAGTCACCAAAACTTTATTAGTAGCTATTTCTCCATATATTAAAGGATATAGAATGGTTTAGTCATCATATTTCCCCCAATCTTTTAAATAAATCTATCAAGAAATATTTATCCCTAAAATGAAAGAACATTAGTTATATAGTATATAGGAATTTATCACACAAGAATTGATAAGACAGGACAACCAATTAAGATTGAACTTAAATGAAATGAAGACAGGACAACCAATTAAGATTGAACTTAAATGAAATGAAATTTTAAAGAAATTGATTTTTTATAGCTTATATTATTGAATATGAGGGTTTTTGAATTTAGACATGCTACCATATTAGATGAACATGATAAGGTGTTGAATAATCATAAGTAAATCACCAAAGATTTATTAGTAGCTATTTCTCCATATATTAAAGGATATAAAATGGTTTAGTCATCATATTCTCCCCAATCTATTAAATGAATCTATCAAGAAATATTTTTCCCTAAAATGAAAGAACCCACTCTCATCAAATAAAAAATTATTAATAATATACATAAATAATTATCTTATTGTAAAGAATATTTCTAACTTTTATTACCTCATTAAAATTGGTAATAATTGTTGGCAAATAAATGAATATAACCTTGAGTAGAAACTCTTAGCTTATAAGGAAATTAAATTTATCCAAGAAAAGTGTTACATACATGAATAAATAATCAATAATTTGATGCATAAACATTAGAAGTGAGTCAAACCAAGAAATATGAAATTATAACATCATAATTTTGGCTTTTATTAGTAGTCATAAAACAACCATGATCAAGAAAATTTATAGAGAAAGGTAGAAAAATGCCTCCATGAAATAGAAAAGGATCATGACTAAACTAAGAGATTGATGTAGAATAATGTATTTAGGAATCAAAAGAGAAATGATTACCAAAGATGAACTAATAAATAAATTATGGTCCCCTTTTAATTAGCTAGAACATGTCAAGCTATAAATAATAGTAATATTTTTAAATCCAACTATATTGTTTAAAGTAATAATAGTCACCTTAAATAATCTAACCTAGTGATAGAAATTACAATTAAGGGTCCAATTCTAATAGATTAAAAGACTTTAATGTATTTGATTTTTTTACATGATTATTTATTACATAAGTAATAATAATAAATCATCTTCTCAACAATAAATATAACTTCAACACTAAATATCTACAACAAAAACTTTTACTTCTAATTATATCCTTGAAACACTAAAATAAAATTAAAATATTTCATATGGGAACATATATATAATCCTCTTATAGAGATAAAATGTTCATGTAATATATTCTAAAGAATTTAAAACTAAACCATCCTAACAATTAAAGTTTAAACCTATAATATCTCATGAGAGTATATAAGAAATTTATAGAAATCTAGCGATATAGCTACAAGTTCGTTAGATCCACTTCTACCTTGTTTAATTTAAAAAAAACATGTGTTTGAAGTCTTGTATAGTTTGAAAACTAAAGTTTGCATAAATTTTTTGAAAGTGGTATCTCGTTTTGAAAGTGAATCATTCATGTAGTTATGAAAAATGGTTTGATGTAACATGTTTGGAAATGGAAAACCATAGCTTTCTATGTTCCTAGTGTTCGTTTTGACTTAACTTCAAGATCAAGGTAGAGAAACTTCCAGAGTGTGATATCTTAAGATCATTTTGAACATTAAAAAGTTTTAGAGTGTGATCTCTTAAGATCATTTAGAACATTAGAAGAAGAACCAATAAATAGAAAACTTTGACAAGGTCATTGATAGAAGAATTGGTGGGCTCATTTCTAAAATTTTCATGTAGTTCAAATGAAACAAAAGAAATTCATGTATCAGAAAGTGGATATTATGTTGGTTGGTCATGAACACATATATAAATGAAATTATTTAATTATAAATATTTTAAAATAATGTTAGACAAAATAGACAATCCATTAATTACTTAGGTCAATAATATTGATGTAATCGATTATTTTTTATTTTTGGAAGAAAATATTATTTATTAAAGCTATGAGATTTCCACAATCCATTTTGCATTTCTAGTGTATTTTTTCTGGATTCGATTGTGTGTATATTTTTTCATCAACGTTTCGAATCACACTCCGTGATTCATCATCAGGATGAAGAGAATTCCCAAGACATGAAAGATGTTGAGATGCAGATTTGAGGCAGAATATATTCTGCCTCAAATCTGCATCTCAACATCTTTCATGTCTTGGGAATTCTCTTCATCCTGATGATGAATCACGGAGTGTGATTCGAAACGTTGATGAAAAAATATACACACAATCGAATCCAGAAAAAATACACTAAAAAGAAAATATTATGTCACATTATCTCACGATCCTTAAAAATTTAAAGTTATGAAGTGGTAAATGTAAGATGTGAAATCATGGATAAAGTGCATGAGTCGTTTGACATAATACATTAAAGAGGTATCTTCTCTTATACTAAAATGATTGCGTGATAGGCATAACATGGAAGTATTTAAAAGGTTTTGAGCTTTCAAGAAAATGCAAACAACATGTGTGAAGCTAAACTCCACAAAATTGGATTTAGAATGTGGAAGCACTGACACAGTACATGAATTGCTCAAAAGAATGTCCCAAAGAAATGTGGCTGCATAACATGCAACAATTTCATGTTTTGCACAAAATGAACTTGTTGAATCGATTTTAGAAAATATTGAGAAAATGTAGGCATACAAGCAATGACAGATAGAGTATGTAGAGAATGAATCCATTGAAAATAATTTGTTAAAGAAACATTGTTAGATGTATGGTTGTTAAAAATACATTGTCAGGTGTGTGGTCGCAAGAGACTCTATAAAAATCGCATGCAGTAGAGCATAATAACATAACCTTTAGATAGATAGCAGGATAGGAACATAAAATAAAAATTCAAAGATATGCCTAGATTATGCATGGTATATCAAGTACAAAGTATGGGTAAGTGCACCAAGATGGGGATCAAAAAGTTCCCACTCCTTTCTTTGGTCTCATTCAAGACATAATGTGAGTGCATTGTATACAGTAGCATTATAATGCACTTGTATTATGTCTTGGTAGTGACCAAGAATAGGCTTAGTCACTACTAAGCCACAACAACCTCACATTATAAGAGTGTTCTATAACACACTAGTGTTATAAAATGAGTGTGTTATGGGTTGGTAGCCTTTGAGCCTGGGATTGGTCACTGGAAGAACATAAACAAGAACATTATAATGCACTTGCATTTTGGAGAAGATTTTTTTTTCTACCTAGACCCATCTTTGTCTTCAACTTAGACTCATTCTCTTCATCAAAATATATACATGAAGTTCATAACACAAGCACATTATAACACACTTTTCAATATGCCTTTTTTCCTTTTTATACTTTAAGTTATATTTCATATATACATTGGTAGGATGTTTGAGAGTGCTTTCAAATCAATTGGAGTTATAATGTAGTTTCTAGGTTTTAGGAGACCTTGTAAATTTTCAAACTTATTCAAGTTAAATAAATTAATAAGCTCCTATCAACATTCTCTTTCTCTCTATCTTTCTCTTTATATCCTTGAGCTCTACATCTATCTCTCTCCCTATCACTCTTCATCCATCCCCTCTCCACCTCTCTCTATCTCACTCTCTCCTCTCTCCCCTAAGATCTAGACTTATCTCTTCACTCTCTACCTACCTCTCCCTCCTCCCAGGTTTCTAATTTTATCTTACCTCACTCTCTACCACCTTCCCTCCATATTTCTCACTCTCTATCCCCATCACTAGTTACCTCTATATCTCCTTCCTCTCAACATACCTCTCATTTCCTCTCTCTCTGCTTATATCTCTATATCTCCTCTCCTTCTCTTTATACACATGTCTCCCTCTCACCATCTCTCTCCCTCCCCCACTCTATTACCTCTCCCCCCTCTCTCTTTCTCTCCCTCTCGCTACTTACCTCTCTCTGTCTCTCTCTTACCTCTCTTTATAATTACATATGTCTCCCTCCCTTCATCCCCCTCTCTATCTATCTTTCCCTCTACTTATCTCTATTTCACCACCCCCTTTGTCTCTACATACACATCCCTCCCTCATTTCCTTTCCATTTAGGATTGAGTTCATAAGATTTAAGATTTAGGATTAAGGTATAATATATAGGGTGGAGAGTTAAGTGTTATGGTATAGGGTTTAAGGTTGAGGGTATATGGTTTAGGGCTTAGGTTTGAGGGCATAGGGTATAAGGTTTATTGTAGAGGGTGTAAGGTTTAGGGTTGAGGGTATATGATTTACTATTGATAGTTGAGGGTGTAGGGTTAAATATTCAGGGTATTGGGTATCTAGAGTGGAGGGTATATAGTATAGGGTATAGGGTATAAGGTTGAGGTATATGATTGAGGGTTGAGAGTATAGTATTTAGGGTTTAGGGTATACAAATTAGGATTGAGGATATATGCTTTAGTGTTGAGGTTATAGGGTTTAGGATGTAGAATTAAATTAAATTCTTTTATGTTTTAGTCTTAAATTATTTATGTCAAGTTTTTACAGTTTAACTTATAGACTTTAGGGACCATATAAAAAATTTTGAGTTATTTTTTTATATTATTAATGTTGAAGACTTTAGGGTTTAGCATATAGGGTTTATGATATAGGGCTTAGGGTCTAAGGTTGAGAGTATAGGGCTTAGGGCCTATGGTTGAGGGTATATGGTTTAGGGTTGAGATATAGGGTATAGGGTTTAAGGTTGAGGGTATAGGGTTGGTAAGGAAGTTATGATAGTGAAACAAATTCCTACACTACCCTTGAGATGAGGGTTATGTAAAAAATTTCAAATTTTTACAATAGTTACAAAAATTTAATAGAAATAAAAATAAATAAAATGCATGCCACAATACAATGATTTGAGAGAAAAACCCCACACTCGAAAAGCCACCCAATATACTATCCAAAAATCAATAACAAATTGCAATACACTTATAGAGAAAACTTATTATAGGAGTATCACCAGCCACATATTTGAAGGTAACTCAATAGCTAAAAGACTCTTATACACAACCTCCATTTGACATACCTCATATATAGGAGACACAATACATGAAACTATCAAATTATATTACAAAACCATGGGGTAAAACCACCCAATAATGTGGCACTTGTCTTATCTCCAATCTTAAGTGCCCAATGATATATCAAAAAACACATCAGCACATGTACCTCCCTTTTACAACTCATTCATGTGTCCAACATGTTTTTACATTTCTCATTTTCGGAGACCCAACTTGCAGAGGCCATAGATTTTGAATCAGGTGTCTAATTGAATAAGTATTTGAAGTTTGAAAAATCCAGGGGGGCTTCACTTAGTGAACTTGGGTTATATCATGTGTGTTCATGAAATACTAAATAATCTCCCTATTTTCAAAAAATATTTCTCTAAACTCCTTTTTTGTCACCCCCTTGCAATACATAGCCCAAATTAAACCCCCCTATTTTTACCAAATATTAAATTTTTTCATAGCCTAAATTAAAAACCCCCTATTTTCACTAGATAGGCAATATATTGACCTCATTTTTTAGGATATTAAACCCCCCTATATGAATGCATGTGATATGATATTGCCTAATCAATGAAGCCCCTGTGCAAAAATCCTGTGAAGTACTCTATCAAGGTGTGATGTACTATGTTACTTATAACCACTTTTCGGCCCATCTAGGGCCTCTAAAGCCTTCAAAATCAACTTTAAAGCTTTTGTATGACACCATAAAAAATATATTTTAATAGCTTCAAAACCATACATGATCTTGCCATGAAAACTTACTATCATGCTTATTTAGCCAATTCAAAGATTTGGGGATAATTTTAATCCAATCCATGCTCAAATCAAAATTTACTAAAAAATGGTAACCTTATGTATATGCATGGTTGAGACTCTATTTTCCTACTAGGGTTAAGGGTTGATGGATTAGGACCTATGGCTGTGGATTTAGGGTTTAGAGATTAAAATTAATGATAAAGGGTTGAGAATTGAGAGTTTAGAGATTGATTTTTTTGGGGGGTTTAGTTTATATTATTAATGCCAATTTTAGAGCTCAATATATAGTGTATAGCCAGGTATATAAGGTTTATAATTGACGGTGTAGGGTTTAGTGTTGAGGGTGTGGGGTATAGGGTTTAGTGCTGAGTGCATAGGTTTGGGGGCTTGGTGTATAATATTTAAGGCCTAGGGTTGAGGGACATAGTTTAGGGTTGATGGTGTAAGGTTTAGGGTTTAGGATTGAGGGTATAGAGTATATAGTATAGGTTTGAGGGTTTAGCATATATTATTTAGGGTTTTGGTTGAGGGATAGGATTTAGAGTTTAGGGAGAGATGTGTAGAGAGACATAGAGAGGTAGGGAGGGTGAGAGGGGAGAGAGAGGAGCTTGAGAGATGAGATATAGATAACTAGTCAGGGAAGGAGGAATATAGAGGGGTAAGTAGGGTGATACCCTCTCTCCTTCCCTATCTCCCCTTTAGGAGATACCATTTTCTCTACATACCTCTCCATACCTCCTTCTCCCCCTCCCCCTCTCTCCACTTTTCTCTCTCTCTCTCTCTCTTACTTAATCTCTCTACTTATCTATATCTCCTCTCTCCCTCTCAAGTGATAAGTGGAAAGAAAGGTAGAGGGAGAGGGAGAGGGAAGGAGAGAGAGAGTGAGGTAGAGAGGGGAAATAGAGAAGTGAGATAGAGAGAAGTGGAGAGGGAAGGAGGGAGAGAAAGAGGGAGAGAGAGATGGAGAGAGACAAAGAGACAAGGAGAGAGAGAGGGAGGGAGAGAGAGAGAGGTATTTAGAGGGAGAGGGGAGATAGAGATGAGTAAATTTATAATTAAAAAGAGAAAGAGATAGAAAAATAAAGAAAGAATGGGCAAGGGACGGACAAAGAGATGGAGAGGTATGTAGAGAAATAGAGTAGGGAGTGAGAGAGAGGAGGGGAGGGAGGGAGGTCTAGGTATGGAGGGAGAGAAAGAGAAAGGAGAGAGGGAGGGAGTGAGAGGTATCTAGTGATGCAGAGAGGGGAGATAGAAGTGATGTAAGAAGAAGTGGTTAGGGAAAGAGAAAGAGATATATATGGAGAGAGAGAGATAGCTATGTAGAGAGAGAAGAGAGAGAAAGAGATAAGTAGAGAGAGGATAGAGATAGAGTTAGAGGTGAGATAGATATAAATAGAGAGTGAAGGGAAGAGGAAGGGAGGGCTAGGTATGAAAAGAGAGAGATAGAGAGGAGGGAGAGGAGATAGATATAAGTAGTTAGAGAAGGAATGTGAGAGAGGTACATAAAGACATTCCACTGTGTTTATCTCCCCTCTCCATATCTCTACCTACCTTTCCCCCCCTCTATACCTCGGTAGGTAGAGAGGGAGGGAAAGGCTAGTAGAGAGAGGGAGAGAGGAGATAAAGATAGAGTGACAAATATCTCTACATACCTCTATATCTCTAAATCCCCTTTCATAACTAATTATCTCTGTCTCCCCTACCCCTCTCTCTATGCATATCTGTCCCTCCATCCCTCATTACCTGTCCACTTCTCTCTATCTCTCTCTATCCTTCCCTCTCTCCTTATCTCTATCTACTCTCTCCCTCTCTCTACATACTACTCCACCCCTCCTCCCTCTCTCCCTCTCACTACCTCTTTCCATTCCCCTCTATCTTACCTATGTCTCCCCTCTCTCCATCTATACCTCTTTCTCTCTATCTACATATGTAATCATCCCTCTATCCCTTTCCCTCTCCATTTCTCTCTCTCTCTCACATTTCACTCTAACTTTCTCTCCTTACCTCTCTACTTATCTCTATCTCCCTTCTCCATCTCTCTACATACCTCTCTCTCTCTCTCATCACTTCTCTTTATACCACCCATGTCTCCTTTCTCTCCCTCCCTACCTCTCTTTGTCCCTCTCTCTTTATCTATATACCTCTTCCTTCCCACCCTCATCTCTATTTCACTGAATCCTTTCCTCTTTCTACCTATCTTTTCACCTCTCTCCCTCCCTTACCCCCTCTCTTTCACTCTCTCTTTGCAGACTTTATTTTTCTTCATACCTCTCCATTCTTCCATCCTGTATTCCCTCTTTAATTGTCCCCAACTCTTTGTTTCTCTATCTATCTTATCTCTCACTACATAAATATCTATGTATCCCTCTCCCCTCACCCTATATATATATATATCCCTTTCTATCTAGATCCTTCAATCTACACTTCTCTCTATCCCCTCTCTACCCAATTCTCTCTATTTGCCAATCCCTTTATCTCTCCCTCTCCCCTTTCCCTACCTCTATTTGTCTCCACTTCTCTCTTGAGAGGGATATTGGAGATGTAGATAATTAGAGAGATGTATTGAGTAAGAGTAGGGAGGAAATTGGATAGGTGAGGAAGAGATAGGGAGAGGTATGTAGAGACAAGGATATCTCCTAGGGGGATAGGGAAGGAAAGAGGATATCTCCCTACTTATCTCTCTCTCTCTCTCTCTCTCCATTCTTCTTCCTTCACCACTTATTTATATCTCATCTATCTCTCCTATCTCCCATCTCTCCCTCCCTATCTCTCTCCATCCATCTCTCTCTACATATCTCTCCCTCAACAATAAACCCTTATCCTCAACCATAGGCTATAAATCATATATGATAAACCCTCAACCCTATACCCTCAATCATAAACCCCAAACCTTATATTCTCATACCAACAATGTTTCTCACCTGAAATCGTAAAGCATTTATGATAAACCCTCAACCCTAAACCCTATACATCCTTTAATTCCAAACCATGTCCTTCAACTCTAGGCTCTAAAGCCTATACCCTAAACCCTCAATCCTAGAAACTAAATGCTAAACCGTACCCAATAAACCCTTAACCCTATACCCTATATCCTCAACCATAAACCCTTTCTCTTAAACATAAATCCTAAAACCTATATGATTGACTCCCAACCCTAAACCATACACTGTCAACCCTAAACCTTATACAACACTATACACTAAACTCTAAAAATTTCATTAATAATAAAACACAAAAACCTAAATTTAATTTTATCCATAAAATATCAATGCTCAACTTTTCATCATGAATTGTAAGTCCCAAACCATAAGATTTAAACCTTAACACCTCAACGCTAGACCATAAACCCTAAACTATCAAACTTGAACCCTGAACCCTAAATCCTATAACCTTACCCCTAAACTGTATACCATCAACTCTATACCATATAACCTATTTAGTATCTACTCTCAAACCTAAGACCTATACACTCCACATTATTCCCAATTCCCTCAATATTAAACCCTATAACCTATACCCTATACCCTCAACCCTCAACACTAAACCATTTACTATCAAGCTGAAATACTATAACCTCAACCCTAAGCCCTAGACCATATACACTCAATCATAACACTATACCATAACACTCAACCATAAACCCTCAATTTTCAACCTTATACCTTATATCCTCAACCCTAAACCCTAAATCCTATACACTCAACCCTAAATGTTAAGAGGAGGGAGGGACATGAATATAGAGAGAGGTAGATGGGGAGATAAAGATAAGTAGAGAGGGAAGGAGAGACAGAGAGGAGGATAGGAGGGAAAGGTAAGTAGAGAGAAGAGGGAGGGAGAGGTAAGTAAAGAGAGGGGGAGAGAGGTAGGGATGGAGAGAAGGGAGAGATAGAGGGATTATCTAGACATAAGTAAAAATGGAAGGATGGAAGGAGAGAGAGGGTGAGGGGTGATCCCATAATACTCAGTTACACTTGTTGGTAGATCCTATTTTTTGCTAGAACCACATATTTTTTAGAATTTATATAATAATTTAAGCCTTGAGAGGTCCCATTTTAAGGAATTTGTTAAAGAGGGTTAAATAAAAACTTCTTAGATCAAACTCCCTTTGATAGAACCTCTATATTTTTAAATCGTGTCTACAATGGAGTCTCCTTCACACCTATCAAAATGTTGAACAAAAATCGCTTTTACATTATCTTTTAGGGGGCCAAATGAATTCATACAAAATTTTTGTTTTGTAATTATATATACAGTTAGTAGACAATACCAATTGGAAAAGTTGCAAACTATGTATAATATAGCTATAATGAATCTATATAGATCATAAGTTTGACTAAAATTAATTTTTAGTTAGAATTACATAAATTCACCTGTGCTGATAAGTTGTCTTGAAACGTGACATAGTTTTGTGATTTTACCCAGATCCAGATCTTAAGGAGATGAAGAGAGTGAGATAGAGAGTGAAAAAATGCTAATAGGAGTTTGTTGATTAATTAAATTTGACTAAGTCTAAAAATTTCTAAGATCTTCTAAAACATAGAATCTACATTATAACTCCTAGAGATTTGAAACCAATCTCAAACGTCCTATCAATATATACATGAAGTACAACTTAATTATAAGAAAGGAAAAATACAATACATGAAGTACAACTTAATTATAAGAAAGGAAAAATACAATACATGAAGTACAACTTAATTATAAGAAAGGAAAAATACATTGAAATGTGACAAATACAAGAAAGGAAAAAGACATTGAAATGTGACAAAGCCTAGGTTTAGCCAAGCTACAAAGCCATAATGCGAGCATATTATAACACACTCACATTATTATCAATAGTGGGAATTTCCAACCTTTTTTCTTTGATTTAACTTGGACATCAAACTTGAAGGGTTGGATAACCATGTCATACCCAAATATGTGTTAGTTCAAAAATTAAAAAATCTCACACATTTTTTAGTGTGCTCTCCATCAAATTTGTACATTTTTTAATACAAATTCAAAAAATATTGTCTAAAGTCATCCTTAAATACTTTTATAGTATTGTCTAAACTTAGCTATAATATGTTGGAAGTTAATCAAGGATGACAAAGAAGCCAATATTCATCTAGAATTGTATAAATTACTCTTTGGCAAATTGATGTAACGAAAACCCTCAATGCTAATTATAATAAATTTTCTTTTTATCATTCCTATTATTGTGGGATGATAGAAAGTTATAGTGTGATAAGAAGTCACCATGTCATCATTTTGACAAAAATAATAGCTTGTTTTAACTTTGTGGTTTTACTTTCACCTTCCCTATTATCCTCCAAATGTTATAATTTCCTTTTTCTTCTTCTATCTTATATTTTCCCCTTTTTGATTAACTACTATTTGTTGTAAATTTTTCACTTGAGATAATACTCATTATGGTAATTATTTCACTCCATATTGATTATGTTGTACTCAAATGCTTAAAATGTTAAAATATTACATAATCATGTTTTCCTTATTCTTATAATATATTGCTTGTTTATATATTTGTATATGGTTTTATCTTAATAATGCTTACATGTTAAATTATAATTTTTTATGCTCACATGCTATGGCAACGAGCTTATGTTTACATTTTGACCTTATGGGTACATGCTTGAATGTTAATGATAATTTTTCTTATACCTTACAACTATTTATAATCACATGATCTTATCTAGCCTTGTGATTATCATCCATTATCTATGAGTGCCATGGAGCTGCAAATAGTTGGAGAGCAACTTGTTTGATCTGTCATGGTAGCAGTCACATTGCTGCAACATGTAGAAGGAAGAATGGAAATGAGAACATCGGACCATGGAGAACACCTAGAATGGTATGCTATCATTGCAACAAACCAGGACACACTGCTAGAGCATGCAGACTGAGAAAGTATCCATTGGGAGATATACCGGTCGACCTAGAAGGGAAGATTGATGTTGAAACCATTTAGGCGGATATGGATAAAACTTTGAAAAAGAAATCTAAAGAGAAGCCACAAGATGTACTAGTTTCCACACCTAGTGTGGAGATCCCTGAACTGGCAAACCAAGCTTCAAAAAGCTTAGGGGGAACATATCGGTAACATTGTTTCGAACCCCCGAAGTATATCGGTAAAGTGCCTTTATCGGTATTTGTTACCTGTCAACCGATAGAAGAAATGAAGTGGTAAAAGGTAAAATTAGGGTTTGAGCCCTAATGGTGATGCATTTATTATGGTAGGTGGGAGCATGTTTAAAAGTGAATTTTTTCATCATTTTTACTTACCTATTTTCAGAGAAGAATTTTTCTAGCTTGAGCAGCACAACCAGAGTGATTCATCTTGCATTCGAAAGAATTCATAAAGGAATCTTGCACAAGATTTTGCAGCCATTTCAAGCTATCAGTGTGGAAGTCAAATCAGTAAAGTTAGCTTTTGAAGAAGTGTATTGTGCTTGACATCAACAAACTCTAGTTTAGAGTGTGAAGGTATTTCTCATTGAAACATTCTTTTCATTTGGAATCTTCTAGATATGGCTTTTGCATCTAAAATCTCTTCTAGTTCTATTGAACCTGAGGAATCACTCGAGTTTCTTAAAAAGAAGATGAAGTATAATTCTCTATCTCAAATTCCCACCAGAGTCATTGTCGAAGGGGATGTTTCAGGATATATTGATTGCAAACTAGAAGACCTAGGGTCTCTAGCGATTCACTCCCAGCTGAGTCTGTTATGTGGAGACGATAAGAAGATTAAACCTGAATACAACATAATCGAGAAGAATAAATTAAACAATGTAGTATATTTTCTCAAGGAATTTATAGAAGAACACATTGGGATTATCCTTAGTAGGGTTCATGGTGATAAGATGTACCTTGATCGAACCCATGGTATTACCCTGGAGGTAATTCATGTTGTGATCGGTTTCTGCAATGTTGGGGAAGTCCCTGTTTTTCAAAAAATCACCAAAACCAAAGTGACAGAGCTCACCGGTTATGTGAGCGACCAACGGGCAATGACTATCAACACCATTAAAGATGACTTGGTGAAGTATGCATGCATGGTAATCGGGTATAGAGTATTCTATGCTAGCAGAATGAATTTTGTTCCTACAACTGTGGTGCATGTTGCTTATAGGATGATCAAGGAGAATGCAAAATGTTACCTATGCACCTGCATGCAAAAAAAACTAATGGAAAACCTGAAGTCCATCAAAGTGGACAAAACTCTGAGGTTTAAGTGCGGATAGCTGCTTGTCAGTTTATTTTTCTATTTTCAAGGATATTTTCCTGGAGTTGGTGATGTTCAATGGTCAAGTGACCTACTGGTTTCTAGATAAATAAAGGAGAGTCTGCAAGCAGTGGGATCTACGTATCTGGAGACTCTGAAAAAATATTTTGATGAGTTCAGACTAAAGATGAACCAGAGAATGAGAATATCTGGTGATCTAGTTAAAAAATATGAAGATGACATTTGTTTCACAATCAAAATAGATCATTTCATAATGCAAGCTGTTGAGGCTAGAGAAGATGAAGTTGAGCCTATGGGCTATGAAGTGGTAAATTATATACTGATAGGGTATGCCTCTATCCTACTTGCTTCACCACTGGATCCCAAAAATAAGAGGACCAGTACTTACTCTGAGATGATCAAATCTATTGAAGTACTGAAGCAGAAAAAGAGTAAAGTAGTGCCATCGATATTGGCACTGGTCACATCTACCACTAGTCCTAAAGTGACCAAGAGGTCACCAGCCAAAAAGAAATCGGAGGCTATTCCGCCAAAGGTATTCGAAAGGAAGAGGAAAACCAGGAATAACTCACCAGATTCAGAAGGCACTGAATCGGAGGTAGAAATGAAGAAGACAAGACAATCAAGCAAGAAGACAAAGTCAACCGGTAATGTACCAGCAACCTCTGCACCAGTAAATATAGATATTTCCTCTTACAAGCCTATGACACATTGTCAAATGACCATAAAGAATATTAGAAGAAAAGTTCTTGATGATATAAAAGAATATTTTGATGATTTCAATGATAGTGAAAAGGAGGATGTTGAACAAGAACTTATTAAATATTTATGTATTAATTATCAGTTACCTACCGATATTAAATCAGTTACTTCTAAATATTTGTATGATTCTTTGGACAAAAAATGGTGCATTGCCATTGAAAAGGAACAAGACGTCAGGGAGAAATTTTTTGCTTAATATTTTTCAGATGCCTCAAATTCAGAATTGTTTGAGATTATTGATAAGTACAAAGTCATCTTCTTCATGTGAAGAAGAAGACTTCAGCTACTTGGAGACAAAACTTCTGAAGTGGAAAAAGACACCCATTTGCAGGTTAAGGCAGCTGGTAAAATGCAAAAAGTATCTGAAGCTAATCGATAGGCTAAGCAAGAGCCTGACCTATCCACAACCAAACTGAATGAAATCTTTGACAGTCTAGGTGAAAGAATAGAAGAATAAAATGACCCCATTAATGTTGATGCATTAGATATTGAGGATACCACTCTAGATAAGGAGAAAGCTGATAATGAGAGAGTAGAGAAAGAAAAGGAAGAGAAAGCAGAAAAAGAGAAATAGGAAAAAGAGAAAGCGGAAAAAGAGAAACAAGAGAAAGACCAAGCAAAGAAATCAAGACAAGAGAAAGAGAGAGAAGAGAAGGAAGTAGAGAAGAAGAGAGTAGAAGAGGAGAATAAGAAAGAATATGAGAAGAAGAAAAAGGAAGAAGAGAAAAAGAGGGACAAAGAGAAGAAGAAAGAAGAAGAGAAGAGGAAAGTGGAAGAGGAGAAAGAGAAGGCCACCAAGGTAGCCGAGGAAAAAGAAGAAGAGGAGAAGAAAAGAAAAGAGGAGATCAAGGCGAAGGAAGGATGATAGAAACCTAAGGCAACCATAGATCAAGCCAAGAAAGTTGATCTCACCGGTCCCACCGATTTGACTCTTGCTTGTCTGACTTAGTCGGTTGATGAAAGTGAGCTACTGAGGAGAATTCAGCTAGCCTAGTTTAGATTGGAAGAGCAGAGGAAAAAGAAAGAACAGGATGTCATTTAGTTTGTTGTTGACACTCTTTCCAATCTAATCCCCAGTACTAACCTTCCTAGTATCGATTCCTTGTTGGCTAAGCTAAAAATTCTTTGCATAGTAGTAGATGATCAAGTGCAATCTTTAGAAGATGTTGCCCAGATTTCTACAGAGAAGAAGCATGAAAAAGCTCTGAAAGTTTCATTAGTCAAGAAAATGGATGAAGACAGAGCAAAATTGCTTAAGAAAAATGATGATATAAGTTCAGCTATGGGTGAAGGTAACCTCCTCTTGAGCAAAATATGCCAACCTCACCTATTTTGTGAAGATGCTCTAAAACAGAAGAGTCAACTCCAATTGGAGTTATAGAAGTATATCGGCATGTTCAAATTTCTCTACGATCTGTTCACCATACATGGACAAACTATTCATACTCACCAGCATTAGATTGCAAAGCTTGACTCAGAGATCTGCAATCGGACTCGAGATCTACAGGAGCTCCAGTTGCTTCTATTACCAAAATTACAGGTTCTTTAGAAGTGCTTCCTGAACTTGGAGGCTATTACTGTCACACAGGAGATGAGCACTATTGATGCAATGGAAGAATTAGCCTTCTAGATGAAGACCGAGAGTGAAATTGCTGCCACTTCTTGATTCATGGTCTTCAGACATGAAGAATTTTATGCAAAACTTTAAATCTCTTTTTGAGAAGTTTTACTCTTTATTGTCATGAACATATACTTTGTTTTTTATATTATACAAAAAGGGAATATTTTGCATTACTTTGTCATTGTTGGAAAAGGGGGAGTAATATAAAATTTTATGGGGAGTAGTATTGAAAAATTTCATGCACATACTTGTATTTTTTGCAAAAGGAGTAGTGTATATGCTTAGGGGGGGTAATTTTGATTATGACATCTATTTTTGTTTTGTAATCACTTAGATGTCAAAAGCTTCCTAAGTGTTGTCATCAATGCCAAAGGGGGGGATTGTTGGTATTTTGATGATGTTTAGTTGTGATTGTCATTGATGGAGACACACTTATTTGATGTATGAGTTATTCTCAACTGGTAGTTGTTCCAACCAGTATTGTATGTCATTATATGTATAGTCTTTGTTTTTTAAAGGCTATCGGTGTTTTGTAGAAGATGCTTACTGGTCATAGCATGACTGAAGACCCCAAGCGGTATAAAGACCTCAAGCAGAACAAAGACCCCGAGCGACAGTTAATCTTTTTTATCAGAACACCATGTTCCAGTTTTTGAGTCTTCATTTGTTAACCGGTAATCGATATAATTGTAAAGTGTGATGAGTTATCATCCGCCGACACTTTGGCGGTGTTTGTGTGTCGTGTTACCAAATATTTCTAGATGCACTGTACCTAGGAAATTGTAGTCTAATCTTATTGGACCGACATGAAATCAGGTTCCTATATGAGGACATCATGTCTAGGGTTTTAAGTGTTGTTGATATGTGCAAGTGTTGGAGAAAAGATTAGGTCTATGCTAAATAGGTATCTCACTATAGAGCTTGTGAGTGCAAAGAATAGAAGACTAAAGTAATGCTGTAATGCATTAACAGAGAAGTGTCAAGGATCTAATCAAGCATTTTGTTCTATCTTCTAGATCATTCACTTGTTGATTACTAATATCTTTGACAAGTCTGTAACCCTTAATTGGGTAGGCCCAGCCAAGCCTATTGTAAATCCTCTAACAAGGTGGTTCATAGTTGTGGATCTGAAATCCTTTAACAGGGTATTCTTTAATAGGACTTATCTCCTAACAGAGATCTGAATTCCTAATAGGATCTATTCTGGTGAAGAACATTGTAAGACCTTAACTGGTCTGGTTACTATTCTTTAGATAGTTGACTTGTGAGTTTTACTCACCATGGTTTTTCCCATTTGGGTTTCCATGTCAAAATATCTTGTGTTCTAGTGATTGTGCTTCTGTGGGTGAATGCTTTATTTTCTATTTGGTATGTTTGTCTTTTAATCAGTTTATTATTTAAACTGCTACACTGGTCTGCAGTAAAATTGTTTAAGAGTCTGGTTAAATTTTTAGGCATACTAATTCACCCTCCCTCTTAGTATTCATCAATGCAAGCATTTAATAAGAGTCCTCTACTTCAGTTTTGAAATTTGATTTCACAATGACTCATAGGCACATATCTCCCCAATGTAATTTTATTTTGGCTCCATCGGTATAACTCTCTCTCTTTCTTTGATACATTGAGATTACTTGTTGATCGACATATGTTGGTCCGATGGTTTTCACAACCTCCTAATTTCTTATTACTCATCGGGATAACATAAGCCAATGACCTCTCTTCTTGTTGATTGGTGTGAGTTATCTTGTTAGTCTCATAGGGCATCGTGATAGCTTAAAATGTGTTCAGGCGATGGGCATAATTTCCCCGATGTCTTTTCCCTTGGCATAGCTCCTCCCGATACGTTATGTCTTCTCAACATAAGCTTTGCCAACATTCTCATCAGGAATAGTCTTACCAATAGCCTCATCGACTATCGACAAGACATGATTTCTCCATTGCCACTTGTGTGTGTTCTCCCAATGGACTTCATCAGTGTATTCTATCCCGATCACATGCTTCTACTTGTCTTAAGTGTTACCATCGGGTTGACTTTTCCGATAGTGTAGATTTCAATTTTTTTGTAACTTTTGCTTTTCCTTATGAATACAAATATTTATAATCTTCTTAATGGGTTCAATATAAACTGAACAAAAGCTCTAACACAAAAATGGACTCCACTATTCCTAGTTATTCTTTAAGATACTTTTCAAGCATACATTTTGGCAAAATTTGTTAAAGTGAAATTTCATCTATATCTACCATATGATAACAACACATGTTTTGCTTCAAAGGAATCTTGAAAACCATTTGATAAGTAGCCACAATCACATTTGCATTTTTTATCACTCCAAGAAATGTCTGATAAGCTTTCTATCCTCCAATCTGCACCTTGAGAGGATCTCTATCTGCCTTGTCTCATCTTAGTGCCACCTTCAAGATGCCCAACTGATGGTTGGTTTACAAGAGCCAAATCACAGATGGATGGGAGCTGGTCACCTTCAAGCTCCTTTAAATGCATCTAATCTTGACTTACTGCTTGGCCTAGTTTACAAACTCTAGAGAATCCTAGTGATGCAGAGAGGCTATAGGATCCCTCAAATCTTTGTGAACCTTCCTAACCTTATCACTGCTTTGATCTTATCAGAGTGCTTTGACATTGTTGTAATATAGTTGTTGTTCTTGTGATCTATCAATGATTGTTGTTCATGATGTTAATGTGTTGAATGTTCAATGGTTTTAGTTCATTTTGCAATTTTTCTATGTTTAAGTATTTCAATTTGGTATATTATACTGAAACATCATTTCATAACTAGGATTTCAAGTTCTTTATAACTAATTCTAAGATGACTTCCATACTTGCAACATTGTTTTGCTTAGTTTGTGAAGGTTATAGACTGAAGTTTCCATAGCCCGAGTTTTTTTGCCTGTGAAGAAAGATCATGTCAGATAATATCAGCAAAAAACAAAATAAGGAGACAATTGCTAGATTATGGTCTAGCTTGAAAAGAAAAGGTGATGGAAAATGTTATTGTCCCTACAAAAATTGTAGGGGCTTAAAGAATAGAAGAATTCTAATCACAATAACTGAGAAACATTGTAGGAAGCATGGTCACATTGAAGGGGGGCATGATTATCGTCCATTGGTAATTTATTCATTATATCGTTTTAACAAATTTTTTATTTTTTTGATAGGTAATGGACCAAAGCCGATGAGGTGTACATACCTTACCCCCTTTGGGATTTGAACTTATGACCTCTCTTTTAAGAACACAAGTTCTCTACCACAAGGCCAACTTAGGTTGTACATCATTTTAACGATTTATATACATAAGAAATCACTTGATTATGAGATCATGATCATGGTTTATTTATGTCAATCAATTTTATATGGTTTATTTACTCAGAGGTTCCTCATAAACTGGGTTGGTCACTTGTTGTTAGATAGGATCCAAGAGGAAGGCCGGTAAATTTTAATGTGATGGAAGAAGAAGATACCAAAGAAGTAGAAGATGATGTAGATAATGATCACGATCAACAATTAGTTGATGATGTTCCTGATGGAAATATTCATGAAGAAGAACAAGATGATGATGATGATGATGATGATGATGATGATGATGATGATGATGATGGTGATGATGGTGATGATGATGATGATGATGATGATGATGATGATGATGATGATGATGATGATGATGATGATGATGATGATGGTCATGATGATGATGATAACTCAATGATGAGCAAATAGTACCAAATCGGTAATGAGAGGGGGGGGTGAATCAGTACAGGCAAAATATAGTTTCTAAACCAGTTCAATAGTAATTGCTCCAAATGACTGCGAAACAGTGACACCGGTTCGAAGTAGAGTAAAACCAGTAAAACCTAGAACAACTAAAACAATCATAAACTGGTTACTCACTTATCTTCCTACTCAACTCAGAACTACATTGCCATTTCACCCTTATGTATGAACAGGTAATCTATCATCATATCTTCACAACAGCTAGTTCAACATGTTTTATTGACAGGCATAAAACATAGAACCATCATATGCTTAATAGGTAACATCAAACCATCACAAGATGAAAGCATCACACATGACACGCATATTTTTCATGTGGAAACCCAACTGGGAAAAACCACGATGGGGATGAACACCCACAAGCTTTTTGTTGAACTCTTTGGAAGTCTGCTCTGTTAGGAGCCTTGTCCTGTTAAAGACAGATACAATAGGTTCTATTAGGAACCTATCCTGTTAGGGATCACCCGATTAAGGGATGGCTACAATACCCGGTTAAGGGTTAAACCCGGTTAGGGTTACCTTGTTAGAGGATTTCAAGAACACAATAGCTAAAGGATCTCTAGAGATCTATAGCTTTCCAGAACTCAATAACTTCAAGTTACCCTATTAAGGTATTTGTATCAACCTGGTTAAGGCTACCCTATTAAGGGATTTCACAACTGTTGAAGTGGTTAAAGATCAACAGGAATTACAATGATCTGGTAACAACACTCAATGCTAATGCAGATCCATTTTGGCTCCTCTCCACCTTTTGCACATTCACTTTGTAGGTATCTCTTCTCTCCTTTGGTCTGGCAAGAATAACATATCACTTCCATAGGATACACACAAACAACTTTTTCCAACAACTTTGGAAAGAGACACAACATTGACCTTATAGGAAATAGATAGGTCGGTAGCAAAAACCCTAAACCCTAAACCTATTAGGTTAAGCAATTCAAACGGTTCAATCCTGACCATTGAATCATACTGCATTAAATGCAACAATCTTGAATCGATCTCAAGACATTCTCCATCATCCATTATCCACTGATTTCATGGCGGCCGATAACCCTTCACGCGTTATCACCATTTGACAAACTTCGCACATTCCCAAGGTAGATAGGGATAGTCTTCTTCATGCAAGATCCTTCACATGCACAAGGCTTACGTGGCAACACAATATGTTCTCCATTTTATTGCTAACTCATCACACCGATTGAGTCACACAGGCTTGAGGTACTCCAACCGGAAATCCTGGAGTGGAAACTACCTACCAACTAGTAGTCACGCAATGCTTCCATGTGCTAGTTCCCATAACTACATGCCAGTTCACCTTGACATGCCGGTTCATCTTGAATAAATATATTGCTTCACTTTGGCATATATACTGGTTCATACATATGCCAGTTCTCTCTTCTCACATATCACATGTGCCGGTTCACATCATATCACATATTGACATCAATGACAACATACAGTATCATTATGTCTTCATACCGGTTCACATAATGCCAACAATCTCCCCCTTTGGCATTGATGGCAATATACAAAGATAGCTCTCCTCTTCACATCTTCTCCCCCTTTGACAACAATGCCAAAGTGGAGGCAAAAGCATCCCTGTTCCATTATGCTGCCCCCCCTGAGGAGTAGCATCCTTCAACACATCAATCAACAAAAAATTGACTATGCAATACCTAACTGATGTGGAACAAATACTTTTAGTTCACCTCCTGAAGGGGCAGTACCCCTAATTCACCTCTTAAATGCACAAATGTAGTCTTTGGGAGAGGCTTGGTGAATATGTTTGCTAATTGCTCCTTACTGGAAACATGTTCCAGTGCAATCTCTTTATTCTGAACCTTTTCCCTCAAGAAATGATACTTAAGCTCAAAATGCTTGGTTCTAGAATGTAAAACCGGGTTCTTTAAAATATTGATAGCACTTGTGTTATCGCAGAATATACTTACCGGTTCAGATACAGGGATTTTGAAGCCATTTAAAACATGCTTCATCCAGATTGTTTGAGTGTAGTTCATGAAAACTGCAACATACTCCGCTTCCGCTATAGACTGAGAGATACAACTCTTCTTTTTACTCATCCATGAGACCAGTTTACCACCAAGAAAGAATGCACCACCAGTTGTGCTTTTTCGGTCATCCACATTACCTGCCCAATCAACATCTATGAATACTTTTAGAATGAAACCATTGCTGTATGGGTACCACAATCCATAGTCAACTGTTCCCTTTAGATACCTAAGAATCCACTTGATTGTAACCAAGTGGGATTCTCTTGGACTTTTATGGAACCTTGCAGTAATGGCAACTGCATGTGCAATATCCGGTCTGCTATGCACTACACAATGCAACTTACCAATCATTGATCAGTATTCCTTCTCATCAACCAATTCGGAATCATCCTCTTTTGACAATTTGCAACCGGTCACCATCGGTGTACCAACCGGTTTGCTATCTTCCATGCCAAATGTCTTCAACACCTCTTTGACATATTTGGACTGAGTGATAAAGATTCCATCTTTCATCTGTTGGATCTGTAGTCCAATGAAGAACTTAATCTCCCCTATGAGTGACATTTCAAACTCTTTCTTCATCTCATTAGCAAACTCATGACTCATCTTGTCATCTCCACCAAAGATAATGTCATCAACAAGATCTGATCTCCTTTAGACTTCAAGTAGATATTGCTATCTTCACTTGTTCTTTCAAATCCAATCTTCACAAGATGGGAATGTAGGCGCTCATACCATGCCCTAGGTGCTTGCTTTAGACCATATAAGGCTTTATGTAGCCTACATACCATGTCACTGTCTTCAGATAGGGCAAACCCATCTGGTTGCTCAATATACACCTCTTCTTCAAGTACACCATTTAGGAATGCAAATTTTACATCCATTTGATATACTTTGAACCCTTTAAAAGTTGCATATGCAAGAAGCATACGAACTCCTTCCAATCTGGCTACAGGAGCAAAGGTTTCTCCATAGTCTTCTCCTTCTTCTTGAGCATATCCTTTGCACACCAATCTGGCTTTATTCGTAATCATTGTGCCATCCTCATTCAACTTTTTTCTGAACACCCATTTGGTGCCAATGACATTTTTATGCTCTGGTCTAGGTACCAAGGACCATGTACCATTTTTCTCTATTTGGTCAAGTTCCTCTTCCATTGCCTTGATCCAGTCTTCATCTTTATGAGCCTCCTTGAATGATTTAGTCCCAAATTCAGAGATCATACATGATTTTTCTCTGACCTTTCTTCTTGTGAGGATTCCTGCATCCTTATCTCCTATGATCTGCTTAGGATCATGATTCAGCTTGACATACCGAGGAATGGTCTTGACTGGTTCTTCTTGCTTTTCCTCTTCATCCTCATCTTCATCACTATCGGCATTCATCAGTTCAGGAACACTGTTACTGGTACTTGGTTGACTGACAATCAGTTCCTAGAAGGTTGTAACTGGTTCATTTACAGCTTGCTCACTACCGGTTTCCTCAGTTTTCTCAAAGGATTCATCAACTCTTACATTGATACTTTCCATAATTCTTTGAGTCCTATTGTTGTAACACTTGAGAGCTTTACTCTTGGTGGAATATCTTAGGAATATTCCCTCATCACATTTAGCTTCAAATTTGCAATGATGTTCACTCCTCTTGATGTAACATTTGCTACCAAATACCCTAAAGTAGCTAACCACATGTGTCTTACTGGTCCAATACTCATAAGGAGTTTTGTCCTTACCTTTCTTGATGAGTACATAGTTGATTGTGTAGACTGCAGTGCTCACCGCTTCTCTCCAAAAGGTGTGAGCTACCTTTCCTTGAATCAACATGGTTCTAGCTGCTTCAACCACAGTCTGGTTATTCCTCTCTGCTAGGCCATTCTGCTGTGGAGTCCAGGGGGTAGACAGTTGCCTCTTGATGCCAAATTCTTCACAATACTTGTTGAATTCACTAGAGGTGAATTCCCCTCCTTCATCAGTTCTGAGACACTTGATCCTTTTACCACTTTCCTTCTCCACTAATGCTCTGAAAGCTTTGAATTTCACAAAGGCATCAGACTTGTCTTTCAAGAATGTGACCCACATCATTCTTGAGCAGTCATCAGTGAGAATCATGAAGTACCTATCACCCTGCATACTTCTAGTTTTCATAGGACCACACAAATCAGTATGCACAAGATCAAGCAAGTTGTTAGCAGTGAAAGATTTACCTTTAAAGGTTGAGGAAGGCATTTTCCCCAATTGACACTCTCTGCACAAGATATTATCCGGTTTGTTTAGCACTGGAAAACCTCTATCTGCCTTGATCTTACTAGCCTTTACAATGTTATCGAAGTTTACGTGGTAGAGTCTCATATGCCATATCCAGCTATCATCAGACTTAGCCATAATACATGTACTTATATTTGCATTTAGATGAAATAGGTTACCTTTATTCTGCATGCCGGTGGCCACCAATTCACCATCTTTTCCTTTGATTCTGTAGACTCCATTCTTGAATTCCAGAGTGAGGCCACTGTCATTTAGCTGGGCAACACTCAGAAGGTTGTGTCCGAGACCATCAACCCAGTACACATTGTCAGCACTGCTCTTTCCATTTAGAGAGATGGACCCTCTGCCTTTGACCATACATGGTGCATCATTGCCAAAGCAAACCACACCACCATCATACTCCTCCAAGGATAGAAACTTGCTCCAGTCACCTGTCATCTGGTGAGAACAACCACTGTCAATGATCCACTCATTAGAATTATCAAATCGGGAGACAAGAGCCTTCTTGTCTGCCACATCTTCCTTTACAACAACAAACACAATGTCTTCATTCTCTTCATCTTCTGATTCGTCATCTGTTACACCTTCATCAACTGCCACAAAATAGTTTCTCTAGTTTCCTCCTTTGAATTTCCTGAACCTTTCTGGTTTGTCCTTGTTATCGCCATTAGGGAAGTTTATAGTAATATGTCCTATCCAGTTACAAGAAAAGCATTTCAAAGGTAGCTTGCCTTTGTATTTACCGGTTCCTTTAGGAAGCTTCCTGGCAAGGAGAGCTTCAAATGCCATCAGAATCTCTTCATCATTCATTTCTCTGCTATTCTAGGTTCACCACTAGTGCTAGCTTCTTTTCCTTTTTTGGATGGTATAGCAGAGGCTTTAAATGCTGATTCAGTCTTTTGAACACTACCATCAAAACTATTTAGCTCATAGGCTATCAACTTGGCTATGATGGAGTCCAAGGATACCTTAGTCTTATCTATTAATCTCAGCTCCTGAATAGCAGCAACCCTTATTGCACAGACTGGCAACAGGGATCTCAAGACTTTGCTTACCATAGTGGATTCTTCTATTTTACCACCTGCACTCTTGATTTCTCCAACAACTATTTTGGTTCTTATTCCATACAGCTGAATGGTCTCACCTTCAACCATCCGCATATCTTCAAACTTTCCTCTCAGGATTTCTTCCTTAGCCTATTTTACATGATCATCACCACCATAGATATTTTTAAGAGCATCCCATACCTCTTTGGGATTTACCTTGTCCTGAACATCAATAAACTCAATGTCAGATAGACTACTAATAAGGGCTTCCATGACTTGCCCATTTTCTTGTATCTCTCTCTTTTGATCATTGGTGAGAGTACTGGTAGGGACAACATAGACATTCTCAACATAACTCCAGCGTTGAGCACCCATGCTTCTAATGAATATCTTCATGCTATCTTTCCATATACCAAAATTTTCCCTGTTAAACTTTGGACCTTCCCTCTTCATCATTTGACTGGGATCTTTACCTCAAGCGGTTAAGCTTACAACACAGAGGACCTAGAGTGCTCTGATACCATTTGATAGCTCAATGATGAGAAAATAGTACCAAACCGGTACTGAGAGTGGGGGGGGTGAATCAGTACAGGCAAAATATAGTATCTAAATTGGTTCAACAACAATTGCTCCAAATGACTACGAAACAGTGACACCGGTTCGAAGCAGAGTAAAACCAGTAAAACCCAAAACAACTAAAACAATCATAAACCAGTTACTCACTTATCTTCCTACTCAACTCGGAACTACACTGCCATTTCACCCTTATGTATGAACAGGTAATCTATCATCATATCTTCACAACTGCTAGTTCAACATGTTTTATTGACAGGCATAAAACATAGAACCATCATATGCTTAATAAGTAACATCAAACCATCACAAGATGAAAGCATCACACATGACACGCATATTTTTTATGTGGAAACCCAACTGGGAAAAACCACGATGGGGATGAATACCCACAAGCTTTATGTTGAACTCTTTGGAAGTCCGCTCTGTTAGGAGCCTTGTCCTGTTAAAGATAGATACAATAGGTTCTGTTAGGAACCGATCCTGTTAGGGGTCACCCGATTAAGGGATGGCTACAATACCTGGTTAAGGGTTAAACCCAGTTAGGGTTACCTTGTTAAAGGATTTCAAGAACACAATAGCTAAAGAATCTCTAGAGCTCTATAGCTTCCCAGAACTCAATAACTTCAAGTTACCCTGTTAAGGGATTTGTATCAAGCCGGTTAAGGATACCCTGTTAAGGGATTTCACAACTGTTGAAGTGGTTAAAGATCAACATGAATTACAATGATCTGGTAACAACATTCAATGCTAATGCAGATCCATTTTGGCTCCTCTCCACCTTCTGCACATTCACTCTGCAGGTATCTCTTCTCTCCTTTGGTCTGGCAAGAATTACGTATCACTTCCATAGGATACACACACACAACTTTTGCCAACAACTTTGGAAAGAAACACAACATCGACCTTATAGGAAACAGATAGGTCGGTAGCAAAAACCCTAAACCCTAAACCTATTAGGTTAAGCAATTCAAATGGTTCAATCCTGACCATTGAATCATACTGTATTAAATGCAACAATCTTGAATCGATCTCAAGACATTCTCCATCATCCATTATCCACCGATTTCATTACAGCTGATAACCCTTCACACGTTATCATCATTTGATAAACTTCGCACATTCCCAAGGTAGATAGGGATAGTCTTCTTCATGCAAGATCCTTCACGTGCACAGGGCTTACGTGGCAACACAATCTATTCTCCATTATATTGCTAACTCATCACACCAATTGAGTCACATAGGCTTGAGGTACTCCAACCGGAAATCCTAGAGTGGAAACTACCTACCAACCGGTAGTCACATAATGCTTCCATGTGTTGGTTCCCATAACTACATGCCAGTTCATCTTGAACAAATATACCGCTTCACGTTGGCATATATACCGGTTCATACATATGTCGGTTCTCTCTTCTCACATATCACATGTGCTGGTTCACATCATGTCACATATTGACATCAATGACAACATACAATATCATTATGTCTTCATACCGGTTCACATAATGCCAACAAATGGTGATGGTCATGATGATGAGTTGGATGAAGAAGAAGATCAATGACATGAATGAAATGTATTCGTATGCAATTAGAATATTATCTATTTGATATTGATTTCTTGATAGAAATTTATTTCACTTATATATATGGCCACATAATTAATTCATTGTGTTTTAAATTTTAATGTCATTACAAAATTTATTCATGATGTCCTAATAGTATAACCATGCCACCTGTAGGAGATGGAGGCAGATAGAGTGTCAGCTATCCCTCATTTTGTATGACATTTTTTTAAGTTTGTGTTTATTTATTGAATGTGGAATGCTTATTAGCTATGTGATGGATGGTGATTTATGATACATATGTGATGGATTACAACATATATTATGTATTACAACATATTTATGATGATACATATGTGATTTATGATACATATGTTTCTATTATTACTCATATATTTCATGTATTTATTTTTTATCAAATTGCAAATGTAATGCTTATGATGCTCAACCCTTTTGTTGAGGACCCTACACTTTCTAGATTAACGAAAGGTAAGGAAAAATAAATAAACAATGATATTTATGATGTCTTCAAATTGTTCATGTTGTTTACTATTTTTCTTTTAGCGTACATATCATGTAATGCTTATGATGCTCAATTGTTGGTGCTGATTATATGTATATATTTTGTTTGATTCTATCATTCTTTGGTGGAAATAGGTAATTGAATAAAGACATCATCAACCCTTTTGTTGAGGACCCTGCACTTTCTAGATAAATGAAAGGTAGGGAAAAAAAAATACACAATGATTATGATGTCTACATATTGTTCATATTGTCTACTATGCAATTTTTAGCATACGTATCATATAAGTTTTAGCTAACATAAGATAAATGAATTACATATGTAGGAACCTAAACCCATTTGATGAGGATCCTACATAGTGTCATGGAACGATAGGTATAAGTCAATACACCCCTATAAAACCATTATTAATTTCTTTCTTTCTCTGTAATAATAAGCTAGGGTTAAGAAACAATAATTTGTGAAAAACTTGATTTTTTTCTCATCGAAACCACATGCTATAGCTTATTCCACCTTCTCGGCCCTCCTATATGCAACAAATCTAATACAATTATCAACACTTGAGGCCCCAATTGGTCTTATTCAAATTTTAATTTCAACATCAACTTTAGGGCCGACTTCTTCATTTTATGGAGTTTAGGTACCACCAAATAGGTATTTGTCAGATCTGTCTTCCTCGAGTGAGGGAAATTCAGGAAGAGGAGAGAAAAGTGAGACATGCAATGCGTCTAAAAGAGGGAGATCAACTAGAGGTCAAAAGATTAGGAGAAAATTCAATAAATGCATGCAATTTTTTCTTTCTCAAGGGGGCTCATGTTCTTATGATGATGAGAGAATAAGCAACATCAAGGTGCCCTTGAGGTACAAACATCTATATAAATAATGGGTACCCAAGGAACTTCCTCCAATAAACACTAATTTTTGTGTTAACGAGAGGATATATTACATAGCACCATCGTCATTACATGGTTTGGGCCTATTTTCCATGGATGACATAAAGGTCTATTACAACAAAGTTGCTAAATTGATGGAGTATGTCGGACCTTGTTACAATTATAAAAATTGGATGTAGATTGTTCAATATAAAAAAAGTATGTGTAGGTATGCACTCTCAGCAAATTATATACAATGGAACAATAATAATCAAATTAAAAGAGTGGCTATGTACATTGACGAAAGGCCAAAAGCAATAGGGAATTTTGTAGGTTTTATAAATAGTACACGACCTGGGTCAAGTAATAAGCAACCCAATTGCATATTTGAGGCATGCGAGGGAAATTGTGTATTTGTATGTGTGATAAAATCAATAAGTGCAAGGGAAGAGCTGCTAATAGATTACAATTTGAATCACATAGATACAAACAAAGTTACTATCATGGGGGTGGTACATACTATATACCATTTAAACCAGCCTTCAATTAATTACTGCAATATACCATTTTATTATTAAGTTGTTTTTCTAACTCTATTGATTTAATTTCGTTAATATTTTTTTTATATTTAATTTTTCATAGGGTGACATTCATCTGACACATAGAATAGACAGGGATGTAGCTCCCAGCCCTTCTATCCAGTAGGTAAACCTCGTTGTAATTGTACAAATTAGATAGAGGCAAAATGTTATATTATGTTCTTTTCTTTAGGGTTTTAGAGTAATTTTGATAATGTTACTAATATTATTGTCATAGATGGATGTTTGGGGAAATGCACTTGCATTACCTGATGACAATACAATGGTGGACTCACTATTATGCGATGATGACATTGCATATTCCACAAACCCCATTGCAATGATGAGAAAGATCCAAAAAAAAGTTAATAGAGAAATTATTGCTCTGGCATACCAAGTCCCTCAAACTGATGCAATAAAAGAGAGGTTGCAACAATTGATGTAGAGAGCAAAAAAATTACAAGTAAGCAGTAATGAAATCTTTAATTATAACATAAGTTCAAAAATGGTTTATATTTTATACTCTTTTATGTTAAGAACTAAAATATGTACGTGTTGTTTTTACAGGAAATATTGCATCCTCGGCAAGCTCGCGGCCATGATTAGGGTAGTCTAGATAGTTTAGATGATGACCATGTCCCATAAATTAAAAATACTTTGATGATCTGATATATCCTTTATGTGTTCACAGGCTCCCTGTTGTTATCAAACACGTGACTTCCCTGCACATTTTATAATTGTTGCAGAGCATCCACACTATAACTCATCAACTAGGGACAACCTTCCACTCAAGGTCATTTGACTGACACACCATTTGACTCTATTTTTTATGCCTCCATACATGGCACAATGCATTCATCCATCCTTCAAGGTTTCACAACACCCAGGTTGCCAGGTCACAATTCATTGACTCAAACATAACAATTAGGAAAATCATTATCTAAGACTCCATACCATCACTTTGGAACTATCAATCACTCCCAATGGCATTCAAAATTACTCCTAGGGTTTAATCAGACCCTCACATAATGACACATTACTTGGTTTGCACATTAGAGACAATATTCTCTATTTTCATAAGTTGACAGTCTATGTAAAGTTTAGGACAGTCACAATGGAATTAGGCAATCACTTGTCATAAACACCCAATCTTGACTCAAGAAAATCAACCCTCCTTCCAAACATACTCCACACTATCTTACAAGACTATTTATCATTCAACCCTCACATGTCAAAAGATTTTTATCACCGTTTTCAAGTTTGTTGTCATGAGGCAATACAAGAGGACAATCATGTCACATGTTTGGTTGAAGGTCTTTTAAGGCTTCAAAACTCCTTTGAAATCTCTAAGATGAATCCCCAAACACCTTATTCAACCCCCAATAATATACCAACACTCATTCATATGTACTTTTAAGCCAAACCCTCACAAATCTACCTTTTCATTGTCCTTCTTGGACTGAGACACCCAAAATAGTCCCAAAAGTCTTCAAATCACATGCCAAACTTGGAGTGAAAACCCTGTACACTTGATGAAATGAAAGTACATAATATAATATAGATTTATGCCCATTTTTGGGCTTATTTGGCAAAGAAGATTAAAGATATTACATTTTGAGTGCTTGTTGCCAGCCCTAGGTAGGGATTGGATAGTTTTCACCAAAATGGCTATAAATTTTTAAATACAGATCAAAAATTAATTAAACCAAAAGGAAATAAAAGTATATTCATGCCACTTCAATCTCCAACTAGTTTTCAAAGCCAATCAATGCATTTGATTATGGAAAACATGTGGATAATAGACAACAATATTCAGAAAACTAAGAAAGAGTGCAGGGAATTCAAAAGTTTTTATTATTCAAAGGCTCTGAAATTGACTATTCTACTTAAAAAAATTGGTCCCAGTTCCTCATTGTGCTCTTGGTGCTCCTGCACCACTGCATTATTGCTCATATAATTAATTTTTTGTATATTTAATGTAATATTTTTTAGGTGATGTCCATGTTCCTATGCAAACGCTGCCTCATCAGAGGCCATTATACCCACCTATATTGCCAACTACAATGTTGGCAACACGCAACATGCAGCATGCAGACATCCACTAGTGTACATCATACCGACCCCAAAGTTGGTAGATCCCTCTTATGTTCTCTCTTTTGTTATGTGTTTATTTCCCTTGAAGTGTTCTTTCTTGGGGGCATTTCATAGTGGATTCATTTTCTGCAACAAGACATGTACATGAGGATGTAGAGGCCACTAGTGTGTTAGGTCCTAGAGACAACTGAGAGGGGGGGGGGTGAAGCAGTTGTCAAATAAATTCAAACCACAAACAACTTAACCAACTTAATGCTTAATACCGGTAAACCAGTTAAGCATGCTGGTAGACAGTTTTAACAGTTAATTGCTATACCGGTAAAGATTAGTGCATGAAACATAAACACAAGGTCATCCACAACACATAACACCAATATTTGTATGTGGAAACCCTGTAAGGGGAAAAACCATGGTGGGAAACCTTACCCACAATCATATGATACTACTGCAGATAGTAAGTGTACACAAATGGGGTCTGCACATGTAGAAAGGCCAACAACCTAGAGCTCACTACTCACTCACAAAATGGGATTCACACTGACTACAATTGGATGGTTAAATCCAATAAGAATGTACTGCTCAAAATAGCATCTTCATATACTGGATTTGATACCGGTGTAATGCTGATATTCTTTCACAAAAACCTAACTTCACCTTCAAATGATGTCTATGTGTATTGCACTGCTTAATCTCACATATACCTTCACACAATTCTTTTTCGCATTCCACATTTGATCTTACAAATAAGATCTTACATTTATACCATAACCTAAGACCAATTTTAGTAGGTCGGCTCTACAAGATATTACAATAAAAACATTTTACAAATAATATAATATTTGATGCAATAACCGATTGAACATGTCGGCTTAATGCATTTACAACAATAATTAATCATCTCCATAGTGTGCCATGCTGATCTGGAAAAGATAAGCCTACCGGTGTAACCCTGGATAACCTTGGACCTATTTTCCGGTAAAAGCAAATATGCAAATATGAATATACCAATGATTAATTCATTAATACAAGATGTCCACACGATGTCTTCAATATTACCAAGTGTCTTCCATATCATTCCAAGTATCAGTGATCATTATATCCTACCGGTGTGCCATATACCAGTAACTGTACAATATTTACTTGTTTGCCGGTGAATGTTGTTGGATCTCCAAAGTGTTAGTGTTTTAGTAGGTGTTGACATCAATGACAAAACCATACCAAAATACCAACAATCTCCTCCTTTGGCATTGATGGCAACACAAGATGGAAAAACCATCAAAGTGCCAAAATAGAAATGCCAAATACCAAAAACCAACAATCTCCAAAAAGAACATAACCAGAAATCAAAATACATACAGAGAATAATAATCTCTCCCAAACAACAATCTCTCCCCCTGGGAGTAACATGTGTTTTCTTTGTGTTTTTCAGAGTTTTTCCATACCAATCTCTCCTCAAAAGATAATGTGATTTTCCATAGATATCTCTCCCCCTTTGACATCAAATGCCAAAGTCATATACAAAATACCAATCAATTCAATATACCAACTACTCCCCCTGAGAAGTAGCTTCCTCATCAAAGACCGGAATAAAAGATTTGTCTGTTAATTCTACTGGTTGATGACAATCATCAACTTCCTAAGTCTCTACCGGTGGTGGTATGACTCCAAGCTGATCTCTGAGATATTCAAAAGTCTCCTTAGGCAGAGGTTTTGTAAAAATGTCTGCAAGCTGTTCTTTAGTATTCACATAAACCAGTTTTATCTCCTTTTCTTCAACTTTTTCCCTTAGAAAATTCAATTTGATAGAAACATGTTTGGTTTTAGAATGTAATACCGGATTCCTAGATATATCAATTGCTGCAATGTTATCACAATATATAGTAATAGGTTCCTTGCATTTTACCTTAATGTCTTTCAACATTTGCTTTAGCCATAGTACCTGTGTACAGTTAGTTGCTGCCGCAACATATTCTGATTCTGTTGTTGATAAAGATGTACAACTCTGTTTCTTACTTAACCAAGAAACTAGTCTATTTCCAAGAAAGAATGCTCCACCGGTGGTGCTTTTCCTATCATCCACATCTCTTGCCCAATTTGCATTTGTGTATGCACATAGATCAAAATTTTCATTTCTAGGATACCATAATCCAAGATTTATAGTCCCTTGTAAGTACTGGAAAATCGTTTTTACTATTGATACATGATTTTCTCTAGGATTACTTTGAAATATTGAAACAATACATACTGCATTCATAATATTAGGTTTGGTTTGTGTCAAGTATAGTAAATCTCCTATCATAGATTTGTATCTAGTTGGATTAACAAGTGTAGATTCATCCCTTTGAGATAATTTGTCATTTGTAGTCATAGGTGTGCTTACCGGTTTAGAGTTCTCCATCCCAAATTTCTTTAGTAGCTCTTTCAAGTATTTGGATTGACTCAAGAATATACCTTTATCAGTTTGTGAAATCTGCAATTCTAAAAAGAATTTTATTTCACCAATCATAGACATTTCAAATTATTGCTACATTTTAATAGAAAATTATTTACATAATCCATCTTCTCCTCCAAAGATTATATCATCAACGAATACTTCTATAATCAAATGTTACTACTTATCAAGTTGTCATTAGTTTTATATCCAAAGTCATTCTATATACTCTAGTCGGTTACTACTACCAAAATATTCAGTCGGTATGCACATAACAGTCGGTTATAGTAGAAAGTATTCACAGAGCCCAGTATACACCGAGATGTCTACCGAGTATCATTCCATTTCTACCAAGCAGAAATAATGATACATCGAGTTGATATACACCGAGTGAAATGTGTTACCAGATTCATTGAATCTAGACACACATGGGAAAACATGTTACAAGATCGAGGAACATAGAACCGTTATCACATTGGAAATTGCACTTAAAGATTGTTTATGATTTTGAGGTCATCTAACCAATGAAATATTTTATATAGTTATTCATTCAATAAATCATGTTTGTAAGATCAAAGCAATGAATCAGATCACCAACATAACAGATCTATTTATACAACATGGATTAAGGATAAAAGTGTGATAGACAGAGATATACAGAGGTGTATGAAGCAAGACATGTTGATACGTGAGAAAGCACTAAGTGTTATGACTGTTACAGAGACATAGAAGTCACCAAAAAGGATTTCAGAGAACAGTTAAAGAGCAGAGTAAACATACGGGTTTACCAAGTTACTTTATGGTAACCGAGGTATGCTATAAGCAAGGTAATTCTATTTTGAGCACATAGAATCTGCTATAACATTCCAGATGTAAAGTTACAGATATTTGTAAAGATTTTATTGAAATATTTTGAAGTTGTAAGAGAAACCTTTAACAGGGTAAAAGACTCTAACTAAGTCTATAAATTGTAAAGCCTCTAACTAGGTGCAACATTTAGTTTAAGTGTTGTAAATTCCTTTAGCAAGGTAGATCTAATAGATCTTGATACTCCTAATAGGGTAAGCTATCAGAAATAGCTGAACATGTAGCTCTAACCAAGCACTCTTTATTATTGCAGTAGTGAAGTTGTGGGTGTCATCCCCACCGCAATTTTTCTCTCTAACCAAGAGTTTCTGCATAACCAAAATATATGTGTTATGGAGTGAATCATGTATGATTGTTATTTATTTGTTTTAGCTTTATGTTATGTTGCAACAGTTTTTGGTTTATGCATAATAGTAAAGTTATTGTTGATAAAAGGTTTTGAAGTACTGATTCACCCCTCCCCTCTCAGTACATTAGCTTTCCATATTGCGCTGAACAATTGGTATCAAAGCTTGAATCTTGGAAAAAGGTTTAACAACCTAAAGAGAAAGATCCTAACAATGGAAGGCTATAAACAATCTTGGAGAATTGTGTATGTGCAAGAAGAGTTGGATCATGATAATCAAGTGATTGCAGACATGCAAAGACAAATGCAAAAATCATTGAAAGTGAGAAGAAGATTATTTGATGATTTGTAGGACTCTCAAGAGTTAGTGGAACAAATTGAAACATCATCTGAGAGCAGTATATATGAAGAGACTAAAGAAATGATTGGAGTATTGAAAGAAAAGAACAAAGCACTAGTTGATCAACTAAAAGCAATGAAAAGAGGACATGAACATTTCAGTACACAGATGACTGAGAATCTTGATGCATTGAGGACAACTGAGGATAAAGTAAGAGATCTAGAAAGAGAAAAACAACAGCTTGAAGCATTAGTATCTAAAAAGAATGATGAAATCTTAAGGTTGACTGGGATTCAACAAAATCTGTCAGATCAATTAGGTTATGAACATCATGAAGCAAATCTAAAAGATGATGAGAATCAAGCATTGAAACTTGAAATATCAAGGTTGACCAATGAACTTGAAACAGAAAAGAAATCCAATGAAACACTGAAGAAGAGCTATTAAGCATCAAAGATGTTGGATTGAATACAAGAAGACCCAACAAAGAAGTAGGACTCAGTTACAAAGGAAAAGACTCTACCAAGAAGGGAATTCATACAACCGAGAGAGGAGAATCATCAAAGCAAGCTGGAAACAAGAAGCACATAAAAAGAAAGAAGCCTATTTGCAACTACTGTGGAAATCAAGGTCATATTGCTAACATGTGCCAAATCAGAAAAGGTAAGCAACTGAATGTCACTAAGTCTAATGGTTATTGTTAAAATTGTAATAAATATGGTCACACATTTAACCAATGTAGGACAAAGTCTGTTAATAATTATCAAAAGGCAAAATTCAAAGGGTTTTGTAAAAACTACAATAGATATGGAGATAGTACCGAGAAGTTTTGGCTTAAGCAGAAGAACTATACATGGTCTGCACACCGAGCAAATACTAGAGGTTACCGAACTCACACAGCTCCTTACCGATAATATTCTCCAGTACCATGGGATTAAAATACAAGGATATGGTGTGAATGTTGTGGAAGATATGGACATATAAGTGCCAACTGCTTTATAAGGTTTGGAATGAACAACCGAAGATCATGGAGAAATCCTGGTATGGCATGTTTTCATTGTCACAAAGTTGGACACTTGGCTAGAGATTGCAGAGATCAACCTAGAGGAGACAGTGAGGAAATAAAAGAAAAATTACAGATGATTTGGAAAAAGAAGGAAATTGTGTCAAATGAAGAAAGCACCTTACCTACTGAGTTAGGTGCATCTATTCCAAATTAATTGGTAAAGGTATGAAGGGACTGCATTCTCTAAAAGATTAAATCTTAATAGTTCCTATTCTATCATGCACTTAATTCAAAATCTGCATAGTTAAAGATGCATTAGAAAGTTTGAAATTCTATCAAAGTCTTTTGGAGCACTATATAGGAAGCCTGTCAAGTCAGTGAATACAGGAAGCCTGTCAAGTCGGTAAATGAAGAAAGTCTGGTTACTCGGTTAAAGCACAAAAAGGAAAGAAAGTTTAGTGGAACTGAGTGCATTTAATGTTTTTGACCTAACCTGCACGGAGCCCGATAAGGTATATTATGTACTTAAAGCATTTACGCAGTCATTTTTCACTCACCAGGTTTTCAAGAGAGCAGAGCAAAGCGAATCAAAGGCAATCAAACCTCCTCCAAAGCAAAATTCAAGGTATTTACATCAATCTCAATGCATTGTTAAGCTGGTTTATTGATCATATCACGTTGTTATTATCTGCTAAGTGTGAAGTGTTTGCCATTTGAAAATATTCAAACCCTAAGGATCTTTTGTTAATTCTTATCTAAAATCTGCAATGGCACCTAAGATCTAGAATCCCGTTGTTGTTGAGAACATTGAAAAGCCCTCACTGAAATACTCTTTAACTACCAAAATTGCATCTGAACTAGATGACAAAACCACATTTTTACTCATCCCGAATAGAGTTTTATTAGTCGAGGATGTGAGATTCTTCACGAAATGTTGAGTTGAAGAACTAGGTCACGTTGAAATCAAAGACATATATGATGAACTATGCACTGATGGTAAAATGGATAGCAAGTATGAGCACATTAAGATCAAGGGATTGATTGAAGCCCTAACCTATCCCCATGTATTCAAACCCCAATGGGTCAAGTTTGTTCTGAGTAGAGTTCATGATGACTTCATGTGGCTAGAAGAGTAACCATTTAAGATCACCAAGGAAATCATTCATTTGATCACCGATTACCCTATTTATGATCATGCCCGAGCTTAGAAAATGATATCACAGAAGGAATTGATCAGTTTAACCGGAGTAGAATCAGATTGCAGAGGACTGAAATTGAACAATGTCACTGATGCAGAACTAAAGTTTTCCATTAGAGTAATAGGTTACTGTTTCTTCCAATCGTTAAGGGAAAATAGTGTACCCTGTGCAACAGTAGACTTAGCATATAAAATTGTGAAGAAAGGCATGAAAATTGATTTATGTGAGGTGTTGTTGAAAAACCTATTTGAGAATTTGAACATCATAAGGAAGCCAAAGAAGAACAATTCGGCCAATACACTAAAGTTTGGATCACTATTAATATGCATGTTTTTCTATTTTGAAAAATTCTTTCCATCAGTCGGTAAAGTTATTTGGGAACTACACCGACCAATCACCCATCAAATCAATGACTTCATCAAGAAGCTAGGTGATAATTTTAATAATATTATGGATGATTATTTCAGCAAGTTTTAGGAAAGGATGCATAACAGGTACCGGATTCCACCCAAGCTAGTGGAGAAATACAAAGATGACATATGTTTTGAAGTGGACACTGATTACTGTTATGTGAATGCTGTGGAACCAAGAACTCAATATTTGCCACCTATGGGTTATGAGATTGATTTTAACATCAGACAACAACAAATACATGCATTTCTTACATTACCAAGGCATGCTACTGAGCTGAGGTATGGAACATATGAAGAAGTGAAGGAAAAAGTAAAAATGAGCATTGTGTACCCAAAGCTACAAGGAAGGCAACAAAGATGATAAAGGCATTAACGGAGAAATTTGGAGAAGATTCTTCCTCCACACTTGTCAAAGGCACTATAGCCATTACCGAAGAGGAATCTAAAGCCCAAGAGGCAGCTATAACACTGAGCACCGAATTGCCTAAGGGAAAAGTGTTGAAAAGAAAGAAATAGGATACATCAAAAGTCTCACCGACTCCTCTAGCAAAGCGACCTAACACAAGAGCATCTACAGCTTCACCAAGAAAGAAAACAAAGAGTGTTGCCGCACCAAAGGTAACAAAAACTTACAAGAAATCTACTCGGAGACTGGTTTTGGCAAAAGAGTCTAGTGACACCGAATCTGAAGATGCAAGTAAATTTCAGATTGTCAAGAGCAAGAAGGTAAATGTACATAGTGTTGAAAATTTCTGTGCTAATCTGAAGAAATATGGTAGATTTGGATCATTCAAATATGTAAAATATGAATCCAGATCTGATGATGAAAAGAGACAAATAGAAGAAGCGGTCATCTGCACACTATTGAAATTTTGATTGGTCCCATTGGAAGCATGTAAATCTCTTCCAAATGAATTATATTTGCATATTGACAAAAGGTGGAAGTATGCAATGGACTTGGAAAAGAAAATTAGAGAAAGAAGTCTGGTACATCTTTTCCCAGACATGTCGGTAGATGAGATCACCGAACATCTGACAAATTGCCACACAAAATTCCTAGTCAAGCAAAGAGCCTTGAAATTGATGAATGGCCTTTACTTGGATGTAGAGAATGAGACCAAGGAAAAATGGCAGGAAATCTTTAGAATCAAGAATGCTAGTGAGCAAGCTAAAGTTGAAATAGTTGATGTCACTGAGCAAGATCCTGATATCACCGAGCAGGACTTTGCTGACACCATACAAGTAGATGAAGATATCATGGATACAGAGGCACCGAAACATGAAATGATAGAAGGGAATGCTTAGGCCCAACTTGTATCCAGTGAATCAGTTTTGGAGCAAGTTCAGCCCTATCCTCCAGTCAATCAGCCTATCTCAACTGAGACCCCTAAGGATACGGAGCAAGGCACAGAAGGTCACAAGTCAACAGCAGGAGAATGTACTTCTCAAGAACAGACCTCTCAAGCTCCTTCCAGCACTGAAAATGTTGCAACTAAGACACCAAATGACACTACAGAGGCTAAAGAAACTGACCAAAGTGTTGCCTCTACCGAGCAACCTATCGTGGGTCAACAAGCCTCACAAGCCATTGTTTTAGTCCAAATGATGAAAGGTAAAGAAAAGAAGATGAAAAAGCATAGTTTCAAATTAGATTTGTCAAAACCAATAGTGTTTCCCAATGTTGATATATCCAAATTAAAGGGGCAAGCACTCATTGAATTCGGTGAACTATGCAAAGCCAAAGATGAACAGGAGAAGCAAATGGCTATTCAAAAGAAAAATAAAGTACTTTAGAAGGTAAAAGCACTCTTAATTGATATGCTACCTGAAGCTACAGTAACTAAAGATGCAGTCATCCACATTCAATTGGATGAACTCCTAACCAAGATAGAGACATTTGGAGTAGATGCATCCGAATATTTGAGCAAGTTAAAAGACAAGGAGCTCACTGCAAAAATGATTGAAGAGGTGCAAAAAGCTATTGCCATTGGCAAAGTTAAACTTGTCAAATTTATTGCTGAGTTGACCCCTCAACTCAAGGACATTCTTTATTTATTTCAGAAACTTTGTACATTTTCTTTATTCATTAAAGATATCAAAAATAAAACAGAAGCAATTGAGAAAGAGATCACCGATCTCTCTAATAAGTTGACCATTGAGCCACATTCCATTCAAAATTTTTATACCAAGCTGCAACGGCTCATGGCTCAATAATTGGAACTTAGGAATGAAGAACAAAAGATAAGGATGGACATAATGACACTTCAAACATTATTCCTTCCTCATCTTTCCTCTGTCCAAGAACAGATCAACAAAGCTACCTCCCTATCCACTCAACAAGAGGGAAGCACCTTAGATGGACTCATTTCATTGTTAGCTGACATTCAAGCTCAGAATTCACTCATGGACAGTGTTAAGGATGCCCTCTCTGTCGCTCTCACTGATGCAAGGACAAAGTATAAATCCATTTTTGACCAGTTGCCACCACTGAATGATAACTAAGTTTTGATGTTTGTCAAAAAGGGGTATCTATCAAAGTATACAGGGAAATGTAGTATACAGGGGGAGTATATACCAGGCAAAACAGAGTATTCATTCAAATGCAGAGTCAATTTTGACAAGGAACAGAGAATAGAGCAGTTATCATAGAACATTGATCACCGAGCATTCAAAATTAGAGTTTTGTACAGTATAGTGATAAGGGGAGTATATCTGAATATACTATTTCATTGACTAATGTATAGACTGTTTGTTTAGTCAAATTTTGTAAGTATATATATTTTTTGAGTTATGACATTGAAAGTAGTTTTGTCAAACATCTCAACTAATGTCTAAAGGGGAGATTGTTACTACTTATCAAGTTGTCATTAGTTTTATATCCAAAGTCATTCTATATACTCTAGTCGGTTACTACTACCAAAATATTCAGTCGGTATGCACAGAACAGTCGGTTATAGTAGAAAGTATTCACAGAGCCTAGTATACACCGAGCTGTCTACCGAGTATCATTCCATGTCTACCAAGCAGAAATAATGATACACCAAGTGAAACATGTTACCGGATTCATTGAATCTAGACACACATGGGAAAACGTGTTACAAGATCGAGGAACATAGAACCGTTATCACATTGGAAATTGCACTTAAAGATTGTGTATGATTTTGAGGTCATCTAACCAATGAAATATTTTATATAGTTATTCATTCGATAAATCATGTTTGTAAGATTGAAGCAATGAATCAGATCACCGACATAAGAGATCTATTTATACAACATGGATTAGGGATAAAAGTGTGATAGATAGAGATATACAGAGGTGTATGTGTAATAACCCACCATATTTAACCCAACAAAAATTTGACCATTCTTTTTTTTTTGTTAAATTTAATCATTTGTGTTTGATTCAATCACATACTCTGGGCATCCATCCATGTGGATTAGGAATTCATCCATCTGGGATGAGCATCTAACCATACGGGTTAGGCACTTGTCCATACGGGACATAAGATTTCATCTATCCAATATGGGATAGGCATCTACCCATACTGGGTAGGTATCTATCCAAATTGGGATAGGCATCTACCCATCCAGGGTAGGCATCTATCCAATCAGGATAGGGGGTGCTCTGGCCAGAGACTTAGACTCATCAGGACCATTCGGGTCCTAAGCCACTCGCTAAGTACTACACTCTTCTAATAGAAGTGCACCGAGGTTGCTGTCCTTAGGAGTAATTGAATAACATAATACAAACTTGAATTCCACCTCAGAATTTGGCTTAAAGCCTCAGGAAGTCAAGCAAATCCATACGGGATTCCTTCCGAGTATGCATTGAATTACCTGTTTCCAATTTTAATTATCTTATCTTTCTAAATAGGATTCTTACTCGATCTTTCTTTTACCAAGCCCAGACCCCACCCACGAATGCCTGATTACGAGGGACAACTCTGTCCCAAGACTGCCTACATACCCGCTTCAGCGCAGGATCAAAGCATAAAGTATGTAGTTCTATTTTCTATTATATGGTTTGATGTAAACTGATTAGTGGGTATGCAACCCTTTCTAGGGTCAATGTCCTAGACAGTTTCTCTACGGTTGCTACCCACAATGGTAGCACTTAACAAAGGCTCAAGATGGCCTATTGTTTATGGCCTAACAACTACATCCTAACACCTATCATGAGTGTCACCCTTGGCCAATTTGTCAATCACCAATATCTCTTCAAGATAAAAAATCAATTTCATAAAAACATTTTACTTAACCAACCCTAAAGGGGTTTTACTATGGTTTATCTCAACGGATGTGAAATCATTTAAAAATTATTTTATTAGGTTATCAATCCAAGGGGGATTACCTGCCCCTTGGATTCTAACTTTCAAGTGTCCCTTATTACTCCCCGACGATTTATAGGGATGATGCCACAAACGTTGTTGATGTAGCTTTATTAGGCATTAAGTGCAGTAGTTCAACACGATGATATTACCTGTAAGCGTGACCCAGAGGCACCGTATATACCAAACGCTACTATGTTTTGGTTTCCATCTTCCTTTATTAGTTTTCTAACTACGAGCTATGAAAACATCATACTTGAAAACAACTACTAATTGAATGCGTAAAATTTAATTAATTGAAATAACTACTTGGAATATAACTTGCATAACAATGACCATCATGAAACTTGCATAATAATAATTACATGTGTACTTGCATGAAAATGTCATTAAGTGTAATTAATCCATAATTAATTTGCATGCTATGAAACATCAATAAATGTAATTAATCTATAAGTAATTTGCATTTTATAAGAATAGTGCAACTTGCATGATTTAGCAAATCCAAAAATAGCGATTAAATTTAGGCATTTGATTCAAATCATATTAATGCAAATTATTTGCTTAATGCCAACTAAGTGCCGAATGGATCTTACATGGAATGAATGATTCTAATTAAAAGAATTGATCCAATATAATTTACGAATATAAAATTTACCAAGGATACTTTAATCATGAATTCATTGCACAATAATCCCCAATATTTATAAACTTTTCTAAGTTAAATTCAACAACTTAAAATTTATACTAAGGAAAGAATTTAATATTTCCTTAATTGCAATTATTAACAATTAAAATTAAAATTTAAGCAATTAACTTTAATCCCAAAGTAATTACTAAAAATTCTAATTTGCAAATTAAAAAGATTATATAAAAAAAACTATTTACAAAAATGAAAAAAAAGCGAATTCCCTTTTTCTTTTTATTGTTTTATTTGTAAATGGGTGAGTGGGGACCATGGTTCCCATCACCCCCCTGCGGTCTTGCATGTGCAGGCCTGTAGGGTTGAGGGGGCCTTGTGGTCCCCTCCACTCCCCTGCGGCCATTGATAGTGACCGCAGGGTAGTGGGGGGTACCGCTACCCCCGGTGGTTTCATTACCGACCGCCCCTGTTATTGGCATTTGGCATTATAACAGACAATGGGAGATTGTTGGCATTTTAATAAGGATATTGAGAAGGTTGTTGATGATTATGGATATTGTAGATGTATAAAAATGACCACATTCCTAAATGAATATTTTATGTTCATTTTTCTATTTGATTAAATCCAATTTAATTAAATTATCCACATTCTTCTATTTTATTAAATAAATTATTCAATTTATTTAAATTAAATTCACAATACCCATTTAATGAATAAATCATTTTATTCAATTAAATCCCCCTATCCACTTTTAATTAAATTCAAATTTAATTAAATAGTTATCCCAAATTGAACAAATCTAATTTATTTAATTTCTCCAAATTGCAACCAAATTGAATTAAATAATTTCAATTAAATCCTATTATCCCCCCATCCACTTGCAAAATCCCAAACCCCTTCCTAATCCCTTCTAGAATCTTCTAATCACTTCTAATTAACCTAACCCCTCTTCTAAATTTTGTTACATCCCTAAGCAAAAGGGAAGTCACTTCTCAAACCCTCAAAGTCTTTGATAACCATTAAAGGCTTTCAACCTTCAACCACTAAATGGCTCAAATTCTTTGATAACCATTGAAGGCTTTCAACCTTCAACCACGTAATCCCCAAAGTCTCCAATAACCATTAATGACTAACTCAAACCCTCCTACATGGTTAAAACATTTGTTTTGACTCAACCTTCATCCAACCCAAGGGTCTCATCAGGCCATTAATGCTTTGACCATGATTATCTCTTAATAATTTGCACAAAGGTTTATCCTTTAATTAGCTCTTAATCCAATGGGTAATCCTAATCTCGACTTGACCCTTAGCCTTTAGATAACCATGAGGTCTTCTCAAGCCTTTAATGCCTCCAACCTCTTCTCTCAACCCAATCCTATGTTGACACTTGTCACCATTTTATTGGTGCCAATTGTGCACATGGATCCCCAACTTTCAAACTTGACCCTTGATTAAACCTTTCAATCTTGACCATCCATTGCCCTGTTTATGCTATAAATAGAGCTCTCATTCCTCCATTCTCAACAATCATCTTTCAAATTTGAAGCATTACACTTATGCTCAAATTCTTTCACGCTTTCATATCATTTTTATGCTCATCATTTAGCCTCTTTTAGATCAGAAATTAGACTAATATGCATGTTTAGAATAATTTCTTTATCATTTTAGCTCAATCATAGATTAAATATAGTATGTTAGGATAGTATTTATACTAACCCTGTCATCTTATCATTTAGTTTATTGTATTTCTAGCATCATACATAGCTTATAACACATTTCATTCTAAAAATCTATCAGAGCATCCCTCGTTCTTACATTTGCCATCCCTGAACCATTTTGCTCAGTGATCTGAGAGCAAAACATTGGTTTGAGGGACATTGTGAGATAGAGAACCATGGGACCCTCCTTGGGAAGCTGAGTAATACTACGTTACTCCATAGCTTGCATCAAGAAGTCCTGTGTGTGTGTGTGGATAAGTCATTTGTCATATTTTCACATTTTAAATTTTATCAGTCCACTTTTCCCACATACATTTCTGGCACCCACCGTGGGGCCCAACCCCAAATAACAAATCGGTTTTTCAAATTAATGACTTTTGCAGGTCTGCGGGAAATAGGAATCGGCGCGTCGGCAACATTCCATAGCGATCTGATCAACAGTCTAGCGCATCCCGCTTACTGTTTAGCGCATGGGCTCTATATTTTAGCGCGTAAAGACTTTTCTTTGGCGCATGACTTCCACTAATAATTTCCTGTAGGTCTCGTCGCGGGCAAAACACATAGTAGCACATACAGTAAACAGAATAGCGCATCCGATCCCCAGTTCAGCTCTTATAGTCCATCATCTAGTGCATGAACTTCAAAAGTTAGCGCATTATATTTCAAATTTTCCTACAGAACTGAGCGTGGGAGAAAGAAAAAGAACAGAACAGCGCTTCCAATTCACAGAGTAGTGCATCCCAGTAAGAGTATAGCGCAGAGGAACATAATTTTAGTGCATCTGGTTTTTATTGTAGTGCGTGCAGTCCATTCTGTAGTGCATCAAAGACAAACAAAAAAAAAAAAAAATTTATTGTAACCGAATTGAAATTTTAGACTTGTAGAAGTCCCCCAAATCACTTGACATTTTATCTCTTTTGTTTGCTTGCAGGATTCTAATGGTTTCTTGCAGGTAGAGCGAGGAATTTTATTTTAAAAAATTGATTTCTTTTGTTGACCTCCAAATCGGAAATTTTGCTTTGTTGACCATTTCCTTTTTATAGATCAGAAAATCTTTCTTTTAAAAGTTAAAAAGAACATCATGCTTGTTGGAGCAACATCTCCAAATAGAAGTTAGAAAATCATTGTCTTGAAGGCTAAAAAGAACCTTGTTTGCCTTGTCTCGGAAGTGGAAGGCATATGCTCTCCCCTTAACTGGGTGACCAAAAATCCAGACCACTCTTACAGCTTTCAGTAATTCAAGCATTAAAACCTTTAGCAGGCCTGCCTTCTCGAGGAGTTGCAATCAACTCTTAAAGCCATTTATGACCGGTGTGAAGGGAATGACCTAAGTGGGGAACGACTTTGACGCTAATAATTCCAACCCACTATAATCAAATGTGGAAAGTGACGAAAGTCCTTTTCAACGGTTGCGCGCAGTGATTAGCCTTCCCCCAGTATCCTTGAGATACGTAAAGCCTTTGTTCTAAAGGTTGGGAAGCCTCTTGAGGGAGTTTATCACTGACGACCGAACGGGAAGCCTGATTACGAAACATAGAATTAGAAGCTTTGAACTGAGTCAGTAACCAAACATTTATAATATCATAGTGCAAGGGTGGGGAAGAATCCGCCCCCAAGATTACTTACCATATATCTCCCAAGATAACTACTCAACTGTGAAGCAATTCACTTTGGGTTAATTTCTGGCAAAAGGCAAAAAAATGGGCGCCCTCTAGGGGGTGACACGGCTGTTTGAGCTGACAGAGTATCGAGACTAGTGGGCTATGATGTTATTTATGACCCTTGAATAAAGAGTCTTTCTGAAGTGTATTACTTGTATCCAAACCTGTTAAAACGTTGGGGAGCTGAACACATCCTCACAGAACATACACTTTTTGTTAGATTAGGCAAAATGGTTATATTTTTTGTGCCGTGCTTGCATTTATTATTTCAGAAAATCATCCATCACACTTGAAAATTTCTCAACAAAATTCAAAATCCTCAAGAAATCAACCAAAAGGAAAAATCAGGGCAGTCTAGCGCATAAGAGCAACATCTTAGCGCGTGGAAAACTTCTGTTAGTGCATCCAAACCTCAAATTAGCACGTAAAGTTAAAATAGTAGCATTTTATCATTAAGCAAAACAGTATAAAATTCTTTAGCGCATCCGAAACATAGTCTAGTGCGTGGCAGCAATAGCTTAGCGCGTAGGTACCAAGAATTAGTGCATAAAGTTTAAAAGTTAATGCGTGACAGGCCCAGTATAGTGCGTAGCCTTTTCGAACAAATTCCACAACAATTTTCAACAGTCCTAACTCTAGCGCGTAGAAGAAACAGCTTAGCGTGTGACATAGATACATTAGCGCATGCAGTCTAGAAGTTAGCGCTTAGAAGACCTAGGATAACACATAAACTTTTTAAACTGTTAGACCGCCATTTTCCAAAATCCAAACTTTAGCGCGTGTCTAGGGGCAGATTAGTGCGTGGGCCCATTATTTTAGCACATCAAGTAAATTTTGTAGCGCATGTAGACTCTGTTCTAGTGCGTGATCCAAAACAGGAAAACAGAGAGCAAAAACCGTGAAAAATTTCAAAATTTCAAAAACATTTTTAGAAGCCTTTTTCATCAAAAAACCATTTTTCATGAAACCAGAGTGACAAACGAACCACTAAAACTATTTCTTGAGCTCAATTTGTGTCAAAACAAAAGTTGTCAGAATCCTAAACAAATCACACAATAGAGGACATCTCTCCTATCATAATCTAGAGATTTCATCATCAGTATCAACAAAATCCTTTACCATCTTACGGATTTCTATCTCAAAACACTTGTTTAAAATTCTCAAATTGTCAAATCCAGTTTCCAGATCGGGAAGCTTTTATCCATATCATTTGACACGCTTTATCGTGAAGGGGCATCTAAACCTTCACTCTGATAAAGTAAGATTTGAAATTTTTCAAAACAAGAATCAACTGAATCCAAACACATCAAAGGAAATCATTGATCACTCATGCATGACTAATCCCCTTATTCTGAGAAGAAAGAACCTCTATCGTAACATCACGTTGAAGAAACAACAACCTAGTTTTTCCAAATTCATCAAGAGAAATAAGTTTTTATACATCAATCGTCAACTCTTCAAATCTCATCGGGTATTCCTTCATCACGTCAAACGTTACATCGAAAACAAATCTAGCGAATTTGACAAAGAACCTTTGAAAACAAGAGCATACTGTCAAAAGTCTGCTTTTAATCAAACCATAAACCGCGACGGGAAAATCAATCCAGCATTCTTGCCCGACGAGTGCATCACATATAACACATCTCGACCAGAACCACCAACACCCGAGCAACCCATCGAAGAGGCTTTTGTCCCTTTCATCACTAAAAGTTTTTACTAAAATGCTTGTTACTCGCTCTCAACGAGACAAACAAAGCGAGACACACGTAGAATCAAGTATGAATCGCAGATTATCAAATCCTTTTGAAGTTCCACCCGTAGAAGAACCTGAAATTACTGAAGCACTTCTTTGGGAATGTCAAGAAAATCCTTCCTTCCAAAAACTTGTCGAAAAACTCATAGAAAATGACAAAGAAAAATATCTGTTGATGCTCACAAGCAAGGGCGTTAAACTTCCTGAAGATTTCCCAAACATCTTTCAAACTGGTTCTCAACAATATGCATATCAAGAACAACACAAAGAAGAAGAAACTTGCATACCTGAACAACATAACTTTGAACAACACATTCCAGAACAACGCATACCAGAAATGCGTATACCTGAGCTAGAAACACCAGAGCAACATATACCATTTACCACACCTTTTCAGCTAAGAACTAATACAAGGCAAGAACTTTTCCTCGGCAAGACAATATACCCTTGGTAGCCCTTACTCAACAAATGCAAATGTTGCAAAGGCAAATACAGGATATGCAACAAGGGACAACAGTGCGGTACTCTTTAAATGAAATTTGTCCTTATCCATTTGACCGAAGCTTAAACATGGTGCCTTTTCCTCCAAACTCGGACATTCCCAAATTTGATAAATATGATGGGAAAAGTGATCCTCGGGATCATGTTCGCGAATTTTGCACACTGAGCCTTGAATTTTCTCATGATGACACCTATTTAATGAGGTTATTCCCCAGAAGCTTAGGAGGGCAAACCATGGAATGGTTATCCAAAATCTCACCACCTGTCAGATCATTTGATGAGTTGGTTAACAAATTCATAACCCACTATTCCTACAACATCCAACATGCCATAACCATGATAGATGTTTGTAATACCAAACAAAAGAATAATGAAACATTCATGGTATTCCTTCAACACTGGTGACGCATGGTCTCCAGATATCCTCGAGATATTCCTGTAAAGGAGAAAATGGAAATCTTCATCGATAACTTGAATGGCGAGATGAGTTACAGACTAAAACTTCAATGCATACCATCTTTCGCTAAATTGATTGAAAATGGCATTCAAGTGGAAGAAGCGTGTGTCAAAAAGGGAACACTCAAATTTTACAAGGAAGGAACGAACTCGTCAAACTACAATAACCAAAACAACACCAATCTTGACAAATCTCGCTTTTGGACTCGAAACAGAAATGAAGGCAACAACGAATCACATGATCCTAAATCAAAGCAACCAGTGCTTGCATTATCTGGAAATCCTCAGAACACGAAAAATCTTAAAAATGCTGCACCAAATGCTAACACATATGCACAAAACACTGATCAAGGACAACTCAATACAAACAACACCAACAATACTCAAAGCAAAAACATGAATCCGAGACCTAACAACAATTCACGCAACAACACGAACAATTTCCAAAAGCGCATCTTCACACCACTAGGACAATCATTAGAATCCGCATTCAGAGAACTTTTGGCAAACAAGATTCTGTCTTTACCTCCAATCAACAATTATGAACCCCCAATCAAACCACCTTGGTGGAATGATTCACACTATTGTGATTTCCATCGCAACAAGGGTCATAGAACAAATGAGTGCATGAGATTGAAACACATAGTACAAGACATGATTGATCGAGGTGACTTAACGGTCGATGGACTTAAAACAAATGGTGATCACGGAGCCTTTAAAAATCCTCTCCCAAATTACAACAAAGATGGAGCATCCACTTCAGATGATACATGCGGAGCTCGTATTAATCATATCTACAACAACACCATCAACCACATATCAGCTGAAGATCATTGCGTAAATGTCATCACCATCCGAGATCAGCGTGATCATGAATCTGTCAATGTCACAACCCGAACTCAGAAATATGTCTTGAAGGGACATACTGCACCTGCAACTACCACACCAAAAATCCAATATGACTTGGTTAGCCAACTACGCAAGACTCCAGCTCAGATATCTATCCTGGAATTATTGAAACTATCACCGAAGCACAAAGACATATTGGAACAAGCACTATTGGAAACCAACATACCTCAAAATCTGGATATAGACAGTTTTCAAGTCATGGTCGCCCATATGACAGGACCTCATAACCTCACCTACTCCGAGCATGACGATGCTTCCTTGATCCATCCACATAATACTCCTCTCCACATCGAAGTCATTGTTTGCAAACACCGAGTCAAAAGAGTCCTAATAGATGGAGGAGCCGACCTTAATATATGTACTTTAAAGCTTATCCGTGCATTAGGCTTCTCAGAAGAATCTATTGATCCTTGCAAAAAGATTACCATAAAAGCATATGATGATGAAGAAAGGTCCTCTAAAGGCATAGTGATATTACCTATTCAAGTAGGCCCAGTACAAAAGGATACTATTTGTCAAGTCTTAGATATTGATCTAACCTACAATATTTTGTTAGGACGACCCTGGATACATGAAATGCAAGCAGTACCTTCTACATATCACCAGTGTGTCAAGTTTCCTTATGATGGACAAGAAATTTCCATATCTGCTAATCACAATCCATTTCAACATTGCAATGCAATGGGGGCAACCCAGGACAGTTTGGTTCCTCATAATAGAGAAAAGCAGCAATCTTCAACATCAGATCCACAGACAGCAAAATCCAACTCCTTATGGGGAGACTTCAAGTAGAAAATGAAAATCAAAGACCAAGGCATGGGAGAATACTCTCTAGAGCCTTTATGCTTGGCCAAATTGCCAACATCACCTAGATCACATGGTTTGCCTACTACATCAACACAACTAGCTACTTGGCCCATCACTAAATTTGATGGTACCTTCATCCAATTGGGTACTATGGCACATGAATCAGAAGACAAAGATGTTCTTAGCTGGTTATACAAAGATGAGGAAGAAAATCATAGAGCAGCCACTCTGGACATTGTTCTACCCACACACCTGTATGGAAAAGGCTACTTAATCATGAAGCAAATGGGATATGACGGTAAAGGACCTATTGACAAACGCAAAGAAGGAGTCACTGAACCTATAGATCTTTGTTCACAACCTTGCAGAAACAAAGCAGGATTGGGTTCCAAGCTCACGTTCCTATTGAAACAGCCGCCACACCTACCTATCAAACTGTAGACACCTAAAAATGGTCAACGTTTGCGGAGTCATACTTTAACATTGGCGCATTGCCTCATTTTAGGTTTTTGCATCACATTAACATTTCTCCTATGATTCGTACTTGGTCTTTATCATTTGCGAGCATTGAGTCATTCTTCTACATTCTTCATTTATCTCGCTCTCGAATTTGGTCTTGTCGACAACACTATCCAGTCATGATTTTAATCGATCTTATCCTATTGCATCAATGTGCGTGCTTATTTGTCATCATTTTGGACATCATCAATCCTAATTAGGGTTTTGTCCTCTTATCGATTTGTCATCAATCTTTATCATTTTCAATCTTGTCATTTTGTGATCGATTTGTCATCGGTCGTTGTCATGTTCGATCTTGTCATTTTGCGATCGATTTGTCATCGATCGTGGTCATTTTCAATCTTGTCATCTTGCAATCTATTTTGTCATCAATCCTTGTCCTCTTGTCAATTTTGTCATTTTGCGATCATTTCGCTATCGATCATTGTCTATCTCAATTATGTCAATTTGGATCAATTTGTCATTGTTCCTCATCAATTGGCCCATTTTCTCAATCAAATCATTTTATCACATTGGTCATTTATCAATCCAAAATCAAATCATGATCAACATTAATTATCTTCAATCAAGACCTAATTGTCATCCTCGCATTGCTAATTCACCTTCTAGGGTTTTATGATTTAGTCATTTAACCTTGCTTATCATTTTCTTCCTTTAGGATTAATAAATTACTTATTTATCCTAAGTCTTCTCATTACAATTAAATCTTCATTTAATTGGCTAATTATTCCTCTTTGTGTATTAATTAATAAATGACAAATTATTAATTAATTTGCCTAATTTCTAATTTCCATCAATTTCCTATTTTCCTAATTTTCTAATTCCTAATTTCAATTTCCTCCTATTTCTCTCCTAAATTCATGGAAATGACATAGAAATTTGTCATAATTTGTCATAATTGACAATCAATCAATCCTTGCATAGAAATTTGTCATAAATTGTCATAAATTCTTGACATAGAATTTGTCATAAATTGTCATAAACCCTTGCATAGCAATTTGTCATAGACATGTCATAATTTTGCTATTCTTGATTTGAATTTCCATTCGAATCACTATCATGCTAATCTTGTCATCTCTCCAATTCTTCTATAAATTGGATGAATTTCTTCAATCTTGGCTAATAATGAGAATAATTGGTAATCAGGCTATCAAATTTATGCTTCTAGTACTCTTGATCAAAAATCTTGTCTACTTGCTTTCAATTGTGTGTGTGCACTTGTAGGTGAGATCCACAACCAAACCATTTGGAGAGGAAAGAAGAACAATGGAGCCGCATGAAGGAGCATTCAAATCGCGTCTATGGTTTGCATAATTTCTTTGCTTTTGAATGTTTTTGTTTCATGTCTCTATTGAGTGTGTCTTAGGATAGATTCATTGCAATGAATGCATTTGTGATTGAGTTATTACGTTTTATCTTGTTTGTGATGATTTCCTATTTCCTAACATACACAAACCTCAATGGAAAGTAAAGACAAAGTACAAAGAAGAATCCTGGCAGGAAGCACTCTTTGAATCTGCAGAAACAATCCGCAAGGCACGGGAACGTCAAGATCAGAAGTTACATCAAGAAAAGCTTCTAAGTCATAAGAAGGCCCTAGCTGCAACAGTAGCTCATATTCAAACACCAATATCTCAAGAACAAATCATGTCATCTCCAGATACCATTATTCCTCCCTGAGGAAGCACAGTCTATGAACAAATTTAGAAAGTGGAGGATGGATCTGACACAAAATCAACAAAAACCATCAAAATGGTATCCATCATCAAAGATTTGTTTTCACCCTACAACATACCAGTTTACACTACAGATAAAATCTGGGATGATGCCTATGAGACTGATTCCAATGAATATGAATGGGGTACCTGCTCCAATGCTACTATAGATATCTCTAGTGATACTGATTCTATATCTATCTCCCAAGAAGAACAAAACGTAGAAGATAGACCTCTAGAATTTGGACCGCAGAATATCTATGACGCCGAGGAAAGCGAACAGGAACATTATGAGCAAGTATAAGTAGAGGATAATACCATCGAAGACCTCGACAAAATCCTGAACTTCTTTAAAACCGAGAACCATCACGATGAAAAATCTATCCTAACACTCACAGTAGCCAAACTTGATCCACCTAACGATTCCTTACCACTTGTCTTTCCTGACCTCATCGACTGGGATGAACCTGAAATCCATAATATACCAATTTTCCCAAATGATGAATCTATTATCCATTACCTATGTACCGTAAATCCGGAAACAGGCTCTACCAGTGAACAAAATAATGATGTCTACAAGCCAGGGAGTGCCAAGTCTCTTAGTCGCAAAAATGAACTAGATAAAGGATCGGATGCTGAAAACCAGTCAATGGCAGCTCTAGATCATAAAAAAGTAAAAATAAAGGACGTATCGGAGGGTGAAAACCTTTTTAAGGCACCTAACGATGGGAGACTTGACACTCTTCCTGAGCACTTTCATGAGCGATCACCCATATTGATTGAGCCCACTCAATCAATCAACATTGGTACCACAGAAGCAGTTAGGAACCTACACCTTGCAGAATCTCTAACAGAGGAAGAAAGATCAGCGTTCATCATTTTCTTTAAAGGATAGCAAATCAACTTTGCTTGGTCATATGCTGATATGCCTGGAGTGGATCCACACTTAATCATGCATCATCTGTCAATTTCTATAGGAGTTAAGCTAGTCAAGCAAAAGTTACAAAAGATGAATCCACAGGTGGCACTCATGGTCAAAACTGAACTAAAGAAATTATTAGACGTCGGATTCATCCGACCCATTGACTATGCGGAATGGATTTCCAACATCATTCCAGTATCAAAACTAGATGGTAGTATCAGAATCCGCACTGACTTCAGAGATGTCAACAAAGCTTGTCCAAAAGACGACTTTCCTTTTCCCAGTATTGACATCATTGTAGATCTCACAGCAGGCCATGCAATGCTCTCACTAATGGATGGTTTCTCAGGCTATAACCAAATCAAAATTGCCCCAGAAGATCAAGATAAAACTACGTTCACCTATCCTTGGGGAACGTACTGTTGGAATGTTATGCCTTTCGGCTTAAAGAATGCAGGGGCCACTTATCAAAGAGCAATGACCACAATATTCCATGACATGATGCACACATTTATGGAAGACTATGTGGATGACATACTAGCTAAATCCTTCACCCGAGTAGAACATCTTGGCATCCTAACCAAAATCTTTGATCGATTGGAGAAATTCCAAGTCAGGCTTAACCCTAAGAAGTGTGTCTTCGGGGTTACATCAGGCAAGTTACTAGGCTACATAGTCTCAGCTAAGGGTATTGAAGTAGATCCAGCAAAGGTACAAGCCATCATGGACATGCCACCACCAAAGAATATCAGTCAACTCAGATCTCTGCAAGGACGACTTCAATCAATCAGGTGATTCATCGCTCAGCTAGCACATAAAAGTCTACCATTTAACCATTTACTACACAAAAATGTACCATTCAAATGGGAGGCTAAGTGTGCAGAATCTCTTTACCAAATCAAACAGTACCTGATGAATCCACCAGTTCTAGTACCTCCAGTCGCAGGAAAGCCTCTTATTTTATATATCTCAACCACAGACATATCGCTGGGGGCATTATTGGCACAAGAAGATCAATAAGGAAAGGAACACGCCATATATTACATCAGTAGAACATTAAATGGCTATGAACTCAACTATACATTCATTGAAAAGGCTTACCTAACAGTGGTATTCACATCTCAGAAGTTCCGACATTATATGCTAGCACACACCATCAAGCTAGTGGCAAAAATTGATCCTCTCAAATATCTACTCAGCAAGGTAGCTCTCATAGGCCGATTAGCTAAATGGGTCATGATTCTCAGTGAATTTGACATCCAATACATAGAAAGATGAGCCATCAAAGGACAAGCAATTGCAGATCAGTTAGCCGAAGCACCCCTACCAGGAAAACACACCATGGAGGTTGAATTTCTAGACAGAGATGTTCTTGCTCTTTCTACCAAACAATGGACCTTATACTTTGACGGATCCTATACACAACATGGTTCCAGTGCTGGCATTCTATTCATCACTCCTGAAGGACACACTATACCAAGATCATACAGACTTATGTTTCCATGCACCAATAATGTGGCTGAATATGAGGCACTGGTCATAGGCATCAAAATGGCCGTAGAATGGAAAATCACAGAGTTAAAAGTCTATGGGGACTCGCATCTGGTCATCTATCAAATCAACAATGACTATCAAACAAAGGACGACAAGCTCTTACCCTACAAGCGAATGGTGGATGACTTCAAACAGTATTTTGTGTACATCACTTTCGAGAAAATACCAAGGTTAAACAACAAAGCAGCCGATGCAATGGCTACTATCGCTTCATTACTACAAATTCCAGAGCAACAGAGTCGTTATGAGTTCCTGGTAGAGCAACTGTTCTCCCCCACCTATGATCACTCTGAATCCCATGTTATCTATGCCTTGACTGGTTCAGATTCTCCGTTATATGGACCAATATACGACTACCTCAAACACAATATCTTACCCATTGACCACAACCAAAAACGTAACTTTATCCGACAAGCTGCCCTTTACACCCTTACCGCTGATACTTTATATCATCGAGGTCTCAATGGTACTCTTCTTCGTTGTCTTGATCGTAATGATTCCGATTCTGCTTTACACGAGCTTCATGAAGGTATTTGTGGCACACATTCAAGCGGCACTACTCTTGCTAAAAAGCTTCTAAGGATGGGATACTACTGGCCTACAATGGAGAAAGACTCATATCACTTTGCCAAGAAATGTCCTAAATGCCAAATCCATGGTAATTTGATACATGCACCAACACAAGAACTGTAGCCATTTACAACATCATGGCCCTTTTGTCAGTGGGGACTGGACCTCGTTGGCAAAATTCATCCTTCATCTTCAAATGGACACAAGTTCATTATAACAGCAACAAAATACTTTACCAAATGGATAGAAGCAGTTCCCATGACCACAGTAACCGGGAAACAAATTGCCTCTTTTATCCTAAATTATCTGATCTGCAGATATGGTATTCCAAGTTCAATCATTACAGATAATGGACGGCCCTTCAAGAATCAAGATGTACAAGAACTATGTGAAAAATTCAAAATCCAACATAGGTTCTCTACACCATATTACCCACAGGGAAATGGTCAAGCAGAAGCATCTAACAAGACAATACTGAAAATCCTCAAGAAAACAGTGAATGATGTAGGCAAAGATTGCCATGTACAACTCAATCCAGCACTTTGGGCATATAGGACCAGCATCTGCACGCCTACCGGAGCAACACCATACTCATTGGTTTATGGATCAGAGGCTATTTTACCCCTGGAGGTAGAGATCCCATCTCTTAGAGTCTCTTTGAAAGACTTAATCCCAGATGAAGAGTATCGAGTTAACCGCCTACAAGAACTTGAGCTATAGGATGAAAGACGCCAACATGCTTATACTCATCTCAAAGCATATCAGCAATGCATGTGCAGGAGCTACAATCACAAGGTCATTCCCCACAACTTCAAGGTTGGTGACCTAGTCCTTAAAGAAAATCCAAGAAATCAGCAAGATCGAGAAAAGAAAGGGAAATTTGAGCCTAACTGGTTGGGTCCCTATGTTATCATATCAGTTTATGGATCAGGTGCTTATCAGCTAACAAATTCTGAAGGAGATGTGCTCGATGAACCAACTAACAACATCCATCTGAAAAGGTACTATACTTAAAGTAGCCTAGTGCACGGAAAAAGCCCAAAACAAAAAAAAAAAATCAAAAAATCCAGAAAAAGCAAAAACAAAGTACAATAAAAACAAAGGGTGAAAACCTGGTAAATAGGTGCTCTTGTGAAAGAATGGCTCCTCCATCTATATCCACGCCATTTTATCCCTACAAACACTATCGGCCATCGCCCGACACTTAGCAAATATCCATTCAGGACATACTTAGCGTAGTCACTATCCTGATTTGTGTATATATATCCTCTTACCACTAATCCATCATGGCTTGGAATCACTGTATATATTCACATCAAGAGGCACACTCAGCTAGGGGCATATAAATCATATCAATATTGTACACACTCAAGACATCAAGACTAGATGCAAAAATCAACAGCATGACATCCAACAAACAACTACGCTTCATTGTCAAACAAAACTAAACAAAACACAAAACTACCAAGGATGGATGATTTTTTGAAGTACTGAATGTTGCACTATAGCATAAAATCTTAACTAGTTTTGCATTTTGAACTTTTGGCATTATTGGATTCTCTTCCTTGTCTCACTAAATGCTTCACAGCTAGAGGTCAAGGGGAACTTCCAATATTTTCTTAGTCTTCTGTCTGGGAGGCGATCACTTGTACTGTGTGAATACTTGCCTCGAGACGTGATACATCGAATATCACTGAAGGCCTGATTCCACTTCATGCATACAAATAATCAAATCTTGTCTATTTACGCAATACGCACTCAGGTCGTCCTGGTTCAATTATACCTTGATGCTTGTGCTATCTTGCAAAATTAAATATCATGTAAATTTTTCTCAGGTCATTATGGTTCGATTATACCATTATGCTTGTATAAATTTTCAACATATCCTAAACAAATCAATGCTCAATGATGATATCTACAAAGAAAGCAAAAATATGGTTCTATCGGATGGCAAATACAGAATAAGGGATGCTCCAAAAACAATTAGTTACATATCATTTTACAATTAGTTGCACATCATTTTACAATTAATTGCATATCATTATTGCATGTCATTTTACCAATAATTTGCATATCATTTAACATCATTTACATATCACGATACATTTAGCAGCATATTAAAACATACATCTCATTTTCAAGATACATCTCACAACATATAAAAAGCATACATCCTACATCATGCATTACATCATATATTGCATCATCACATAAAATACCTCATATAACATGCATCCATATAAACACATCACATAGATCAAAAATGGTGCCGTATATATATCTCAAAAATGATCAAAATCTACAAAATGTGTCCAAACACTATGTCCAGTACAAAGTATAACAATGATCCAAAAATACAACAGAGACCCTGTCTCTCAAGTATGACTATCTCCTGACGGAGATGGTCTCGCTCCAGATGCACCTGCCCCTAGATCTCCAGGAGGGTCCTGTCTCGGTGGCCCTGTCACACCTCGGCTCTTAGACCGTGACCCAGTGGCTCGAGATCAACTAGATCTCGACTGTGCAAAACTCTCCACTCGCCGAACCCTGGGTACTGCAGCCTCATAATGCCGCCTATAATACTCTGCCTCCTGCACTCTCTGCGTCAGCTCTCTAAGGGTGTCTCTCAGCGGACCACCTGCCGCTTCTCTCTGTACACTCGCCACCACCTCCTCTGTTCGTCCTCGCCGCTCTATCTCAGTATCTCTCTCAATGGTCAACTGAGAAATCTACCGCTGATAGGTGAAAATCTGCGCCTGCAGCTGTTGAACGGTAATCTACAAGGTCCGGATCTACGCATCCTCCACATGACCTGACACTCAAACCCGCAGCGGTACCTGTGCTGGAGGAACCCCTCCCACTCGCCCTGTCCTCGGTGCTAGAGGTGGGAGTACATCCGTCCTCCTCCTCTGTGCTGGTCTACTCAGCTCCTCCTCACCCCCCACTGCAGCTAGCACCTCCGCCACTCTCCCCTCTCTCCCAGCTCCGATAGCCAATCCTCCTCTCCCCCTCTCAATTCTCCCCTGCCGTACCGCTCTCTCCACACCTCTACCTCCCCGCCTCCCTCTGGCTCCTCTATCTCCTCCTCCTCCATCCTCCCCATCATCTCCATCATCTCCCCCATCTCCCTCCTCCTCATCCAAGTCAAACGCTGGCCTCATCTCCTCCGGATCTGAGATCCTCGCCATCGCCTGCACAACAAACAAACGGGCGAACTCATTTGTCATCCCTGCGTCCTGAATCTTTGGGGCATAGTCCCAGATCTACCTAGCCAACCCCGTAAACTCCTCCACTACCATGGCACTATCAATAGTCGGCCCCCAATCGGCCACATCCTATTGCCGCCGTGCATACAAACATGCTCCCTGAGGAATCCCCTGCTGGCGCCCGAACTGCCTCAAAATTCGGGTCACCACAAACCGCTCAATGATGAACGGGGTCCTAATCAGATACCTTGTCATAAATACAAAGGGCATCTCCTACCCATCCTCCGCCCATACCTCACAACCTGTATACGGTCTCCAGGTGACCGTATCTATGTCGTCAAAAACCCTCCTCCAATGCTCTAGTTTGCCCAGCTTACGCTAGACAACTAGACCTCTATATCCGTAGGCATATGCTGCACCTACGGGCCTGTCTCTATCTGCCAGTGGCCTCGCTGCTGGAATGTACTCCTAGCACCATACCTGTAATAGGGTCACGCCAGCTGACAAACTGCCATACCCGAGGTATACTACCTCATGCAAACTCTGGTATAAATGAGCCAGCATCGCTGACCCCCATGCAAATCTTCAGCCCTATGTGACCATCTCCTCCAACACTAACCCCCACCCCACCGAGAATCCCTTTGACCTACGATCAGGACAAAGGAATTCCCCAATGAATCCTGCCAGTACAGATGGCAGCGGTGCATAACCCAAATCCAAAAACTCCTGCCAGGGGATCTCATAGCCACAAACTATGTCATCCTAAAAAATGCGGCGCAGTGCCTCTGTGCCACCCTCTTCTGACTGCTCATAGGGAAGTAGTGCCCCTACTACAGGAACCCGCTAAATCTGGTAGCAATCCTCCGGTGTCACTGTCATCTCTCCAGTGGCAAAATGAAAGGTGTTCGTGTCGCTATGCCACCTCTCTACCAACGCTGTCAAAAGCCCCCGGTTCACAGTGAACCGAGACATATCCAGAAGAGAGGTCAATCCACATCTCTCTATAATGTCCAAATCTACCTGTGACAATCGCGGTATCAACGTCCATAGTCTCGGGAATCTCTCCCTCGACTGTACAACACCTAATTGCTCCTGTCAACAAGAAAAACATATCCAATATCAGTTTCCACATCAACACAAAGATATCAAAATCCAACTTACATCAACAACAGGAAACAATTTGCTCATCTACAATCAAAGTTCAAAATCCTATCATTTCATATCAACTTGTAAAACAACTCAAGTTTTCAAAAACCATATCAAAACTTGTAACACAACTCAAGTCTCCACAATCACATAAACTTGTAAAACAACTCAAGTTTCCCCCCATATCAGCTTGTAGAACAACTCAAGTTTCCAACCCATATCGGCTTGTAATACAACCCAGGCTTCCCACACATTGAATTTGAAACAGAGCACACAAATACATCATATTCTGATTAACAAAACACGTTGATATCTATACATAACTTGGAAAATTGCAAATCAAAACAAGTTATACAAACACTCATATTGGATAAATTCATCAAAACACGACAAGCAAACAAAACAAAATTTCAAATCAGCCAATACTGCAAAATTTTTTCGATGCGCTAAAACAGATATTCAATGTGTTAAAACACCCCCACGCGCTAGGCTGCCTCTCCTACGCGCTATTCTATCTAACCTATGCGCTAGATTCTATCCACGCACTACCTAAACCACCCCATGCGCTAGACTCTGCCTACGCGCTAATCTACCCCTCCTAGGTGCTACCCTTTTAGCCCTATGCACTAGGTTAGTCCTACGCGCTAAACCCCCTTCCCTATGCGAACCCCTGCGGCCCCTATGCGCTAGGTTAGTCCTACGCGCTAACCTGTTAACGCGACGCACTACCCAACACTTTCCATGCGCTATTCTACATGCACATGCTAACCTAATAATTTTATGCGCTAACCTATCTATTTCGGACGCGACCCCTAAACTTGACCTCGATGCGCTACTCTACACTTTGTATGCGCTACTCTAGACCTTAGATGTGCTAAACCGTTAAACGCAAACTTTAAAATTCAAAAAATGACTAAAAATGACAAAACAAAAAATCCAAAAGGGGTCAAAAACGTTGACTTACTGGTGGTCCACGCGCTACAGGTCTCCGGTACCTCCGGACGCGCTCGAAACGGTGGCGGTGATAGGGAATAGGCATTTTCTCTCCAGAGCAAATTCTCTTTCTCCAAAGTCAATAAAACACAAATGAACCTAAATCAAGCCCTTTTCCCCTCTTATAGGAGGAAAATGAAATTAGGGTTAGCCGACTGGACCTGTAATATGGTCGTGGTCTCCCCTATACCATAAAATTTGTAACTTATCGGGAGATGAATCAATTCACACACATTTTACATGCACGAAATCATACTCATCATACGCAACTCATCAACTTAAATCAAAATTTTTTTATTTTTTTTCAAAATATTGATTCATCTCCTGAGGGGGCATCACCATCAAATATCGAATCTGGGGTATCACATCAAATCTGGGGCATGACTGACAAATCAAAAGAATGACACAAAAATTGCATTTGATCATAAATCATGATAAGGCATCATTTTCTTTGAAATAACATGTGCACACATGTCACTTCAAAGAGGGGCAAAATGTAGACGTATAAAAATGACCACATTCCTAAATGAATATTTTATGTTCATTTTTCTATTTGATTAAATCCAATTTAATTAAATTATCCACATTCTTCTATTTTATTAAATAAATTATTCAACCTATTTAAATTAAATTCACTATACCCATTTAATGAATAAATCATTTTATTCAATTAAATCCCCCTATCCACTTTTAATTAAATTCAAATTTAATTAAATAGTTATCCCAAATTGAATAAATCTAATTTATTTAATTTCTTCAAATTGCAACCAAATTGAATTAAATAATTTCAATTAAATCCTATTATCCCCCCATCCACTTGCAAAATCCCAAACCCCTTCCTAATCCCTTCTAGAATCTTCTAATCACTTCTAATTAACCTAACCCCTATTCTAAATTTTGTCACATCCCTAAGCAAAAGGGAAGTCACTTCTCAAACCCTCAAAGTCTTTGATAACCTTTAAAGGCTTTCAACCTTCAACCACTAAATGGCTCAAAGTCTTTGATAACCATTGAAGGCTTTCAACCTTCAACCACTTAATCCCTAAAGTCTCCAATAACCATTAATGGTTAACTCAAACCCTCCTACATGGTTAAAACATTTGTTTTGACTTAACTTTCATCCAGCCCAAGGATCTCATCAGGCCATTAATGCTTTGACCATGATTATCTCTTAATCATTTGCACAAAGGTTTATCCTTGGATTAGCTCTTAATCCAATGGGTAATCCTAATCTAGACTTGACCCTTAGCCTTTAGATAACCATGAGGTCTTCTCAGGCCTTTAATGCCTCCAACCTCTTCTCTCAACCCAATCCTATGTTGACACTTGTCACCATTTTATTGGTGCCAATTGTGCACATGGATCCCCAACTTTCAAACTTGACCCTTGATTAAACCTTTCAATCTTGACCATCCATTGCCCTGTTTATGCTATAAATAGAACTCTCATTCCTCCATTCTCAACAATCATCTTTCAAATTTGAAGCATTACACTTATGCTCAAATTCTTTCAAGCTTTCATATCATTTTTATGCTCATCATTTAGCCTCTTTTAGATCAGAAATTAGACTAATATGCATGTTTAGAATAATTTCTTTATCATTTTAGCTCAATCATAGATTAAATATAGTATGTTAGGATAGTATTTATACTAACCCTGTCATCTTATCATTTAGTTTATTGCATTTCTAGCATCATACATAGCTTATAACACATTTCATTCTAAAAATCTATCAGAGCATCCCTCGTTCTTACATTTGCCATCCCTGAACCATTTTGCTTAGTGATCTGAGAGCAAAACATTGGTTTGAGGGACATTGTGAGATAGAGAACCATGGGACCCTCCTTGGGAAGCTGAGTAATACTACGTTACTCCATAGCTTGCATCAAGAAGTCCTGTGTGTGTGTGTGGATAAGTCATTTGTCATATTTTCACATTTTAAATTTTATCAGTCCACTTTTCCCGCATACAGATATAACTGGTTAAGGATGTTTACTATCTTGATATTATTATTTTGTCATTGATGTCAAGAAATTGATTTTCTAATTCAGTATGATGTTGCCATATCTTGAGAAGTATGATTTGAAGAGTATAAAGATGTCGGTAAAAGACACAGAAAGAATATGATGAATAAGGTATTCAATGGGGAACTATTACCAAGTCAGACAATGATGAGATCATGATGTTTAGATTGTTTTAACATCATACATATGTTGTAAATTGTAAGGTTAATACTATACTATGTTACCAAGCAAAGAACCTAGTCGGTAAACCCTAAGAAACCTAGTCGATAAACCCTAAGGTTATCGCTATCGGTTAATGAAGGCAAAATGTCTATCGAGTGAAGTTTAGTATTTACCGAGTTGTTACCGAGTTGTAACTGAGCTATAACAGAATACATTAAATGGTTACATGCGTTATTTAATGAAGGAAGCTGATGAGCTAGAATTGATTAAATGATTGATATGTCGTGCATGAAGTTAGTTAATGAATCTATGGCAAAGGAAAATCGACATGAAGATTTATAGCTCAGATTGAACCGTAATACCCTAGCACAAGTTCCAAGAAATGTATGCAAGTTCCAAGGTAGGGTAAACTATTTTTAGATTGAAGGATACATTGAACTTGGTCAAAGTTTGAAGATCTGATGGCTATGATTGATCATGGGAAATGTGATCAAGGAGATTAAGCGGTTGGCGAATTGTTTATAAATAGGGAACTATTGATAAACAATGTATGCGGGCAAATGTATGCATAGGGATGGTACATAGTGATTACCGAGCATAGAAGCTTGAAGACCTATTTGAATAACAGAGTATAGAAGCTCAACAAATGGACAAGATTAGTTCTATGTCTAGATTGTATTGAACAAATAAGAATCTGCTTTAGCATTTTAGATGTGAAGTTGCAGATAGACTTTTATTACTGTTATTTTGTGAAAGTGACATAAAATCTCTTAACCGAGTGGACTTAACAGTCTTATTTGTAAAACCCTCTAGCAAGATGACATTCTGATTGAGTGTTTGAAATCCTTTAACAAGGTCACTTCTAACAAAGTGAAGATCCTAACAGATCTGAGGGAAATCCCTTAACCGGGTCACATCTAGCAATGTGTTTGTAACCTTTAACAGGATTTGCTTTTAACCAAGCATACTCTAGAAGAGTATATTTCTTAGTGGGTCCGAAATCCCACAGTGGTTTTTCCCTATCTGGGTTGCCACGTTAAATCTGGTGTTATGAGGTTTATGATGTTTATATGCTTTTGAGTTTGCATGTTTAGCAATTTTGGTTATATTATTGAAGTATATGTTACCAAGGTTGAATCTGATGTTTTTATGGAAGATTAAGTTTGTATGATTCACCCGCCTCCCCTCTCATCTTGTTGGCTATTGGATCTATACTTACATTAAGTATCAGAACTATCACCTGCACACTGCCATCATACCTTCAAATATTTTTTGAAGACCGTGCTGTATTCATTAATATATTTTGACATTTGAATGCAGTTTAATATAATTATAATGTGACATTAATATACATTAACATTCAAAATAAACTTTATATATATATATATATATATATATATATATATATATATATATATATATATATATATATATATATGGTTTCATATTCCCTTAAAAAAAACAAAAGAGAATTTATTTATGAAAGTAAGAATAGATGATCAAATAATTGTTTTTAGATTGATTTTCACGGTAAACAAGAGTTTAACATTTACAGAGAGAGAGAGAGAGAGCTTTATCCAACATTCACAGGGAGGGAGTTTATTTCCAAACTTCACAGGGAAATTGTTTATTTCTAGGATTCGTTTCTAGTATTCATAGGAGGATTTTATTCAACTGATATTCACAGAGAGGTCTTTGTTCAACTCACAGGGAGATTTATCTAATTAATAATCATAGAAAGATTTAAAATAACCACAAAGAGATTCAAAATAATCACAGAGGAAATAATCACAGAGAGATTTAATATAATCACAGAGAGAGATTTAAAATAACCATAGATGAAATAATCACAGAGATTTAAAATAATCACAGAGAGATTTAAGAATGAGATTCATAATTCCATTCAAAAAACCAGAGAGATGGATTAAAGGGAAGAAAATAAAGATTCAAATCATACAGGAAGAATTTTAATCTCAGAAAGAGAGAGATTTTAAACAAATAAAAGAATATGATTTTCTTTTTGCTAAAATCTTTGGAAAAAGGAAAAAAAACAAAAAGTAAGATCTTGGGCATATTTTCTTGAGGGAATTAAAATAAATAAATAACTATCTTTTACCTGCACTATAGGAAAGCATCATCATTATTATTTATCCCCAAATAAAATATTTAAAAACAAATAAAAGAATTTCTTTATATGAACGAAGATCTATAACTATTAATAATACAAATTCCTCATAAGCGAATGTGAAATAACAGGGAGAGAACCTGGTTTATCGAGCTTGATGTTGAATCCACTAGTTATCCTTTTGATCCTTCCTTGCAACTTGAGAGAAATCCTTCAACAACAACTTAGAATTCCTACAACGAAAGATGAGACTACCAAGGAAAAGATCTATTTCTAAAACTTGGGAAATTTCCTTCAAAACAAAATCAACCCCCTTCTTTGAAACTGGCATATAATTTTATAAGAAAATTCCCTCTATTCCACTATCTAGAAAATTTAATTAAAAAGGAGATTATTTCCCAATTTTGGACTTCATACAAATTGATTAGACTTAGTGGGAAGAGTTACATGCAAGGTGGTTGAGAATCCTCTAGAAGCTTCTTATTCTTCCTACAACATGTACCATAATTGGATGTGGAAAACTAAATAAATAAATAAGAAAAATGTATATTTTCCATGTGTGTGTGTGTGTGTTTTGTTATTTTATCCTTTTATAATATTCATTGAATCATTTAAATAGCTTATCCAAAACTATAATAGAGTTTGTACTTTAAATCCAAAAGTGATAAAGGAGGGTTGTGATATCCTCCCCCCCCTAATTTGTGCATCGTCCCGATGCACCTATTGAATGCATCCAAAAGAGTCTATAGTTCATGATTAAAACAAAAAAGGAAACAACTGCCGCATCTCCTTAGTATCTTCCCATGTGGCATTCTTTTCGTCATACTGGTCCCATTGTACTTTGCACTGATCAACCTCTCTATTGCGCAACTGGCACTGACGCCTCTCCAAGATTTTTAATGGCTCTATCATTATTCCTCCCATTTTCTGGACTTGTAAGGTATCCCAATTCAAAAATGTGTTCGACATGGTCTACCATACAAAGCTTCGAAAGGTACCATTCCCAAAGATGTTTGATATGTATTATTGTAAGAAAACTGTACCAGAGGTAGGTACTCTTCACATTTCCTCTATTGGTCCATGCAATACATGCGAAGTAGGTCTTCCATAATCTGATTTGTCCTTTCTATCTGACTGTCGGTTTCAGGATGCTATGCAGTGCTAAAATTTAGTTGAGTTCCTAGAGCTGATTGAAGAGTGGTCCAAAACCTTGAAGTGAATCTAGCATCTCTATCTGATATGATTTTCTCTGGTATTCCATACAACCTAATTATTTCCTTAACAAATCCCCTAGCCAAGGTAGGTGCATCATCCATCAAATTCCCGAGTATAAAGTGTGCCACCTTAGTGAGTTTGTCAATTACCACCATTATTGCATCATGCCTAGAAGGTGACATGGGTAACCCTTGCACAAAATCAATGCTAATAACTTGCCACTTGTGTTGAGGTACATCATGTAACTGTAACAATCCAGCTAGATGTCTATGTTTTGCCTTTACTCTTTGACACTCCAAACATTTAGCCACATACTTGACGATGTCATTCTTCATCCCTTGCCAAAAGTATAACTTCTTTAGATCTGCATAAAGTTTGTTAACTCCTGGGTGCCCTGAATAAGGGGCATTATGAGCCTCCGATAGGACTACTTCCCTTAAGTTCCCTGAATTAGGAATATAGATTCTATTATTGTATCTGAGCGACCCATCTTCATCTAATGTATACCCTTCAATCTTAGGATCGGTTGGATCATATTCTAAAGTCAATTTGACTTGCTCATACCATGGGTCATGTCCTTGTTCATCCATTACTTTCCTTTTGAAAGAAGTTTTGAATGTTGCTATAGTCATCAAGTGTCTCCTTCTACTTAAGGTATCTGCCACCCTATTTTCCTTCCCTTTAATATATTCAATTTCAAAATCATATTCACTTAGAACTCTAACCACCTTCTTTGTCTGGCATTTAAGTGGGGTTGGGTAAAGATGTACTTTAGTCCTTGGTTATCTGACTTCAATTCAAAGGGCTTCCCTAGCAAGAAGTGTCTCCATTTTTGTAGGGCATGCACAATTGTTGCCAACTCTAAGTCATGGGGTACATAATTGACTTCATGATTCTTTACCTTTCTAGATTCGTAAGCTACTACCCCTTCATCTTGGACAAGTACTCCTCCTAACCCTTCAATAGAAGCATCAATTACGACTGTGAAGTGTCCATTCAGATCTAGCACCTTTAGAATGGGTGCCGAGGTTAGTTTTCCCTTCAAGATTTGGAATGCCTTATCACTTTGTTCTGTCCACACAAACCTTTTACCCTTCCTTTGTAATGAGGTGATGGGGTTTGCTATCTTAGAGAATCCTTCCACAAACCTCCTATATTAACCTACTAGCCCCATAAAGCTTCTTACTTCTGAAACATTTTTAGGGATCGGCCATTCTACTATTGCCTTTATTTTATTTGGATCAACTACTATTCCTTCCTTTGATATTATATGCCCAAGGTAGTGAATCTTTTCCTCGAAGAAGGTGCATTTTGATAATTTCCCATATAACTTATGTTCTCTCAACCTTTTCAAAACAATTTGTAGGTGCACTAAATGTTCCTCCTCATTCCTAGAGTAAATCAATATGTCATCCAAAAATACCAAAACAAATTTATCCAAGTAGTCATGGAGTACACTATTCATTAGGTTCATAAATGCAGCTGGGGCGTTGGTTACACCAAAAGGAACTACTGTGAATTCATAATGCCCATATCTAGTCCTGAAAGTTGTCTTCAGAATGCCTTCCTCCTTAATTGTGAGTTGATGGTACCCTGACTGGAGGTCTATCTTTGACAAAGCTGCCGCTCCTTTCATTTGGTCAAAAAGATCCTCTATGCGAGGTAAGGGATACCTATTCTTTATTGTGACCTTGTTCAACATCCTATAGTCGATGCATAGCCTTAAGGTTCCATCCTTCTTCTTAACAAACAAAATTGGCGCTACCCATGGTGATACACTTGGCCTTATTAATCCCTTAGCTAAGAGTTCCTCTAATTGCATTTTGAGCTCTTGTAATTCAGTTGTGTTCATTCGATAAGGTGCCCTTGATACTGGTTCAGCTCCTGGTAGCACTTTGATAGAAAAGCCAAACCTCCTTTTAGGGGGTAAGCTGGGTAATTCCTCTGGAAAAACATCCTTGAATTCTTTTAAGAAAGGGGTATTTTCAAAGGTTGGTGTATTTTCCTCTTTTCCTTCATCAATTTCAACCATATAGATTTGGCCTCCTCTTCTTCTTTCCTTCTTTAATTGCATGGCTGAGATGGTTTCTATATTAATGGGTTTAAACTTTCCTTGGATTTTGACCTTCTTCCCCCCATCATCCAAACATTCAAAAACTTTGTTATAGCAATCTACATTAGCTTGATGGTCTATTAACCAACTCATTCCAATAATTACATCATATAATCCTAGGGGTGCCACATAGAGATCTACCCTTGTTTCAAACTCAGGAAATTGTACCCTTGCCCTCGGCAAACACTTAGTTACTTCCCTAGTTGCCTTATCCCCATATTGAACCATCCATGATGACTCCATTTGATTAACTTTTAATGCATATTTTCTTACTAATTCAGGTGAGATGAAACATTCAGATGATCCAGTGTCAATTAGAATTGAAATTGGTTGTTCAAATAGTGTACTTGTAGTTTCCACGGGAACATTCTGGTATCTTCCTCTTCGGTTCCTAACTGTTGCATGAATCCTTTGTTGGGGCCCTTGTTGGGGTTGATTGGCCCTAATCTGTCCTTGCATCTTGGGGCACTCTCTAGCAAAATGGTTTTCCCCACACATAAAGCATCCACCTAGAGGACCCCTCCTACCTTGATTCCTAGGGGGATCATTCCTTGTTTCATTGACCCTGGGTGGATAAGTTATCTTGTTCTACTGACCATTCCTATTATAGTTGCCTCTATTATTATTTCCCCTGTTATTATTATCATTATTTCCATTCCTCTGATATTAATTAGGAGGTGGCCTTCTTTCAGAAGAATTATTCCTTTGACCTTTGTTGAAATTAGTGTTCCCATTGAATTCCTGCTTCCTTTTAAATGAGTGGTTCCCATTATAGTTCTGCCCTGCTAGTGCTTGAATCTTCCTCTCTTGCCTAAGGGACTTTTCAAGTACTTCGTTCATGTTTTTGGGTCCATGCATGTCAACCTCTGCCCCTATGTTGGTATTTAACCCCAAAATGAACTTCCTTGCTTGGCCTTCTTCATCTTTCTAGTAAATAGGTACATATTTAAGGAACTTGGCAAACTTATCCCAATATTGTTGAATGGATAGGGGCCCTTGACGTAGATTATGGAATTTTGTCACCTTCTCATCAAAGAACAATTGAGGGAGCCACCTATCTTGGAAGTGGTGAACAAATTGATCCCATGTGACCATATCCCTGCTATACCCATTTTGTTCCTTGGTGTTGGTCCACCAACTAGTTGTCTCCCCTATGAGTTGATAGGAACCCCATAAAGCCTTGGTTGTTTCACTAAAATCTCTTAGTTCAAAATACTTTTCCATTTCGTTTAACCTATTCTCGGCTCCTTGACCAATTTGCCTCCCATCGAACTTAGGAGGGGTGATTTTCTTTAAGTCCTTGGAGAGTTCCAATATGTTATTTTCTTTTCTATTACCCATCATATTCCCTTGACTGCTACCAGAGTTTCCATTTTTGGTACCACTTCTATTTTCAAAGTCATTCTACCTTTCCCTAAGGTCCTGCATTGATTGTTCCAGGAAGTTGGTTTTATCTCTTTGTTCGGTTAGAAGGTCGATTATAGCTTGGACCCCATCTTCATTATTTCCTAGATTGTGTTGATCCTCTTCATGGTCTTCCTCATGGTTTTCTTCATGGTTTTCCTCATGGCTTTCCTCATGGTTTTCTTCCCTTTGACTTCTAGTACGTCTTCCATTACCCCTTCCTCTTCCTCTTCCTCTAGCCATTCTAGGTGTTTACCTGGAAGTTAAATTATGTAGTTAGTTCTTGATTTAGGATTTTAAAATTTAATTTCTACCATTGCAAAAAATTCCCTTAGTTGAATAAATTGAAGTGAGCACAAGCCTAAATTTGAACCTTTGCTCTGATACCACATGTAATAACCCACCATATTTAACCCAACAAAAATTTGACCATTCTTTTTTTTTGTTTGATTCAATCACATACTCTGGGCATCCATCCATTTGGATTAGGCATTCATCCATCCGAGATGAGCATCTAACCATATGGGTTAGGCACTTGTCCATACGGGACATAAGATTTCATCTATCCAATAAGGAATAGGCATCTACCCATACGGTGTAGGCATCTATCCAAATCATGATAGGCATCTACCCATGTGGGGTAGGCATCTATCCAATCGGGATAGGGGGTGCTCTAGCCAGAGACTTAGACTCATCGGGACCATTTGGGTCCTGAGCCACTCGCTAAGTAATACACTCTTCTAAAAGAAGTGCACCGAGGTCGCCGTCCTTAGGAGTAATTGAATAACATAATACAATCTTGAATTCCGCCTCAGAATTTGGCTTAAAACCTCAGGAAGTCAAGTGAATCCATACGGGATTCCTTCTGAGTATGCGTTGAATTACCTTTTTCCAATTTTAATTATCTTATCTTTCTAAATAGGATTCTTACTCAATCTTTCTTTTACCAAGCCTAGACCCCACCCACGAATGCCTGAGTACGAGGGACAACTCCGTTCCAAGACTGCCTACATACCCACTTCCGCACGGGATCAAGGCATAAAGTATGTAGTTCTATTTTCTATTATATGGTTTGATGTAAATTGATTAGTGGGTATGCAACCCTTTCTAGGGTCAATGTCCCAAACAGTTTCTCTGCGGTTGCTACCCACGATGGTAGCACTTAACAAAGGCTCAAGATGGCCTATTGTTTGTGGCCTAACAAGTACATCCTAACACCTATCATGAGTGTCACCCTTGGCCAAATTTTCAATCACCGATATCTCTTCAAGATAAAAAAATCAATTACATAAAAGCATTTTACTTAACCAACCCTAAAGGGGTTTTACTATGGTTTATCTCAATGGATGCGAAATCATTTAAAAATTATCTTATTAGGTTATCAATCCAAGGGGGATTACCTGCCCCTTGGATTTTAACTTCCAAGTGTTCGTTATTACTCCCTGACGATTTATAGGGATGATGCTACAAACGTCATTGATGTAGCTTTATTAGGCGTTAAGAGCAGTAGTTCAACACGATGACATTACCCATAAGCATGACCCAAAGGCAGCGTATATACCGAATGCTACTATGTTTTGGTTTCCATCTTCCTTTATTATTTTTCTAACTACAAGCTATGAAAACATCATACTTGAAAACAACTACTAATTGAATGCGTAAAATTTAATTAATTGAAATAACTACTTGGAATATAACTTGCATAATAATGACCATCATGAAACTTGCATAATAATAATTACATGTGTACTTGCATGAAAACATCATTAAATGTAATTAATCCATAAGTAATTTGCATGCTATGAAATGTCAATAAATGTAATTAATCTATAAGTAATTTGCATGTTATAAGAATAGTGCAACTTGCATGATTTAGCAAATCCAAAAATAGCTATTAAATTTAGGCATTTGATTCAAATCATATTAATGTAAATTATTTGCTTAATGCCAACTAAGTGCCGAATGGATCTTACATGGAATGAATGATTCTAATTAAAAGAATTGATCCAATATAATTTACGAATATAAAATTTACCAAGGATACTTTAATCATGAATTCACTGCACAATAATCCCCAATATTTATAAACTTTTCTAAGTTAAATTCAACAACTTAAAATTTATACTAAGGAAAGAATTTAATATTTCCTTAATTGCAATTATTAACAATTAAAATTAAAATTTAAGCAGTTAACTTTAATCCCAAAGTAATTACTAAAAATTCTAATTTGCAAATTAAAAAGATTATATAAAAAAATCTATTTACAAAAATGAAAAAAAAGCGAATTCCCTTTTTCTTTTTATTGTTTTATTTGTAAATGGGGGAGTGGGGACCACAGGTCCCATCACCCCCTTGCGGTCCTGCATGTGCAGGCCTGCAGGGTTGAGGGGGCCTTGTGGTCCCCTCCACTCCCCTGCGGCCACTGATAGTGACCGCAGGGTAGTGTGGGGTACCGCTACCCCCGACGGTTTCATTACTTGCCGCCCCTACACGCTGCCATCATGCCTTCGAATATTTTTCGAAGACCATGCCGTAATCATTAATATATTTTGACATTTGAATGCAGTTTAATATAATTATAATGTGACATTAATATACATTAACATTCGAAATAAACTTTATATATATATATATATATATATATATATATATATATATGGTTTCATATTCCCTTAAAAAAAAAAAACTAGAATTTATTTATGAAAGTAAGAATAGATGATCAAATAAGTGTTTTTAGATTGATTTTCACAGTAAACAGGAGTTTAACATTGAGAGTGAGAGAGAGAGAGAGAGAGAGAGAGAGAGAGAGAGAGAGAGAGAGAGCTTTATCCAACATTCACAGCGAGGGAGTTTATTTCCAGACTTCACAGGGAAATTGTTTATTTCTAGGATTCATTTCCAATATTCACAGGAGGATTTTATTCAACTAATATTCACAGAGAGGTCTTTGTTCAACTCACAGGGAGATTTATCTAATTAATAATCATAGAAAGACTTAAAATAACCATGGAGAGATTCAAAATAATCGCAGAGGAAATAATCACAGAGAGAGATTTAAAATAACCATAGAGGAAATAATCACAGAGAGATTTAAGAATGAGATTAAGAATTCCATTCGAAAAACCAGAGAGATGGATTAAAGGGAAGAAAATAAAGATTCAAATCATACAGGAAGAATTTTAATCTCAGAAAGAGAGAGATTTTAAACAAATAAAAGAATATGATTTTCTTTTTCCTAAAATCTTTGGAAAAAGGAAAAAAACAAAAAGTAAGATCTTGGGCATATTTTCTTGAGGGAATTAAAATAAATAAATAACTATCTTTTACGTGCACTATAGGAAAGCATCATCATTATTATTTATCCCCAAATAAAAGATTTAAAAACAAATAAAAGAATTTCTTTATATGAACAAAGATCTATAACTATTGATAATACAAATTCCTCATAAGCGAATGTGAAATAACAGGGAGAGAACCTGGTTTATCGAGCTTGATGTTGAATCCACTAGTTATCCTTTTGATCCTTCCTTGCATCTTGAGAGAAATCCTTCAACAACAACTTAGAATTCCTACAAAAAAAGATGAGACTACCAAGGAAAAGATCTATTTCTAAAACTTGGGAAATTTCCTTCAAAACAAAATCAACCCCCTTCTTTGAAACTTGCATATAATTTTATAAGAAAATTCCGTCTATTCCACTATCTAGAAAATGTAATTAAAAAGGAGATTCTTTCCCAATTTTGGACTTCATGCAAATTGATTAGACTTAGTGGGAGGAGTTACAAGCAAGGTGGTGGAGAATCCTCTAGAAGCTTCTTATTCTTCCTACAACATGTACCATAATTGGATGTGGAAAACTAAATAAATAAATAAGAAAAATGTATATTTTCCATGTGTGTGTGTGTGTGTTTTATTATTTTATCCTTTTATAATATTCATTGAATCATTTAAATAGCTTATCCAAAAATATAATAGAGTTTTATTTTAAATCCAAAAGTGATAAAGGAGGGTTGTGACAGTATAAGCAAGACATGTGTGATACATGAGAAAGCACTAAGTGTTATGACTGTTACAGAGACACAGAGATCACCGAGAAGGATTCCAGAGAACAGTCAAAGAACAGAGTAAACAAAAGGGTTTAGCGAGTTACTTTATGGGTTACCGAGGTATGCTATAAGCAAGGTAATCTTATTTTGAGCACATAGAATCTACTATAAAATTCTAGATGTAGAGTTGCAGATATTTGGAAAGATTTTATTGAAATATTTTGAAGTTGTAAGAGAAACCTTTAATAGGGTAAAAGAATCTAACTAAGTCTATAAATTGTAAAGCCTCTAATCAGGTGCAACATTTAGTTTAAGTGTTGTAAAATCCTTTAGCAAGGTAGATCTAACAGATCTTGATACTCCTAACAGGGTAATCTATCAGAAATAGCTGAACATGTAGCTCTAACTGAGCACTCTTTATTATTGCAGTAGTGAAGTTGTGGGTGCCATCCCCATCGCAGTTTTTTTCTCTAACCAAGAGTTTCTGTGTAACCAAAAAATATGTGTTATGGAGTGAATCATGTATGATTGTTATTTATTTGTTTTAGCTTTATGTTATGTTGCAACAGTTTTTGGTTTATGCATAACAGTAAAGTTATTGTTGATAAAAGATTTTGAAGTACTGATTCACTCCTCCCCTCTCAATACATTAGCTTTCCATATTGGACCTAACATCAAGATGTCATCATTAGTTATTTTGTAATATAAATTGATGTATGCATTTCCTTTAGTAAAACCAATCTTTAAAAGATACTTATCCAATCTTGCATACCAAGTTCTTGGAGCTTGTTTTAATCCATACAGAGCTTTTCTTAACCTGCAAACCATATCATTGTCATTTGTCAAAGAAAATCCATTAGGTTGTTCAATATAGGCTTCCTCTTCAAGATCTCCATTCAAAAATGCACATTTAATATCCATTTGATAAACTTTGTAGTTCTTCTGTGTTGTAAAAGCTAAGAATAATCTAATTGCCTCAATTATAGCTACCAGTGCAAAGGTTTCATTGTAATCAACTCCTTCCTTATGAGAATATCCCTTACACACTAGTCTTGCTTTATTTCTGACGACCTTACCATCTTCATTACGTTTGTTTTTGAATACCCATTTGGTTCCAATTAAATTTTTATCTTTAGGCTAGGGAACTAATGTCCAAGTGTTATTTTTCTCAATTTGTTCTAATTCTTCTTCCATAGCTTTAATCCAAAATTTATCTTCACATGCCTCATTAATAGATGATGGCTCAATTTGAGAAATAAGACATACCTGTTCATTTGCGAATCTTCCTCTTGTCATAACTCCTTTAAATTTGTTTCCAATTATCTGATCTTCAGAATGATTCAATCTTACATACTGGGGTGTCTTTGTTTGCTGCTGTTCTTGAATTACTGTGGAATCCTCAGATGGTACCAGGGTAACTGGATCTTCATTCTGTACCAGTGGATTTAGTGTAGGTTCATTTGTCAAACTTTTTGTTGCCGGTTCAGAGTCTATATACCTTGAAGTTCCTTTGAATTGTTCATCAATCTTTACATTTGTACTCTCAACAATTTTCTGCAATCTTTTGTTAAAACATCTATATGCCTTGCTCTTAGATGAATAACCGAGAAATATTCCTTCATCACTTCTAGGATCAAATTTTCCAATATACTCATCTCTTCTGATATAACATTTGCTTCCAAAAATTCTGAAATACTTAAGAGTAGGAGTATTACCAAACCATAGTTCATGAGGGGTCTTATCGGTTTCACCTTTGATGTGAACTTTGTTGAATGTATAGACCGTTGTAGTGACTACTTCTCTCCAATACACATGTGATAGGTTTTCTTCTGATAACATACTTCTTGCTACATCCAAGATAGTTCTATTTTTCCTTTCAACAACTCCATTCTGCTGTGGTGTCCAAGGTGCTGATAGTTGTCTTCTGATTCCATTCACTTCACAGAATGTATTAAAGTCCCTAGATGTGAATTCTCCTCCTTGATCTAATCTTAAGCATTTGATTTTCTTACCAGTTTCATCTTCAACCATTGCTTTGAACAGTTTGAACTTTCCAAGTGCTTCTGATTTTTCTCTGAGAAAAGTAACCCAACACATTCTAGAATAGTCATCAATGATTAGCATGAAATATCTATCACCTTGTAAGCTTTTAGTTCTAGCTAGACCATATAAATCAGTGTGAATCAAACCAAGAGCATTATTGGATTTTTTTGGAATACTTTTGAAACTAGCTCTAACTTGTTTTCCAAATTGACATTCCTTACATATTGTATTCTGGGGTTTGACAATTTTAGGTAAATCTCTAACTGCCTTAGTAGTATTGATCTTTACCATGCAATCAAAGTTTACATGACAGAGTCTCTTATGCCATAACAAACTTTCATCTATATGTGCAATCAAGCATGTCTTTTCACTATTTCAAATGAAAGATATTACCTCTAGTTTGATTACCAGTTGCAATTTCCAAACCAGTTCTATTCATGATTTTGCATTTTCCATTTTTAAATTGTAACTGAAATCCTTTCTCAACTAATTGACCAACACTTAAAAGATTATGCTTTAATCCTTCAACATAGTAAACATTGTTAGTGTTATGCTTACCATCAAGAGATATTGTACCCTTACCTTTGATTGAACAAGCTTTGTCATCTCCAAATCTTACTAAACCTCCATTGTATTCTTTAAAGTTCAAGAGTTTACCTTTGTTTCCTGTCATATGATGTGAGCATCCCGAGTCAATGATCCATTCATCCTTTACTTCAACTTGAGCTGCTAGGGCTTGTTCTACTGGTTGAGTAGTAGGTGCTAGTTGATCTTCTGTTATAGCAACAAAAACCCATCCATTGTCTACCGGATCCTCATCAGAATCATCAGTCACACCTTCATTAGCAATGTAACAAGATTTGTCTTTGTTCGTCTTAAATCTGTATCTCTGATATTCAGCGTTAGGCTTGTATGTTCTTCTAGCTTCTTCTCTTAGTCTAGCATGTCTATCAAGGCATCTCAAAGCCATATGACCAATCTTATTGTAGTTAAAACATTTAAAGGGTGCTTTACCTTCATACTTACTTCCAACTGGACCTTTAGGCATTTTCCTTGCAAATAGTGCTTCAAGTTCTTCAAGTTCTTCATTTTCTTTCCTACTTTCTTCAAGTTCTCTTGCATAAAAGGCTTTCCAATCAGATTTGTCAAATGATGGAACAGATGATGTTGATGCTTTAAAGGCTAAATCTATCTTAATAGTAGCAACAAGACTAAATTCCTCAATTTCAAAAGCTGAAAGTTTTCCAATCAATGTATCCCTAGTTACTGATTTATTAGGCATTGTTCTCAACTCATTTATAGCAATAACCTTCATTTTATATGCCAGTGGCAATCCTCTTAAAACTTTTTAAACAATTTCATCCTCACTTAAGGTTCCTCCACAACATTTAAATACCCAGAACAATTTCATTTACTCTTTCCATAAAAGCAGAAATCCTTTCATCTTCTTCCATTTTTAGATGTTCATACCTGACCCGGAAGCTTTCAAGTTTTGCAATTTTGACTGTGGAATCTCCTTCATTCAGTGTTTCCAAATGATCCCAAATAGCTTTAGCAGTAGACCTAGCTGATAGTCTCATGATTTGTTGATCTGATAATGTGCTCAAAAGTGCTTCTCTTGCTTTGCAATCATTTTCTTCATCTTTAGTCAAGTTAGCTGGACTGGGCTAACCTGGTACAACAGTAGTATAACCATTCTTTGTAACTTCCTAGATGTCTTTTCCAATACAATTCAGATGTGTCTCCATTCATGATCTTCCATATGCAATAGTTGGTTCCATCAAGTTTAGGGTTGTCCTTCCTAAAATAGTTAGTAGACATTGGATCTCCTCAAGCTATTAAACTTCTGCAAAAGAGGACTAAGCTCTGACACCAATTGTTAGGTCCCGGAGACAACTGAGAGGGGGGGTGAATCAGTTGTCAACTAAATTCAAACAAAAAATAACTTAACCAACTTAATGCTTAATACCGATATACCAGTTAAGTATGTCGGTAGACAATTTTAATAGTTAATTGCTATATCGGTAAATATTAGTGCATGAAACATAAACACAAGGTCATCCACAACACATAACACCAATATTTGTACATGGAAACCCTGTAAGGGGAAAAACCACGGTGGGAAACCTTACCCACAATTAGATGATACTACTGCAAATACTAGGTGTACACAAATGGGGTCTGCACATGCAGAAAGGCCAACAGCCTAGAGCTCACTACTCAATCACAAAATGGGAGTCACACAAACTACAATTGGATGGTTAAATCCAATAAGAATGTACTGCTCAAAATAGCATCTTCATATGCTAGATTCAGTACTGGTGTAATGCTGATATGCTTTCACAAAAACCTAACTTCACCTTCAAATGATGTCTGCTTGTATTGCACTGCTTAATCTCGCATATACCTTCACACAATTCTTTTTCGCATTCCACATTTGATCTTACAAATAAGATCTTAGATTTATACCATAACCTAAGACCAATTTTAGAAGGTCAGCTCTACAAGATATTACAATAAAAACATTTTACAAATAATATATTATTCGATGTAATAACTAATTGAACATGTCAGCTTAATGCATTTACAACAATAATTAATCATCTCCATAGCATGCCATGCTGATTTGGAAAAGATAAGTTTGCCGGTGTAACCTTGGTAACCCTAGACCTATTTGCCGTTAAAAGCAAATATGCAAATATGAATATACCAATGATTAATTCATTAATACAAGATGTCCACATGATGTCTTCGATATTACCAAGTGTCTTCCATATCATTCCAAGTGCCGATGATCATTATATCCTACCAGTGTGCCATATACCAGTAACTGTGCAATAGTTACTTGTTTGCCATTGAATGTTGTTGGATCTCCAAAGTGCTAGTGTTTTAGTAGGTGTTGACATCAATGACAAAACCATACCAAAATACCAACATAGTGGTGATACCATATAGCATTTCCTGGATCTTCTCGTATTTCTACTACGAGAACATTTCCGGTCACATTTGTGGTGACCAAAGATTTTCTTCCCATAAAGATAGAGAAGGTTCCAGGTACTTTAAAATTATTATGCTATATAGAGTAATTGTAATTTACTTATTGACCACTCATTTTGGAATAATCATCCCATGATTTGTTTGCAGGAAATGATATTGCTTATAAAAATCTTAATGAAATTACATTGAAGATTTTCGGGCTCACCATACGTAAACGGTGGAACGAGCAAGAAAAAAAGTTAAAAGATGAGCTCATAAACTGTTTGGTTGGGTTGTTCAAAAATGACACATTCGAGAAAAGAAAGGTCCTTGACCAAGCTAGAAAACATATAAAGTATGTGAGGGACCATTATAGGACACATTTAGAGAAGAACAAAAAGTACGAGCGTCCCCCCATGATTCTAGAGAGGGAGTGGAAGGACCTGATTTTGGATGCAAAGGAGAGAGTTGAAAGGAAAAAAGGAAATACAATACCAGGGAGAAGAAGGTATGTGATACTATTAAGAATTTAATTATTTACTAATTAATCTTTATATTTATATAATCTAATATATTTCAAACTTTTCATAGACTACTCAACATATCAAAGGCAACTAAGGGAAGACTAGAAAAGCACGGGCAACACAAAATCGGCTCTGGTGGTTATATGAAAGTTGTCGCATGAATTGTAAGTATCAATAAATGAAATATCATATCGAAATAATAAATTGCAAAAAAAAATTTTAATCATTAAATAATACAAGAAAAATTCATGATATTAAGCAAAAAATAGAGGGCTTTGAATTCAATAGAGTGCCCATAGAAGATGACATGAAAATTGCCTTCCAGGAGGGCTATAGAGCCACGACTGAATGTCTAAAAGTATTGAGTGGGAAAATAGAAGAATCCAGTGCATCCTTCAATCATGTAAATAAGCTAAATGAAAATTATTCAAAATTGAATACTTGAGCAATAATCTATTCGATGTTAATTTACAACATAATCATGTGACTATATTTATTTTAAATAATCAAGCAATCATAAAAATGCACATGACATTGGAATGTAGCCTGCATAGGGTGGAACACAACCTGTACATGATGAAGGTCGTGGTGTGCATCCTAGTATTGGAGGTATTCACGTGCTAAACAATTTTTTTTTATTCAATGATTATTACAATTAAACATCTTTAATTGAAATCGGTGTAGTAATTAATGTAACCTTTTTTATTTTTATTTTAGAGCATGTAGACTGTGGTGAGCAAGTTGAGCATGATCCAAGTAGACAACATTAGGAACGTGATGGGGCCCCACTAGGTAAAGAGGAGTATTGTTATTCCTTAAAACAAATTTTATTGCAATTGGTGTATTGATTAATGTAACCTTTCGTGTTTAAACTCCAGAGGATTTAGAGGGTATTCAGGATGTTGAGGATGAGGCTAGACAAAATGACCAGGAAGATGATGTGGCCCCATCAGGTAAAGAAAACCCTTGCAATTTTCTTTTAATTAATGGAATACTTGTAACAATAATAGTAAAACTCATTAATTTAACCCATTTCTTTGTTATTGCAGTGGACCCCCCTTTGCATACACGTCCTCATTGTGAGTACAAGAATAGGCATACATTAAATAGATCATGAGCAGAGGGCAGAAGAACTGAAGAGGGGACAAATGATGAAGACAAAAATGGCCCAATTAGTCTTTACCTTCAAGCTTCAAAAAGAAAGAAATAAAAATGATTGTAATCTTTTTTTTTTGATCGATAACCAGGATATTATATTGCTTAAAAAAGGAAAGATTACATCCAAAGAACTATTAAACAACCTACCACTACATGGGGTCTCACCCCTACAAAACCAACAGAACCCAAAATAGACACTGGACCTACAAGTCCAACCATTATAAAAAAGCAACCATACATTTGCACATCCCCCACAAAACCCGACAGAGCCAAGAGACCTATCTAATGAAACTATCCCAAGGCCTCTTCTCTTGAGAAATTTGGAATACCCTGACTGGGGCCTGTTACATGCATCTCCCTCCCTCCACCTGGCATTGTTCCCGCCCTGCTGCCATGGAGTGATCTGCGCTCCAACACCTCCACATGCTTTCGAGGAATCTGATGGCGAATCAAAGGTCACCCATCCTCGTCCAAAGGATCTTTTGACCAAATTGGGGTCTTCTTCCCATGAATCTTTTCTCTCTCAGTCGGTCCCAATTCTCACACAAAATGTACTACATCCCTCCACCCCTTCCTTGCATCCTCGAGCTGAATTTCTATAGGTCGAGAAGCCAACCAAATCACGAACGGTTGCAACCCCCCCAATTCCATGCAAATCCTCCGCCATGGTTCGTGCAGCATCTTCAACCCTTCTCCAACAACTACTCGAGCCACCACATCATCCAAACTGCCTGACCATTTAGGTCTTAGTACCAAGGTCACCACCTACTAAACCTTCTCCGTCGACCTACCCACCGACAAGGCCAACGCAATGAACAATGACAAGATGTCTAAGTTAGTTCGAGGTCGGTAATCAAACACTAGAAATTCCTCCCTAACCATCAACCACACTGCCCTCCAAAACACCTCCTCATCCACCCTGAACACATTTGACAGTCTATCACTCAAAATCAGGCCATGGAATGCTGGTATTTGACCATCAGTCGACAGAGAAAAATTGGCCTCCATCCTGCCTCACCTCCTCACCAAAACCTGCACACGTTATCAGAGCCAAAACCAACAACTTCAAAATACCAGGGAACCAAAACCCAAGGCCTTAAAAAAGCCAGTGCTATCACATGACATAATTACTCAACACGTAGTGTATAAAACCATGCATCATCACCAGATCAGCTCACCGATTGCCTCCATCATCACTCCATTGCCACCAAAGCCACTTGCAACAAAATCGTAGATCACAATCCACGAGGGACATTACTTCCCACAAATCTAGTGTAAAATGATTGTAATCTTATTATATGTTAACAATTGGATTTTATGTATTAATGAATTTAATTATATGTTAATGAATGTTAATGAAAGATATGTGTTAATGAATGTTGATGAATGTTACTTGTTAATGAATGTTAATGAATGATATGTGTTAATGAATGTTGATCAATGTTACGTGTTAATGAATGTTATGTGTTAATGAATGTTACATGATAATGAATGAATGTTATGTTTCATTAATGGATGAAAGAATGTTAGACGTTAATGGGGAATTTAGAGTGATATTAGGGGGGGGGAGGGGCCAAATGAGCTTCCACCTTCGCGTGGTTGGCCCTATTAAGTAGAGACTATTAAACTATTCTTGAAACAAAGAGAAGCTCAATAAGGTAATGCACTTTACAATATTTCGTTATGCTCCACTGTTAATCATATTGATGCTAAGCATCTTGTTTGTAGGTTACATATTCAGTGTTGCAAGTTGTGAACATGCTTCTATGAGACAATTCCCCATTACAAGTGAATGCATGTGTCATTGGTTTTGTGAGTTTATTTTGTTCTAGAATAGACATAATTTCTCTATTCATTCCTTAACATTTGTTCATTTTGTTTTAGAATAGACGCACTGCCTTATTTTGTTTTTTCATTGTTCATTTTGAGTTTATTTTGGGTCGAATTTGAAGGAAGAGAATGCATAAAAGGAGGTGGAACTGCTGGAAATTGATTGTTGAACTAAGTTACTGATTCTTCACTAAAACCCCTAGATCCTGATTTTGATTCTTCCTAGGTCCTGGTCTGAGCCTGATTCCCCTTGGATTCCTCCAAGATCCTTCTTAGGTGGCTAGGTCCTTAGTGATTATTCATCATCAGTTGTGCCTAATTTTGGGGCAAATTAATAAAGTAGTGCTGGCTGCAAAGTGTACAATTTAAATTTCTATCTCATATACTCTGCAACCTTTTGTAAGGGGTGTGATCTGACCCAAACTACTATTCAAATTGCAATTGTCATAAATACACAACTTGTCATCATTGGTGCAATCTAATCTGTATTTCTATTTTTGTTGATTTTTTCATATTATCATAAGGATGTGAAACTACTATTAATGATTTCTTACTGGTCAACTGGCTATCATATTGATTGGTAATCAGCTTTGAGATCTTCCAATAGTTATAGTGGTATTATTTATCACTAAATTTTATCGTCCTACTATCTTGATGACTAGATCTGGTATTGTCAATATTTTTCTGAGGGTTTCAAGACCTAATTTAGCATCATTAATCAAAATAGTTTCTACATCTATGGAACTCACTGCATGAGTGTTTACTTTGTTTATATTTCAATCTGTCATAAACTAAATAAATTCAAGATTACATTTTCTCTCCACTAATTTTATATCATTGGAGTAGATTTTATGTCATATATATGTGTGTGTACGGACATACCCATATCCATACCCAAGGATATTTTTTTTGCTGATTCCATGAATCCGTATTCGATTCCATATCCGTATGAATACCCAAATCGGTAACTTAGTTGTTAAATTATCTAAAAGTCATCTTGTGTCTTGTATGACTTATGAGGGGCTTCTAACTGATGTAGAACTAGTGAAATTATCCTGAAAAACTCTACCTTTTCAGGCCTCAAACTGATGATGAACTTAGAAATCCATATTCTCTCTAAAAACTAATGCCTAAACTGATGAATGATTCTAAGAAATTGCATTCTAACTTTAAGTTCACTTAACTAAAACTCCCACCCTTTAGTCATTTCCATGTGCATGTTTATGGTCATATCTCCATGTTGCATTGTCTAATATCAAATTTAATGTCATGTGCCTCTGTATTTAGAACTTGATTTCTATCACAATCCTTATTCTTCACTCCTTATTATTGGTCTGCAACATTGTATCACCATTCTACTAAGCCTCTGTGCATGCCTTATAACTATTACATCTTTGAATTCCTTTGAGTTCTTTTTTTTCTTTGATAGAATTGATCTTCTTATCTCTCTATGACTATACTTTGTCTTTGATTTTCTTTGCGATAAGGCTTTTATGGACTACAATTGGCATTGATGGAATATCCTTGTATTGCCCTTAAGTTTGGAGCCTTGAAATGGAATGTACACCTTATGATGGCACCGTCTACTTTGTGTTCTACAATATTCTCATGTCTCCAACTCAGATGATTATCTTTTATGACTAGATATATCTTTGTAAGTGCTTTCTTTGTTAATCATTAGCTCCTTGAGTTGTGTATGCCTAAGACTAAAATATTTTTCTTGATAGTCTTGCTACTGACTATTTTGTAGAGTTTTCCTTAGGCACGTGCACTATCACATGTTTCCCTTTAAACAAGGTCTAGGACTCCTACACTATTATCCATGGCTGCATACTGAGTTCTAGGTCTCTATCTTTATAATATCCTCCTTTGATAGTATTTTTAAACAATAATATGACTATCTGTATGACTATTTATGAATGCTTTATGTATTGGCTGCAAGACATTTTTGGAACTTACTATTATGATTCCTTATGATAAGTCTTCTCATGCACTCTTGTAGCTATTTCATATTTATCTTCTTGATAATGAAGTACCTACTGCGCTTAATCCTTTGTAAGCTCACTAATATTAATGTTGCTGATATTAATCCTTTGTAATTAGCAAAAGTCAACCTGCTGGTAACACCGACAAGTAGAAGCATGCGATCAAGATAGCATACACCATTTAAGTCCATCGAAAGAACACACACTAGCAACAATGGAGAATTCTTGTCTTGCAGATAGTCAATGAGGCTATCAATAAGACTTATCCTGATGGACACTAGCAAAAAGTAAAATGCATCAGCAAAGGTTACAATGATAAAGGGTCATCAGTTTAAACAAAAGCAGTCGGGATTTTTTTAATTTTTTTTTTGGGAAAGGTCAGAATTCTGACGAACACCACAAGACAAATGATGATGTAGCCATACCTATGATGACAAAAACATCACAGGATGCAACATCATCCATCATCATAATTATCAAAATTTTGACATCTCCTTGAAGATGGTCCATCGACAAAACACACTCTAGACGCGATGGAGAAAGCATGTCTTGCCGATAGCCGATGAGGCTATCGGTAAGACTTATCCCGATGGACACTGGCAAAAGTAAAATGCATTGGCAAAGGTTATGGTGATAAAGGGTCATCGGCAAAGGTTACGGCGATAAAGGATGTAACGAGGTTGAAATTTTGACTTCTCCTTGTCAAACAAACATGCCTCCTAGCGGCAATGGAGAAATCTTGTCTTGCCGATAGCTAATAAGGCTATCAGTAAGACTTATCTTGATGGACACTGGCAATAGTAAAATGCATCTGTAAAAGGTTATGATGATAAATAAAGGGTCATCGGCAAAGGTTACGACGATAAAGGATGCAATGAGGTTAGAATTTTGATGTCTCCTCGTCCAAAAAACATGCCACGTGTGCATAGAAATTTCTGACGTGATGTTGTCAGAATTTCAATGTGACTCCCATCATCGGAATCACTGACGAAAAAATAGCTATGAGGATTTTCTCCCTGACTACATCTGAATTCCAACGTTTAGTTGTCTAAGTTCTGCCGAACGGTCATCAAAAAATCGCTCCAAATATACTAGTGTGGGAACTTGTATTACCAACTGGAGAAGATATGAACTAATTGAATGGAAAATTTATGAGTAGCTTAGTAAATTAAATAGATTACATTGCATAATAGTAATACCAGATGTTTGTGATGATCTATGATCAACCGACCTTGTGGAAGTGAATAGAGGTTCTATAAAATGTAGGATTGTCAACTGATCAAATTGATGTATGTGAATGAGATTATTGTTATTTTTAAATAGAGAAGAGTTCAAAGAGATAGTTCCAGAAGGATAGAGAATAGAAGGAGAGATCAAAGTGCAGAAGGATCAAATCTACGAGAAAAAGAAAAAACAATAAGAAAGGGTTACAAAACTCATTTGTAACAAGGCACTAAACCTGTAATATTTTTATTCATTGTAATACTCTGAGTGGGTGCTCAGAGAAGGGGTAGGTGCTCCTTGAGTTGGGGCTCAGAATCATTAGGGGTTGGTGCTCCTTGGGTTTGTGCCCTAAACATATTGTAAGCAGTTTCATTTGTGAGGCTGGATTGGAGCAGTAGACTCCAACAACTTTTCTCACCGAGGTTTTTCCCACATTGGGTTTTCCTTGTATATCTTGTGTCCCATGCTTTGAATTGTGTGTGTTTTTCTATTCTATTTGTAGCTTTAGAATTTGTAGATTTTATTTTAAAATTTTTAAATATCACTGATTCACCCCCTTCTCAGTGATCATTTGTGTTCCTCAATTGGTATCAGAGCCTTAGGTTCCCTTAGTGAAAAGCTTCCTCTACCTTGGTTAGATCCTATCTGGTGACACAACTACTAAAAATAAGCCCTCCTCCAACGAACCAATATTTGATTGCACTAACTATGCCTTCTGAAGTAGAAGAATGGAAACCTACTTGTCCTCCTTAGGGTTTGATGTTTGGAGATCAGTAAAAGGTGGATATACTATTCCTCAAGTTCCTCCTATCGACCTTGATGCTAAAAGAGAGTATGAAAATAATGTAAAAGCCAAGAATGCAATCTTAAGTGGTTTTTTTGATACTAAGTTTGTCAAAGTCATGCACTGCACTATAGAAAAAGAAACATGGGATAAGCTCCAAAGCATATATGAAGGAGACACTAAAGTGAAAGAAGCCAAACTACAAAATCTAAGAGCTCAGTTTGAAAACCTGAAAAATGAAGGATGAGGAGAAGATATCTGACTATTTGTAAAGAGTAGATGAGATTGTTTAAGTTATTTAAGGGGACATAGAGAGGAAATCAAAGATGAAGTTACTGTCAAGAAAGTTCTGAGATCATTAACCACAAGGTATGACATAAAGTTCTTTGCTATTGAAGAAGCTAAAGACTTAAAGACATTCTCAATGGATGAATTGTTTCGCTCGCTATCAAATAATGAGATGGGAACAATTAGTGGTGAATTATCAAAGAGAGAGGCTTCATTCAATATAGCTAAGAAAGGGAAAGAAATAGATGCCAATAAGGAAGAAGGTGAAAATGACTCTGATGCTGAAGCAACAAATTTTGTAAGAAATCTCAAAAGAGACTCAAAAGTACAAAGGTAAGTTGTCTTTCAAATGCTTCAACTGTGGCAAGTTTGGACACTTTGCATCTAAGTGCCCATATGGAGAGAAGGATAAAAGTGAAAAGAAAAACATGAAGGTTTTTGACAAGGAAAAGATAAAGAATTCTTACAAGTCAAGGAGAAAAAGAAGTCTCTACACATTTGAATATGATGTCTCTGATGAAGAAAGTGTCTATGAAGATTGCTTCAATAAAGACGAAGAAGAACTCAATCTCTTTATGGCACAAGGAGAGTTATTCGATGAATCTATTGTTGATGATTTAGAGGAAGTTGAAGCTATAGTAGGCCTTGAGGGTGAACTTGTAAGTGCACTAAAATAGCTTAGAAAAGTGAGAAAAGAAAAGAAAAAAGTACAAATATGTTGTTTCTAAAGAACAAGATTTGATAAAGGGGTCTCTTGAGGAGTCAAAAAAGACCATTTTTGATCTAAATATCCAATTGGATGAAGCCAAAAGGATGTATGAAGTGATGAAATCTGATTTGGAAAGGAAGGAAAATGAGTTTCAAAAATTGGAAGAAGATCATGTAAATTTGAGGAAGGAGGTGGAAAAGAATAAAGATGAACTTAATATGAGGATTAAGTTTGGTGGCAGCTTTGAAGCAGTTGACACCATGCTGAGTAAGTAGAAGCACAACAAGGATATCAATGGTGTTGGATTTGATAAGGGACAATGTTCAAATAGTAAAGATTCAGAAAAGGAGATACATTTCACCTCTTCAAGTGAAAGTGATGCCAAACAAACTTCCAAAGTCAACAAGCCTAATGAGAAGAAGACATATGCTATTGCTACAAAGAATCAGTCAATGAACTAGCATGCTGATACTAAAATAAAAACCAATGCTGATGATGGGGGCTTCACAAAGGTGAAGGATACAAGAAGGAAGAGCTCAAGAAGACCAAGTTATGCTACTCCAAGAAGACAAATGAGAAGCAAATTCAACAATGATTGGTATATACCTAAATTTCATGACTAATACTATAAATGTAATACTTATGGTCATATAATTGTTGATTCTAATCTTATGCATAGGTCTCCACCAATTTTTAAAAGTAGAAATTCATTTGCTTCTCTTAGGGATATGAATGTTGTTTTTTATCATTGTAATGAGTATGGTCATAGAATTTATGAATGTAGGAGGAATGTTTCTCAGTCGTACAAATTTTTTTCAAATTCATTGTTCGGTGTAAATATTAAATTCTATCATTGTCAAAACATGGGTTATATTATAAAACAAACTAAGCTCAAGACTACTAAGCAAAAGAAAGTCATGTCAACCTTGGAACCAAGAGTCAATTCTGATCAAGAAACAATAATAGAGAGCAAGAAAGAATTACAACAAGTTTGGGTAGAAAAAGAAAAGGGCAAGGCTGAGTCAAGTTTGATTGTTCAAACTACCTTACATGCAGAAAGGAAGAATTTATGGGTATAGATAAAGACTGCTCCAACCACATGACTGGTGACAAGAAAAAGTTTATTAATCTTGAAGATTGGAATGGAGGATTAGTTAGGTTTGGAGACAAATCATCAATCAAAATCAAGGGAAAAAGTACCCTAAACATTGATGGCAAACTGAAATCTCATAATGTATATTATGTGAAAGGCTTGAAACATAATCTTGTAAGTATGAGTCAAATGTGTGACAAAGGATATCAGTTTACTTTTGATTCTATGGGCTATCAAATCATAAAAGAGAGCAGTGGTCAACTTGTTGATGAAGGAAAAAAGATAGATGGCAATGTATACAACCTCAAGGAGTTTTTTTTAGTCTCAATGAATGATGGTCAAGTTGATGAGAGTTGGTTGTAGCACAGAAGGTTGGGAGATATTAATTTTGACAATTTGGTCAATGTGAGAAAGAAAGGATATGTAAGGCACATACCACTAATTATCAAACCTAGAAGCATTTTCTGTGATGAGTGCCAAAGAGGAAATCAAACAAAGACCAGCTTCAAGACTAAAGAATACTCAACAACAAGGCCACTAGAAATAGTGCATATTGACTTGTGTAAGCCAATGAAGACAAGAGAACTCAAAGGATAAAAACACTTTATGCTGCTTATAGATGACTTTACAAGAATGACATGGGTGACCTTCTTGTATGACAATTAAAAGGCATTTGAAAGAATCAAAATCTTCAAAAACATAGTAGAAAAGGAAAGTGGATACAAAATGAAATGTCTAAGATGTCACCGTGGAGGTGAGTTTACATCAAATGAGTTTGAATACTACTATGAGAGGCATGGAATCAACAGACAATTTTAAGCCCCTAGAACACCACAACAAAATGGTGTTGTGGAAAGGAAGACAAACCACAATAAATTGAATTGAAGAACCATATGATGAAGATGAGGAGAAGTCTAAGAGTGAACATGAAGAAGAAGCACCAAGCAAATCACCAAGCAGATATGTAGAAAAGAATCACCCAAAAGATTAGATAATTGATAATTATAATGAATGTTCGCAAACAAGAAGGAGGAATGCAAGAAATAATGAACAAGTAAACTTTTTCCTCATGATTGAAATGGAACCCAAGACTTATGATGAGGCCAGGAAGAGTGAGAAGTGGATGAATGCAATGGAAGAAGAGCTGCAACAGATTGAGAAGAACAAAACATGGGAATTGGTTCCTAGACCTGCTAATAAGAATGTTATTGGGACTAAATGGGTCTATAGGAACAAGATGAATGAAGAAGGAAAAGTAATAAGGAACAAATAAAGACTTGCGTGCAAGGGATATGCTCAAGTTGAAGTGATAGACTTTGAGGAGACATTTGCACCAGTTATAAGACTTGAAGCAATTAGAATGTTCTTGGCATTCTTAGCCTATAAAGGATACAAAGTATACCAAATGGATGTCAAGTCTGCATTCTTGAATGGCAATCTTGAAGAAGAGGTCTCAACTTGAAGGTTTTCAACTTTATGAAGATGAGAATTTTGAGTACAGATTGAAGAAGGCACTGTATGGATTAAAATAGGCACTTAGAGCATGGTACTCAAGATTGGATAGATATGTCCATCAAAAAGGCTTTAGAAAGGTTAATGCTAATTAGAAATTTATAAATTTAAGTAGATGGTGATCACATGTTCATAGTTGTGGTATATGAAGATGATATAATATTTGGAAGAAATAGGAATGCTCTATGTAAGGAGTTTGCTGATCAAATATAGTCTGAGTTTGAGGTCTATGCTTGGAGATTTATCATACTTTCTTGGTCTATAAATATCACAATAGGTTGAGGGAATATTCATCTCTCAAACCAAGTATGCTAAGGACATGCTCAAGAAATTTTAAATGGAAGATAGCAAACTCGTTAGTACCCCCATTGTGAAAGGATGCAAATTGAGTAAGAATGATGAGTCACCTTGTGTTGATCAGACCTTGTACAGATACATGATTGGAAGTCTATTGTATCTCACAACTTCAAGGCCTGATATAGTTCAAGAAGTGTACATGGTGGCAAGGTTTCTGGTAGCTCCTAAGAAATCACATGTGAATGCAGTAAGAAGGATATTCAAACACCTACAAGGAACACTCAATTAGGGCTTATGGTATCCAAAGAAAGGAGATTTCACCTTACAAGCCTATATAGATGCTAATTGGGTAGGATGTGTAGATGATAGGAAGAGTACCAGTGGTGGAGCTTTCTTCCTTGGAGACAGGTTAGTTTCATGTCATAGCAAGAAGCAGGAATCCATTTCACTATCAACTACTGAAGTAGAGTATATTATTGTTGACACATGTTGCTCACAAGTTTTGTGGACGAAGCAGACACTCAAAGACATTAAAGTAGAATTTGCAGATCCCATTTCTATCATGTGTGACAATTCTAGTGCTATAAATATATCAAAGAACCCCATTATGTACTCAAGAAAAAAGCACGTAGCCACAAAATATCATTTTCTTAGGAAAAAAGTTGTAGAGAAAGAAGTAAAGGTTGAATATGTTCCCACAAGTGAGAAAGTTGCAAACATATTCACTAAGCCACTGCCACAAGACACCTTTGAATATCTCAAACACAAGTTGGGAATTATCCCACCTTCTTTCAACACTTAAATGTCTGGTGTATGGTTCAGGGGGAGCATATTGTTTAATCTTTGAACCACATGCTTGGTATGAGGGGAAGATCAGATATTTAAAACATGCAGTATTGGAATTGCTTTATAATAATGATTCACCTTTCTTAGCTCAATAAATTGGACATTTTGAATAAAGTCTTCAGTGTAGTAGAGATCTGAGATGGTAGATAGTCCCTTTGTCATTGTGTCAAAGGGGGAGATAAGAATAGTTTTGAGATAAGAGCAATTTTGAGATCAAAGTGTTGGCATCAATGCCAAAGGGGAGATTGTTGGCATTTGTTGTTATTGATATCAAATAGATCTTACAGTTGCAGGTTGTAGAAGGTCATTGATGTGGTTGCAAAAGAATTGAGTTGCACAAATGAGTTGAGTTCATGTGTTGCAAAGGAGTAAATTGTGTGGTTTCATATTCCAGATTGGTTTCACAATTGGTTTCATCCATCCTATTTGATCTAAGAGAGTTCTAAAGTGAAAAATGCAAAAATCTCATGTTTGATAGTGTATTGGCAAGACTCCTGGAAAGTTTTATTGATGAGAAGCATTATCCTCTAAGTGGACCAAGAAAACTTGATTGATGAGTGTTGTGAACGTGGAAGTTTATCTATGATCATATCGACCTAACTCTGGTCGATGAGTTGTTGTGAACTGTTGTCAGAGTGACTATGGCCGATGATAGGTTAGAAGATGCTATTGGGGTAAGTCTTGCCGATGCAAGACAATATCAGGGTGACTATGATCTATGGGATCACTAGAAGAATATCTCTTTGACTGCATGTTTATTGCTAATGGTTTTGGGCATGTTGATCATCGGTGTAACTTGGCTGATGTGTATAAGTTATTAAATAGATTGATGAGACATGGGCTATCAAGATGAAAAAAAATGGACACGACGACAATGTTTGTCATCCCAACAAAGGTGAGAGTGAATTTCATTGGTAAGACATATGATTTGTGTACTTGATAAGGTTAAACAAAGGATTACTTTCATCAGTGAGACATGTCAAATCGGAGAGGGTTAGCCTAATCCAGTTTGTCATCTTGATAATGGTATAGAAGGGACATCGTTATGACTATCACTGATGTGTGTAAGAAGTTAGCCAAGGGGATTGACAAGACTATTATCGATAAGGGAACTGATGGACCTCATGTGTGCTCATCGATATGACTCATACGGATATGTTTTGAACAAAAGGGTCGGTGCGACTTTATTCTATGAAGTGACTTTTCTAAACTTTGCCTGATAGTTGCTATTATGGATCCTCAGTGTTGGTCATCAGTGTGACTCACACCAACAAGAAGATGGAATGAGAGCTATGCAGTCGATTGATCATTAGTATGAATCACACTGACAAGGAGGTTAATGAAGACTAAGCAGTGATTTAACAATCGGTTTGACTCATGACAATAATATTGTGATGACCCAACGGACACGTTGGTAGTTCATTTGCCACAAAGGACCACATGGCAGGTTGACTAAGTTGATGGACTAATTGAAATACTATTTTGACAATGTGGAGCTCGCTGATTGCACACTAAACAATGTTTTGACTCTGTGCATAACACAAAATGTTATGCAATCCACGATGAATACTCTACATGTCTGGGAACTTGTATTACCGACTAGAGAATATATGAACTGATTGAATGGGTGATCTATCAGTAGCTTAGGAAATTGAACAAGTCGCATTGCATAACAATAATGCTAGCTGTTTATGATGATCTATGATCAATCAAACCTATGGAGGTGAATGCAGGTTCTATAAAATGCAGGATTATCAACTAATTAGATTGATGTATGTGAATGAGATTACTGTTATTTGAAAATAGAGTAGAGCTCAGAGAGATAGTTCCAGAAGGATAGAGGATAGAAGGAGAGGTCAAAGTACAAAAGGATCAAATATGTGAGCAGAGAACAAACAACAAGAAAGGGTTACAAAACTCATTTGTAACAAGGTAGTAAACCTGTAATCTTTTTGTTCATTGTAATACTCTAAGTGGGTGCTTAGAGAAGGGGTAGGCGCTCCTTGAGTTGGTGCTCAAAATCATTAGGGGTTGGTGCTCCTTTAGTTGGTTATTAGAACCATCAGGCATTGGTGCTCCTTAGGTTGGTGCCCTAAATGTATTGTAAGTAGTTTCATTTGTGAGGCTAGATTGGAGTAGTACAAATTGCAACAGCTTTTCTCAATGAGGTTTTTCCCACATTGGGTTTTCCTCGTATATCTTGTGTCTTGTGTTTTGATATGTGTGTGTGTTTAAATTTTATTTGAAGCTTTATAATTTGCACACTTTTAGTTTAAAGTTTTTGAATATCATTGATTCATCCCCCTCTTACTGATCATTTGTGTTCCTCAGTATATTATTATTATTATCTTTCAATATAAAGTTACAAACCACTTCCTATATTTGAAAATAAAATATATTTAACATCTCATGTTGTATATTTATTCTAAACATGTTTTCATATCATAAAACTTTCTTTAATTCTTTGTCATGTTGACCATATAATTTGATAATACTAGAGTGGGTCTTATGTAGTATTTCCTATTGATCTCTTTTCACCTAATGTTAATTATCATTTTGATGAATTATACCTATTAGAGTTTACCTAAAATATGATGAGGTCTACTTGTGTGCTATTTAGGAGTGTGATAGGGACAAGGTAAGCACAAGAACTTTCAATAAAATAATCTAGAACAATACTATAATATTTTTTATGATATTTTTATTAAGTTTTATTACATATAGGAAATTTATCACACAAGACTTGATAAGACATAACAACCAATTAAGGTTTATTAAATGAACTTAAATTAAAGAAATTAATTTTCTATAGTTTATATTATTGAATACAAGGGTTTTTTAATTTAAACATGCTATCATAATAACTAAACATGATAAGGTGTCACTTTTATCTTAAATCATCATAAATAACTCACCAAAACTTTATTGGTAGCTATTTCTTCATATATTAAAGCATACAAAGTGGTCATCATATTTTCCCCTCACACAATAATTCTATCAAGAAATGGTTTTCCCTAAAATGAAAGAACCTAAGTCTCCTCAAATAATTTTTTTTAATAATATATATAAATAATTTAAATATTATTGCAAAGAATGTATCTAAATATTGTTAGCTCATTACAATTGGTAATAATTGTTGATAAAGAAATGAATGTAACCTTGAGTAAAAACTCTTAGCTTATAAGGAAATTAAAATTATTCAAAGAAAGTGTTACACAAATAAATAAATAATCAATAACTTGATGCATCAACATGAAAAGTGAGTTAAAACAAGAAATATGAAATTTCAACATCATGATTTTGGCTCTTATTAATAGTAATAAAACAGCCACAACCAAGAAAATATATAGTGCAAGGTAGAACAATGTGACAAACAATAGAAAACAATCATGACCAATTGATGAGATTGATGAGATTGATGTAGAATAGTGAAAGGATAATAAGACAAGAAATAGGTAAAATATTATCCACATATTGAATAATTATTGAGCATCAGATAATATATTTAAACATATAATGGTTGGGATAATGATAGTATGAAATCAATAAAAATCATTACCTTGAGGGAAAAGGTGAGTATTTATAAATCAAAAGAATGCTATTCACCTAAGATGAAGTAATAAATAAATTATGGCCCCTTTTTAATTAGTTGGAGCATGTCACACTAGAATTAATAATATTTTCAAATCAACTATATTTTTGAAAGCAATAACAGTCACCTTCAATAATCTAACTTAGTTACAGAAAAGGCAACAAGCTTTTAGTTAGGAGTCAACTTCTAATAGATTGAAAGACGTTAATGTATTTAATTTTATTATACAATTATTGATTACATAAACTATAATAATCAATCATCTTCTCAACAAAAAATGTAACTTCAACACTCAATATCTACAACAACAACTTTTACTTCTAATTATATCCTTGAAACAATAAAATAAAATCCAAAGTATTTGATATAGGAACATATACATTATCCTCTTATAGAACTAAAATGTATGGTCTCTATAGTGGTAATTTAACACTAATATCATGTAACATTTTCTAAAGAATTTAAAATAATCCATCCTATAACAATTACAATTTAATTCAATAGTATCTTATGAGAGCATATAAGAAATTTATAAACATCTAGTAATATAGCTATAGTATCTCATGAGAGCATATAAGAAATTTATAAACATCTAGCAATATAGCTACAAGTCTGTTAGCCTCAATTTAATATTACTAATTTAAAAAAAAAATTGTGTCTGAAGTCTTGTAAAGCATGGATACTAATGTTTGTATCAAATTTGTGAGAGTGATATATCGATTTGAAGGTGAATCATTCATGTAGGCATGAAAAATGGTTTTATGTAACATATTTGTAAATTAGAAAATCATAGCTTTCTATGTTCCTGTTGTCACTATTTTGATATTGAGAGTTTTTTCCTTTCGATCCATTGATTTGTCAAGGTTTCAATGTCTTATTTGTTCCTTAGGGTTATTTTTATAAGGGTTTAGGGTTCTGCACTTCAAAATTATGTATTATGAAGGTATTCCCTTACTTTTCCTCATTACCTTGTTCCACTTAAGTGGAAGGGTCAGTCCATCATTAGAAAGGGGACCTCTTTTAAAGTCTTTCTTTAGGCAGGTTATAATAATTCTTTAATTTTTTGCCTTTTTCTTAAGTTTTGATTTCCTTGTCGGGTTATGTAATGATCATGCAAGTTCCTATTGATCGGGTGGACGTCGCCATTTCACGAAGGAAAGTTGCCTGAAGTTTACCCTTCGCGGATAAACGACTAAATGGTGGGACCTGCTTCTTTGAGAGTGTTTCTATGAGTGTTAAAGTGCAGACAAGTTCCAAGATGATCAATGGTTGTCGCTACTCTAGACAGCGAAGGTATTTGAATTTTACCCTTCATAGAGTAGCAACCGATGAGTTGGCGATCCGGGTGGTAGTGAGTTGGCGAGTTCTGCTAAGGTAGCAATGATGGAACAGGCTACGTGGCAGACCAGATGGCAAGAATAGGAGGTCTGCATGAGGAAAAGGGTGATCTAAATAGCATGACACGTGGCTCCGAGGTGTTTCAAAAAAGGAGTGTGTTTAATAAAATGTCGGTACTGATGAAACCCCATGTCCAACGAGACACGTGCGTAGTTTACCGAAGAGGCAACTTGGCCAAAAAGGAAGTAATCTAGTCACCAAAAAAGTGCACATGGTGGTCATAAGATGGAAACTGGTAGAATCTTGAACAAATAAGTGATTGACATGTGGATACATCTGGCAGAAGTTCGCAGGTGACTGGAGTAACATGAAGGGCCCACTTTGAAAGCTAAGGTGGTTAAAGGCCAGGCAAGTTTGATAGTGATCAGTAGTTGTCGCTATACCGTAGAGGCAAATAGCTCAACCATTAAGCTTGCAAACCAGTGACAGACCGCTGGCAGCCATGGTTAAGATAAGTTGCAACGGTGAATGGTCACGGTGAGAACATAAAGACCGAGCATGTTCAGGATCCATCAGCGGTTGTTGCTATAACGCAAGGGGAAGTTGCATGAGTCTTAAGCTTGCGAACCAGCGACAAACCACTAGCGGCAGTGGCTTAGGTCGGGTTTAAAAGGCAGGCAGTTGCAGTGAATGTAAAGGTCAAGTAGTTAGTTTCTGATCTGACAGTGGTCGCTAATCCACTATGTGAAGGTGTTTGAAGTTTACCCTTCGTGGATCAACGACCAAGCGGTGGGACCCATTTTGAAGGTGACGACCTAGGTAAGGTAAAAATGATGCAAGTTGTGCACGATCTCACTGCGATCGCTGATCGGCTATGTGAAGGTGCATGATGTTTACCCTTTGCAGATCAATGACCAAAGGAAAACTGTTTAAAAGAATTTTGTTATCCATTGACTCCTATTTTTTAATTTATGAAAAATTGATTGCTAAAGTGTGCCACTTAATTAGCTCTAGTCAAATCCTTAGATACTGCAATAAATCTTCCATGAGCCAAAGCTTTCTATGTGCATTCACAATTCTTGCTTAAGAACTAGAGCGTAGGGCAGAATTCCTCAAATATCAAGTAAGTTTCTCATAATTGTGCTCTGTGATTGCCAACTGCTTAGTGTTGCTAGGTTTCTAAATTTTTGGAAAGTCTGTTGAATTTTTATTTAAAAGGGGGATAGTTCTTGAAATGGCACCACAGAGAGAATTCACAGGAAAGGTGAATTACAAGGAAAGAGCCATCTGTGATGACTTCCTGGAGCAATTGACTTTATCAACTAACAGTGTAGTAAAATCAAAGGAGCTTGTGCCCAAATCTCCCCGCCCGAGAGTTAGCAATGGTCTGTATGACAAAGGGTATTGGCTAAGGGATGTTGATGGGTTGGTTCTTGGGATAGACTAGCCTAGTATATGCTCTTGGATCCTTTCCTTGGATCACCTGGTGTTCTCCTCACACCCTAGGATCTCTAGGACTTCCTTTTCTTGAGGAATCCCCTGACCTTTCCCAATCCACCCACCAATGAGTTGCTGTGCTTCCTCTAAGGTCTCACCTACTCATGAGACTCAAAATCCCTTACTATGGCTAATAAGGGATAAGGCTTGTTCCACACCTTCCAAAGTCTTAGCAAGGTTAAATCAGGTCTTAAACCATGTTTTACATCCCTCCATGTGCCCCCAAGAAGTTTCTACCTTCATCCTTTCTACCAATTTCACTATTTTGTGTTTTTGCTTACAAAATAGGGCTACAAGGATTAGGACCAATTAGGCCTCCTACTCGGTCCTTTAGGGATTTCTCTCATAATTGGTGCATACAAAGCCCAAACTCCCAAAATTGACTACCATTCAATTGGAAAGGGCTCAAGAATTTTCTAGGTTTTGGGCCTCCAAGTGGCCGTATAGTGCTTTGGGCGAATTTTGGGGTTTTTTTAAGGGTTTTGTGGTCTGCCTAGGTCTCAGTGAGTGTTTTGTGTTTTAGCCACTTTTTCTAGATTGGTGGATGCTCCTCCTTCACAAAAATTATGCTTCAAACACTCCTCTACACCTCCTCCAAAGGGTTTACTTTCCTCTATCCAACCTTGCTCTCCAAGACCTCTGCAACTTAACCTCTCCTAGCCGGGCACTATTCAGTCTCACCTAGGATTGGGTCTCTTGATGGCCTCCATACATTTTCAAGGGCCTTTCTTGTTTTGTAGTATGGTACAAGGTTTGTAATCTCATTCCCCATGGTTTCATGGTGGTTCCACAATGGGGAATGGAGTTATGCAGCCATTTACACAATCCTGCCCAAACCTGGACAGTAAGAAGACAATTTACAAACAATTTACAAACAATTTACAAACACACTCAATCTGCAAATAAACACCTAAATTAATTTCTTGAAATGAAATTATTTACACCATGAAAGACATTCCACATAGTTTTGGATGTATCTCAATCCATTAACTTGCTTGGTTGCTTCATTCAAACTGACTGGTAACAGTTTTACAGTCTTAGTCTGGTCTTTTTGCTAGGGCCGTACAATGTCTGACTTCCAACCCATCCAATTAGGGTTTGCAACATCTTATACCACCCATACCTCAGTTAGTGTGCCAAAATTAGGGCTCTCCATGCACAACAAGGGTCTATGACCATTTTGGGTGGAAAAGTTGCTTGACAACTTTTAAAAGTTGTCATGCAACTTTTGCATCTTTTGAGCAACTTTGCCATTGTTGCTTTTCATGACTCCTAAGCCTATTTTGGGCCATCCTAAGGACATCAACATACCAATAAGGCCTAACACACATTCCAGGCACACTCAACCTCTCCTGCACAAGAAATCACAACAAAACACTAAGGACCTAAAACTAGGATCTAGTCTAGCACACATGAGCTCATGGCTCTTATTCATGTACAATGGCTTCATAAGAAGCATAACACCAACAAAAAAAGGAGGGAGAACTTGAAAGGGTTCTCCTACAGCATAATCCCCCTTTGCACATAACTAAGAAAAAGAAGAAGAAATGAGAGCTGGGTCTATTCCAAGTGTCTTGAACTTGCTCTCCTCCACACATGTAGCTTCAGATACTGGTTGATCTGCGCATTTCACTAAGTGCTCCATATAGACCTAGTGTCTAGTGGACTTCTTCACCCTTGATTCCAAGATCTCCTCTACTTTAGGCTTCTTCACTTGAGGTAAGGTATTTACCTCCAAGTCTTGTAATACCTTAGCTTGGTTCTCAGTCTACCCTGCTATCTCTCCCTTGTACGTTCCCAAATCAGCAACATTAAAGACTGGTGAAATGGCTAAGTCTGAAGGTAAATCAACCTTATAGGCATTCTCACCATATTTTTCTATAATTTGACAAGGTCCTACTCTCTTCATCTGTAGTTTGGTAGGCTTACCACTTTGCATCCTGGCTTTGCTCAAATGTACCATCACATAGTCACCCACCTTGAGTTGAACTTCTCTCCTTCTCTCATCCACTTTGGCCTTCAGTTTTTGAGTGGATTCAAGGATGGCCTTCTTAACTTGCTCTTGAACTTCCTTGGTGGTTTGAGTGAAGTCCTCTTCTTGCCCGCTCTTCATCTCCAAATTACTAAGGTCTCTCAACTCACATACTCCCCTTGGATGTTTGCCATACACAACCTCAAAAGGGCTTCTACCACTGGTCCTATTCACACTGTCATTATATGCATACTCTGCTTGAGGAATGATTAGGTCCCATGTTTGACCATATTCCTTAGTTGGACACCTCAACAAATTGCCTAACACCCTGTTGATGACTTCAGTTTGACCATCTGTTTGTGGATGGTAAGCTGAGCTAAATGACAAGTTAGTTCCTAGTCTCCTCCATAATGTTTGTCAAAAATGACCCATGAACTTGCTATCCCTATCTGAAACAATGCTTAAAGGGAGTCCATGAATCCTAAAAATCTATTTGAAGAAGAGATGTGCAACATAGTTAGCATCATGTGTAGTCTTACATGACTCATCTTGGAAAATCTATCTACTACTACATAGATGTTGTCCATACCTATTTTAGTCTTGGGAAGTCCTACTGCAAAGTCCATGCTTATACATTCCCAAGGTCTGTTAGGGACCGGTAATGGTTGATAAAGACCAACATTGCTTGATCCTCCTTTTTCTCTTTGACACACTCCACACTGCTCTACATACCTCTTTACATCTCTTGGCAACTTTGGCCAATAGTAGTACCTCTGTACTAAATCCAAGGTTTTGTTGACTCCAAAGTGTCCACTTAAACTGCCATTATGTTTTTCTTGGTTGAGGTTCTCCCTCATGGATCCTCTAGGTACACACAACTGGTTACCCTTGAACAAGAGACCATTTTGGAGAGTGTAATCTGCATACTCACCATGGAAATGGTTCTCAAACTCTTTGCAAACCTTGTAAGCTGATGAGAAGTCTTCATCTCCTTCATAGAGGTCTTTGAAACCTTCTATTCCTATGCTTTGCAACTGTAGTTCTTGCACTGTCAACAACTTCCTGCTTAATGCATCTGCCACCTTATTAAGTTGCCCCTTCTTATGCTTGATGGTGAAGGTGAAGGATTGGAGGTATTCCATCCATTTCAGATGTCTATTGCTGAGCTTCTCTTGAGTGTTAATGTAACTCAATGCCTGGTTGTCCGTGAACACTACAAATTCCTTTGGGAGTAGGTAATGCCTCCATTTCTTTAGTGACTGCACTAATGCATACAACTCTAGGTCATAGGCCGAGTACTTCTTCTTTGCTTCATTAAGCTTCTCATTGAAAAATGCCACAGGTCTTCCCTCTTGAATCAACACACCACCTACTACAATTCCACTTGCATCACACTCCAAAGTGAATAGCTTATCAAATGTAGGTAGGAGAAGGATAGGTTTTGTGGCTACTTCCTGTTTCAACAATTGAAATGCTTTGTTAGCCTGCTCAGTCCATTTAAACTTAGTTTTAAGGCCTCCTTTGATGGTGTCAAGGACTGGTGCACATATGCCACTGAAGTTCCTCACAAACTTCCTATAGAATTGAGCTAATCCATGGAAACTTCTAACCTCAGTCCCTATTTTAGGTGCAGGCCAATTTAAGATTGCCTCCACTTTGCTTGGATCCATCTTCAAGGTTCCTTTAGACACCACAAATCCTAAGTAGACCAAATCTTGCTTCAAGAAGTCACACTTCTCTAGGTTGATGGATAGCTTCTTCTCATGCAACCTCTCTAAGACTAACCTCAAATGCTCAAGGTGTTCCTCTTTGGTTCTTCTATAGATGAGAATGTCATCTAGGTACACCACCACAAATCTGCATGTGAAATCCTTCAGCACTTCATTCATCAACCTCATGAAGGTTCTTGGAGCATTGGTGAATCCAAATGGCATCACAAGCCATTCATACAATCCTTCTGTGGTTTTAAAAGTAGTCTTCCACTCATCACCCTCCTTAATTCTTATCTGGTGATAACCACTTTTAAGGTCTAGCATGGTGAAATACATAGCCCCTCCTAAATAGTCCATTAGATCCTCTATTCTAGGAATAGGAAACCTATACCTTATGGTAATCCTATTGATTGCTCTTGAGTCAATGCAAAGTCTCCACTTACCTCCTTTTTTTGATGCTAGCACTACAGAGACTGCACATGGGCTGATGCTCTTTTTAATTAGTCCTTGTTCCAATAACTCCTGCACTTGCCTTCCTACCTCCTTATTCTAGTCAGGTATAAGCTTATATGTAGCCTTGTTAGGTAAAGATGCACTGGGAACAAAGTCTATTTGATGACTTATAGACCTTCTTGGTGGGAGTGTTGTAGGTGCTCCATCACTCACTATGCCCTTATACTCTTGCAACATGTGTTTCACCTCCTTGGGTATCTCTACCTGCAACTTGTCTTCTCCCTCCTTTGGCTTCACAAATATGGCACACTTCACTATCTCCTCCTCATGTAGCAAGTTTAAAAATTCTTTATTGCTAGCCAATAAAACACTAGGTGTTCTTGAACTTCCCTCTTCATTCTCTATCAAAGACTGAATCTTGAAGGTCTTGCTGTCCTTCTTAAAGGAAATGGAGTTCTCCTCTCCATCATAGATCACCTTCCTATCAAATTGCTAGAGTCTTCCTAGCAATAAGTGACATGCATCCATAGGTAACACATCACAAAGGATCTCATCCTTGTATCCTCCAATAGAAAACTCTACCCAAGTCTGCTCATTGACTAGCACACTCTACTCATGATTCAACCATGTCACCTTGTATGGGTTAGTGTGGGGTATCCTTGTGAGTTTCAACTTCTTGACTGCCTCTTCTGATATGATATTGTTAGTTGAGCCTGAATCAACTATCACCTTGCAAACTTTACCAAGAATCTTTCACCTTACCCTAAACAATGCTCTCCTATGCTTAGGTTCATTCTTCTCTGGCTGTCTTATCAAGACTCTATTGAACATGAGATTTTCTCCAATCTCTGATTCAATATGGTCCACCTCAAGTGTCTTGCTTCTTGAAGAGTCTTCATGTGCATATGCAACCCTCTTTCCACTATTTGATGATGTAGGCTTGTTAGGGCATCTATATGCTGGGTGTCCCAATTGTCCACAATTGTAACACTTCATTGTTGCAAAATAGGAGTTACCTCTACCGGTACCTCTACCCCTATTTGGACCACCTTGTGCACCTCTTCCTCTAGAATGTTGTCCTCTGAGATTGGCTTCACTACCATGCTTAGTCAACTTGGTTTCTCCTTGGTTCCTTGGCTCATTCTCCTTGCTTTGGTAACCACCTCGGTGATTCACTTGTTCTCTACCGCTGCCTCTACCCTTGTTATTGGAGTCTCCTTTCCTTTTGTTCCTCTCTTCTACCTTGGCAGCAAGCTGATGACATTTTTGGATAGTAGTAGGAGTCCATAAGCTTATCTCCTCTTAAATGTTCCACTTTAGGCCGCTTAGATACCTAGCCACCTTAATAGATTCATCTTCTTGGACTTTGGATCTAAGACATAGCTTTTGAAACTCTTCGGTGGAGGAGGTTACATCAAGATCTTTTTGCTTCAAACCTTGTCTCTTCTTATGAAGTTGGACTTCATAATCCTCTTGACGCCCTCCTAAATGGCACAAGGTTAGTCTAAGATCAAAGAACACAAAAACATACAAAACATTAGTGTTAGTCAATCTAAAACTAAACATATGAAGGCATTCCAAAAGAGACACAAAGAGACATGCTAATATATCTAATAAGTAAAACAAAGATCATGAGACATCTCCAACTGCCTCTTAGCATGGCCTTAGCTTCTTCTCCCTTGTTCCTCTCCTCTCCAAGTTCCAAAATAGTGTAGCTCTCAGCAGCTTTTTGCACTATGGATGCTTATGGAGGATTGAGATTTAATATTAAGCTTCAAATATGAAATGAAAAGCTAAATACTATGCTATTGATGCTAAAATGATTGATTTTACCAAAAAGACAAGATTTTAGTTATGCTATGCTAAATGCTCTCTAAAAATGTCTATAGTCTAAATGCATACAAGTTTTTCAGGATGTGGATTATGAAGGAATGGGCTCTAGTTATAGGAAAAATGGAGCAATGGATGGCCAGGATTGAAAGGTTTAATCAAGGGTCAAGCTTGAAAGTTGGGGATCCATGTGCACAATTGGCACCAATAAAATAGTGACAAGTGTCAACACAGGACTGGGTTGAGAGAAGAGGTTGGAGGCATTAAAGGCCTGAGAAGACTTCATGGTTATCTAAAGGCTAAGGGTCAAGTCTAAATTAGGATTACCCACTGGATTATGAGTTAATGCAAGGATAAACCTTTGTGCAAATGATTAAGAGATAATCATGGTCAAAGCATTAAATGCTTGATGAGACCCTTGGGTTGGATAGAGGTTGAGTCAAAACAAATGTTTTAACCATGTGGGAGGGTTTGAGTTAACCATTAATGGTTATTGGAGACTTTGGGGATTAAGTGGTTGAAAGTTGGAAGCCTTTAATGGCTATCAAAGACTTTGAGGATTTAAGTGGTTGAAGGTTGAAAACCTTTAATGGTTATCCAAGACTTTGAGGATTTTGAGAAGTGACTTCCCTTTGCTTAGGAATGTGACAATATTTAGGGGATGGATTAGGCTAATTAGGAAGGGGTTAGAAGAATCTAGAAGGGGATTAGATTTTGCAAGTGGATTTGGTGGGTGAGGGAAAATAGGATTTTATTTAAAATAAAAATTCATTTATTTCAAAATGTGTGCAAGTTGCATTTGTAGGAAAATGCAAGTGGGGTGGGGATAATGATTTAAATAAATGTTTTATTTAATTTATTTAAAAGAGGAATAGGGGGATATAATTAAATAAATTGATTTTATTTATTTAATTGAATGGAATTTGATTTAATGAATTAATTAAAATAAATTGAATAATTTATTTAATTAATAGAAGAATGTTTGGGGATGAATTAATTAAATATTAATTTAATTAACTGATGGCTAGTGGATTTTTAATCAAATAAATACGAAATATTCATTTAATTAAAATGGACAGATTTATGTGACTACATTTGCCCCTCTTTGAGACGGTGCGGTTTATCGCGTCATTTCAAAGAAAGAAAAACTGGTGTGAAGAAATGCCCCATAAAATGTTAATTTAATGGGTGGTATGCCCCCTCGAGAGATGGGCCGAAAAATTTCAAAAAATCGGGCGATCTCTTGAAAAAGAATGAAAATTGGCAGGGTGGTAGAAGAGAAGAAATTAGCAACAACAGTGAAAGAATGGAAGAAAAATAGAGTGAATACGGAGAAACAACAAGCCAGCGAGTACCTTGAGGTCATGCAAGAGATACATAGTAGATGTAGTGTGGGGTTTGGATTGATGCTATACAATTGATCAAAATTGGTTGGACAATCTGGTGCAATCGGTTTAATTGCCCCGATCAAGTCAAAGCGTGACAGTTGATGTCAGTTGGTCGCTTGGACATGATAAAGTCTGAGTAAGTGAATCAAAGTGACCTAATGTGACTTAGACAATTGATGTAATTGCCCGATGAAGTCAAGGTATATGAAGCAAAATACTCATTGAGACGTAGACAATTGATGTAATTGTCCGATGTGATTGTGTTTGATTGGTTGATCAATTGATGGTGTGTGCATGTGATGGATGGTTGTGGGGAATCATGGCAACCCCGTTGAGACTAGGTCATTATGATAAATGCCTGATGTAGTCTAGGATTACCATAATAGATTACCTATTGCGACCCGAAGATACTTGATCAGAGTATCTGTTGATAGTCTAGGTGTGTGTGAGTTGATGTACCTATGCAGACAGAGTAACTTGCTTGGCTTATTGGGTGACTTAGCATAGGAAACACAATCCCTCCTATTTAGAGATGGATGGTGATGAACGTGGCTTGATTGGGTTGATTGAGAAACGATGTAGGGTATATGATGCTGATTATCGAGATGGGGAGGGTGAGGGGGGGTGTTCGATGTTAGATAGAAGAAATGGAGAACCTATGACTCATTCCTATGGAAGAAGAGGAAAATAGAGTATGCATTATTATGACTATGTATGCATGATATGTAGCTATTATGAATGTATTGATGGGTGGAATGCAACAAAATGCAATATATACAGATGAGATGAGATGACGATCCATAGTGCTCTATTTTCATCATTGAGCTTCAAAATGTTGGAAGATAATACAAGCATCTTGACATAATGATTCAAGATGACCTGAGTATTCCTTTCATGGATTTTATATAGCAAGTTAATACAAGCAACTTGATATAATGGATCAAGTTGACCAGAGTATTGCTTGCGGAAGAGACAAGGATTATCTCTGTTCATGCATGACTTGGATCGTCCTCCTTGATCTTAGGCTGATCATATCCTGAGACAAGTGCATACCGTAATAAGAGATAACACCTTTATCTAGTTTGGATGAGGTAGGAGGAACCAAAGGAAGAGCATTGTACCTGCAAACAAACAGTATATACATAAAGAATAAAGAATATGGATCCTTGGTAATGGTTCATACCCATATGGTCGAGGTATACGTTGTAGTCAGCAAGTCGTAGTGATCTATGACTGCATTTTGCATAAGATCACGTAGCTTAGTGAACTTCCCACGTAGACACCATTAGTACATGCCCCAGTACTTCATCGGAAGTAATGCGCAAATGATACAAAACAATGCTGCAAGATCCTGATACAGATAAACGAACGATTGTACTCACAAATCAACCAAGTATTTGATAGCTTAACATAATTTTCTTGTTAAAGAAAACGTCACTTTTTGTCTTTGTTTTGGTAAGGAAGGATGCATCCTTGTTTTAAAGACAGTTTTGGATTGTTGATGTTGATTGTGTGGTTGATTGGTAAATGGTCATTGTGTGAGTAGTTTGTCAATGTTTGTTTTGGTATCTGCATAGATGGGTATGTACAAAGTTATGTCATGTTTTTGTGTGATTTTCAATGTTTTCTGATGTTTTTGGATTTTGTTGAGACATTTTTGAATGTTTTTGGATTTTGTTGAGACATTTTTGAATGTTTTTGGTATTTTGATGATTGCTTGAATGAAGAACTGAATGAATCATAAGACAATGTAGAATCCACTTCCATCAATAGTTTAAAGGCATTGCCCCCAGTTTTAGACATGACTTATGAAGAAGCGGGACGCAAGATGCATGAAGTATTTATCATAATTGCAGAGAAATAACAAGCCATGGTTTTTCGGATGGATGGATGTATGTATGAAGTAGATGTGATCGCAACAAGTCTGAAAGACAATGGAGCCATAGCCTTTACGAGTGGCGCCTGTTTGCCAAATTTTCACCACCGTACTTACCCAAGGTGCCACTGGAGTGGTTGTTCACCGTTTGGATGCATGATTTTTCTTTACTTTTTTTGAATGTTTTTGTATTTTCTTCAAGACATTTTTCTGAATGTTTTTGGTTTTTTTTGGTATGTAGGGGAGCCTGATGCTCTGTACACCTTAGGTATAAAACTGTTTGAGGTGCATGCTGTTGATTGGATCTGCAAGCGATTCTCCTTCTGATGTAGCCAACTGATATGCCCCGGACCCGAACACAGCAGTGACAACATATGGGCCCAACCAGTTTGATTCAAACTTGCCCTGATGTTCTCGGTTTGGTTGGTTGCGAGGATTCTCTCGTAGAACAAGATCACCTACCTCAAATGTATGAGATCTAACTCGGTGATTGTAACTTCTGCTCATGCGCTGCTGATAGGCTTTGAGGTGATTGTATGCAGCTTGTCGCTTCTCATCAAGTAACTCTAAGTCCTGAAGACGGGATACTCTGCATGCTTCATCATCGATGAGGTTATGCAAGGAAACCCGTAATGATGGTATCTCAACCTCAATAGGTAAGATAGCTTCAGCACCATAGACCGATGAATAAGGAGTTGCACCTGTAGGGGTTCGAATGCTAGTTCGATATGCCCATAGCGCTGGATTCAATTGACCATGCCAATCACGACCGGCATCATTGACTATTTTCTTGAGGATCCTTAATATGTTTTTATTGGATGCTTCGGCCTGACCATTGCCTTGTGGGTAATAGGGAGTGGAAAAGCGGTGTTGGATATGATATTTCTCACAAAGTTCACGGACATCCTGATTTTTGAAAGGAAGACCGTTATCTGTGACGATGGACATGGGTACACCATACTGACAGATGATGTAGTTGAGGATGAATGAGGCGATCTGCTTGCCGGTGACTTGGGTAAGTGGAATAGCTTCGATCCACTTTGTGAAATATTCGGTGGCGGTAATAATGAATTTATGGCCATTGGATGAAGATGGATGAATCTTACCCACAAAGTCAAGGCCCCATTGACAAAAAGGCCATGGTGTTGTGATTGGTTGTAGTTCCTATGCTGGTGCATGTATCAGGTCACCGTGAACTTGACATTTCTTGCACTTCCTGACAAAGTAGTAAGAATCTTTTTCCATAGATGGCCAATAATATCTAGCTCGCAGGAGTTTCTTGGCGAGTGAAGGACCACTTGAATGAGTCCCACAAATTCCTTCATGGACCTCTTCCAAAGCCTTTGTTATCTCATCTTGTTCTAGACATCGAAGGAGAGTACCATCAAGACCGCGTCGGTATAGGGTTTCGGCAATAATGGTATATCGAGCAGTTTGGCGAATGAAGGTTTTTCGTTGGTTATTCGATTGGTTGGGAGGAAGGGTGTGATCGCGGAGATAGGTGTAGAACTCACCATACCATGGGGATTCAGAACCAACTAGGGGACATATCATTTCAGATTCGGGGATATCATAAGCGGGGATCCAAAGCTATTCTACCAAGAACTCATAGCGTGTTGAATTTTGTGGAAGATCTAGGAGAGATGCGATGGTAGCCATAGCGTCAGCAGCTCGATTCTGATCTCTTGGTATCTGCTCAAAGGTGATAGTAGTAAATGATGTCTTTAGAGTGTTCACCATTTGCTTATATGGCATGAGTTTATCATCTTTAGTCTGATATTCATCTGTTGCTTGTCGAATGACTAGTTGGGAATCGCCATATACTTGTAGTTCTTGTAATTTCCATTGTACGGTTAACCTGAGTCCTGTGATCAAGGCCTCATACTCTACTATGTTGTTAGTGCATGGAAATGTGAGCCTGTAAGACTTTGGGATGCTATCACCGTGAGGTGTGATAAACAAAATGCCTGCCCCCGAGCCATGCCTAGTGTATGAACCATCAAAATATAGTTTCCAGGGTTGTGCTGTTGTGATCATGAATATCTCTTCATCTGGAAAATCGGAAATAAGAGGATGATTGCCTATGAGTGGTGCATCGGCCAATTGATCTGCAATAACTTGACCTTTGATAGCTTTACGATCCACATACTCAATGTCAAATTCACTTAGAATCATCACCCATTTGGCCAAGCGACCTGTCAATGCTTCTTTGCTGAGTAAATACTTGAGTGGATCAATCTTTGCAATGAGTCGTACCTTATGTGTTAACAGATAGTGCCTCAATTTAGTGGCTGCTAAGATTAATGCTAGGCAAGCTCTCTCAATAGGTGTGTAATTGAGTTCATAGCCAACCAGTGTACGAGAGATGTAGTATACAACACACTCTTTACCTTCTGCATTATGTTGTGCCAGTAATACACCTAATATTGTACTTGTCGCTGAAATATAAAGTAACAACGGTCTATTTGGATCTGGTGGCATCAACAATGGTGGATTTATGAGATAGTCTTTAAGTGCCTGAAATGCTTGCTGGCATTTGTCATCCCACTGAAAGCGGATGTTCTTGTGTAGCAGGTGTGTGAATGGGTGACACTTATCAGCCAATTGTGCAATGAATCTGTGGATGGATTGAAGCCGTCCTTGTAGTGTTCTTAGCTGACTGATATTCTTTGGAGGTGGCATGTCCATGATTGCCTTAACCTTTGCTGGATCGACCTCAATGCCTTTGCTTGAGACAATGTATCCTAGAAGCTTCCCGGAGGTCACTCTGAAGACACATTTCTTTGGGTTGAGTCGAACATGGTATTGTTCCAGTCTATCAAAGATTTTATCTAAGATGTGGAGATGTCCATCTCTAGTGAGTGATTTTGCTAGTAAGTCATCCACATAATCTTCCATCATGGTATGCATCATGTCATGGAAGATGGTGGTCATTGCTCTCTGATAGGTCGCTCCTGCATTCTTTAGACCAAAAGGCATTACATTCCAGCAGTATGTGCCCCATGGACATGTGAAGGCTGTCTTATGTTGATCTTCTGGTGCGATCTTTATTTGATTGTATCCTGAAAAGCCATCCATGAGTGAAAGCATGGCATGTCCTGCTGTCAGATCCACTATGATGTCGATATTTGGTAGGGGGAAGTCATCCTTAGGACATGCCTTATTCAGATCTCTGAAGTCAGTACAAATGTGGATGCCCCCTTTTGGTTTGCTAACTGGCATGATGTTGGAGATCCATTCTGCAAAATCAATTGGTCTAATGAAACCAACATCTAGGAGTTTCTTGAGTTCTGTTTTGACTAGCACTGCAATCTGGGGATGCATCTTACGAAGCTTCTGCTTGACAGGTTTGGCTCCTTCTGCTACGGTGAGGTGATGCATGACTAAATCAGGATCAAGCCCAGGCATGTCCACATATGACCATGCGAAGTTGATCTGACGCTTCTGGAAGAACTCTATAAATTTAGGCTGTTCCTCTGGAGTGAGAAGAGATGCCAGATGTATGATATGAGGATTTTCAGGAGTCCCCACATTGTATTCATTGGTTTCCTCGATGAGAATCGTTGATCGTTCCTGTTGTATACTATCAGGGAGAATGTCAAACCCTTCATCCTCAGGCGCCTCAGAGAGGTTTTCACCATTGGATATGCTCTTTCTTTTTACTTTTGTTGGATCAAATAGTGCCACAGTGTGGTTTTCACTAGAAGATCCATGTTTTATTGTTATATTTTTGCAGCTGAAGGGTTTGGCATCCGCCCCGAAGTATGCTGCGCTATTAAGTGCAATGGCGAATCCAGCTTTGTGATCCCTGCTTGGTAGATTATCCCATAATTCCAAAAAGTCAATGATAGCCTCATCGTTCTAGAAGAAGTCAAGATATGGGGGATTTGGGTGGTTCCATTTGATGAGTTCAGGGTGGATAATGGGCATTACTTCATCGATTAGGTTAAGTTTGTTAGAGGTATCAGTGAGGGTTAAGATAGTGTGGTGAAGGTTGTTGATGGTACTCTCCCTGTCAGAATCAGGCATAGGATGAGACGTAGGGTTTGTGGAAGATGTTTCCAGCTCAGGTACCCAAGTGGTCTTTATCTGTGCTTCTCCGTAAATAGGGATGTCTTTGCGTGGCGGAGGTGGTGATGTGTCTTCCTCATCTGAAGTGTTAAGCTGTACAAAATCAAATTCCCACTCATTTGAGTCGGTCTCTGAATCACTTTCCAGCATCCGATTGCTATACCTTATTGGGATGTCTTTGGAGTTAAACACGGCAGGTGTGATTGGTTTATGTATCTTTGTAGTGATCGGTGCTGTAGGAACTGTGATGGGGATTAAAGGATTTGTTACTGGAAGTATTGGTAGTGTTGATTTAGTGGCTTCTGTTGGAATGGCTAGTGCCATAGATGCTGCTGCGGGTTTTGATACAATTGTTGCTGCAAATGGTGTTGCTGATGGGATTACTGGTTCGTTTGGTGGGATGAATGATATTGATGACGGTTGCGGTGGGGTTGTGAGCCTCGGTGGGGCAGTGGGGATAGTGCTTGATGGTGCTTTGATTATGAAAGGTGTCCTCTTTGCAGTAGGTGGGCAAAATGGTTTACTGGGTTTTCCTTTGAATCTGAGTTTAGGAAGGATCTCTTTTTCAAAGCCTAGGCCTGTATTACCTTTGGGCTTGAATTCTGGTAGTAGAGGTTCATGTCATCCTTGTTTGCAGTATCCCAAAGCACTCTGACCATCATATCCCATTCTTTGCATAATGAGAAGGCCTTTGCCATACTGTTCCGTAGGAAGTGTAACTCGCGGTATATCAGTGGTGATACGATCTTTATAGATCCAGTCCGCTAGGTCCTCATCTTGTGTCTCTTCCTCTTGACTCTTTCCAAGGACGAAAGGCGTCAAGGCACATGCTGGCGTGATTAGTGGTTGCTGGAGTAACTGCTGTGGCTTACCATGTGTTCTAGGAGAAGTGGGCATTTGTCCCACACAAAAGAGTTGACTCAAGTTGTATTCCCGAGGACCTTCCTCTGCGATCTTCATCTTAAGATTTTCTTGCTTCGGTATAGTGGTGTTTGAACTGGCAAGAGAGGCGGGACTTACATATGATGTGGAGGAAATGGCTTCCCTATTATTAGGAACAATAATTTCTGGTTGATGGCTGATATTATGGCAAAAAGCAAAGGGATTTGCATCGCCCAGGATTGTGATCTCTGTATTGTTATGTGGGAACTTGATACATTGATGGTAAGTAGATGGAACAGCTTGCATGGCATGTATCCAAGGTCTCCCTAATAATAGATTATATGGCAGAGGAAGGTCCAGAACCTGACAGATGATGTGCTTTACCACAGGGCCCACTCGGATTGGTAGTACCACAGCTCCTTTGGATGAACGCTCTGCATCATCATAGGCCTTGATGGTGATCTTCTTGCGAGGATCCACTGATTCTATTGCATATCCCAATGCTATGACCAACTGTAGTGTGCAAATGTTTAGGCCTGCTCCATTATCTATCAAGACTCGCTTGATCCTGTGTTGGTTGATAAAGCCTTCAATGTGTAGCGAAGCGTTATGAGGTTGTTGGAATGAAGAGTTGTCACTTTCGGAAAAAGTGAGACAAGGTGATGACTTTAGATTTCCAACCATGGCTTGAAATTGGTCCGTGTTCAGGTTTGCAGGGACTGACGCCTCTTGGAGTGCTTGATCCAAGATTGTTTTATGAGAGGGTGACAGACGCAAAAGCTCCAAAATGGATATAAGTGCAGGGGTTTTGTCTAATTGTTCCACAAGATTGTACTGCTTTGGGACGGAGGTGGTGCCTTGTGGAGCTGCCTTGATGGTGACCTTGCCACGACGTGTAACAACATTGCAATTTGAGGTGGGATTTTTGAAGGTGATAGTTGCAATTTGTTCACTGGCATCATACAGGTGATTTACAGTGTAGTTATACGCAGCCTGCGTATAATCAATGGTATCAGTGCCTCGCTGGGAAGTGGAAGGACCCCTTTGATCTTGTGATGGAAGTGGATTTTTGAACATCAGATGATCATTATTGGTCATTTTTGGGTCATGTCCTTCAATTTCAATTTCTCCTCGATCAATAAGATCCTGAATGAGGTCTTTCAATTGGTGACAATTACTTGTCTTGTGTCCTCTTCCTTGATGGAACTCACAGTGTTCAGTATCTCTCCACCATGCCGGTTTGACCTGAGGCTCATAGTTTGATAGCTTAGGTAGAGTGATCAAATTTTGAGAGAGGAGTTGTCGCAACACTGTTTCAATGGGTTCCCCTAAGGGAGTGTATGTTCATTTTTGTTTTTGCTGACGAGGTCTTGGTTCATCATGAGATGTGATGCGACCTTGATTGGAAGGAACATTTGTGTTATTCTGTGGTGGAGGATTTTGTCCTGCAAATCGAACCACAGGTTGTGCATTTTGGATAGTCCGGGCATCCACAACCCCATCATTGACGATATTCTTATTTTTGTTCCAGAAGTTCGGTTTATCACTATTGAAGCGCGGGCGAGGACCATCTTTTGGTTCATTAAAGATTTTGATGAGTCCTTTCTTGATGAGTGCCCTTTCACATTTTATACCTTTGGTGATCATATCGTTAAAAGAATCCATGTCTTTGACATCCAGGTGAAATTCCATTTCTTCGTTTAAGTTGGAAATGAAAATTTCCACTAGTTCTCGTTCAGGTAACTGAAGAGAACGTCTGCTAGACATTTGGCGCCATCGTTGCAGGAATACTGAGAATAATTCACCTGGTTTTTGTTTGGTGTTGCATAGATCAGCCATGGTGATGTCGCGTTCAATGTTATACGAGTAATGAGATAGGAACTTTTGGATGAGTTCCTCAAATGTTCTAATGCCACCTGGTAGTAGGGAAAACCATGATGTGGTTGTTCCTCCCAAGCTTTGGGGAAAAAGGCGCATTAGGTATGTGTCCTCATAAGCCACTTCAAGACAAGCAGAATGAAATTCTCGGACATGATCACGGGGATCCCCCTTTCCTCTATATTTTTCAAATTTGGGTGTTTCGAACCCGCGTGGAAAGGGTGGCATATAAAGATTCCTATCAAAAGGATAGGGACAGATGTCATTGAGTGAGAATTGGTTAATCTTGACACCACTATGAAGTTGTTGGGCGAGATTCTCGACTTGTTGCCGCAACATCTCCATTTCATTTGGAGGAGGAGGTGGTGGGTTACCTCGAGGGATGTTATATCTGATGGGATCTCTACGCCTTTCCTCCTCATGGCGACTTTGTCTTTCTGATGCTTGTCTTAATTGGGCAAGATCAAAGTTCGAGGGGAGTTTGGCTCCTTCTTGAGCGAGTTTTAAGAAGTGAGCATCCGCATTGCTCCTTAGTATTTCATCAAATAATCTATTAAAATGAGGGTTATGCTAAACCCTTTCGATTGTTGAAGGAGTGGGAGTACTTGGGTTTTCGTCATTCACATTTCCTCCAAGTGCTTCTTGAAATTCATTGAGGTTGTCCTCTTCTTCCTCAATTTCTATTTCTCGTTGCCTTGATCATGATCGGGTTTGAGCCATTTTGTTTATGAGTTTTGTTTGAAGTTGATTGAAGATGATGATGAGTTGTTTGATGAAGTATTGATGATTTAGTGGATTGGTGGTATGTAGGTCTCTAACACTTTTAAGGTAGATGTAACCAAAATTCCTTCTTTAAATTGCTTGCTTGTTTTGATAAGATTTGATGTGATAAGGTGTAGATAAATCTGAGATGTGTTACAGATTTAACTACCTAGTAATGAGAGGATTCACTCATGAACTAGTTTTAACCTACGTAGATGTGTTTCTTAGGATGAGCTTATCCTAGATGTAGAAACAATCTAAAAAGTGATGTGATGTGTTTGATTTCAAGCAATATCTAAAAGAGAATTTGGGATAAGAACCTCTCAATGTTTTGAGAGTTGGGACGGATTGATGATGAAGTGATGATGTATGAATAAGATGCTGGATGTTTTGTTTTTCAACTTTCAATAAAAACTTTGTGTCACAAATGGGACAAACTCTTCTTCTTCCCTTTCAGGCATTGGTGGCACTTCTTGAGCTGTGTTGTAGGTGATACAGATGTTGGGGAAAAAGTTGGGATTAATCTTTCCTCCTTGATTTTTGTGATATCTTAGAGCTCTATATTGCATAAAAGCTCTGCTGTTCAATGATTTTGAATCAAACTCGTTTGTTTTACCTTGAAGGTATAGACGCATGTGATGTAGAAAGACTCTATGGGAGACAAAGATTTTTCGATTGATATAGAAGAATTTCCTCCTTTTGATTAAAGCCTTTGAGCTCAATGGTCTCCTTTTCAAGTTGATATTCTGATGACACTTCTTCTTTCGCAAGATGTGAAGAATGGTCATAAAACTTGTGACTCTGTGTTGTTTGCATTTTGTTTTTGGTATTTTTGGTTGTGTTGACAGATGTTGGATGAATACTTTGTTTTTGGGATTGATTTTCTGATTTTTCTTTGACAAGAAAACAAAGCAAGCACACAAACACAAAATTGTAGCCTCAAAGGCACAAATGAGTATGGGTCTAGATCAACCCAATCCTTGGACTTGTTTTTGACCCTTCCTTTAGATGTATTTTAAGATGTATTTCCAAAGCCTGAAGTCGGCTCAATTTGCACTAGGTCTGTAAAATGAACACACTTCAAACACTCTTTATCCCTAAGGTCAAATGGCCAGTTGTGATAAATTTAGCCCACATCTTGATATTTCTTCGACTTTGGTACTACATACCTTATGAATCCCGCCGTGGCAGGTAAGGATGTGATATACTAAGTCTTGCACGAGCATAACAAATAGATGATCCCTATGATGGGGGAGTCACCACTTTTATCAAGCCACAAGTGACTTTTCAAAAAGCTATGTTTCTACTCAAGGAAATATGTATGGTGAGTATCTTGGGAGCAAAACCATCTATGCTCTTGCACTAAATTATATCGCAAATATCCTCAATCAATAGAATGGGTGGGCTACTACTTAAAGGTGTTTAGTCATGTTCGATGTTTTTGGACATAAGTTCATTCTGCAGTGACTCACTTAAGAGCCTTGTAACTGGTGGTGGGGCCCATTTGTCCTTTCGGCCAGTTACACTGTAGGAATAGCTATACCCAAGGCTACAGCTTTCGCTCTCACCTAATTTCTATAGCAGCTCGAAGGATTTACCGGTCGAGGTCGTTCCCAAGAGTATCGATCCCTTGGCAAGCCTCTCTTAAAAAGATAAAATTTGAGTGTTACTAACACTTTTCTCTTGCACCTAGGACCACGAGAGCCAAGGGAGAGGATAGTGTGTGTTAGAGGTAGGACCACTTGACTGACCTTTGTGCACAAGCATGCCAAACACCAAATTCACTTGTTCTTTTTAATCCATCATTGCAATGTGATTTAACTATTTGGAGATGTTGCTCCAACAGTCATGGTGTTCGTTTTAACTTCAATGGCAAAATGTGTTGTAATCTAAAAATTTGGAAATCCTGGTCAACTTAATGAAAAACACGTTTTGCTTGAAGTAAAATTTGTTTGCAAAAAGATCAAAACAAGTGGATTGTATATTTTATTTGCACCAAATTTTTGAAGTGTGGATTGTAAATTTTAGGTCCAAATTGATGCAATGAAATCAAATTTGTGTTGTTAATTTTAAGCACCAAAAGAAAATGAGTCCTAACTAGAAAGCAATGAATATTTTTTTTCTTTTTTTGTGTTTTTCAAGTTCTTTTTAAGCACTATATGAAAATTTTGTGATTTTTATGTTGGGTTGTTAACCTGCATGAACAACAAAAAAAACAAGTTAGTAAAAACCAATGTTCAAGGGGGGGCTTCCACAAGCCTAAGATACTCAATTTTTTGGTTACAAAGTGACTTGGACAACACTCTGTCGCAATAGCGCTAGTCTTCTTTTTAGACAGAAGCGCTAATTTATACAATAGCGCTAGTCTGTGCTTATAGAAGCGCTAATTTACACCGTAGCGCTCAAAGAATAGAAAAATCCGAGAGGTCAAAAGCGTCAGAATGTTGTCAATAGCGCTAGAATGTTGTCAATAGCGCTAGAATGTTGTCAATAGCGCTAAAACTTTTTCAATAGCGCTATTTTAGGGACAATAGAGCTAAAAGAAATTATTTCGATAGTGCTAAAATGTGTTCATTAGCGCCGAAGCGCGACCTGTGTGGAACTTTCAACAAGAAAAATATGTTAGTTGTCAAAAAAAATAATCAGAAGGTTGCGTGTTCGATTCACGTCGGGTTCACCAAATGACGCCCTCCTAAATGGCACAAGGTTAGTCTAAGATCAAAGAACACAAAAACATACAAAACATTAGTGTTAGTCAATCTAAAACTAAACATATGAAGGCATTCCAAAAGAGACACAAAGAGACATGCTAATATATCTAATAAGTAAAACAAAGATCATGAGACATCTCCAACTGCCTCTTAGCATGGCCTTAGCTTCTTCTCCCTTGTTCCTCTCCTCTCCAAGTTCCAAAATAGTGTAGCTCTTAGCAGCTTTTTGCACTATGGATGCTTATGGAGGATTGAGATTTAATATTAAGCTTCAAATATGAAATGAAAAGCTAAATACTATGCTATTGATGCTAAAATGATTGATTTTACCAAAAAGACAAGATTTTAGTTATGCTATGCTAAATGCTCTCTAAAAATGTCTATAGTCTAAATGCATACAAGTTTTTCAGGATGTGGATTATGAAGGAATGGGCTCTATTTATAGGAAAAATGGAGCAATGGATGGCCAGGATTGAAAGGTTTAATCAAGGGTCAAGCTTGAAAGTTGGGGATCCATGTGCACAATTGGCACCAATAAAATAGTGACAAGTGTCAACACAGGATTGGGTTGAGAGAAGAGGTTGGAGGCATTAAAGGCCTGAGAAGACTTCATGGTTATCTAAAGGCTAAGGGTCAAGTCTAAATTAGGATTACCCACTGGATTATGAGTTAATGCAAGGATAAACCTTTGTGCAAATGATTAAGAGATAATCATGGTCAAAGCATTAAATGCTTGATGAGACCCTTGGGTTGGATAGAGGTTGAGTCAAAACAAATGTTTTAACCATGTGGGAGGGTTTGAGTTAACCATTAATGGTTATTGGAGACTTTGGGGATTAAGTGGTTGAAAGTTGGAAGCCTTTAATGGCTATCAAAGACTTTGAGGATTTAAGTGGTTGAAGGTTGAAAACCTTTAATGGTTATCCAAGACTTTGAGGATTTTGAGAAGTGACTTCCCTTTTCTTAGGAATGTGACAATATTTAGGGGATGGATTAGGCTAATTAGGAAGGGGTTAGAAGAATCTAGAAGGGGATTAGATTTTGCAAGTGGATTTGGTGGGTGAGGGAAAATAGGATTTTATTTAAAATAAAAATTCATTTATTTCAAAATGTGTGCAAGTTGCATTTGTAGGAAAATGCAAGTGGGGTGGGGATAATGATTTAAATAAATGTTTTATTTAATTTATTTAAAAGAGGAATAGGGGGATAAAATTAAATAAATTGATTTTATTTATTTAATTGAATGGAATTTGATTTAATGAATTAATTAAAATAAATTGAATAATTTATTTAATTAATAGAAGAATGTTTGGGGATGAATTAATTAAATATTAATTTAATTAACTGATGGCTAGTGGATTTTTAATCAAATAAATACGAAATATTCATTTAATTAAAATGGACATATTTATGTGACTACACCTCTGGTAAGTAGTTCTCCTTAATCTTACTCACCATAGCTTTCCAATTTGCAATAGGTAGCTTTCCCATACTAACTCTTTCTTCTTGCAGGTACTTCCACCATGTCAAAGCTGCTCCCCTTAATCTTGATTTGGCAACTTTAACCTTTTGAGCCTCTGTCACTCCCTCACACTCAAAGTGCTTTTCCATGCCCTAAATCCATTCCATAACAATGTCTATGTCCATTCTTCCACTGAAATGTGGCAATCCTTCAAAGGCTTTGGTGTTCAAGGCCTTAATAGCCTTAACAAAAGGTTCTTCATTGAACAAGGGATCTAGTTCAGGGATAATGTCATCTATGTCTATAGTCCTCTTGCCTTTACCCTTGGTGTCTTCATCCCAAGGTCCTTGTGTCCTCTGATCCACCACTTCTTGCAGTTTATCCCTTATCTCGCTCATAGATTCTTCAAGGAGTCTATTCTTCTCCTTCTATTCTTCCACCTCTCTAGCCAGCTCTGCATTAGTGACCATTCTTCTCTCCCCTACTAATTCACCAGTATATAGAGACATACATAGTCCAACAAGTCTTTAACTTGCTCTAATACCAATTTGATGGGTTGGTGCTTGGGATAAACTAGCCTAGTCTATGCTCTTGGATCCTTTCCTTGGATCACTTGGTGTTCTCCTCACACCCTAGGGTCTCTAGGACTTCCTTTGCTTGAGGAATCCCCTGATCTTGCCCAATCCACCCACCAATGAGTTGCTATGCTTCTTCTAAGGTCTCACCTACTCATGAGACTCAAAATCCCTTACTATGGCTAATAAGGGATAAGGCTTGTTCCACACCTTCCAAGGTCTTAGAAAGTTTAAATCAGGTCTTAAACCATGTTTTACATCCCTCCATGTGCCCCCAAGTAGTTGCTACCTTCATCCTTTCTACCGATTTCATTGTTTTATGTTTTTGCTTACAAAATAGGGCTACAAGGATTAGGACCAATTAGGCCTCCTACCCGGTCCTTTAGGGATTTCTCTCATAGTAGATGCATACACAACCTAAACTCCCAAAATAGACTACCATTCAATTGGCAAGGGCTCAAGGATTTTCTAGGTTTTGGGCCTCCAAGTGGCCATACAGTGCCTTGGGGGAATTTTGGGTTTTTTTTAAGGGTTTTGTGGTCTGCCTGGGTCTCAGTGAGTGTTTTGTGTTTTAGCCACTTTGTCTGGATTGGTGGAGGCTCCTCCTTCACACTAATGATGCTTCAAACACTCCTCTACACCTCCTCAAAATGGTGTACTTTCCTCTATCCAACCTTTCTCTCCAAGACCTCTGCAACTTAAACCTCTCCTAGCTGGGCACTATTCAGTCTCGCCTAGGATTGGGTCTCTTGATGGCCTCCTTGCATTTTCAAGTGCCCTACTTGTTTTGCAGTATGGTACAAGGTCTGGACTCTCATTCCCCATGGTTTCATGGTGGTTCCACAATGGGGAATGGAGTTATGCAGCCATTTACACAATCCTACCCAAAACTGGACAGTAAGAAGATAATTTACAAACTATTTACAAAAACACTCAATCTGCAAATAAACACCTAAGTTAATTGCTTGAAATGAAAGTATTTACACCATGAAAGACATTCCACATAATTTTGGATGTATCTCAATCCATTTACTTGCTTGGTTGCTTCATTCAAACTGACTGGTAACAGTTTTACAGTCTCAGTCTTGTCTTTTTGCTAGGGCCGTACAATGTCTGACTTCCAACCCATCCAATTAGGGTTTGCAACATCTTATACCACCCATACCTTGATTGGTGTGCCAAAATTAGGGCTCTCCATGCACAACAAGGGTCTATGATCATTTTGGGTGGAAAAGTTGCTTGACAACTTTTAAAAGTTGTCATGCAACTTTTGCATCTTTTGAGCAACTTTGCCATTGTTGCTTTTCATGACTCCTAAGCCTATTTTGGGCCATCCTAAGGAAATCAACATGCCAATAAGGCCTAACAGACATTCCAGGCACACTCAACCTCTCCTGTACAAGAAATCACAACAAAACACTAAGGACCTAAAACTAGGACCTAGTCTAGCACACATGAGCTCATGGCTCTTATTCATGTACAATGGCTTCATAAGAAGCATAACACCAAAAAAACAAGGAGGGAGAGCTTGAAAGGGTGCTCTTGCACTAGATGCCCAAATAGGCATGTCAGGTCTAGGACTCCTCAAGGTTGCTTTTAGTCAGAGAAATTCTACTGCTCCAAACAATAGTATGTGGGAGCTAGATGTAGGAAAACTTATAATGCCTGGGGTTTTCATGGACGTTGACCTCCTGACTCAAATTGCAAGCAATTATGACCTCGTTGCCAAGGTTATAAGAAGTGTAAATGAAGGGGCTCTAATTGAAATTAATGATGATGAATTCAGAAAGGTTTTTAGTTTCAGTGAGGTCTCAAACTATTTGGAGCCTATCAATTTTGAAATGCTAGCTAAAGTTTATGAAACACAAAGGGATCATCTCAGAAGTGGTCCATTAAAGGAATTCTTTGAAAAGATAGGAGGACTGATAGTGATGGGTCGGAGCACAATGAAGCCCTTCTGCTTGAATTTATTTACCCTAAGGGCTAAGGGAATGTACTGGTCTCTGTGTCAGATTCTTGGAGAGGATGCAGAAACAACTATGCCTACCCATTATATGCTTATGATGGCACAAATTCTAAACCCTTCCTTGGCAGTGACTTTTGATTTTGCTCCTTACCTTACTGATGCCATTCATGAGGGCTTAATAGGGATAAATAATGTTAAGGTAGATAGACCTTTTGCATGGTATTGTCTCCTCATGCATATGTTCTTATTCAAGGGTGTCGATTAGTTTTCCAATGAGATGGACCTGATGAAAGTGAAGGACAGAGAAGAAATGCCAGTACAATTATGGAGCACTATTTTGTCTTGGGATAGAGAGGATGCTAGTTACCTTAAATTTGATAGATGTTTTGCCTCTAGGCCCAGAATCCTTTTGTGTTCGCAAAACCCTAGGATTCCTAAAGCTCTCCTTGCATTCCTCAGGCCGAAAGAGTTCGTTGAAGACCTTAAAATTGTGCACAACTGGGGTGATATTTACTTGTACCTAGTCTCTACTATTTTTAGAGTTTATGGTTTTAGAGGAGATCCCTATCTGCTCCCTTACTAGGTCCCTTTAAAGGTTGGAATTGCAGAAGTTTTGAGACAAATAGGAGGTCTGCAGGAGGCAGAATTGACAAATAAAGGGAGGGGAGCTATTTTCCCAACTATCACCCTGGCACATCAGTTTGTAATTACCAAGGGTGGGTGGGTCCATTTTGATAAATTTCTTCAACCATATAAGTTGTCTACTGCATTGGTAAGGTTTGCTGACCCAGAGGGTTTTTTCAACGGCATGTTTAGGCAGAAAGTCAGATGTGCAAGTAAGGCCCATCAGTTCCATTTTCCTGAAGATTTGATTAGAAATGAGTTCAATTTAGATGAACAAGAACTGAGAAAGGAAAAGTGATAGCTTTTAAGAAAGCTCTGGACTTCAACCACCAATTTGATAATAGCTATGATCCCTTGGCCAGTTTTACTCCTTTTGAGGAAAAGGTCAAGTTTTTGATAATTTACTTTGAAGATTTAATGCAAACCTTAAAGGAGAAGAGGGAGGCTATATTAAAGAATGACCCTAAAAAGGCTAAACTTGTTCTATTTAAGCCTGCCTATGCCAAGATAATGCCTCCAGGTGATTATGTGATGCATAGGAGACCAACATATAATATGCTAATGCCAACAAGAGATGAGCCTTCCTCTTCAAAAGGAAAAGGGTCATTAGTAGATGTTTGGGAGATCCAAGACTTGCCTAAAGGGAAAAGGGTAGGAAAAGAGGTGCAAGAAAATGAGCCCTTATATTATCCATCCCAATCCCCAATACATGTGGGAGATGAGCGTGTAGTGGCAGAACAATTGTTGTAATTAGGAAGTCTTGGGGAGATTGCTTGCACTTATGAAGAAATGCAAGAAGGAATGTCAAAAGAATTAGCAAGTCCCAAAATGGACTTGACTATGGAGGAATTTGTGGGCAAAGAGTTGTATCTTGTCATCAAACAAGCCAGTGAGGAATTTTCGGCTGATAATAATTTTGTTAAAACAAGATCTTTTTTGCAATTCGTTTTGAGGAAAAACATAGATCATTTCAAAGAAAGATGTATAAAGAGGAAGATTGAATATCCTAATAAAGGGATATCTGTCGTTGAAGAAGAGGTGAAAAAGGAAATGATAACGAAATTTGAGGCCATTACCCCTGAGTAGGGGAGGAAAATGATAGCAAAAGTTGGGGTATTGATTCTCCCTGAGTGGGACATAGCTGATGCATTAATCCTTGATGCTGTTAGAAAAGAAACAAAGCCCTTAGAAGGAGTGAATTTTAGCAAGGATCATGCTACTTTGGTTATGTGGTCTTTGAGAAGAGAAGAAAGCAAGAAGAGAAAAGGCTCCTCAGAATCCAGTTACTTGGGGGCCATGATTGTAAAAAGAGTAAAAGACAGAGGGTTGGTGGAGGCTGCTAGTACAACTCTGGAGTTTGCAAAATTCAATGTGGTTGTAGCCGAAAGAGAAGCCAAGGAAAAGGTTGATCTCCAAATAAAATTGGAGATGATATTAAAGGCTTATAATGAATACAAAGTTGAAATAGCCCAAAAGGATAGTACAATTGCAAAATTTAGGTTTTAGAGAGTATGGTAACATCAGGAAGGCAAATATTCTACTTCGATGATTGCCTCCTCCCCAGCGAAACCTCCAACGACCATTCCAATCATTGAGTTTCCCCCTTCCCCTATGACTCCCAGTTTCCAATCTACTGAGACTATCCAGGATGAAATGGAAAAATTGAAGTAGGCTCAGGCTATGTTTGGAAGTAAATATGAGGAGAAGGTTAGAGGCACAATTTTGAAGTTTCCTAACACAATAGGGGTTTCTATTGTGTGTGTGTGTATATATATATGAAGAGATTTTTGAGCATGTTGACTACTTTAAATGAGGATAAGGCTATTTTGGACCCAATTTTAAATAAATGGATGGCTAGGGAAGCGGATTTGGAACTTATGTGCTCATCCCATGAAGAGGTAGATGCTGATGCCACTATTAAATCCACCTGTGAGTTGGTAAGAGGTATGTCGAGGTTGGCAGAGGGAAGAGCTGGTTTAGAAAGAAAAGAAAACTTGTATAGGAAAGAGTATGTTGACTGGAAGTTTGAATTATTTCATAGAGGTTTTGTTAGCACGAGAAAATTAAAAGATGAAGAAGTATGGCTTAGTGAGTTAGGCCATGAATTGTCACAACAAATAAATCATGTCATCAATTCAGATGATACATCTTTATTCATTCGAACAATTGAAGAAATTGAAAGAATGAAGTCACATTATGGTTTTTATGAGACAAAAGTTAAGCAGTCAAGGAACACTTGGAAAAGATTAAATAAGTTGAAGAAGAAAATTGTTACCTACTCTTGGCCTAGTGATGACATGTTCAAAGAATGAAAAGACAAATATATGATGCAAGAAGTGGAGGCTCAATAATAATCAATTGATGCTTCAACATTGTAACAAAACTCAAGGAAGTTGGAAGTGGTTAGCTCTTGTAACTACTTGTTTCAGGCTAATCGGATTTTCGAGGAATTGAAGACACCTGGCACTCAACCTGTGAATACTGAGAAGTCTTTTGGCCTATATCCAGCTGGTTAACTAATTGGTTTTCCTCCTATTTCCTTTAGCAAGAAGTGGTATAGGGAAGATGTCAAATCACGATTTGACATGTGACTAACTTTCATGATGTATAACTTGTGACTAACTTTCGTGATGTATAACTTGTGACTAACTTTCATGTTATTGTGTTTTTGGAGTCAGAATAACTGCGTCCATAAAATCATGGGTAAAGTGAATGATTCGTTTGACATAATACATTAAAGAGGTATCTTCTCCTGTACTACAATATATTATTGCTTGATTACCTTTATTTGCCCTAAAATATCTGTGTACAAAGCACTTATATTTCAACACAAACTGTTAATTTAATATGCTTCATATTCGTTCATTTCTTATAACATTTTATTCATCTAATATTATGCATGCATGGACACCAACCATTTCGACTGCGAGATCTAGTCTGCTATAAACAGCTATAATACAGAACATACTCCAGCGTTCAGTTAATATTTCTTATTTCAACAAACGATTACTGCTGTTACGTGTTGGCTTTCCTTATCGAAATGGGAGGTGAGTTATCGAAATCAAATCTATAAATTCATATTTCCTGCTCACTTTCTTTGCATTGGACTCTTGCATTGAGGATGACTATCAAGATGAATTCTTCTGGTCTTGTTTGCTTTTATATGCTGTTGATACTTTCTGTTTCTCTCTGCAATACCATCGAAGCAAGAGAGATTGAAGGTAGATTTCTATTATATTTAGAAAAGCATGTGAAGTTTTTTTTTCCTTGGTAATAAGTTGGGTGCGTAATGAAATTGGTTTTGTTCCAGGTGGAGCAGTTGCAGGGAAAATGGGTCCAGAGTGTTATTGTTGCAAAGACCATTACTATACAGGATGCTGCAAAAACTGTCACCCCCCTATCCCTCTGCATAATTGACTTTGTACAATGGCTGATGTTGTTGTTTATGGATCTTTAGACTTGTTATTATAATTAAATAAATGGCTCCATAATTTCAGTATTTGGTTTATAATCACTTAGTTTTTCTCTCATATCCGGCTTATCTTCTCAGCGTAATTTTTCTCTAATAAGATTCAGATTTACAGTTTAAGGGCAATTTTCAATCATGTCTAAGAAGAAGAAATACACCTTTAAAGATATTGTTTAGATTCTAGCCAGTAGAGTTAAAGAGCAACATTTAGAATCTAAATCATTTGTGTAAACTAATTTTCAAAAGAATTATTCATAGATTGGTCTACCTCATGAGGATGAGAGAATTTCATAATCTTTTAAATTATGATTAACTTCCCTTCTAATGAGAAAGACTGGTTGGTCAGGTGCTAGGAAAGAAGGGTCTTTCTATTATGTTTTGTAGCATCTAAGTAATTGAACAAAGAAGACATCATCAAGTTATATTAACATAAATTAAATAAATAGCTCTAGAAGTTCAATAATTAGTTTATAAATCACTTACCATTTCTATCATGTTCAATTATCTTCTTAATAAAATTTAGATTTACAATTTAAAGGGTAGTTTTGAATAATGTCTTGGAAGAGCAAATGTGTCTTGAAAGATTACACTTAGCATAGTTTTTTAATTGTTTTTGTTATTACATATTTTAGATTCTAGCTAGCGGAGCTAAAAGAACAAAATTTAGAAGCTAAATTGTTTGTATAAGCTAATTCTCAAAAGAATTATTCGAAGATGGTTCTATCTCATGATGATGACAACATTTGATAATCTTTTAGAGTTATTCATTCCCATTGAACTCCTTTTCCTCATATTTGGAAATTGCTACAATTACTATTTGAATGCTATTTACATAGTTAAGTTAATTTATATAACAAAATTTTCATGTGTAGTGGTTAGGAGTGTGATAGGGAAAATATATTCATCAAAAGAAATTAAAAGAATTATGATACTGTCCTCTAGTGAATAAGACTGATTGGTCAAGATTATATTTGGTTTGTAGGAAAGAAAAGTTTGTTGTGTTTTGTAGCATCTAGTAATTGAACAAACAAGACATCATCAAGTCATTAACATAAATTGAAAATTATTAAATAAGTTTAGACTATATTTTTTATATATTCAATAATAATGATATTCCACTTTAACATACAATTACATAAAGTTGGCTACCATGAGCAACTACGCTAAATGCAGTCACATGTTTTCCTAAATCATACACCAACACATCCTCCAAAGTCGATGTCAAATGTAATGTGTAGATAAATAATGAAACATGTTCAGTTAGCCCAAACACATTATCAAATGCAAATAATTTAATGTGTATCTTCACATTCCATTGCAAGACCCATAACAATATTTTGACTCAACTTCCAATGCATATATGGAATGGAAGAGATAGACCAAGTCAAGGAGAGACCAACACAATAGACACCATGTTTGGCCAAAATAAATTATAGAGCATAACATTCAACAACAAAACAACTATCCAAAATAAAATATAGGGAATAACATTCAATAACAAAACAACTATGAAAAGCCAACCCCACCATCCATAACATTGTCCATACCAATGGTAAAAAAGAGAGATTGGTGAAATGTTGTGTTTTCATCAACCAATGTGGATGTTGTAGGATATATAAGTTTTCATGTATACTATTATGAATAAGTACCAATTTGCTACAAGCTAATATTCTTTCAAGTCATTCAACTAATGGTTAAAACCTTTCACTAGTAAGACTTAGTATTTAAGAATGAATAAGATGGGCATGATGCATACTATGTGTTCACTTATTACTTACATTTTGGATTATCTATTTGATTTATTTAAATCTTTCTTATTGGTTATTATAATTGTTTAAAATATCACTTCCTCAAATTTGTATCCTTAGTGGTATATTATTTTTAGCTTTCAATATAAATTTATGGATCTCTTCCATTCTATGGAAACAAAACATACTTAACATCTCATGTTATATATTTATTCTGAGCATATTTTCAGATCATAGTTAGAGTGTTGCGTTAAATCTTCCATTTTGCATTGAGATATTTTTACCTCATCAAATATCATATTTTCTACCTAGTAACATTTACCTAAGATATGACAAGGTCTACATGTGTCCTATTTAGGAGTGTGGCAGGGACAAAGTAAGTACAAGGTGTTTATATTAAAATAAACCAAAACTATTATAATATTTTCACTCTAGGAGGTAAGATTAATTGGTTAGGATAAATTTAGTTCCTTGTAACAAAAGAAAATGTTTTTGTTAAGTTTTATAGAGTATAGGAAATTGATACGCACGACTTGATAGGGTATAACAACCAATTGACACTCTTCTTAAATGAACTTGAATTAAAGAAACCAAATTTCTATAGTTTATATTATTGGATGTGAGTTTTTAAATTTGAATGCTATAATAATAGATGAACATAATAAGATACCACTTTCACCTTGAATCATCATATGTAAATCACCAAAACTTTATTGGTAGCATATATATTAAATCATTTTATAATGGTGCAATGATCATGTTTTCCCCACTCTCTAAATAAATTTATGAAGAAATGGTTTTCCTTAAAATGAAATAACATAACCTCTCCTCAAATAAATAATGATCTAGGAAATTTTATCATAGATAAATACATAATTAATAACGTGATGCAATGACATGGGAAGTGAATCAGGTCAAGAAATATAAAATTATACCATCATGTTTTTGTCTCTTATAAGTAGTAATAAAAAAATCATGACCAAAAAAATGCCTAGAACATGTAGAAGAATACTGCAATAAAATAAATAAGGATCATGATCAAGAGATAACAAATTGATGTAGAATAATGGAAGGAAAATTTAAGCCCCAAAAAAGTAAAAATATTATCACATAATTAAATAATAATTGAACATCATATGATATATTAAAACATATAATTATTAGGATGATGACCTTATGAAAAAAATTGCCTCAAGGGGAAAATGTGAGTCTTTAGGAATTGAAAGAGAGGTAACTATCTTAGATGATATCATAAATAAGTTATGGACCCTTCTTAATTAGTTAAAATATGTGAAGCTATAAGACAATACAAGTATAATTAGCATGCTCACATGCTATGGCAGCATGCTTGCATGTTTATGATAGTTGTGCTTATACTTACAATTATTTATACTCACATGATCTTATTTAGCCTTACGATTATCATCTCTTATTTATGGATGTTATTGAAGGTAATGTTGGATTGAAAATTTCTTCTTGTAATCATATATATATTTTCATTCTCATACCTGACTATGTTATAACATGTTTATTAGTACTTGCCGTTAGGCAATATTATTGTAATGAGTTTTTTGTTTTTCCAGCTAACTAGTTATTAAAAAAATTAATTTGAACCAATCACAAACAAATTTTAACTTTTAATTTTTTCAATCTTTTTACTTACCAAAGTCTAATTGTACAATTTTTTACATTATAAATTACGAAAATTATTTTTCTATATACTTATTGGCTAAATACAATTTAGCTGTTATAAGTGGATTTTTAGGAAATCCAAAATAATTAGTTTTAGTGGCAACTATATAGCCAGAAATATATGTAAATTTAAGAAAATTTTGACCTCCGAATAAAAATTTTAAATTATATTATATAACAATTATTTCTATTAAAAATAAATTACTGTATGTATTCTATATAATTACAATTTTGTATAGTTTTTGTAAATCATTCTATTTTTTAATACATTTTGAAAACCATAAATTTCTTTTTAATGATTCTAATATTTGTAAAATAATTTAAAAAATTTTAATATACACTTAATTTTTTTTTTACATGTAGTGATTAAAATACAGCTTTAATGTCTATATGATATAATTTAATAATTATTAATAAACTTTTATTTAGATGTTATAATTAATATTATAAAAAATATAACTAAACATAATAATTTTAAATTAATAATAATTATGTTTAAGATTAATTTTATTATTATAACTATAATTATATAGATTTTTGAATTAAATTAAGATTATATTCTTAACAAAAATATATATTTTCACCATAATATTTATATTGTTTTAAAATTATTAATTAATACTATTCTATAACAAAATCTTAGATGTTTATAATTTAATATTTAATATAAATTTTTTATTTTTATTTATTTTTAAATGACAATAGAAAAGAAATGGTTATATTTATTAGTAGTTTTAGGCAATACTTTTATATATAAATTTAATATATTGTAAAAATTATTCACCTACATCATGTTTGATTTAAAAATTTGGTATTAAAAGGAGATTTTTTTTAGGAATAATAGAATTTTAAATTTTTCTTATATTTCTATATACTTCAAAAATAAATATTTATCTTAAATATTTTTTATTTATAATATTGTTTATAAAGTGATATATATAGATAATTAAATGAATTGGCTATTTTACAAGGATTTGATTCACACTTTAAATTTAAATTAAATAAAAACTTACATTATACATTAATTATTTCTATTTTTAAAATCAATTATTTTATGTTTTCTTTATAGTTATAGTTTTGTATAATTTTTTAAAATCATTGTATTTTTTAATACATTTTGAAAAGCATAGTTTCATCTTTAATAATTCTAATATATACAAACTAATTTAATATTTTAATATATATTTAATTGTTTATATGATATAATTTAATAATTATTAATTGTTATTTTATTAAGATCAATTATAGATAATATTCTAAAAATATAACTAAGTAATTTTAATTAGTTACAATTAGCGAAAAACAACAGTGTTGTTAGTTTTCGACGCCGCGATGGTGGCGTCACCCCCTGGTGACCTAGGTGGCGGTTGTAGCCAGCTGGACACCCCTAGCCAAGGTAATTTGCAGGAGGCGGTGTGCGATGAAGTTATGAATGACATTAATTCCTCCTGCAGATGGACGGTACTCGGCAGTCCTCAAGGCAACTATGGCGGTGGCTCCAATTTATTACCATCTACCTCACGTCCAAAGTCATTCTCTGAGGCAGTGGCTCACACTGTTGAAATTAACGCTAAGGCCAGGTTTGATCCCGTCTGCCCTAGGTCAAATGAAGAGGCCGAGAAAGGTAAGAACCCTTCGGCTTCCCCTGCGTCCTTCTCTATTGCTCCCAATTCTGATATGCTTAATGAAATTCTTAAGGAAAAAACTAGGTTGAGCAACACGACAATTTTCTTTTCGGTTACTGATGTGGACAAATGTCCTCCGAGGAAATTCATGGATGATTGGTTTCATAATTTCTGGAACAATAAACTAGGGTTTCATATTTCTTTTTGTAGGCAGTTACAGAAAGGTCTATATGTTATTTTCTTTGTCAATTCTGATGCCCAAAAAGAAGTTTTAAAAAGACAATATTGGTCAGTTGGTTCGACTTCTTTTAGGGCATTAGCCTGGTCGGCGGATGTTGTTCATGAGGAAGTACTTGCGTTGGCGGCGCCTAGATGGATTTTGGTGAAGAATGTTCTGCCTTTTTTATGGTGGTTCCTTCCTCAGTTAATGGAGCCACTAGGAAAGACCATCCGAATGGATGAGTCTGCGAGATTGGTCCCTCACATGGACGCAAGGATGTTAATTTCCCTCCTACCGGGTAAAGAGATTCCGGAAACAATCTGTGTTGATATTTTGAATGAATCCTTTGTTTGCCCTTTGGAAGTTTTGGGTGGGCTCAATGCGTGCTTCCTTTGTCGAAAGGAAGGACACCGTAGAAGGGATTGCCCTATTTTAAAGAGAAAGTTGGTGAATAGCCCTAGTGTTGCGCACGTCAAACCGCCTAATAAAAATGTGAGCCCCGCTAATGCTAAGGTTCCTCCTCCAAATAATGACACTAGCCCTACTGGTGTGAAGGTCACGTCCTCTCCTAACCCTTCCTCTGTTTCGAAGAGTCTCAATCCCAGTATTTCTCCTAATCCCTCTGCTACTGCCAACATGCCCCCCAAAGACCCACCTAATCCTACTGGTAGTGTTGCCCAACCTCATTTCAGCTCGCAAATTATTCCCGCTGGATATTCAGGCATTGATCTCAATTCTGATGATGGTTTTATCATTGTTCAGGAAAAGAAAAAACGTAAAGCTTATCATGGCTCATGGCAGAAAATAGTGGCCTCTGATTCCATTAACAGGTCGGTCACCACTATCCATCAAGGATCTAAGCCCATCGAAAGCCGCCAGGAAGAACTATCCGGTGACCTTGTCTTAAACACTAATAACTCACAGATTGTGGCTGTTGACAAGTATTGCACACCTAATAATACGGTTAAAAGACCCCCTCAGAAAGCCTTTAAGGAGATAGAAGATGAGTACATTCTGGAGGTTATTCCTGCAGGTACCTTGGCGGCTGTTCCAGCTGCTATGCCATCCATGGACATTGATTCTTCTAATGTTAATTGTGATATTGAGGCGTATCTAAACTCTAACAAGGTTTCCTTATGAATTGCTTATCCTGGAATATTAGGGGGCTTGAGTCCCCCGACAAAAAGTTTGTTATCAACCATGTGGCTTCTTCTTTTCAATCCATTGATTTCTTTATGTTGCAAGAGATTAAGGCTACTGGCTTTATGCTAGATTCTAATCTTAACTTTATATGGAAAGATGCTGTTAAATTTTTCACTAAACATGATAGAGGTAGAGGGGGAGTTGCTATCTTGATTAACCCAAAATGGGAAAAATATATTTCCCAGCATGGTTGCTCCTCGTGTCAGAGAGCCGTGTGGTGTATTATTGAACATGACAATCATACCTTTGGCATTTGTTCCATCTACGCTTCTAATGACCCCAGAGAAAGAAGCACCCTGTGGGATTGGTTAAGTACTCTCCCTGATATCCCTTGGCTCTTTGGGGGAGACTTCAACATGGTTGAGTCGCAAGAGGATAAGTTTGGAGGCATCCCGTTTCACTGGAAAGATAATGAATGTATGCATTGGAATAGATTTATTAATACTAAGAACCTTTTTGACCCCCTAGCTGGTAATAAATCTATCCACCGTGGTCTCTGGCACACTTGGTGCAATTTTCAACAGGGTCAATCCAGAATATATTCTAGGCTTGACCGTTTTTATGCTAATAAGCACTCCTTTTCCTTTATTCCCTTCGATTCAGATTGCATTGTTAAGACTTTTGCTACTACTCTTTCGGATCATCACCCTATTTTTGTTTGTGTTAACTTCATCACTGCCCCTGCTACTCCTAAAGTTAGGGATTATAAATTCATCCTTAATTCCAGTCTTCTTTTGGACAATGATGTCCTGGCTGCTATCCAGATCGTTAGTGGTATTAATAAATATAACCTTCGACATTGTTCTAACCTGGAAAGATGGTTGTGTAATATCTCTACCTGGAAGAATCTCCTTCAAACTATCAGCCAAAAAAGGGCCAAGGATTACAAATTTGTTGAAAAACAGTTAAATACCAATCTGCAAATTGCTGAGAGTAACATTCAGGACAATCCTGCTGACCTTGATCGGTTATCTTAGGTTATGGTTGCTAAAGACGCCCTTAGAATCCACCAGCAAATTAAGATTAGGGGTGCTAAGATTAGATCCAGGGCTCATTGGCTCCAAGTTGGAGACAGAGGGTCAAAATTTTTCTTTAACCTTCTTAAGCACAAACATTGTAAAGAAGCTATAGATAAGCTTTCAATAGACAATCAGGATGTTTCCGATCCTTATGCTATCTCTAATGCCTTTGCTGACTTTTACAAAGCCCTGTTCTCTTCGGAAGATTCGTTGGAGGCTGAAGTCTATAGGGATAAGTGTAAACCTTTAATTCCTGTCAAGCTTGATTCTAAAGATATCTCTAATTTATCTAAATCCATCTCCATTGTTGAGGTTGAGGCTACGGTTAAAGCCCTTAGCAACGACAAAGCCCCGGGCCCGAACGGTTTTCCGGTGGAATTTTATAAGGCTAATCTAAGCTGGATTAGTAAGGACCTTCTTGATCTTTATAATGAGGGTATTTCTAATGGCTCTCTTGGCCCAGATATTAATCAAGGTATTATCAAACTGCTTCCAAAAGATGGCAACAAGGCTCTTATCAAAAACTGGAGACCTATAACCTTGCTTAATGTCTCCTATAAAGTTCTTGCGAAGATTCTTGCTCTTAGATTAGTCGATATCCTGCCTAAGTTCATTGGTCCCTCCCAAACTGGTTTTATTAAGGGCAGGTACATACTGGAGAATCTTATCACCAGCTGGGAAGCCATGGACTGGGCTAAAAATTCTCACCAGAACACTGCCATGTTGCTTCTTGATTTTGAGAAGGCCTATGACAGAGTCGAATGGAAATTTATTCTGATGATGTTGGAAGCATTTGGCTTTCCTCCTTATTTTTGTCTTGTTGTTCAAACTCTTCTTAAGGATGCCTCTGCGCGTAGTGAAGTTAATGGAGTTCTTTCCCCCTCCTTTCCGCTCGGTAGATCTATCAGGCACGGTTGCCCTCTGGCCCCTGCCCTTTTTATCATAGCCTCTGAAGCCCTATACTATATCCTCAGAGACTCCTCCTTGTCTCCCGATGTCAGAGGTATATTTCTTCCCAACGATGAAGAGATTATTAATTGCCAGTTTGCTGATGATACGGCTCTGTTTTTTGAGCTTACTGAAAATAATTTTAAAAATCTGCAAGGAAAGCTTGATGTTTTCTGTTCTGCTTCTGGTGTTCGTATTTCTCATGCCAAGTCAATTTGTCTTGGTTGGGACGAGCACCCCCCTGAGTGGTTTGTTAATTCCGAATTTCAATGGGGAGGCCCTAACAAAACTGTCAAATATCTTGGTATCCCCTTTTCTGTGGAGCCTACCCTTAAGAATATGTGGCTCTGGATTAAAGAGAAGATTCTCAATAAGCTTAATAAATGGCATAATAGAACTCTTTCTTTGGCTGGCAGGATTCAAGTCTGTCAGAAAATTTTGTCTTCTTATAGTATTTATTATTCTTCAGCTTGGTTGTTCAGTAATTATCAGATTCAAGAAATTCAAAGTGCCATCAGAACCTTTCTCTGGTCTGATGGTAAAGGAAACAAAAAGCAGCATGCTGTTAAATGGGCCTGGTGCCATGCTGACAAGATCCTTGGGGGGCTTGGGCTTAAAGACCTGAAAACCCAGGGTATTGCCCTTTCCGCCAAATGGATCTTTCATTCCTTGGAGGGTAACAGCCCTTGGAAAGTGCTTGTCAGGCATAACATTGAGAGAGGCTTTCCCAAGAAAGTTAAGTCTTGGAAAAACCTCCCTTTCAGTGATCTTCTTTTAGGTAATTTCCCTGTTGCTGTGCAAGGTTCTGTGGTCTTCAAATCAATATGGAAGGCCTGGGAACATGTTAGGGATCATATCTCCAACAAGGACTGTTACTTCAATGATCAACTCCACGGAGAAAGATCTATTTGGTGGAATTTGGTCATCAATGGGAAGCTCCTTGCTTTATCCCAAGGATGCTCTGCTAGATCCTGGGCTAAAAAAGGGATAAATCAATTTGTGGATTTGTTTGAGGATGGTCTCCTCCCCTCATGGGATGCCATTAAGACCAAATATGACATTCCTGACTCTCAGAAGAAAACTTACAATATGATCCTTCAAGCTGCTAGAGATCTCCCCTCTTTATGCCATGTTGATTCTCTTAGACATCTTAATTGCAAGTGGCCGGGGGGAGTTGTTATGGCTAGCCTCAAGGCCAAGAACATCTACTCTGTTATTAATCAAACTAATGATAGTATTGTTCATGTGAACTCTGTCTGGTATTCTTCCTTTGATACTAAGATGTGGAATAAGTTGTTTCAGTATTTATGGAGAAGTCCTATTGAGCCAAAAATTAACTGTTTTAAATGGCTTGTTCTGCTTGATAAGCTTCCTGTTAAAAGCTTTAATTCTGATTCTGACTTGTGTAGCATTTGTAGACTCCCAGAAACTGGGAGACATATTCTTTTCGATTGTTTATTTGCTAAAGAAATTTGGAGTATGTTTGGTGTTATCTATCCTATTACTGTGAGCATTCTTGACATGATTACTGGTTATATATCTGGTCTTTCTAAAGATTCAAATCTTTTTTGGAATATACTGTCCTCTAACATTCTTTGGCAGATATGGAAATGCAGGAACGAAGAGAAGTACCAAGGTAAGCCAAGGGCTCTTACTGAGTTTTTCAGGAAACTCACATATTTTAAAATCTTTCTGCAGGTTCAAGTCACCATGATGATAGAGAGAAAGAAGCTGGAAAGATTTCTCAAGACTGGTCACGCGTCCTTCTACTACTATGAGCTGAAAAATGGATACCTTTGGCAGAGATCGCTGGAAGATCTTCACGCCTTTGACCAAGCTTGTGACAAGCTCAAGAAAGAAATCAGGAAAAATGCAAATCCCAGGATGGAAGAACTCTCCTTGCTGTCTCAGGTTCAAGCGCATAAGAATATAATCTGGATGGAAGGCCCCCAAGGCTGGACTACCTGGGTCGATGATTTCTATGATATTCTTCACTAGTTGGTTATCAAGTACCTTTATGTATTGAGCTGTTTATTCTGTTACTCTGATTTTTTTGGCGGCAGTCGGAGGTTAATCCTCCCTGAGGGACTTCCTTTTGAACTCTATTGTACTTTTTTGTTCTCCTTATGCTTAATAGAAAAAAATATAACTAAAATAATATAATATTAAATTAATAATTAATAATTAAATTTAAGATTAATTTTATTGTTATAATTATAATTCTTTATATTTTTGAATTAAATAAGGATTATGCTTTTAAGAAAAATATGTATTTTCATAATTATTATTAAAACTATACTAAAAACAAGGCAAGTACTAGCCACTATGTGGCACTTGTTACATATGATATTAACTTTAAATTTTTCTACATGCTTATTTATTTTTACATGATCATATTTATTCCTCCTATAATTCCTCACATTCCTTGTATACAACCAATTGATGGTGAAAACATTCCTTCTATGAATTTAAATTCAATGATTATCTCATGGTCATTATGGCCACTAAGTTGCTTTTATATACCTTCACATGGCTCCCAATATGTGAAATGGATCAGTTTTCTTTGACTTTTTATCACTACAGTTTTTAATTAATTGTTGTTTGCATCTATTTTAATTAAATATTTGATGTTACTCATTATAATTTTTTTCCTCTAAGTCTCCAAATTGAGTGCTTATTGTAAGGAGAATATGTTGAATCATTATACTTCTCTAGATAATCTTTAGGAGTGGTTAAATATTTTCTTTCATGTTAATTTCATGTCTTTTTTGGCATCTTGATAGTAGTTCATATTCAAGTCAAAGAAGGGGCAAAGCATTATAATGAAAAGTGTAAACATTGTATTTTTGAACTATGACTATATCACCCCTAATGTAATGACTAGTATGCAAGTGGCATGTTTATGTTTAAAAGTTAGTAAGTTTGGGACTATTATTTGTCTACAACTCATCCACTCCTTATCGTATGTCATGTTTATGCATACTAAAATATTCCCCTAATCCCCAAATTAAAATGTTAATCTAGGTCCAATGACATTCCTTTGCCTTTGATCATTGCTTATCCATTTGAGCATGAAATGTGTTAATTTGTGTGGTAAGTTGTTATATAAAAGGATAAACCCCAATTCCATTTAAATAATCACAATAAGCTCTTGTGAACCCATTGCATCATCTTGAATCTAGTAATAAGCTAGGACATACTACATAGTCACTTGTGCATACTATAAAATTTTCAAACAATTGATTCAAATCTAGGGATTTGAAGTAAGGATAATATTTTCTTCAAGCAAAAATCCGTTTAAGCATTTTGTAACACCAATATTATGTAAACATAAGTTTCAAAAAGTGAGGAGAGTAGATCTAGTGCATTAAGAAGTGTGTAGATCATTTTCAGCGATATAGTTCAGATCAATTGACCATATTATTTCTTTTTATAAGAATAACAATCAATTTTATAAATTTAAAATTGATCTAAAATATATAAAAAGACATTCAACTATTCATCTTAGTTTACAAATCATAGACACTATTGTTGACTAACATTTTAACGTCACACAAAAAAAACTAATATTATTTTCAAAGACAAAAACAATATTATTACTATCCAAACTAATCAATCGAACATATGTACTTATCATTTCTGAATTCCCTTTATTTGCCCTAAAATATTTGTGTACGAAGCACTTATTTTTCAACACAAACTGTTAATTTAATATGCTTCATATTCGTTCATTTCTTATAACATTTTATTCATCTAATATTTTGCATGCGAGATAGACTAGTCTGCTATAAACAGCTATAAAAAGACTAGTCTGCCATAAACAGCTATAAACAGACTAGTCTGCTATAAACAGACGATTACTGCTGTTACACGTTGGCTTTCCTTATCCAAATGGGAGGCGAGTTATCGAAATCAAATCTATAAATTGATATTTCCTGCTCACTTTCTTTGCATTGGATTCTTGCATTCAGAATGGCTATCAAGATGAATTCTTCTGCTCTTGTTTGCTTTTATATGCTGTTGATACTTTCTGTTTCTCTCTGCAATACCATCGAAGCAAGAGAGATTGAAGGTAGATTTCTATTATATTTAACAAAGCATGTGAAGTTTTTTTTTCCTTGGTAATAAGTTGGGTGCGTAATGAAATTGGTTTTGTTCCAGGTGGAGCAGTTGCAGGGAAAATGGGTCCAGAGTGTTATTGTTGCAAAGACCATTACTATACAGGATGCTGCAAACACTGTCACCCCCCTATCCCTCTGCATAATTGACTTTGCAGGATGGCTGATGTTGTTGTTCATGGATCTTTAGACTTGTTATTATAATTAAATAAATGGCTCCATAATTTCGGTATTTGGTTTATAAATCACATACTTTTTCTCTCATGTTTGGCTATCTTCTTAATATGATTTAGACTTACAGTTTAAAGGGCAAGTTTGAATAATGTCCGGGAATAACGAATGTGCCTAGTTTTTAATTATTGGTTTTGTTATTACATATTTTTACAGTTTATAGAGAACAAATTTATGTTGTTTATAGAGTACAAATTGATTTATAAGAACAACATTTAGAAGGTAAGTTGTTTGTATAAATCAATTTTCAAAAGAATTATTCTAAGAGGGTGATGATAACATTTGATAATTTTTTTGAGTTATTCATTTCCATTGAGCTCTTTCTTTTCATATATGAAAATTACTATAGTTACTATTTAGTAAAATATTTGGATATTACTATAATTACTATTTGTTAAATTTTTTGGAAATTACAACAATTACTATTTGGATGCATTTTGCGTTTTTAAGTTAATTTATATAATAGAATCTTCATGTTTAGTCATTAGGAGTGGGATAGGACAAGATATTTTGAATGAATCTAAATTATGCTACTTCTCTCATAGAATTCAAATATGGTTCCATGATCCATTTGCTTCTACTTAAGATACAAATTTTTGTTTCTTTTAGTTATGCCAAAGTATGGTTAAAAAACTTGTACCATGCCTAATGATAAGTAGAAATATTTTATGTAAAGTAAAATTAGATGAGTAATTATCTCCAAGGTTCTAGATTGTATTTAATTTATTCTTTAATTACTGTATTTTGTTAATGGTTATTGGGTGATGTTACATGTGCTTTTAGCATTCATATGAGTATCTTCTTGATTCTAGATTACATTTATTTTATTTGTTAATTACTATATTTTGTTAATGATTATTGGAAGATGGTGCATGCACTTGTAGCATCTAAATAGTTGAACAAACAAGACATGGTCAAGTTATATTAACATAAATTAAAAATTTTAAAATAAATTTAATTCTATTTGTATATATTCAAGCATAATGATATTCCATATTTAACTTGAATCATCATAAATAAATTTAGTAGAAGTATTAGTAGTCTTTGTTTCATAAATGGAGATAAGATTTGATGTTTTTAGTGTGCCTTCCAAGTAATATTTATTACTAATGTTTATGCATGATTTAATAGAAAGTAATTTTATTATTTATATATAAAAATGATTGTAAATATATATGATTTATTTGACTTCACATCATTTATTAATGTTTTATTTACTAATTTATCATAAACATACCATTTTTATTGAAAATCTATCATTTATTACCAATTTCATTTGTATATATTGAACACTTAATATTACTAAATGCCCTATTAATTTCTTAATCAAATTGATCCATTGCTTTGTTTAAATTGTATACCTTATATGTGATATTTGATCACTCTAAAGGATGTAAAGAAATTTTCATTAGTGTAATTCAAATTTACCTCAAATATTATATGTAAAAGGTGAAACCACGAGAAAGACATGCACTCTATTTGACAATAGTAATTTTGAATTGTGATTTATACTAAGGAATCCCATACCTCCATAATGAAAAGATATGACCAAATTGAAGTGCCTACTATCTTTCCTTAATAGTTTCCAAAGCTAAAATTTCATCTTATAAAATAAGAAAATAGCAATCTTGAAAAATATTGTACTTAGCTTACTTTTAGAGTTGACAAATGTGTTCTTTTAGTCTTTATCTAGTGGAGTTAATAAAACTATTTAGAATCTAAATGTTTAGCTTATTTAATTACAATTAGTTGTATTAAAAAAATTAAACTCTCTTCACTCTAATTTACTAGAAAGGGATTGCTTGATAGACACAAAGTGGTGTCAATATATTTCTAGTAAGAAATAACTATTGAAATATTTTTTTATGAGAAGAAAAGTGTGTCATTATAATGTTGATTCTAAATTTTTTTTATCTAATAATTTATAATTGTGTCATATAGAAGTCATAGATTGATTTCTTTTGTTACTATATTAGAATGTATCATATCTAAGTTGTGCATTCATAGTGTAGAGATACAAGTTACATCACAAGTTGAATTCTAGAGATTTGGTAATTAATTATAACCTTAGCATTAAAATAACCTTGGAACATCATTATTTTATGTTTCTCCAGTTAAAAGATAAATGAAGAGTACATCATGTGTTTGGTGTTTGAGTAAAAATGTGAATGTTGTGAGATGTATGATTTAGATCATGTATGCTATTATGAATAAGTACCAATTTTTTACAAGATAATATTATTTCAAGTCACTCAACTAGTGGTTGGAACCTTGAAATGGTTGTTCACTAGTGAGACTTAGTAATTGAGAATGAACAAGATGGACAAAATGTACTATGTGCCCACATATTATATTATGTTTAATGTATGGTGATCCAATGTGATGTATGATGTACTAGGTGTTTAGTTATTACTTAGGTTTTGGATTATCTATTCAATTTATTTATATTTTTCTTATTTATTATTATAATTATTTAAAATACCACCTCCTCTTAAAAAGTTTTGTATCCTTAGCGATATATTATTTTTATCTTTCACTATAAATTATAGACATCTTCCAATGTATGTAAAAAAAATATATTTAACATCTCATGTTGTATATTTATTCCAAACATATTTTCATATCATATAACCTTTAGTTCTACCTCATGTTGACCATATAATTTGATAATATTAGAGTGGTGGCTTATGTAGTTTTTACCATTGATCTCTTTTCACCTCATATTAATCATCAGTTTGATTAACTATACCTATTAGAGTTTACCTAAGATATGATAAGGTCTCCATGTGTTCTATTTAGTAGTGTGATAGGGACAGGGTAATCACAAGACATTTTAATAAAATAATCTAGCAATATTATAATATTTTTCCATCTAGGAGAGAAGATTAATTGGAATTTAAACATGCTATCATAATCCATGAACATGATAAGATTCTACTTTTACCTTGAATCATCATAAGTAAATTGCCAAAAATTTATTAGTAGTTATTTATCCATATATAAAGGATATAGAATGGTGTAGTCATCATATTTTTCCTTGAATAAATCTATCAAGAAATAGTTTTCCCTAAAATGAAAGAACCTAAAATGTCCTCAAATAAAAAATATTTAATAATATTTACAAATAGTTAAATTATTGTAAAGAATATTTCTAACTCTTATTACCTCATTACAAATAATAATAATTGTTGGCAAAGAAAGGAATGTAACCTTGAGTAAAAACTCTTAGCTTATAAGGAAATTAAAATTATCCAAGGAAAGTGTTACATACATAAATAAATAATCAATAACTTGATCCATCAACATGAGAAGTGAGTCAAACCAAGAAATATGAAATTATAACATCATAATTTTGGCTCTTATTAATAGTAATATAATAACTATGACCAAGAAAATTTGTAGAACAAGGTAGAACAATGTCACAATGAAATAGAAAAGGATCATGACCAAACCAAGAGATCGATGTAGAATAATGAAGGGAAAATAAGACAAGAAATAGGTAAAACATTATCAAATTATTGAAAAAATTGGATGATCATATATTGAAACATATAATGGTTGGGATAATGACTATATGAAATCAATAAAAATCATTACCTCAAGAAAAAATGTGAGTAATTAAGAATCAGGAGAGAGATAGTCACCTAAGATGAACTAGTAATTAATAATTTATAACAATGTCATACAGAAGCCATAGATTGATTTACTGAACAAGTTATATTAGAATGCACCATTTATAAATTTTTCATCCCCATTGTAGAGATACAAGCTAGATTACAAGTTGGATTGTAGATTTTTGTAAATTAATAATATCATTTGTTTTTAAATAAGAGAACATTTATTTAAACTAATAATAGATTTTGGAAAGAAACTCAAAACCTTTGTAAAATTTCTCCATAGTTGGATATCTAAATATTTTATCATGTAATTAAACATCCAAAGGCCTTATTCTATAAATCTATTTCATCTAATGAAGATGATCAAATGCAATAACTTTAAATAAATTTAAACTATCTTGGAACTTCTTTATTCTATATATTTTGAGTTAATAAAAGATAAATCAAAAGTGCATCATGTGGTTGTTGTTTGAGTAAAAAAGTGGATGTTGTAGGATATATGAGTTTTCATGTATACTATTATGAATAAGTACCAATTTTCTACAAGATAATATTCTTTCAAGTCATTCAACTAGTGGTTAAAACCTTTCAATAGTGAGACTTAGTATTTGAGAATAAACAAGATGGGTAAGATGCATACTATGTGTACACTTATTACTTACATTTTGGATTATCTATTTGATTTATTTAAATCTTTCTTATTGGTTATTATAATTGTTCAAAATATCACTTCCTCAAATTTGTAGCCTTAGTGGTATATTATTTTTATCTTTCAATATAATTTTATGGATCTCTTCCACTGTATGGAAACAAAACATACTTAACATATCATGTTGTATATTTACTCTAAACATATTTTTTAGATCATATAATCTTCTTTTTAGCACTACCTCATGTTGACCATATAATTTCATAATAATAGAGTGTTGCATTAAATGTAGTATTTTTCATTGAGCTCTTTTTACCTCATGTCAATATCATATTTTCTACCTAGTAACATTTACCTAAGATATGCAAAGGTCTCCATGTGTCCTATTTAGGAGTGTGGTAGGGACAAAGTAAGTACAAGAAGTTTATTAAAAGAATCCAAAAATATTATAATATTTTCACTCTAAGAGGGAAGATTAATTGGTTAGGATAACTTTAGTTCCTTGTAACAAAAGAAAATGTTTCTGTTAAGTTTAATAGAGTATAGGAAATTGATACACAAGACTTGATAGGGTATAACAACCAATTGACACTCTTCTTAAATGAACTTGAATTAAAGAAACCAAATTTATATAGTTTATATTATTGGATGTGAGAGTTTTTAAATTTGAATGCTATAATAATAGATGAACATAATAAGGTACCACTTTCACCTTGAATCACCATATGTAAATCACCAAAACTTTATTGGTAGCATATATATTAAATCAGTTTATAATGGTGCAATGGTCATGTTTTCCCCACTCTATCTATAAATCTATGTGGTGGCAATTTGGAGGAATTGACTATGTGTTGCATTGATGTTTTTCATTGATGTCAACACTAGCTTGTTTGGTTGTCCACCGGGTTCCGGTAGAGTGGTTGGATTATGATGTTGATTTGGAGATCATCTCTGGTATTCTCTGGTATGTTCATTTTGGTGGAATTGGTTTGGTTCGGTCATTCATGTGCGTGTCACATTCAGTTGGTTTGGGATTTGTTGATCTGGAAGCTATCATATGTTATAGTAAGCAGTAACGGTTTTATTGAGAGAGCTTTGTTGAAGATCTTATGAGGGATTCGATAAGTGGTGTTGGTGTGGCTCCTAGAAGGCTCTGAGGATGTAGATGGTTATCATTTTTGTGTTCTAGTTGATCAGTGGTGTTGCATTTGGCTTATGGCAACCTATTTTAGGTCTGGTGCTATTTTGTTAAAGGTTATGGACCTATTGATGGATGCTCCTGATGCATTACTGGTTGGATTTATTGTTTATTTAATGTTGTTTCGGTCTTAGAATGACCTGGGTTATCATTGGTTTGTTGGTTTATGTAATGGATTTATTGTTTTTTCTTTTAGGTGGTGAACCTAATTGTTTAGGTCTTGGGTTGGTATAAATATGATATAAGATCTCTTTGTAGATCATGGGTTACAAGTTATAAGATCATTTGTGTGCGAATAAAGTTGTAATCAAATGCAAAGGATCTATCGATCAAAGGTGATCGAATTGGATTTTTTGGAACTATACTCTGGCATAGGAGATGCTATTCTTGTAGTTCACTCTTCTTTCTGGATTGTAGTCCAAAGATTTCTTGTAGTTAGTGAGACTCCTTTTGTGATGAGCAGTGCACTCTAGGCTATTGGTCTTCCTGCATGTGCAGGCCCCTTATATGTAATAGTTATTCATCTGATCATTGGATAGACATTGTGGGTCTTCAATCCCATCATGGTTTTTCCTCCTTGAGGTTTTCCACTTATAAATCTCTATGTTATGGTGTTCATCTTTGTGTTTGCATTATTACTTCTTGTTATTTTCTTTTATGCATGTCGGTTGCTAAGTTGTTTTTCTAATAAGGTTAAAATTAATCATACAACGAGAACACTGATTCATCCCCCCTCTCAGTGTTCTTGGATTCCAACAATTGGTATTAGAGCCTGGAGGCTCAGAATAAGTCTAATAGCTTGAGGAAGATCCTGAATCTGAAATCCATGGAGATGAGTTTTAAGAAATAACTTGAAGTATCTCTTGAAGACTATGATGTTGAAAGATTGAGGAACATGAGGTTACAAGATGAGTTGAGATCTGTGAAGGAATTCATCTTTACTTTTCAAGAGAGGTTGTAATCTACACAAGCCAAAAGGAAAGAACTTTGTGATCAATTACAAAATCAGGATGATGAAGAAAAGAATGCTCTTAAAGAACTGTTAGAAGTTGAGTTAACAAAATGGTGTCATGAAGAATGAAATGTAAGCCCTAACCATGAGGATGTCCAAGGAGATTGAAGACCAGAAGAAGAATGAAGAAAATCTTGCCAAATCTCTGAAAGAAAGATCTAAAGAATGCATTAGGTTGGCACATGAGAATGATATGTTGAGAACTGAATTGGTGCAATCTCAGAACAATGAGAAAGAGTTGGAAAGAATGATGATAGTCATAAGAGGTGATCTGGATGTTGCAAATGAGTACAAAGACAAATTCAAGGCTAGTTCTGCAAAGCTTGATGAATTATTGAAGAATCAAAGGGACAATGGAGACACTAGAGGTCTTGGATTTGAGCATGGAGAAAGCTCTAGTACTGCAAATCAGGATAATACATCTGATAAGAAGAATAATGAGGAGAATCCACCAGTCAACCGAAATCAGAGGTCATCGATAAGGCAACCCAATGCACATAAATTTAATGGTAGATTATTTGTTTGCAATAAGTTTGGTCATATGGCAAGTCAATACAGAAATAGAGTCAATCAAAACATCAATTATATTACCGGTCAGTGTTTCAATTGCAAAAAGTATGGTCATAGGACAACAAATTTTGTAGAATGAATGTAAAATTCCATGCATGTGGAAAGTTTGGACATATGGATAATCAATGTAGGTCAAGGAATAATCAAGGTTGCATTAAGGCAATTCAAAACAACAATGTCACTTGTTATGCATGCAACAAACTAGGACACATTGCTAAATTTTGTAGAAGAAAGAACCTACTGGTAGGAAATGACAAATCCAATGAGAAGGAATAATCAAGGTTACATCAAGGCAATTCAAAAGAACAATGTCAGTTGTTATGCATGCAACAAACTAGGACACATTGCTAATTTTGTAGAAGAAAGAACCTACCGATAGGAAATGACAAATCCAATGAGAAGGGAAAGCAAAAAGTTGATGATATCCAGAAGGAGCATGAGAAGAAATGGGTTATGAAGTCTGAAGATCAACTCACATAACATAATGTTCCTGCACTGGTAATAGGAAACTCATCTGATAACTAAGGCATTAGCCTTGGGGGAGGCAAATTAATGAAAGATCTTGCATTGCCCTCGGTAGTTGTCTGAAAGCCTATTTTAGACATTGGAGAAGTCAGTTTGAAGGTTAACCGGTGAAGATTTGTTGGATCTTGGATCTGGTTTGGTTTACTAGTAAGACACTTTATGAGTTATGCTTTGTTCATACACCTACAACTAATTATTTCAAAATATTTGGTAGTGAATTTGAAAGTTTGATCCTACATGTGATGATGGGATATTTCTTGGTTATTTAAATGAAATCAAAGCATATAGATGTTATAATAGAAGATTGCAGAGAATTGTAGAGAGTGCTAATGTCAAGGTGGATGAGTAGTACATAGGTCAAATCAAAACTTTGAAAGAGAACCGGAAGTGGAAATGATCATAATTGATTTGGTAGTGCCTACACCAGAACAAAATGTTGAACCAGTTACCTCGACAGTATCAGAAAATTCAAAAGTAACTGAAGATCAGAGTAGAGAAATAGAAAGTCAAAAGACTCCTAGGTATGTAAGGTTGAATCATTCTAAAGATCAGATCATTGGAGATAAGAGCAAAGGAGTGATGACAAGGAGAAGGTTGGCAGCTGAAAAGGTATGCTTAATTTCTCAAATTGAACTAGCATCAGTAGTTGAGGCATATAAGGATAAATGTTGGATGAAAGCTATGGAAGAGGAATTGGATCAGATAGAAAAGAACAACACATGGAATTTAGTTTGCCGGCCTAAAAATAAGAATGTTATTGGAACTAAATGGGTTTTTAAAAATAAATTGAATGAAGATGGACAAGTTGGGAGGAACAAGGCTAGATTGGTCTGCAAAGGATATTCTCAGTAGGAAGGAATTGATTATGATGAACCTTTTTCTCCGATAGCTTGGATTTTCAGATATTTTCAAGGAACAATTGAATATTGTTTGTGGTATCCTAAAGATGATAACTTTACACTATGTGCATATACAGATGCAGATTGGGTTGGAGATATAGGTAACTAAAAAAGCACATCTAGTGTAGTTTTCTTTCTTGGAAAGAAACTTGTTTCATGGATCAGCAAGAAATAATCATGTAATTCTTTATCTATTGTTGAAGCTGAGTATTTTGTTGCTGCTACTAGCTGTACACAAGTTCTATGGATGAAGCAAATGTTGAAAAATATAAGGGTAGATTGTGATGAACCGATAGTTATTCACTGTGATAGCTCTGCTTCTATTGACATATAAAAGAATCTAGTATTTCATGTTAAGACAAAGAACATATCAATCAAGTATAACATTTTGAAGGAAAAGGTAGAAGCAAATGAAGTCAGATTGTAGATATCTTCACTAAACCTTTTCCCAAGGAATCATTTGAGTACTTTAGTGACAGATTAGCGGTCTCTTCCCCTCTGGTAGAGACTTAAGTGATGCTGATTGGCATCAGTTTGTTATGCATTATCAGAACTATCATTCATTCTGGATTGATGAGTTGGTGCTACTAATCAGGGGTAATAGTGAGCTGTATGGTTTAGAGGATCTATGGTTTTTATTTGATGTTTATGTCATATTTTTGGCATTGATGTCAAAGGGGGAGTGATATACATGTGAAAACAGAGCTTAATAGAGATATCAGTGAAGGGGGAGGAACCAAATTTTAAATTGGTTGTATCCCATTGGGGGATTTTGGCCTATGGATGGTTAATTGGTACAGAGATAATTGGTTCAGAACTTCATTCATATATCTTTTATGAGAGATTGTTGGATGTCTTCCATTGGGGGAGACTTGTTTGGCATTTCTTGGCATTTGGATGTTTTTCACATCTAGTGTTGCCATCAATGCCAAAGGGGGAGATTGATGGCAATTTGGAGGAATTGATTATGTGTTGAATTGATGTTTATCATTGATGTCAACACTAGCTTGTTTGGCTATCTACCGAGTTCCTGTAGAGTGGTTGGATTGTGATGTTGATCTGGAGATCATCTCTGGTATTCTCCGGTACGTTCAGTTTGGTGGAATTGGTTTAGTTCAGTCATTCATGTGCATGTCACATTCAATTGATTCAAGATATGGTGATTTGGAAGCTATCATATGTTCTAGTAAGTCTTTTGGTTACTGGTAAGGGTTTTACTGATAGAGCTTTGTTGAAGATCTTTTGATGGATTCAATAAGTGGTGTTGGTGCAACTTCTAGAAGTTTCTCAAGATGCTAGTGGTTATCATGTTCGTGTTTCAGTTGATCAGTGGTGTTACATTTGGCTTACAATGACCTATTAAAGGTCTGGTGCTATTCTGTTAGGTTATGGACCGATTTATGTAACATGTTGGTGGATGCTCTTGATGCGTTACTGGTTGGATTTATTGTTTGGTTAATGTTGTTTCGGTCTTAGGCTGACTTGGGTTATCATTGGTTTGCATGTTTTTGTAATAGATTTATTGTATTATCTTTCAGGTGACCGACCTAATTGTTCAGGTCCTGGGTTGGTATAAGTATGATGTAATATCTCTTTTTAGATCATGGGTTACGGGTTATGGGATTATTTGTGTGTGAATAAAGTTGTAATCATATGTAGAGGATTTGGTGAATCATAGGTGATCGAATTGGGTTTGTGTAAGAGTTTTAAGACCTCTAGTATTGAGCTTAACCAGAAATATACTTAGGCATAGGAGATGTTATTCTTGTAGTTCACTCTTCTTTCTGGATTGTAGTCCGAATATTTCTTGTAGTCAGTGAGGCTCCTTTTGTGATGAGCAGTGCACTCTAGGTTGTTGGCCTTCTTGCATGTGCAAGCCGCTTATATGTAATATTTATTCATCTGATTAGTGGATAGATATTGTGGATCTCCAATCCCATCATGGTTTTTCCTCCTTGAGGTTTTCCATGTATAAATATCAGTGTTATGATGTTCATCTTTGTCGTTGCATTATTACTTCTTGTTATTTTCTTTTATGCATACCGGTTGCTAAGTTGTTGTGCTAATAAGGTTAAAATTAATCATACTAGGAGAACACTGATTCACTCCCCCCCCGTCTTAGTGTTCTTGGATTCCAACACTATGAAGAAATGGTTTTCCTTAAAATGAAACAATGTAACCTCTCCTCAAATAAAAATAATGATCCAAGGAAATTTTTGCATAGATAAATAAATAATCAATAATGTGATGCAACGACATCGGAAGTGAGTCAAGTCAAGAAATATGAAATTATAGTATCATGTTTTTGGCTCTTATAAGTAGTAATAAAAAAATCACGACTAAAAAAAAGTCTATAACATGGTAGAAAAATACCGCAATAAAATAGATAAAGATCATAATCAAGAGCTAAGAAATCGATGTAAAATTATGGAAGACAAATTTAAGCCCAGAAAAAGGTAAAATATTATCATGTAATTAAATAATAATTGAACATCATATGATATATTAAAACATATTATTATTAGGAACATGACCTTATGAAAAAAATTGACTTAAGAGGAAAAGGTGAGTATTTAGGAATTGAAAGAGAGGTAAGTACCTTAGATGAAATAATAAATAAGTAATCGACCCTTCTTAATTAGTTAGAACGTGTGAAGCTAATAAGACAATATAAGTATAATTATCATGCTCACATGTTATGGCAGCATGCTTATGTTTACATGTTTATCTTACGGTTACATGCTTCCATGTTTATGATAATCGTGCTTATACTTACAATGATTTATACTCACATGATCTTATTTATCCTTACGATTATCATCTCTTATTTATGGGTTTCATTGAAGGTAATATTGGATTGAAAATTTCTTCTTATAATCATATATATTTTAATTCTCATACCTGACTATGTTATAACATGTTTATTACATTATGTTAACTTTAAATTTTTCTACATGCTTATTTATTTTCACATGGCTCCTAATATGTAAAATGGATCAGATTTCTTTGTTTTTTTATCACTATAATTTTCAATTAATTGTTCTTTGCATCTATTTTAAATAAATATTTGATGCTGCTCATTAGCATTTTTTTTCTTTCAAATCTCCAAATTGAGTGCTTATTGTAAGGAGAATATGTTAAATCATCATACTTCTCTAGATCATCTTTATGAGTGGCTAAATATTTGCTTTCATGCTAATTTCATGTCTTCTTTGGCATCTTGATAGTAGTTCATATTCAAGTCCAAATAGGGGCAAAGAATTATAATGAAAAGTGTAAACATTGTATTTTTTAACTTTGACTATATCACCCCTAATGTAATTGTGCAGTAGCACCTATCACAAGATGGCCACCATGAGGAAAATTTAGTAATAGGTCAAGGTTTTTGAGTTTTTTATGAATAAAGTATTAGAAGACCATATTTGATGTAATAAAGGTCATTAGAACCATTAGATGGTGTATTGTGTCCTAGTGGGGATCATGATGATCAATATTGTCAAAATTGTCACTATGTTGCAAATATGGTTCAATGGGTCAAATGTGATTTTTAATGATATGTAAAGGTCTTATAGACCTGTTTGAACCTATTTTTATCATTTTTGAGTCATAGTTGTCTTGGGTTGAGTCTAGGAACAATTTTTGACAAAATTGCTAATATTGTAAACATTGTTAAAGCAACTTTTTGTGCATTTTATGAGTAATTAGGTGTTAGTTTGTTGAGAAAAGTTTAAAAGGTGGTTGTAATGATTGAGGGAGTATTGGTATTTGTTTAATAAGGCACTCTCCATGACCAAGGGTCGGTTGAGCATTTTTACTAAGCACAATTAATGAATATCTTAGTTTTACCATGTAATTTCTGAGCTCTTTAACGTTGCAGAATGCTATATTGGAATTTGGCATGCCTTAACATGATATTTTTCTTGAAAAATATCTTGGATGTGTTAGAGGGGTGAATCCCCTTAAATATCCCTTTGGTTTTATCTCGTTTCGTTTTGTATTGCAAAAGTTATAGCCAAATTGGTGAAAACTATCAAAAACCTAGTCTAGGGTAACCCGAAGCAAACTAAAATGAATTAGGGGTCATTTCCACATTGATAAATCCATTTCAAGGCATGAGATGACACATAAAATAATTTATTTTATTTTATTAATCATTTCAGGGTCTCATGAGCATTTTGGCACGTGCAAATATATTGGAAGTTGTTGATTTCTGTGTTTCTGTTTGAGAACACAGTGTATGCATGGAGTTTGGATGGTATAAATGACTCAAGGCTCCTTGAATGGTCTTGTTAAAGGAGTAAGGAATGTGTGAGGGAGTTATAAAAATAATCCAAGTGTTTGGTGACCAAAGAAGCCCATCAATCTGTGAGGGTGTATGACTATCCTCAACCTTGCATTGTCTATCACAATTTGATAGTGAGTTGAGTTAGTGCATTAGAAAGATTGGGAATGAGTTTGCTATTGAGTTTGGCATTTGTGGAAGGTGTAAGGAGGTCCACTATCATGTCATCATTAATGTTTGAGAGTGTTGTAAAGAAGAATGGCCATGAAAGGAATGACTGTCCTAAGTGTTTGAGACTATCACAAAAAGACAGTGTTGCAGCAGTGAATCTTCCTTTGACCTTTGGGTGGTTGGGAGGGTAAAGACCCATCATGTTATCTATTGAGTGGTCCTTGTAAGATTTGTAGGAATTAAACTGGTTTGTGGATATCTAATACATTTTGTGAGATTAAGTTGAAGGAGGATTTGTGTGAGTAAGGTTTGAGGGTGTTGGTGGTGATTGAATGTTGGAGAGTTGGATTGTGACTTAGACATGTTGATTTGTCCTATTTGAGTGTGAGTAAATGGTTGTATGAGGGTTGGTGAGTATTGGCATGTTTTGGGGTATTGAAGGCTTTTGAGTAACCTGTGGCCTTGTGAGTCAGTGAAGGGCTGACACCTAATTGAATAGGTGAGTTGGTAGAATGATCTCCCTAATTGGCTGAGATTATTGGATTCTCTGCATCAAAGTAGTATCAGAGCTAAAAGGATTAGATCTGTTGGAAGGTGAAAGGACATCATGACAATAAAAGGATCCATGGAGGAATAGATTCTACAAAGGAATGCCATCTTCAAGACGAGATGTAAATGTGAAGGCAAGGTATGCAATGTGATGGTTGATTCATGTAATTTGGATAAATTGTTATCTTAGGAAATGGTGGGTAAGTTGCACTTAAATTGTTTTCCTCACAAAGAACCTTACTCTGTTTCTTGGTTAAATGGTGAGCATACTTTGATTGTGAAGTAACCAACTTGGGTTGAGTTTCAAATATGCCCATATATGGACAATATTTTTTGTGATATTATACCTATGAACACATGTCATTTTCTGTTGGGATTGCCATGGATATGTGATAGGTATGCTTTGTATGATGGGAGACACAATAGTTATAAGATTAAGAAAGATGGTATTTGTTTTGATTTGATTCCATTGGTAGAATAAAATCAAGGACAAGTCAAGGTCAGAAGAGTACTTATGCAAGGAAAAATAGGACCTATAAGTCAAGAGGAGAGTCATTGTAGTGAAGGGGCAACCATTTCGAAGGAGAAGAATGCTAGAGTAGTAAATGATGACAAAGATGCAACGTTGAAGACCAAAGTGAAAGATGAAAGAGTGATAAGGTCTTAAAATGAAAAGACCAAGCAAGGATTAGTTATAAAGGTCTAGGACAAGCTAGCACAATGTGGTGAAGACAAAGGGGAAAGCAAATTATGGCAAGAGAAAGCAAAGGAATGTGCAGGACAGTTACCTACTATCAAATCAAATGTATACAAATCTGATACAAGAGTTGGTGAGGTATAAATTTATGAGGAATGGCTTGTGATAAGAAGGAGTCAAGAGAAGGCAAGAGAAATACCTAATGAAATGCAAGAAAGGCCTAGCCAGGCCACAAAGGAGCAAGAGTATTGTCCATTGATTGGATAAAAACGTGAAAGGCAGTAGATGAATATTGATAGAGGAAATGAAAATTAGATAATAAAGAGGTCTCCAAAGTTGAGATGATGAAGGAAGAGGAAAGCCAAGAGAGGATTGAAGAAGTCATGGTGGGAATGGTGGTGTGTCCCTTTAAGGAAAGATGAGTTGTAGGGAAGTCAAGCACGGCTAGAATAAAGGGTTATGAGTCTGAAAATGTAGAGATCAAAGAGGAAGAATACCATGTGCAAGGTGTAGTGCAATGTGAGCAGCAAAACAAAGAAATGGTAAGCCAAGGAGCATGGCAAGGATTAGTCACCCCAAGAGGTGAAGAAGATGAGAAGATGAAGAGTTTGTAGTGAGTCCCAAAGCTGGAAGGGACCAAGCAAGTGGCAGACCAAGAGAAGGCCAAAGACACTATGTATGTGAAGTCTCCAAGGGAAGTGGATAAAAGAGTTAGTTCTATGGTTATGACAATAGGATGTCCTTGGTTGCTAAATCTGATAAGGAGAGATTTAAATGCCAGTATGACAGTGGTTCTAAGCATAAGGAACCTAAAGGTGATAGTGAAGAAAAGAATTCAGAGACAAAGAGGGAAAGAAGTGGCTTGTTGCTTCATTGATGTGATGATCATGATGGTACAAGTTAAGCCAAAGGTGTAAATGAAAGAGAAAGGACAGAGTATGGATTGTTTAGAGATGAATGAGACCAAGAGATCAGTTGGCAGTAGTTGGATGGAGAAGGTACAACCAAGCCCAAGGTGAAGATGGAGACAAATGGAGTAGTTGCATGCTCAAGGAAGATCATCAAAGTGTTGAAATTCAAGAAAATATTGCAGAATTCCAAGAGACTTGGGATTGTTTCTTGGCTGGGTGTATGGTGTAGGAGCACCTAGCACAAGATGACCACCATGAGGAAAATTTAGTAATAGGTCATTTTAAATTTTTTTTGTTATGAATATGGCCTTACAAGACCATATTTGATGCAATAAAGGTAATTAAGACCATTAGATGGCTTATTGAGTCCTAGTGGGGGTTATGATGATCAATATTGTCAAAATTGTCACTATGTTGCAAATATGTCTCAATGGGTCAAATGTGATGTTTAATGATATGTAAAGGTATTAAAAACCTATTTGAACCTATTTCTATCATTTTTGAGTCATAGTGGTCTTGGGTTGAGTCTAGGAACAACTTTTGACAAAGTTTCTAATATTGTCAACATTGTTAAAGCAACTTTTGTGCATTTTATGAGTAATTAGGTGTTAGTTTGTTGAGACAAGTTTAAAAGGTGGTTGTAACCATTTAGGGATTCTTGGAAGTTGTTTACGAAGGTAGTCTCCATTACCATGGGTTGGTTGAGCATTGTAACTAAGCACAATTAATAAATATCTCAGTTTTACCCTGCAATTTCTAAGTTCTTTAATATTGCAGACTACTATATTGGAGTTTGGCATGCCTTAACTTTATTTTTTGCTTGAAAAAAATCTTTAATGTGTTATATTAGTGCATCCCCTTCAATTTACCTTTGGTTTCATCTTGTTTCATTCTGTATTAGAAAAGTTATAGCCAAATTGGTGAAAACTATCAAAAACCTAGTCTAGGATAACCTGAGGCAAACTAAAATGCATTAGGGGTCATTTCCACGTTGATAAATCTATCTATTGGAATGGGATGAACCATAAAATAATTTATTTATTTTTCTTAATCATTGAAGGGTCCCATGAGAATTTTGGCATGTGCAAATATATTGGAAGGTGCTGATTTATGTGTCTCAGTCTGAGAACACAGTATATGCATGGAGTTTGGATGGTGTAATTGACTCAAGAGTCCTTGAATGGTCTTGTTAAGGGAGTGAGGAATGTGTGAGGGAGTTATAAACATAATAAAAGTGTTTGGTGACCAAATAATCCCATCAATCCGTGAGGGTGTATGACTATTCTCAACCTTGCATTGACTGCCACAATTTGATAGTGAGTTGAGTTAGTGCATTAGCAAGATTGGGAATGAGTTTGATATTGAGTTTGGTGTTGGTGGAAGGTGTAAGGAGGTCCACTTTCATCATCATTAATTTTCAAGAGTGTTGTGAAGAAGAATGGCCATGAAAGGAGTGACTATCCTAAGTGCTTGAGACTATCACAAAAAGACAATGTAGCAGTAGTGAATCTCCCTTTGACCTTTGGGTGGTTGAGAGGGTAAAGACCCATGGTGTTATATGTTGAGTGTTCCTTGTAAGAGTTTTAGGAAGTACATTCGTTTGTGGATATCTACTACATGTTGTGAGTTGAGTACCAGAGGGGATTAGAAGACCCAGTTGAAGGAGGATTTGTGTGAGTCTGGTTTGAGGGTGTGGGCGGTGATTGAATGTTGGAGAGTTGGATTGTGACTTAGACATGTTGATTTGTCCTATATGAGTGTTAGTCAATGGTTGGATGAGGGTTGGTGAGTATGGGTGTGTTTTGGGGTATTGAAGCCTTTTGATTAACCTGTGGCCTTGTGAGGGGTCTTGTGAGTCAGTGAAGGGTTGACACCTAATTGAATAGGTGAGTTGGGAGAAAAGTCTCCCTAGTTGATTGAGTTTATTGGATTCTCTGCATCAGTAATGACTAGTATGCAAGTGGCATTTTTATGTTTAAAATTTAGTAAGTTTGGGACTATTATTGGTCTACATCTTGTCCACTCCTTACCATATGTCATGCTCATGCATACTAAAATATCCCCCTAACCCCCAAATTCAAATGTTAATCTAGGTCCAACGACATTCCTTTTCCTTTGATCATTTCTTATCCATTTGAGCATGAAATGTGTTAATTTGTGTGGGAAGTTGTTATATAGAAGGATAAACCCCAAATCCATTTTAAAAAATCACAATAAACTCTTGTGAACCCATTGCATCGTCTTGAATCTAGTAATAAGCTAGGACATACTACATAGTCACTTGTGCATACTATAAAATTTTCAAACAATTGATTCAAATCTAGGGATTCATAAGGATAATATTTTCTTCAAGCAAAATTCCATTTAAGCATTTTGTAACACCAATATTATGTAGACATAAGTTTCAAAAAGTGAAGAGAGTAGATCTAGTGCATTAAGAAGCGTGTGTAGATCATTCATATCGATTGACCATATTTATTTTTATAAGAATAACAATCAATTTTATAAATTTAAAATTGATCAAAAATATATAAAAAGACATTCAACTATTTACACCGAAAACTAATATCATTTTCAAAGACATAAACAATATCATTACTATCCAAACTAATCAATCGAACATATTTACTTATCATTTCTGCATTCCCTTTATTTGCCCTAAAATATTTGTGTACGAAGCACTTATTTTTCAACACAAACTATTAATTTAATATGCTTCATATTCTTTCATTTCTTATAACATTTTATTCATCTAATATTTTGCATGCGAGATAGACTAGTCTGCTATAAACAGCTATAAACAGACTAGTCTGCCATAAACAGACCAGTCTGCTATAAACAGCTATAAACAGACTAGCCTGCTATAAACAGCTATAAACAGACTAGTCTGCTATAAACAGACGATTACTGGTGTTACACGTTGGCTTTCCTTATCCAAATGGGAGGCGAGTTATCGAAATCAAATCTATAAATTCATATTTCCTCCCCACTTTCTTTGCATTGGATTCGTGCATTCAGAATGACTATCAAGATGAATTCTTCTGGTCTTGTTTACTTTTACATGCTGTTGATACTTTCTGTTTCTCTCTGCAATACCATCCAAGCAAGAGAGATTGAAGGTAGATTTGTATTATATTTAACAAAGCATCTGAAGTTTTTCTTTCCTTGGTAATAAGTTGGGTGCCTAACGAAATTGGGTTTGGTCCAGGTGGAGCAGTTGCAGAGAAAATGGGTCCAGAGTGTTATTGTTGCAGTGCCCATTACTATAAAGGCTGCTGCAAAACCTGTCACCCCCCTATCCCTCTGCATAATTGACTTTGCAGGATGGCTGATGTTGTTGTTCATGGATCTTTAGACTTGTTATTATAATTAAATAAATGGCTCCATAATTTCGGTATTCGGTTTATAAATCTCATACTTTTTCTCTCATGTTTGGCTATCTTCTTAATAAGATTTAGATTTACAGTTTAAATGGCAAGTTTGAATAATGTCTGGGTATAACAAATGTGCCTCCAAAGATTTCACTTAGCTTATTTTTTTAATTATTGGTTTTGTTATTATATATTTTTACAGTTTAAAGAGAACAAATATATGTTTTCTTATAGATTCTAGTGCATGAAGCTAAAAGAGCAACATTTAGAAGCTAAGTTGTTTGTATAAGTCAATTTTCAAAAAATTATTTGAAGATGGTGATGGTAATATTTGAGAATTATTCATTTCCACTGAGATCTTTTTTTTCATATTTGAAAATTACTACAATTACTATTTGGTAAAATATTTGGATATTACAACAACTACTATTTGTTAAAATATTTGGAAATTACTACAATTACTATTTGGATGCATTTTGCATTGTTAAGTTAATTTATAAAAAATAATCTCCACATTTTGTCATTAGGAGTGGGATAGGAGAAGATATTTTGGCTGAATCTTTTATGATATTTACATTACTCTTATAGAATTTAAATATGGTTCCATGATGTATGTGCTTCTAGGTAAGACACAAATTTTTGTTTCTTTTAGCTATGCCAAAGTATGGTTTTAAAGAACTTGTACCATGTGTAATGATAGTAGAAATATTTTATGTATGTTAAGTAAAAAAATTAGATGAATAATTATCTCCTTGGTTCGAGATTATGTTTACTTTATTCCTTAATTACTATATTTTGTTAATGATTATTGGGTGATGTTGCATGTGCTCTTAGCATTCATATGAGTATCTCCTTGATTCTAGATTACATTTACTTTATTTGTTAATTAAGACATTTTGTTAATGATTATTGGATGATGGTGCATGTGCTCTTGGCATCTAAGTAATTCAACAAACAAGACATTGTCAAGTTATATTAACATAAATTGAAAATTATAAAATAAATTTAAATTCTATTTACATATATTCAAGCATAATGATATTCCACTTTTAACTTGAATCATCATAAATAAATCTACTAGAAGTATTTGTAGTCTTTGTTTCATAAATGGAGACAAGATTTGATGTTTTAAGTCTGCGTTCCAAGTAATATCTATTACTAATGTTTATGAATGATTTAAATAGAAAGTAATCTTATTATTTATACATAAAAATGATTGTAAATGTACATGTTTTATTTGACTTCACATCACTTATTAATGTTTTATTTACTAATTTATCATAAACATATCATATTTATGGAAAATCTATCATTTATTGCCAATTTCATTTGTATATTGAACACTTAATATTACTAAATGCATCATATCTAAGTTCTGCATTCACATTGTAGAGTTACATGTTACATTATAGGTTGAATCATAGAAATTTGGTAATTAATTATAACCTTTGCATTGAAATAACCTTGGAACATCATTATTGTATATATCTCAAGTTCAAAGATAAATGAAGAGTGCATCCTATGTTTTTTGTTGAGTAAAAATGTGAATGTTGTGAGATGTATGAGTTAGATTATGTATGATATTATTAATAAGGGTATTTTGAATAATTGCCAATTCGTCACAAGATAATATTATTTCAAGTCACTCAACTAGTGGTTGGAACCTTGAGCTAGTTGTTCACTAGAGACTTAGTAATTGAGAATGAACAAGATGGACAAGATGTACTATGTGCCTACATATTATATAATTTTTAATGTATGTTGATCCAATGTGATGTATGATGTACTACGTGTTCACTTCTTACTTGCATTTTGGATTATCTATTCGATTTATTTAGATTTTTCTTATTGATTATTATTATTTAAAATACCACCCCCTCTTAAATTTTTTTGTATCCTTAGTGATATATTATTTTTATCTTTCAAGATAAATTTATAGACCTCTTACAATGTATGCAAACATAATATATTTAACATTTCATGTTGTATATTTATTCTAAACATAAATTCATATCATATAACCTTTAGTTCTACCTCATGTTGACAATATAATTTGATAATATTAGAGTGGTGGCTTATGTAATTTTCCCCACTGAGCTCTTTACACCTCATATTAATTATCAATTTGATGAATTATACCTATTAGAGTTTACCTTAGATATGATAAGGTCTCCATGTGTTCTATTTAGTAGTGTGATAGGGACAAGGTAAGCACAAGACATTTCAATAAAATAATCTAATCAATATTATAATATGTTTCCCTCTAGGAGAGAAGATTAATTGGTTAGGATAAATTTAGTTTATAAAATATAGGAAATTTATCACAAAAGACTTGATAAGACATGACAATCAATTAAGGTTTCTTAAATGAAATTAGATTTTAAATAAATCTACTTTCTATTGTTTATATTATAAAATATAAGGGTTTCTGAATTTAAACACGCTATCATAATAGATGAACATGATAAGATGCTACTTTTACCTTGAATCATCATAAGTAAATCACCAAAACTTTATTAGTAGCTATTTCTCCATATATTAAAGGATATAGAATGGTGTAGTCATCCTATTTTCCCTTGAATAAATCTATCAAGAAATAGTTTTCCCTAAAATGAAAGAACCTAAACTCTCCTCAAATAAAAAATATTTAATAATATATATATATACAAATAATTAAATTATTGCTTCATTACGATTGGTAATAATTGTTGGCAAAGAAAGGAATACAACCTTGAGTAAAAACTCTTATCTTATAAGTAAATTAAAATAATCCAAGGAAAGTGTTACATTGATAAATAAATAATCAATAACTTGATGCATCAACATGAGAAGTGAGTATAACAAACTTAAGATCCAAGGTAATTTTGAAATTGTGCTTCTTGTCTGTTCTACCTGCTTTGGCCGGTATTTTTTTTTGATAATTGTTGTAGCGGGGCCCCTCTACGATCTTCCTAGTCTCTAGGGACCCAAAATTACAAGATTCATGCCTTTCCTCTACCCTTTGTGGACCCTCTGGTTGCATAATCATTCTAGTGCCCTCCTTCGCCTTAGTACCACTTTGATTCCTTTTTTGTAGATGTGGAACCTTCCACATTCGTGGACAAGCTCATCGGTGGGAGCTTTGATAAGATGGGGAAATTGCCTGGGGTAAAAGCATAAAACTGTATTAGGTTTCAAGCCAACTTATCAGCACAAGTGAATTTAAGTAATTATAACTAAAATATAATTTTAGTCAAACATATTGTCTATATAGATTCATTTTAACTAATTTATATGTGGGCCACAACTTTTCCAATTGGAAGTGTCTACTAAATGTACACTTTATACCACTTTAGATTTAATTACCAAAAAATAAAAAAATTCGATGTTTCAACAACTGTTGCTCTTATAAATAATTTTTTTTTGAAATGTAAAAACACCCTTTTCTAGATCTATAAGTGAATTTTCCCAAATATATATCTTTAAATCTTTAAATTATTTTTTATATTTTATATTTTATTTTTATTTAAAGTAGGTCATTAGCACTAAAATATAAGGTTGATTATCTTGTAAAGGAAAAATACTAAAATTAATTAATTTTTTTTGAAAATATATGATGCAGTAGATAAAAGAATCTATGCCAAGATGATATAATTATTTTCTAATTTGGATAAATAATTAAGAAAAATGGTGGCGTGAAGCAGAAAGAGTTATATTCTAGCACACACAACTATCAATTTATTTGAAAAATATATTTTTAATAAAAAATTGTAAAGTTTCAAGCTGTCAATATACACAAAAAAATTGAAAAAATTTAAAATTTAGCAAATGAAGTGTGGCAGCTTGTGTGACTTCAATTTCAACATTTAATTAGCAACTAAATTATAGTGTTTACTTTATAAAAAATTACATTTACTAATTTTATAAATTTTTGTTAAAATTACAAATATGAAATAGACAAATTAATGTAAATTTTATTAGTTTGCATCATTTCAAAATTCAAACATATATTTCACTTTCTATTGATTTAATTTAAAAATTTGAATTAGCATTAACCATTTCCTTTATAAAAGTGTGACACAACTTTATACTTTTACCCTCTGACACCCCTGTTTCCTAGGTGAAATGTGTTGTTAAAGAGCATCAAATGGAGATCCCAGATGTATTGTTGAATACAGTGATAGAAGAGCTAAGCCGTTCTCTGGGTGGTAAGTTCTTATACTTTTGTCCCTCTCTAGACCAAGTTAAGAAATGGGTGGCAACTAAATGGAAATTGAAAGGTAGTGTTTCTATTAATGCCATGTCAAATGGACTTTTTCTTTTCAGTTTTGTTAATTAAGAGGATATGGCTTTCATCCCCAGATGGGCCTTGCACTTATGGAAGAAAAAAATTCCTATCCTTGTGTAAAAGGAAGGCAAATCTTGACCTATGGAAGGATTTAGGTGCAATGTCTCCTACTTGGATCCGTCTTCCTAGTCATCCCTTTGAGTTTTGGAATATGAGGGTTTTTAAGGGGACTGTAAATTCCTTTGGTAAGTTTCTTGCGGTGGACCATATCACCCAAAATAAATCTAGATTGATCTATGCCATAATTTGTGTTAATGTAGCTATTAACACAGTTCTATTGACTAAAGTGACACTCCTCTCTATGTTGGGCTCCTAGTTCCAACCTATCGAGTATGAGAATGCAAAAGCCTTTTGTCAAAATTGCAATAGATATGGGCATCTAAGAATGACTTGCAAGAAACATATGAGATTGAAGTTGCAATGTTCACCCTATGGTCTTGGATCATCAAATGAGGGAGAATTGAAAGACTCTTAATAATGGCCCGAAGAAGGATCTTCCCAGTGGCCCTAACCCATATAATCAAGAGATTGAGAAAAATATTGCTCAAGACAAGAAGAAACAAATGGATGATCTGACTGCCTCATCATCAAATGATCCATGGAGGTTGGTAAATGGTGCAAGAGCACCTAGGACTTAGGCTTATAGTCTTTTCACAAGTTTGGCTTGTACTGAACTTAGCCAAGTTAGCTTCCTAATAAGGAATCTAGGAGGCTCCAAAGAGTGAGTGTGATGTTTGTTTTAAGTCAAGTGTAGGCCTAGTTGACTTAGTTTTCTACCTAGGTTTGCATTTTGTGCATAGGTAGTAGTTTAAGTATGAAATTGACCTTCTTGATGGTCAAAAGTAGCATATCTTGGTATAATAATTAGAGGGGTTTAGAATGGTCTTAGGAATGCTTAAATATTCATGAGTAATGAATTGAAATAGGTTTTATAGGTTGGCAAAGCAAAAAGAAAAAAGTTGTAAAAGTTGTCGTGACAACTTTTGAAAGTTGTCATGACAACTTTTGTCCTAAAATGCTTAGTGATGGAGTTTGGGATAGAAAAATGCCCTATAATTCCTCCAAACATGGGGAAGACTATTAAAACCTCCTCTTGCATGGTTACCAAGGTTTGAAGATTCATTTTGTTTGATTAACATTATGAAACTACTCATTTTCGGACTGTTATCATTGATTTGGGCTTATTTTGCTTACAATGTGAATACAAATGGATTGAATCCATTGATCCAGTTATGTATTTAGCTTCTTTGGTGTGTTTTAGAGTCATTTATTTCATTTCAATCTTTTTATTTAGTGTGTGTTGGTGTTTTCATAGTTTTGTTTTCAATCAGCCAGTTTTGGCTTGTAAATAACAATTTTATGTAAAATGGTTGCCCCATAGAATCCTTTTGTGCTACCATCATGACCTATTGGGAAATGGAAGGAAATAACTTTTATAGTGTACATATGCAAAGAGAAGTTTAGGAAGTGGTTTTTGATATGGCTACCACCTTGTTCTAGGTGAGTCTAGGAGCAACCCGACTAGAGAAGACAGGGTGAAATTTCAATGCAAAGTGAAGAGGTGAACAAAAACCTATAGCCAAATAATTTGGAGAGATTATTAAGATCCATACAAACTTTCCATTACAAGGAGAAGCCTTGAAAAGACCTATAGATACCCATTTCACAAACTTGACTAGTCACTATTAGTTAAGAGGCCTATAAACCCTTCAAAACCCTCATTTTTTTGTTAGGGCATTGTACGGTGAGTTGGGGGAAACCAAAACCAAAAAAATCACTTGGGGATAGGTGAGTGTTTGAAGAAAAACTAACCTTTTTGTAGGGTATTTTGGTCCATTTTCTTCTAAACCCTAGAAAACCAGATTTTGGAGGCCTAATAGTGGCTCATTCCTTGAAGCCCTTTTCTAGGAAAAATGGTGACATCGGTAGGAAGAATTATGGATGAAAACCTCAAATGGACCAAAATGGAATTAATTTTATGTTAAAATCCACCTCCACACCTCTGCAACAACTCACAATAGCACGACGTGAAATTGACAAGTTGAAGACAAGACAACAAGAATGAGCATATGGGAAACACTTTAAATTGGTAGGGTTCCTAGTTAAACACTTTTTGCAAACACCTTGAGATTGGCAAGAAGAAATCCCTAGAAGAGATTGAGAAGGACTTTGAGGTCTTGTAGCATAGCGAAACCTGGACAGGTTGGTGGAATCACCAACTAGGTGAAGTGTGAGCCGACTAGGTGAACCCCATCAAATTGGTATCAGAGCTTATAAGATATGGGCTAGGTGAGTAGATGTCCTCAGTGGAATTTGTAGGAGACAACAACATGTTAACCAATGCAGAGTTGGAAAAGAAAGTGGATGATCAAGAGGAAGAAAATAGACTCCTGAAGGAGAAATTGATTGAATTGGAAAGTAAGCTTGGTGAAGTTGAAACCAAGGCAGATGAAGTGTTGGTAAAGGTTGAAGGAGAAGAAGGGAAGGGTAAAGAGGTGTCAAAGATTGACAAAGTACCCAAACCTGATCCTATCTTAGAACAAGAACCTTTCCTAAAGGCATTGAAGGCCTTAAGTGGTAAATCACTATAAGGATTGTCATTTTTTACTGGTAAGATGGAAGCTAAAGTGGTTCTAGAATGGATAGAAGGCATGGAGAACCATTTTGAGTGTGAAGGCATAACTGGATCCCAAATAGTCAAAGTGGCCAAGTCTAGGATGAGAGGAGTTTCTCTCACATGGTGGAAATTTGTGCAAGATGAGAGAAAGAAAATGGGCAAAACACACATCTCTTCTTGGTCTCCTTGGTGATTATGAAGAGAACATTCATAGGAAGAGACAAATCCTAAGAAAAAAAGACCTTGCTGTGAGTGGTTATATGGAGGAGTTCCATAAACTTAGTCTTAGATCTCATGCGGTGGAAGAAGAAAGTATCAAAGTTGCTAGGTACGTAAATGGTCTATGGTGGAACATCCAAGAGGAACTTAGTCTAATGAGCCCAAAGATAGTTCATCAAAGCTATCAACTTGTCCTTAAGGTGGAAGAAAAAATGAAAAGAAAACATGATTCAAGTAGTAATAGGGGCAGGGGTAGAGGAAAATAAAATAGAGGCCATAGGGGAGGCTTTGGAGGAAGAAGTTCAGAACAAAGAACACAAGGTGAGTCTAAACTCACCGAGTAGCAAGAAAGTGGCACTAGTAAAGGAGGATTCAATAGAGGAAGGGGGTCAAAAATTGGTTTCAAAGGAAGGTCTAGTGGACAAGGTAGAGGCTCCTCATATTTTGCAACAATTAAGTGTTACCATTGCAACCAACTTGGTCATCTAGCATATAGGTGTCCAGAGAAGGGATCATCATCACAAAATAGTGAAAGGAGAGTGAACTATCTTCAAGAAGAGACTTCAAGCAGCAAGATTTCAAAGGTTGCCTTGGAATCAGAGGTAGGTGACAACTTGATGATAAGGAGAACTTTGATAAAAGAACCTGTCAGAGAAGAGCCTAGCCCAAGGAGGTCATTATTTAGGACAAAGTGTTATGTGATGTCCTACCCACGGGTGCATGCCATCTTCTATTAGGAAGACCATGACAGTTTGATAGACAAGCTATTCATGATGGAGCCAAGAATTCATACTCATTCAAGAAATATGGAGTCACATTCAAGATCCAATCTATCCTTGAGGAAGGTGAAAATAGGGTAGTAGGTCCTAATTTTCTTTTGGTGAGTGAAAAACAATTCTTTAAGATACTTGAGGAAGGTGAAAGTATATGATTTGCATTAGTAATGAAGCCTAAAGAAGAATACAAGAAAGAGCAGCCAGATTTACCAATAGAGGTTCAAGGCCTATTGAAGAAGTTCAAGGGAATAGTGAGTAATGGACAACCAACCACCTTACCTCCTAAAAGAACCATAAGCCATCAAATATACTTTATTCTTGGAGCATCCTTACCTAAAAAGGCAACTTACAATAGGACTCCCCAACAAAATTTTTAGTTTGCCAAGCAATCCAAGAGATTTTAGACCAAGGCCTAATTAGGAAAAGCATTAGCTCTTGTGCTATCCCTATTGTGTTAGCTCCAAAGAAAGGTGGTACTTGGAGATTGTGTACTGACTCTAGAGCTATAAATAGGGTCACCATCAGATATAGGTTTCCAATTCCGAGAATAGAAGACCTAATGGATTATTTAGGGGAAGCCAAATACTTTACCAAGATTGACCTTAAAAGTGGATACCACCAAATTAGGATTAAGGAGGGTGATGAATGGAAAACTGCATTCAAGACTACAGAGGGTCTTTATGAATAACTTGTAATGCCATTTGTCTTATCCAATGCTCCAAGCACCTTCATGAGACTCTTGAATTTGGTGATGAAGGACTTCATAGGTAAATTTGTGGTGGTATATCTAGATGATATTCTCATTTTCAGTAAGGATAGGGAAGATCATATTATTCATTTACAAAATGTGTTACAAAGATTGTATGAAGAGAAGCTAACCATGAACTTGGACAAGTGTGAATTTGTTAAGAAGGAGTTGGTTTACCTTGGGTTTGTGTTGTCTCAAGGAAACCTCAAAATGGATCCCAACAAGGTTGAAGCCATAGTAAATTGGCCTACTCCTAAGTCAACAATAGAGGTGAGAAGCTTCCATGGACTAGCTCAGTACTATAGGAAATTCATTAGGCAATTCAGTGCTATATGTGCACCAATGTTGGACACAATTAGAGGTGGAATGAAGGAAAAGTTTTTGTGAAATAAACAAGAAAATAGGTTTGAAACCTTGAAGGAGAAGATGGCTATTCAACCGGTGTTAGTGTTGCCTAGTTTTGAGAAACTCTTCACTATGGAATGTGATGCAAGCAATGTTGCAATAGGTGTTGTCCAAAGCCAAGAAGAAAGACCAATAGCTTTCCATAGTGAAAAGATAAGTGATGCAAAGAGGAAATACTCCTCATATGACTTGGAATTATATTCTTTAGTGAAGGCTTTGAGGAAGTGGAGATACTATCTCCTTCCTAAGGAATTTGTAGTCTATACGGACAATCAAGCTCTAAGCTTTCTAAACTCACAAGAAAAACTCAGTCATAAACACATGAAATGGGTGGAGTACATGCAAGCCTACACATTCACAATCAAGCACAAAAAAGGATAGTTAAACTAGGTTGCTGATGCATTGAGCAGAAGACTCTTCACAGTCCAAGAAACTTAGTTAAGGAGCACAGGTGTTGACAGTTTTGGAGACCTATGCCTGAATGATGAAGACTTCTCAAATGCCTACAAGGTGTGTAAAGAGAATCAAAATCATTTCCATAGTGAGTATTCAGATTTTACTTTGCAAGATGGACCATTTCTTAGAGGTGGACAGATTTGTGTGCCTAGAGGGTCAATGAGAGAAAATCTCATACAAGAGAAGCATAATGGCAGCCTTAGTGTTCATTTTGGAGTCAATACGACTCAAGAGTTGGTTTAGAGGTATTACTATTGGCCTAGGATAAATCAAGATGTGAAAAAGTATGTGGAGACTTGTATTGTTTGCCAAAAGGCCAAGGGAACTTCTTCAAATGCCAGTTTATACCAACCTCTTCCCATACCAAATAGACCTTGGGAGTACATTAGTATGGAATTTGTAGTAGGTTTACCAAGGACAAAGCAGGGATTTGACAATATTTATGTCATTGTGGACAGATTTAGTAAGATGGCCCACTTTGTACCTTGCAAGACTACTCATGATGCATGCCAAATAGCTCATTTCTTATTCAAGGAAGTGATAAGGATACATGGTTTACCCATGAGCATTATTTCAGATAGAGACTCAAAGTTCATGAGTCATTTTTGTAAGACACTTTGGCAAAATCTTGGCACCAACCTATCCTTTGGATCAACCTACCATCCACAAATAGATGGGCAGACCAAAGTGGTAAATAGGAGCTTAGGGAACTTATTGAGGTTCCTTACCAAAGAGTATGGTCAGACATGGGATCAAGTGCTATCATAAGCTTAACATGCTTACAATGACACAATAAATAGGATCATCGACAAGAGAACTTTTGAAGTGGTCTATGGTGTTCACCCAAGGGGTATATTGGAGCTAAGAGACTTAGGTAATGCAGCAACAAGAAGTGGATATATAGAAGACTTTTCTTAGTCAATGAAGGAGGTACATGAATCAGTCAAGCAAGCATTGATGGAGAACACAAGTAAGATCAAGCAAAAAGTTGATAAGAGAAGGAAGAACCTACAATTTCATGTGGGAGATCTTTTCATGGTGCACCTAAACAAAGCAAGGCTACAGCAAGGAGTACCTAACAAGTTACAAATGAAAAGGTTGGGTCCATGTGCCATTCTAGCCAAGTATGGAGAAAATGCATACAAGGTGGACCTACCTAGTGACATAGGATTGTCATCGGTTTTCAACATAGCAGACTTAGTTTCCTATAAAGGACTAATTCAAGGTTCAAATTTTAGTCACTTAGAGGCATCAGATGATGCAAACAACCTTCAATTACAAGTAAACCCAAATCCAAAGGCTGAAAAGGTATTGAGTTCAAGGATCGCTAAGAAGATAAGGCATCAAATCTATTAGGAGCACCTAATCAAATGGAAAGGTATGGATGATCCTAAAGCTACATGGGTGCTTGAGATAGAGTTTAAGAAGTTAGGCATTGATCAGAATCTGATCCCCAAGGAGGTCTCTTAGTTTTCTTTTGTTTGGGAGAATGGTGTAGGAGCACCTAGGACTTAGGCTTATAGTCTTTTCACAATTTTGGCTTGTAATGACCTTAGCCAAGTCAAGTTCCTAATAAGGAATCCAAGAGGGTCCAAAGAGTGAGTGTGATGTTTGTCTTAAGTCAAGTGTAGGCCTAGTTGAGTTAGTTTTCTTCTTAGGTTTGCATTTTATGCATAGGTAGTAGTTTGAGTAGTAAATTGACCTTCTTGATGGTCAAAAGTGGCCTAAAATGGTATAATAATTGGAAGGGTTTAGAATGGTCTTAGGAATACTTAAAAATTCATGAGGAATGACTTGAAATAGGTTATATAGGTTGGCAAAGCAAAAAGCAAAAAGTTGTAAAAGTTGTCGTGACAACTTTTGAAAGTTGTCGTGACAACTTTTGAAAGTTGTCATGACAACTTTTGTCCTAAAATTATTAGAGATGGATTTAGGGATAGAAAAAATCCTTATAATGCCTCCAAATTTGGGGAAGACTATAAAAACCTCCTCTTTCATGGTTACCAAGGTTGGAAGATTGATTTTGTTTGATTAACATTCTAAAACTACTCATTTTTGGACTGTTATAATTGTTTTGGGCTTATTTTGCTTACAATGTGAATACAAATGGATTGAATCTACTCATATAGTTATGGATTGAGCTTATTGGGTGTTTCTTAGATTAATTTGTTTTATTTCAAGATTTGTAGTTAGTATGTGTTGCTATTTGCATAGTTTTGTTTTCAATCAGCTAGTTTTGGCTTGTAAAAAGCATTGTTTTGTAAAATGGTTGCCCCATAGAATCCCTCCATGCTACCATCATGAACTATTTGGAAATGGAAGGAAACCACTTTTACAATGTACGTATGCAAGGAGAAGTTCATGAAGTGGTGTTTGATATGGCTACCACCTTGTTCTAGGTGAGTTCAGGAGCAACCCGACTAGAGAAGACAAGGTGAAATTTCAATGCAAAGTGAAGAGGTAAACACAAACCTATAGCCAAATAATTTGGAGAGGTTCTTAAGGTCCATACAAACTTTCCATTACAAGGAGAAGCCTTAACAAGACCTATAGATACCCATTTCACAAACTTGACCAATCACTATCGATTAAGAGGCCTAGAAACCCTTCAAAACCCTCATTTTTGGGTTAGGGCATTGTACAGTGAGTTGGGAAACCAAAACCACAAAAATGACTTGGGAATAGGTGATATTTTGAAGAAAAACCAACCTTGTTTCATATTCTTTTGGACCATTTTCTTCTAAACCCTATAAAAATAGATTTTGGATGCCTAATAGGGGCTCATTCCTTGTAGCCCTTTCCTAGGCAAAATGGGGAAATTAGTAGGAAGAATTATGGATGCAAACCTCAAATGGACCCAAATGGAATTCATTTCATGTTAAAAGCCACTTCCACACCTCTGCAACAACTCACAACAGTAGGAGGTGAAATTGACAAGTTGAAGACAAGACAACAATAATGAGCATATGGGAAACACTCTAAATTGGTAGGAAACTTAAACACTTGTTGCAAACACCTTGAGATTGGCAAGAAGCAAGCCTTAGAAGTGATTGAGAAGGAATTGGAGGTCTTGGAGCATAGATAGACCTAGATAGGTTGGTGGAATGGAGCAACACCAACTAGGTGAAGTGTGAGTAATCTAGGTGAACCCCATCAATGAAATCCCACTACCTATCAATAAAATGACCTCTAGTCAAATGTAGAGTGTTACCCTTGAGGAACGGGAAATGTTGATTCATTTGAGTCACAACCCTACCCAAATAGTGACCATGATTGGAGATAAGGAATCTAAGGAGACAAAGGAAAGTGAGTCAAGGGATCCCACCCAAGGTAAGGAAAATATTAATTTGGAGAATCAGATGAAGAACCCAAAGATGAAAGGAAATGGTCATTTTGTGAACCTCAAGGAAAACTTGTAGCTCTTCGAGTTCTCTTCCACACCCTCGACTACCAAATCAAAATTATGGTTCTTAGAGGCTGAAAGCAATGAAAAAGAGTGAACCCAAGTAACTACTAAGAATAAAAAGAAGAAGAAAGAAGATGTTGGAGGTGAAGGAAAATTAGGTAGACCTTTATGGAAGAATGTTAGGTTGAAGGTGATAACTCAATGATGAATGGATAGTACCAAACCGGTACTGAGAGGGGGGTGAATCAGTATAGACAAAAACACATTCCTAAAACCAGTTTGTCAATAGACACTGCGCTTTGGCAGACAAATAGTAACACTGGTTTTAAATAAAGTACAAGAGACAAAACCTAGAATAACTGAGATAGGTATAAACCGGTTGACACTTATCTTTTCATACAATATAATACTTCATTTCCATTTCACCCTAGTGCATGAACAAGTAATCTATCATCATAAATAAATAAACAACTAGATCAACATGATTTACCTTTAGACACACATCACTTAAACCATCACATGCATAACACCACACATGACACATAGATTTTTCACGTGGAAACCCAACTGAGAAAAACCATGATGGGGATGAATACCCACAAGCTATTTTTGAACTCTTTAGAAGTCCGCTCTGTTAGGAGCCTTGTCCAGTTAAAGACTGATACAATAGGTTCTGTTAGGAACTGATCCTATTAGGGATCACCCGGTTAAGGGATGGCTAGAATACCTGGTTAACGGTTAAACCCTGTTAAAGGTTACCTTGTTAGAGGATTTCAAGAACTCAATGGTTTTGAGTCACCCTATTAACGGATTTATAGTAAGCCAGTTAAAGCTACCCTGTTAAGGGATTTCCCAACTGTTGAAGTGGTTAGAGATCAATAGGTATTACAATGATCTGGTAACAACACTCAATGCCAATGTAGATCCGATTTAGCTCCTCTTCACCTTCTGCACTTACACTCTGTAGGTATCACTTCTCTCCTCTGGTATGGCAAGAATCACGTATCCCTTCACTTGGATACACACACAACTTTTGCCAACAACCTCTGAAAGAAACACAACATCAACCTTATAGAAAATAGATAGGTCAGTAGCATAAACCATAAACCTGAAACCTGTTAGGTTAATCAATTCAAATGGTTCAATCCTGACCACTGAGCAGATTGCATTAAATGCAACATTTTTGAACCAATCTCAAGACGTTCTCCATCATTCATTTTCCACCACTTTCATGGTGACTGGTAACCCATCACGTGTTTTCACCGTTTACATGCTTCGTACATTCCCGAGATAGATAGGAACAATCTCCTTCATGCAAGATCCTTCACGTGCATAAGGCTGACATGGCAACATGATCTGTTCTTTGTTACAATGCTAACTAATCACACAAAGTCACCGGTTGAGTCACATAGGCTTGAAGCACTTCAATCGGAAACCCTAAAGTTGAGACTACCAACCGGTAGTCATACAAATCTTCCATGTACTGGTTCCCATAAAAATATGCCAATTCACCTTGGAGAAACATACCACTTCACTTTGGCACATATACCGATTCACAATGTTATATCGGTTCTCACATATACGAGTTCTTAGTAACATACTAGTTCTCTCTTCTTTAGCATATTGACATCAATGACAACATACAATGTCATCATGTCCTCATACTAGTTCACATAATGCTAACAATCTCCCCCTTTGGCATTAACGGCAATATACAAAGATATCTCTCTGCTTCACATCTTCTCCCCCAATTTCTGCAGATGTCTTCTCCCCTTCACTTCTTCTCCCCCTTTGATAAAAATGCCAAAGTGGAGGCACAAGCTTCCCCGTTTCATTATGTTTCTCCCCCTGAGGAGTAGCATCCTTCAACACATCAATCCCTAAAAAAATTTGACAATGCAATACTTGACTGATGTGGAGCATATACCTTTAGTTCACCTCCTGAAGGGGTAGCACCCCAAATTCACCTCTCATGTACATAAATGTAGCCTTTGGGAGAGGCTTGGTGAATATGTCTGCTAACTACTCCTTACTGGAAACATGTTCCAGTACAATCTCTTTGTTTTGAACCTTTTCCCTCAAGAAATGATACTTAAGCTCAAAGTGTTTGGTTCTAGAATGTAGAACCAAACTCTTGGAGATGTTAATTGCACTAGTATTGTCAAAAAATATACTTACCGGTTCAGATACAGGAACTTTGAAGCCATTTAATACATGCTTCATCCAAATTGTCTGAGTGTAGTTCATGAAAGCTGCAACATACTCTTCTTCCGCTATAGACTGAGAGACACAGCTCTGCTTCTTACTCATCCATGAGACCAGTCTTCCACTGAGAAAGAATGCACCACTAGTTGTGCTCTTCCGGTCATTCACATTACCTGCCCAATCAACATCTGTGAATAATTTCAAGTTGAAATCCTTGCTATATGGATACCACAATCCATAATCAATAGTTCCCTTCAGATACCTAAGAATCTACTTGACGGCAACCAAGTGGGATTCTCTTGGACTTTTCTGGAACCTTGCAGTAATGCCAAATGCATGTGCAATATCTGGTCTACTATGCACTACATAATGCAACTTACCAATCATTGATTGGTATTCCTTCTCATTAACCAATGTTGAGTAATCCTCTTTGGATAGTTTAGAACCGGTCACCATCAGTGTACCAACTAGTTTGCTAACTTCCATGCCAAAGGTCTTCAACACCTCTTTGACATACTTGGACTGAGTGATAAAGATTCCATCTTTCATCTACTAAATCTGCAGTCCAATGAAGAACTTAATCTCCCCTATGAGTGACATCTCAAACTCTTTCTTCATCTCATCTACAAACTCACGACTCATCTTGTCATCTCCACCAAAGGTAATGTCATCAACAAATACCTCACAAATCAGGATCTGATCTCCTTCAGATTTCAAGTAGATATTGCTATCTTCGCTTGTTCTCTCAAACCTAATCTTCACAAGATGAGAGTCTAGGCGTTCATACCAAGCTCTAGGTGTCTGCTTTAGACCATACAAGGCTTTATGTAGCCTACATACCATGTCATTGTCTTTAGATAGGGAAAACCCATCTGGTTGCTCTATATACACCTCCTCTTCAAGTACACCATTTAGGAATGTAGATTTTACATCCATTTGATATACTTTGAATCCTTTAAAAGCTACATATGCAAGAGGCATACGAACTCCTTCCAATCTAGCTACAGGAGAAAAGGTTTCTGTTAGGCCCAATATGGAAAGCTAATGTACTGAGAGGGGAGGGGTGAATCAATACTCCAAAACTCTTCTTGAATAATAACTTTACTATTATGCATAAACAGAATAGTGTAGTAACATAAAATAAAGTTAAAACAAATAGATAACAATCATACATGATTCACTCCATAACACATATATTTTGGTTACGTAGAAACTCTTGGTTAGAGAGAAAAACTATGGTGGGAATGGCACCCACAACTTCACTACTGCAATAATAAAGAGTGCTTGGTTAGAGCTATATATTAGCTATTTCTGATAGCTTACCCTGTTAGGAGTAACAAGATTTGTTAGATCTACCTTGCTAAAGGATTTTACAACATTTATTCTGAATGTTGCACCTAGTTAGAGGCTTTACAATTTATAGACTTGATTAGAGTCTTTTACCCTGTTAAAGGTTTCTCTTACAACTTCACAATATTACAATAAAATCATTACAAATATCTGCAAATTTACATCTGAAATGTTATAGTAGATTCTATGTGCTCAGAATATATTACCTTGCTTATAGCATACCTTGGTAACCCATATAGTAACTTAGTAAACCCTTCTATTTACTCTGTTCTTTGACTGCTCTATGAAAACCTTCTCGGTGACCTCTATGTCTCTGTAACAGTCTTCTTACTCTCATACATACACCCTTAACTCATGCTGTATATATAGATCTCTTAAGATGGTGATCTAATTCATTGCTTCAATCTTACAAACAAGATTCCTTGAATGAATAACTATACAAAATATTTCATTGGTTAGAATGATCTCAAAATCATACACAATCTCTTAGTGCAATTTCCAATGTGATAACGGTTAGATGTGCCTCGATCTTGTAACACATTTTCATATGCATGTCCAGGTTCAATGTATCTGGTAACACGTTTCACTCGGTGTATATCAAATCGGTGTGTCATCTTTGCTGCTTGGTAGACATGAAAAGATACTTAGTAGACAACTTGGTGTATACTATGTTCTGTGACTGTTTCCTCTGTAACCGACTAGACTGTGCATACCGACTTCTTTGTGTATACCGACTGCATGATTCAGTAGTGTTAATCGACTAGAGTATATAGTATGACTTTGAATATAAAAGATAATGGCAACTTGATAAGTAGTAACAATCTCCCCTTTTGATATTAGTTGAGATGTTTGACAAAAACTACTTTCAAAGTCATAACCCAAAAATCTATATACTTTGCAAAATGACTATACTTGACAGTTTATACAATAGTCAATGAAATAGTATATTCAAATATACTCCCCTTATCATTATACTGTACATAACTCTGATTTTGCATGCTCGATTCTATGCTTGTGTGCTCTTGCTTACTGTCCTTGGATACTCTGCATACTCTGCTCGGTATACTTCGAATACTATATCAGAACTGTATCACTAAAATTGTATCACTGTCAAGATTATCATATTACTCCCCCTTTTTGACAAACATCAAAAACTTAATTTCCATTTGAGGGCAGTAACTGGTCAAAAATAGATTTGTACTTTGTCTTGGCATCGGTGAGTATGACAAAGAGGGCATCTTTTACACTTTCCATTAAAGAATTTTGTGCTTGAATATCAACCAATAGTGATATTAAGCCATCAAGAGTGCTTCCCTCTTGTGTAGTAGATAGGCATGTGGCTCAGTTAATCTATTCTTGAATGGATGAAAGATGAGGAAGGAATAATGTCTGGAGTGTCATTATATCCATCTTGATCTTATGTTCTTCAGTTCTTAGTTCCAGTTGTTAAGCCATGAGCTGTTGAAGCTTGGTATAAAAATTCTGAACTGAATTGGGCTCTAGAGTCAACTTATTTGAGAGATCGGTGATCTCTTTCTCAATTACATTAGTTTTATTCTTGATATCTTTAATGAATATAGAAAATGTATAGAGTTTCTGAAATAAATAAATAATATGCTTGAGTTGAGGGGACAACTCAGTAACGAATTTGACAAGTTTGACTTTGCCAATAGCTAGAGCTTTATGTACCTCTTCTATCATTTTTGCAATAAGCTCCTTGTCTTTTAGCTTTCTCAAATACTCAGATGCATCAACTCCGGATGTTTCAATTTGATTAAGGAGTTCATCTAGTTGAATGTGGATGGCTGCATCGGTTGACACTGTAGCTATAGGTAGCATATCTGATAGCAGTGTCTTCACCTTCTGAAGTACTTTATTCTTCTTTTGTATGGCCATCTGCTTTTCTTGTTCAGCCTTTGCTTTGCATAGTTCACCAAAATCAATGAGTGCTTACCCCTTAAATTTTGATATATCCATATTGGGCAACACTATTGGTTTAGATAAATCAACTTTGAAACTATGCTTTTTCACTTTCTTCTCTTTACCTTTGGTCTATTGGATCAAGACAATAGTTTGAGAGGTTTGCTGACCCTCGGTAGGTTGCTCGATGGAGGCAACACTTTGGTTGGTTCTTGTAGCTATTGTGGTGTCTTTTGGTGCCTCGGTACTGGGTGTCTCAGCTGCTACATTTTTGATGCTCGAAGGTGCTTGAGAGGTCCGTTCTAGAGTAGTATCTTCTCCTATTGTAGACTTGTGACCTTCAGTGCCTTATGATGTATCCTGAGGAGCTTCGGTAGAGACAGGTGGATTGATCGGTGGATAAGGCTAAACTTGTTCTAAAACAGATTCACTAGATACAAGTTTTTCATATGTAGTGCCTTATGTCATTTCCTGCTCTAGTTCCTCTGTATCCATGACATCTTCATCTATTTGAATAGTGTCAGCTGGGTCTTGTTCGGTAACATCAGGACCTTACTCGGTGACATTAGGATCATTCTCGGTGACATCAACGATTTCAACTATAGATTGTTCACTAACATCTTTTATTTTGAAGATTTCCCGCCATTTTGCTTTTGTCTCATTCTCTACATCAATGTATAGCCCATTCATCAATTTTAAGGCTCTTTGTTTGACAAGAAATTTTGAATTGTAGGTTGTCAAATGTTCCTTTATTTCTGCTATAGACATATCAGGAAATAGATGGACTAGACTTCTTTCTTTGATTTGTTTCTCTAAGTCCATTGCATACTTCCACCTATTATCAATATGCAAGTAAAGTTCATTTGGAAGTGACTTTACTAGTTCCAATGGAGCTAACCAGGACTTTAGAAGTGTGCAAATGATAGCTTCTTCAATTTGTCTCTTCTCATCATTATTTCTAGTTTCATACTTGACAAATCTAAAGGAACCAAATTTGCCATATTCTTTTAGATTGGCATAGAAGTTTTCAACACTATGTATATTTACCTTCTTGCTCTTGACAATCTAGAATTTGTTGGCATCCTCAGATTCTATATCACTAGACTCTTTTGCCAAAATGATTCTTCGAGTAGATTTCTTGTATGTCTTGGTTACCTTGGGAACAATAAGACTCTTTTGTTTCTTACTCGGTGATGCAGCCGAGGCTCTTGTATTAGGTCTCTTTGTTGGAGGAGTCGGTAGGGCCTTTGAAGTGTCCAGTTTCTTTCTTTTCAACACTTTACCCTTAGGCAATTCGATGCTCAGTGTTATAGCTGCCTCTTGAGCTTCTGATTCCTCTTCGGTGATGGCAAGAGTGCCTTTGACCAGTGTGGAGGAAGAATCTTCTCCGAATTTCTCCGTTAAAACCTTTATCATCTTTGTTGCTTTTCTTGTAGCTTTGGGTACTACAATGCTCATTTTTACTTTTCCCTTCACTTCTTCATAGGTTCCATACCTCAGCTCGGTAGCATGCCCTGGTAATGTAAGATATGCATCAATTTGTTGTTGTGTGATATCAAAGTCAATCTTGTAACCCATAGGTGGAAAAGATTGAGTTCTTGGTTCCACAACATTCACATAACAATAGTCAGTGTCTACCTCAAAGCATATATCATCTTTATATTTCTCCACTAGCTAGGGTGGAATTCGGTACCTGTTGTGCATTTTCTCCTGAAATTTACTGAAATAATCATCCATTATATCATTGAAATTATCACCTAGCTTCTTGATAATGTCATTAATCTGATGGGTGAATGGTCGGTGTAGCTCCCAAACTACTTTATCGACTGATGGAAAGAATTTTTCAAAGTAGAAAAACATGCATACAAGAAGTGAACCAAACTTTAGTGTGTTTGCCAAGTTTTTCTTCTTCAGCTTCCTTATTGTGTTCAAATTCTCAAATAGGTTCTTCAGTAACACTTCACATAAGTCAATTTTCATTCCCTTTTTCACAATTTTATAAGCTTTGTCAATTGCTGCATAGGGTATACTATTTTCCCTTGCTGATTGGAAGAAACAGTAACCAATTACTCTAATGGCAAACTTAAGTTCTGCATTAGTGACATTGTTTAGTTTCAGTCCTCTGTAATCAGATTCTACTCCAGTTAAACTAATTAATTCCTTCTATGATATCATCTTTTGAGCTCGTGCATGATCATAGATAGGATAACCGGTGATCACATGAATGATTTCCTTGGTGATCTTAAATGGTTGCTCTTCTAGCCACATGAAATCATCATGAACTCTGCTCAAAACAAACTTGACCCATTGGGGTTTGAACACATGAGGATAGGTTAGGGCTTCAGTCAATCCTTTGATTTTGATGTGTTCATACTTGCTATTTAATACACCATTAGTACATAGTTCATCATAGGTGTCTCTTATTTCCACATGACCGAGTTCTTCAACACGACATTTGGTGAAGAATCTCACATCTTCCACTAACAAGACTCGATCCAGGATGAGTGAAAAGGTGGTTTTTTCATCTAGTTCGGAGGCAGCTTTAGGAGTCAAAGAGTATTTCAGTGAGGGCTTCTCTACATTCTTGACAATAATGGGATCTTGGATCTTGGGCGCCATTTAAGATTTCAAGTAAAAACCTAGCAAACTATCCTTAGGGTTTGACGGTTTACAAACGACAGACGCTTCACACTCTGCAGATAATAACAATTTGATAAGATTGGTAAGCTAGCTTAACAGTGCGATGAGATTTGATGTAAATACCCTGAATTTGCTTTGAATGAGGTTTGATCACCTTGATTCTCTCTGCTCTGCTCTTTCGAAAACTTGGTAAATGTAAATGACCATGAAAATGCTTTTAAGTACACAAAATACCTTATTAGGCTCCATGCAGGTCAGGTCAAAAACATTAAATGCACTCAGTTCACCTGTAACTGATTTACTCTCTTTTTTTTGTTTTAATCGAGTAACCAAATTTCCTTCATTTACCAACTTGACAGGCTTCCTGTATTCACCGACTTGATAGGTTTCCTGTAAAGTACTTCAAAAACTTTGATAGAATTTCAAACTTACTAATGCATCTTGACTATGCAGATTTTGAATTTAGTACATAATGGAATAGGAACTATTATGATTTTAACCTTCAGAGAATGCAGTCCCTTAATACCTTTTCTGATTAATTTTGAATAGGTGCACCTAACTTGGTAGGTAAGGTGTTTTCTTCATTTGACATGATTTCCTTCTTTTTCCAAATCATCTTTAATTTCTCTTTTATTTCTTCAGTGTCTCCTCTAGGTTGATCTCTACAATCTCCAGCTAAATGTCCAACTTTGTGACAATAAAAACATGCCATACCAGGATTTCTCCATGATCTTCAGTTTTTCATTCCAAACCTTATAAAACAGTTGGCACTAATATGTCCATATCTTCCACAACATTCACACCATATCCTTGTATTGTAATCCCTTGGTACTACTGCATATTGTCAATAAGGATCTGTGTAAGTTTGGTAACCTCTAGTGTTTGCTCGGTGTGCAGACCACATGTAGTTCTTTTGCTTAAGCCATCACTTCTCACTACTATGTCCATATCTATTGCAGTTTCTACAAAACCCTTTGTATTTTGCCTTCTGATAGTTGTTAACAGACTTTGTCGTACATTGGTTAAATGTGTGACCATATTTATTGCAATTGTAACAATAACCAATTGACTTAGTGATATTCAGTGGCTTACCTTTTCCAATTTGGCACATGTTGGTAGTATGGCCTTGATTTCCATAGTAGTAGAAAATAGGCTTCTTTCTTTTGATGTTATTCCTTTTTCCAGCTTGCTTTGATGATTCTCCTCTCTCGGTAGTATGAATTCCTTTCTCGGTAGAGTCTTTTCCTTTGTAACTGAGTCCTACATCTTTGTTGGGTCTTCTCGTATTCAGTTGCTCATCCAACATCTTTGATGCTTCATAACTCTTCTTCAGTGTTTCTTTGGATTTCTTCTCTGTCTTAAGTTCATCGGTCAACCTTGATACTTCAAATTTCAATGCTTGATTTTTATTTTCTTCAGAATTGCTTCATGATGTGCATAACCTAGTTGATCTATCATATTTTGTTGAATCCCAGTCAACCTTATGATTTCATCATTTTTATCAGATACTAAGACTTGAAGTTCTTGTTTCTCTCTTTCTAGATCTCTTGCTTTATCCTCGGCTGTCCTTAATGCATCTAGATTTTCAGTCATTTGTGTGCTGAAATGTTCATGTTCTCTTTTCATTGCTTTTAGTTGATCAGCCAATGCTTTGTTCTTTTCTTTCAATACCCAAATCATTTCTTCAGTCTCTTTAGATATATTGTTCTCAGATGATGTCTCAATTTGTTCCACTAACTCTTGAGAATCCTGCAAGTCATCAGATAATCTTTTTCTTACTTTTAGAGATTTTTGCATTTGCCTTTGCATGTCTGCAATCACTTGATTAGCATGATCCAACTCTTATTGCGGATACACAATCCTCAAAGATTTTTTGTAGCCTTCCATTGATAAGATCTTTCTCTTTAGGTAGTTAAACCCTTTTCCAAGATTCAAGCTCTAATACCAATTGTTAGGCTTAATATGGAAAGCTGATGTACTAAGAGAGGGGGGGTGAATCAGTACTCCAAAACTCTTCTTGAATAATAACTTTATTGTTATGCATAAATAGAATAGTGCACTAACATAAAATAAAATTAAAACAAATAGATAACAATCATACATGATTCACTCCATAACACATATATTTTGGTTATGCAGAAACTCTTGCTTAGAGAGAAAAAATGCAGTGGGGATGGCACCCACAACTTCACTACTGCAATAATAAAGAGTGCTCGGTTAGAGCTACATATTAGCTATTTCTGATAGCTTACCCTGTTAGGAGTAACAAGATCTGTTAGATCTACCTTGCTAAAGGAATTTACAACATTTATTCTGAATGCTGCACCTGGTTAGAGGCTTTACAATTTATAGACTTGATTAGAGTCTTTTGCCCTATTAAAGGTTTCTCTTACAACTTCACAATATTACAATAAAATCATTACAAATATCTGCAACTTTACATCTGAAATGTTATAGCAGATTCTATGTGCTTAGAATAGATTGCCTTACTTATAGCATACCTTGGTAACCCATATAGTAACTCGGTAAACCCTTCTGTTTACTCTATTCTTTGACTATTCTCTGAAAACCTTCTTGGTGACCTCTATGTCTCTGTAACAGTCTTCTTGCTCTCATACATACACCCTTAACTCATGTTGTATATATAGATCTCTTAAGATGGTGATCTAATCCATTGCTTCAATCTTACAAACAAGATTCCTCGAATGAATAAGTATACAAAATATTTCATTTGTTAGATTGATCTCAAAATCATACACAATCTCCTAGTGCAATTTCGAATGTGATAACGGTTAGATGTGCCTTGATCTTGTAACACGTTTTCATATGCATGTCCAGGTTCAATGTATCTAGTAACACATTTCACTCGATGTATATCAACTCGGTGTGTCATCTTTCCTGCTTGGTAGACATGAAAAGATACTCGGTAGACAACTCAGTGTATACTACGTTCTGTGACTACTTTCCTCTATAACCAACTAGCCTATGCATACAGACTTCTTTGTGTATACCAACTGCATGATTCGGTAGTGTTAATCGACTAGAGTATATAGTATGACTTTGAATATAAAAACTAATGGCAACTTGATAAGTAGTAACAGTTTCTCCATAGTCTTCTCCTTCTTCTTGGGCATATCCTTTACACACCATTCAGGCTTTGTTTCTGATCACTGTGCCATCCTCATTCAGCTTATTTCTGAAAACCCATTTGGTACCGATGACATTTTTATGCTCCGGTCTGGGTACCAAAGACCATGTACCATTTTTCTCTATCTGGTCAAGTTCCTCTTCCATTTCCTTGATCCATTCTTCATCTTTATGTTCCTCTTTGAATGATTTAGGCTCAAATTCAAAGATCATACATGAGTTTTCTCTAACCTTTCTTCTTGTAAGGATTCCTACATCCTTATCTCCTATGATCTGTTAGGATCATGATTCAGCTTGACATACCAAGGAATGGTCTTAACAGATTCCTCTTGCTTTTCTTCTTCATCCTCATCTCCATCAGTATCAGCATCTACATCTACCAGTGTAGTAACACTATTACTAGTAGTTGGTTGATTGGAAACCAGTTCCTAGAAGGTTACAACCAGTTCATTTACCGCTTGCTCACTACCAATTTCCTCAGTTTTCTCAGAGGTTTCATCAACTCTCACATTGATGCTTTCAATAATTCTCTGAGTCCTATTATTGAAACACTTGAGAGCTTTTCTCTTGGTGGAATACCCTAGGAATATTCCCTCAACACATTTCGCATCAAATTTTCTTTGGTGTTCGCTCCTCTTGATGTAACATTTGCTACCAAACATTCTAAAGTAGTTAATCACAGGTGTCTTACCGGTCCAATACTCATAAAGAGTTTTATCCTTACCTTTCTTGATGAGTACTCGGTTCATTGTGTAGATTGCAGTGCTCATCGCTTCTCTCCAAAAGGTGTGAGCAACCTTTCCTTGGATCAGCATTGTTCTTGCTGCTTCAACCACAGTTCAGTTATTCCTCTCTACTAGGCCATTCTTCTGTGGAGTCTGGGGGGTAGATAGTTGCCTCTTGATGCCATGTTCTTCACAGTACTTGTTGAATTCAATGGAAGTGAATTCCCCTCCTTGATCAGCTCTAAGGCACTTGATCCATTTTACCACTTTCCTTCTCCACTAATGCTCTGAAAGATTTGAACTTTCCAAAAGCTTCAGACTTATCTTTCAAGAATGTGACCCACATCATTCTTGAGCAGTCATCAGTGATGATCATGAAGTACCTATCACCCTACACACTCCTAGTTTTTATAGGACCACACAAATTAGTATGCACAAGATCAAGTAAATTGTCAGCAGTGAAAGGTTTACCTTTAAAGGTTGAGGAAGACATTTTCCCCAGTTGACACTCTTTGCACAAGGTATTTTTTGGTTTTCTTAGCACCAACAATCCTCTAACTGCCTTGATCTTATTGGCCTTCACAATGTTATCAAATTTTACATGGCAAAGTCTCCTATGCCATATCCAACTGTCATTGAACTTGGCCATAAGACATGTACTGATATTTGCATTCAGCTAAAATAGCTTACCTTTGGTCTGCATGTTAGTGGCCACCAATTCACCATTCTTTCCTCTGATTCTACACACTCCATTCTTGAATTCCAAAGTCAGACCACTATCATTCAGCTAGGAAACACTTAGAAGGTTGTGTCTGAGACCATCAACCCAATACACATTGTCAGCACTACTCTTTCCATTTAGAGAGATAGAACCTCTGCCTTTGACCATACATGGTACATCATTACCAAAGTGAACCACACCACCATCATACTCTTCTAAGGATAGAAACTTGCTCTGGTCACCAGTCATATGATGAGAATAGCCATTGTCAATAATCCACTCATTGGATTTATCAAAGCGGGAGAGAAGAGCCTTCTTGTCTGACACATCTACCTTGACATCAATAAACACAATATCTTCATTTTCTTCATCTTCTAATTCCTCATCTATGACTCCTTCATCAACTGCCACAAAATAGTTTCTCTAGTTTCCTCCTTTGAATTTCTTGAACCTTTCCGGTTTGTCCTTGTTGTCACCATTAGGACAGTTTACAACAATATGTCCTATCTGGTTACAAGAAAAGCATTTCAAAGGGAGTTTACCTTTGTATTTATCAGTTCCTTTAGGAAGTTTCCTGGCAAGAAGAGTTTTAAATTCCATCAGAATCTCCTCATCATCCATTTCTCTTCTTTGTCTTTGTTCACCATTGGTGCTTGCTTCTCTTCCTTTTCTGGATGGTACAACAGAAGCTTTAAAAGTTGATTCAGTCTTTTGAACACTGCCATCAAAACTATTTAGCTCATAGGCTGTCAACTTTGCAATGATGGAGTCTAGGGATACCTTAGTCTTGTCTATTGATCTCAACTCCTGAATAGCAGCAACCCTTATTTCATAGATCGGTAATAAGGATCTTAGAACTTTTCTTACCATAGTGGAATCTTTCATTTTACCACCTGCACTCTTGATATCTCCGACAAAAGTTTTGATTCTTATTCCATACTGCTGAATGGTCTCACCTTCAACCATTCCCATGTCTTCAAACTTCCCTCTAAGGCTTTCTTCCTTAGCTTGTTTTACATGCTCATCACCACCATAGATATTTTCAAGAGTATCCCCTACTTCTTATGGATTAGCTTTATCTTGGACATCAATAAACTCAATGTCAGATAAACTACTAATTAGGGCTTCCATGACTTGCCCATTCTCCCGCATCTCTCTCTTTTGGTCATTGGTGAGAGTACTGATAGGGGCAACATAAGCATTCTCAATATAGCTCCAGTGTTGAGCACCCATGCTTCTGATGTATACCTTCATTCTAGCTTTCCATATATTGAAATTATCTTTGTTGAACTTTGGACCTTCCCTCTTGATCATTATACTGGGATCTTTTCCTCAAGGAATTAAGCTTATAACACAGAGGACCTGGAGGATGCTCTGATACCAATTGATAACTCAATGATGAATGGATAGTACCAAACCGGTACTGAGAGGGGGGGTGAATCAGTATAGACAAAAACACACTCCTAAAACTGGTTTGTCAGCAAACACTTCTCTTTGGCAGACAAACAGTAACACTGGTTTTAAACATAGTACAACCGGAAAGACCCAAAATAATTGAGACAAGTATAAAACGGTTGATACTTATCTTTTCATACAATCTAATACTTCATTTCCATTTCACCCTAGTGCATTAACAGGTAATCTATCATCATAAATAAATAAATAGCTAGATCAACATGATTTACCTTCAGACACACATCACTTAAACCGTCACATGCATAACACCACACATGACACAAATTTTTCATGTGGAAACCCAACTGGGAAAAACTACGGTGGGGATGAATACCCACAAGCTATTTTTGAACTCTTTAGAAGTTCGCTTTGTTAGGAGCCTTGCCTGATTAAAGACTGATACAATAGGTTCTGTTAGGAACCGATCCTGTTAGGGATCACTTGGTTAAGGGTTAAACCCTGTTAAAGGTTACCTTGTTAGAGGATTTCAAGAACTCAATGGTTTTGAGTCACCCTGTTAAAGGATTTAAAGTAAGCCGATTAAAGCTACCCTGTAAAGGGATTTCCCAACTATTGAAGTGGTTAGAGATCAATAGGTATTATAATGATCTAGTAACAACACTCAATGCCAATGCAGATCTGCTTTAGCTCCTTTTCACCTTCTGCACTCACACTCTACAGGTATCACTTCTCTCCTCTGGTCTAGCAAGAATCATGTATCCCTTCACTTGGATACACACACACAACTTTTAGCAACAACCTCTAAAAGAAACACAACATCAACCTTATAGGAAATAGATAGGTTGGTAGCATAAACCCTAAACCCTAAACCTATTAGGTTAAGCAATTCAAATAGTTCAATCTTGACCATTGAGCACATTGCATTAAATGCAACAGTCTTGAACTGATCTCAAGATGTTCTCCATCATTCATTTTCCACCACTTTCATGGCGGTTGGTAACCCATCACGTGTTTTCACCATTTACAGACTTCACACATTCTCAAAATAGATAGGAACAATCTCCTTCACACACACAAGGCTGATGTGGCAACACGATTTGTTCTTCATTACAATGCTAACTCATCACACAAAGTCGCTGGTTGAGTCACATAGGCTTGAAGCACTTCAACGGGAAACCCTAAAGTTGAGACTACCAACTGGTAGTCATACAAAGCTTGCATGTACTGGTTCCCATTACAATATGTCGGTTCACCTTGGACAAACATACTGCTTCACTTTGGCACATATACCACTTCAAAATGTTATACCGGTTCTCACATATACCAGTTCTTGGTAACATACCAGTTCTCTCTTCTTTAGCATATTGACATCAATGCAACATACAATGTTATCATGTCCTCATACCGGTTCACATAATGCCAACAGAAGGATGCATCTCGAGAGGTTGTAGTGTGAACACAAAGAACCTTGGATGGTCTCTCTAAGAATAAAAAGAAGAAAACTTAACCTCATCCCAGGCTTAGGATGTTGTCTCTTCTCAAGGTGAGTAGATTTGTTGCTTATTTTTTAATGAAAATTCTATTCTGGAAAGTGAGGAGCTTGATTAGCCCTCTAAAACAGCATATGCTAAGATGTACATTGATTGAACAAAAAGTAGATATAATTTTGATTTAAAAAACTAAAATGAGATTAGATGTCTTCCTAAAGGCTATCAATTCCTTTTGGGCATCTATTGTCCTCATTTCTAGTGATGTGGAAGGAGCGTCTAGGGGAATTGTTACCCTTTGGAACCCAACCCTTTTTTATTAGTACTTTGACTCATTCAACTAAAAATTGTTTGATAGTTAAGATGCGAGACCTTAAATCTCATCTTTGATGGTTCCTTATAAATATTTATGTGCCTATTGCAAGAAGCCCCTGGTCTTCTTTGGCTAGCCTTGTTTTGAATTAGGCAGATGCTTTATGAATGGTTGTTAGAGACTTCAATTCTCCCCTATACCCCTTAGAGAATTCTGGTGGCATAGAAGACTACTTGGAGAGTATGACTGATTTGGTCGACTTTATTTTAGCTATGAATTTGATGGATATCAACCTAAATGGTTCCAAATTTATGTGGTCTAACAGGATACTAGGACAAAGTCTAATTCAAGTTAGGTTAGACATGCTCTTTGTTACCAGTAATTGGAAAAACTATGAATCCTCTCTATGCTCCTTTCTGAGATCTGGGTCTAACCATAATGCTATTATTTTATCCTTGGAAGACTCTAGGGAGAGAAAATTTTATGCCTTTAGATATGAGATAATATGGTCACATTATCCCAACTTCAAATCTCTAGAATTGATCAATGGTAGAATGTCCCTGTTAATGGTACCCTAATGTATCGTGTTTCCCAAAAACTTAAAATATTACAAGAGGAGGTCAAGGGATGGAATTGTTGCTCATTTGGGAATATCTTTAAACAAAAGAAATTCATCATTGATAATTTGAGCATACAAAAAAATATTGAAGAAAGAAGAGCTTTTGAGGAAAAAAAAAGAAAAGGAGATTGAATTAAGAGATAAATGGGTCAGGCTAAATAAGAAAGGGGAGGTGTTTTGGAAGCAAAAATATAGAGTACAATGGCTCAATGAGGGGGATAAAAACACTAAATTCTTCCACCAATATACCTTGAAACATAGAAGCAGGAATAGGATTAGAAAGATTATTAAAGAGGATGGTTCATCCACTGAAAATGAGGAAAAGATGGTTGATATGTTTATTCATTTTATTAGTCTCAATAACTTAAATAAATAGGGAAGATTTTGAGACCCTAATGATCTTCTTGATGTGATCCCAGAAGTAATTACTGAAGAAGAACTATCCCAGTTGACTGACATCATGATCATCCAAGGGGTTAGAGATGTAGTGTTTTCATTTGGAGTCTTCAAAGTCAATGCAACCATAACCGATAAATCCTCAAAAGAGAACTAGTCGGCTTATGCAGAAAGAGTAACACAACGAAAGAAACAAAAAAACATAGAAAGATTACATAAACATATCATATTATTGTCTTAGAACCTCCGGTAACCAACTGGTTATCATCATATGGTCATCATAGAACATCCAGTAGTAAACCAGTTACATGTAGGCTACAAGCCAGATACAATCCATCTAGAACTCTCAAAGTCAATCAAATATCTAATCACAAATCTAAGTCCTTATTTTGATTTCTACTTCTTCTTCTCTTCAAATGATTACACAATACTATAGGTTCTATTACTCTTCCCATTAATGTTGGTACTAATTGTTGGACATCCTTACCCTTGGCTCTCTTCCATGAAAGCGATCCCATCTACCCTTCATAAATGTCTCAAATTTCTTCATTATGACAAAATCTTAACTATAAATCATAGCATGTACCCAGTACCAACCCACGCATGCACTAGTTCAAAACTTCAACAACAAGTAATTTGGTCTTTTAGTTTTAATTCACTTGCTTTTCATAAGATAAACCTTTGTTTTATATATATTTATAAAATTATAATCAACCATAATCAATGTACAAATAATTAATGGAACAAACTAAATTATATATATATATATATATATATATATATAGAGAGAGAGAGAGAGAGAGAGAGAGAGAGAGAGAGAGAGAGAGAGAGAGAGAGAGAGAGAGAGCATTACATAAAAAAGACCACAGTATTAAAACTATTTCCATTGTTTAACAAAATATTGAAATAGCGTAGCTCATGAGTCATAGACAAAAAGCATTTGAAAAACTTTCATTAATAAAAATGAAATAGATTTATAGAAAGCAATTTTATATCCATAAGACTCTAAGAGGCAAACTAAAACAAATTGGAATTTGAAAAATTATCATTAATATTTATGCTTTGGAAATTTACAATTTTTACATCTGAGACTTGAGTCCCTCAAAAACTTAAAAGCCAAAATCAGTGAGCCACTGAGCTTGTGAGGTTTGAGGACATAGGCAAAAAAAAAACTACTAGGGGGTCGGGGCTAGGGCACAAGTAGTGGATGATTTACAACTTTGCTCTAAGAATCTGGCCCTCCTTCCATGTAGAATTCTTCAAGAATCATAAGCTAAGAGAATTCTTCAAGCCACATGTAGTTTGGAAAGTCGTCCAGGAGCAACCATTTTCGAAGGAAGTTCTTGCCAATCCACACCCATTTTCTGTGATGCGTCAAGTGCTCCACATTCAAGTTGAGGAGAAATGGTTGTCTGGCAACTGGCACTATTTGGTCAGGGAGGAGAATCTTGGATAATTCACTTGCCCAAGCAATCCCCACCCCTACTTCTATAAGGATGACAACAATAATGTCATCTCCAAGGAAGTCTCCCTTAAAATCCTTCCTCAATAGCATCAACATATCTACCTTGTCTCCTCTGAGGTTCAAAAGAGATGCCAAGAACCAGGATGTAATGTCTATTTTAACATGGTATCTATTTTCTTTTCACATAAAATCTCTTCCTAGCACCATCCACACAGCCTCATTGGTGAATGACCCAACCTCCTTGCAGACTGATTGGAGGGTTGGGTCTCTCACAAAGCCCAAAAAGGCCCTCAAGTCCTCTGCAGAAATGCTTCTCAAACAGATGGGAGTATCCATCTTGAGAAATCAGATTAACAAATTAAACAACCTGAGCTTATAAACCTAAACCAGAGGAAGAATTTAAATATCGTGAGCTCCAGCGATTTATCTACCAAATGGAAAAGGCTAATTGAAGTTGAAAGAAGCAAAGATCATATATAAATAATTGAAGCTCTTGATTGTAATAATTACTTCTCTAACCGTATTGATTCCTTTAAATTTTTTAAAATCTTTTGTATCTCTACAAATCTTTCCCATAAATGCATGAGTGTGCAAAATTGGAAACAACTATAAACCAGTACGAAGTTGGCAAGTACCACATTCGAAGTCGTGGGGATGGAGTGGATTGAAAAAATTGAATAGATATATATTAAATAACCAAAATTATCAATCGTGATTCGTGACATTTGATACGTGTCTATTAAATCCAATTCCATTCCGAGCACTTTCTAGTGAGCTATATTCTCTTGAGAAAATTGGGCCGAAATAAAACTTCAGTCGTTGATCTACGATCATTGAACGGTTTAAAAGCATTGTTGTATTTTAGGTATGTGTCACCCTTCACATGTCAAAGAGGCCATGCTTATTGATACATAGTGAAGAGTCCAGACTCAATGTGATGTATTGATGTGATGTGATGTGATGTGCCTTATCTATAATGGCAATGAATTCATGAAATTGCCAATAAATTATATATTTTTCCATAAATAATGAAATATTCACCAAAACAAATTAAATAATTTTCAAGCGATGGATAAAAATCGCCAATACATTTAAATAAATTTTCCTTTGGAGTAAAATTTTTTGCCCATACAATTATATATTTGTTCCTTTTAACAAAAATTATTCGCCTCCTACAATATATATGTTTTCCATTGAACAAGGTATAATTCGCTAGAAATTTATGGAATTTTCATACCCTAAAAAAAACGCTAATACAAAATAGTTTTTTGCCCCATTTTGAAAAAAAAATTTGCCATCAATATGAAAATTTCCCCTCAAAAATAATGTTTGATTCATCAGGATTTTACACAGTTGCGTGGGGGGTGTTTTCTTAAAGTTATCCCTGATGGTGACAGAATAGGAATGGAAGGGATTAATTCTTCACCTTCCCTATGAAATGCATAATGCCATTCCATGATGTTTGCTTGATTGGTTTGGACCTAATATTTCAACAGATAAGATATTTTCTCCATTTCTCTAAATATGACAATGTTTGATTTGTTGAACTTGACAAACTTGTTTGAATTGAGGTTGAGTTTGAGTGATCCTCTTATTGTGTTTTGAACATTTGGGGTATGACTTTCTAGAATGATAATGAGAACTGTGCAAGGACTTTAATGCAAGGATTGATGCAAAGTAAGGATGTAAATGAGGACTATAATGAGTTTGATAATGAGGACTATGCAAAGACTAAAATGCAAGATTATGATGACTATACAAGGAGTTATGTGAATATTATGACAACTGTGTGAGGACTATATGTGAATATTATGATGACTATGCAAGACTATGCAATGACTTGTGTAAATGAGGACTATAATAAGGACGATGCAAGGGATAAGGATCACAACTATGTAAAATTTTGGACTTTGTTGGGTTTGTCAAATGTTTCAAGTTAGACTCTGTTTCAAGTAACTCTTTTTGTAGGACAAGTCTATTTTTCAATTCTGAGAACACTATCTAAAGATAAGTATAGTTGAATGAATTATGTTCTAACAAACTCTGAGAATTTAGGGATATGCAAGGTAGGGCCTAAAATAGCCTAAATACTGACTCGATACTGGTCTAGCACAATAATACATACAAAAACACAGAAGACAATCTTAGGATGGAAAGTGGAAAACATTCAAAGAGGCCCTTACAATAAAATACCAAAACAAGATGAACAACTAGAGAGTTTGGCAGGACCGGATCCACTCGACACACACTTCTTGGGCATGCCAGTCTCTCTTACCCTGAATATCCAAAGATCTTATCATTGAGGGATTTATGTCTCATAATGCAAGGTACATGAAGGGTATCTATGGGGTACGATCTGCACTCCCAAAATCATTGAGTGTGGGATTTGGGCTACTAAGTTGGTTCTTATTGTAAGTTTTGAGGGATCTCGATCTAACGATGGATTCTTAGAGAAATCCACTTAACGATTTAGTTAAGCTTATTGGTGCAGGGAAGGTCCCCACATACGTCGAATTCACTCAACACTCTAGCTGCCTGACCAATATATTTATATAGCAGCTCAAAAAACATGCTCAAGAGTACACTAGGAGAGATGATATCCCCAACACTTCTCAATTCAAAGTACCTCTGTGGGGTGACGAAATCCCCCAGTCAAAGACACCCCTTACTACTAAAAATAAAAGTGGGTGTCGTTATCACCTTTCCCTTTCTCCCAAGACCCTGAATGTGACTAGAAAATTACTTAATGCAACAATAGGTCCATCAAGACACAAAAACTTTATTTTTTGATTAAATATCACAATGTGTGATTTATTCTATTAATAAGCCATATTCACGTCAATTTTAAAGCCCAAACTAAAGTGTGAGATATGCATGTGCATGTCTATTTTAAAGACCAAAGTGAATTGTGAGATCATTCATGTCATTTTTAATCCCAAGATCAATTTTAACCACCAATACAAAGTGTTAGAGCATGCATATCAATTTTAGTCCAGATTTATTTTAAGCACCAAGCTGAAGTGTGAGATCATGCATGTCAATTTTAAACCCAAAATCCAAAAGTGTTTTAACCCTAAAAGATTCTGCAATCAAATTGTTGGTGGTTTCCAAAATAATCTAGGATGATCAAGCCTTCTTTGTAATTTCACCACACACTATAAATAGGGAATAAGTAACCAGAAAATACATAGAAAAATAGAAAATCAAACTACCTATTAAACGAATACGTAATCCTAATAGACCGAATGTGTAATGATATCTAAATGATTATGTAATGATGACTGGTCGAATGTGTAAACCTAACAGAGCGAATGCGTGAAACTGACAGGGTGAATGCATGACAAGTAAACAAAAAATTAAGAGACCCTATCAAAAGCATAAACTTAACCTAAAACCTACAAAATAGAATGTAAAGCCCTAGTTAGATCTCTCATTAGCCATTCTATATTAATCAAATCATATTTCACTATGTATGATAGAACAAGATTGTTGAATCTGGAAATAGCTTCTTGGCCTTCTAGATCTTGTATTCTCTTTTATGCCTTCAGGATTCACTGGTAAGGTCTAGCTTGCGTCCTTTGTTCAAATGTTCTTCGATTACCTGAAATCTTAAACTTCACCTTATGTGCCATGAGGTATCATATATGCAAAGAATCATACAAAGATAAAATCTTTAGATTTGCTTAATTGAATGGGGAATCAGACAAAACAAAGAATAAGAAATTGGAAAAATACAATCAACAGAATGCAAAACTAAAAATTATGAATGTGTAATGATGTTTTCATAAATGTGTAATGATTTTTGTGTGAATGTGTAATGATGTTTGTGTGAATGTGTAATGTTGTTTGCATGAATGTGTAATGAAGTTTGCATGAATGTGTAATAGTTAGGTCTGCCTACGAAACCTGTACACAACCTGCAAAAATTCTCAAAATTCGTATGATCCTGAACAAAACACAAAAGAAACACAAAGGGTTAATTAGTAGTTGTTCACTTCGGGTTCACCAAAATATCGTATGTAAAATTCATCATTATTCAAGTAGAAACAAAGGGAAATCATGAATCCCTGTTTAACTAAAGAATTTTAAATAAACCAATGAAACAATGCAAAGCAAAGTAATAGGAATAAAAATATTCAATTAAGACTCCTTATTCCATGACTGCATATGGCTTCCATTGTTCTTCTCTTCTTCGTGGTATGATGGCTCTTAGATGTTGCATTGGCAACCTGCAAATGACATAAAGATTCGAAGTTCATGATTCGACTGAAAATGGAGAATTGATGTTGAATTTATAGATTTTTGGAGAGATTGATTGAGAGGTGGAACAAAATAATTAAGAGGTGGAACTCAGGTGAGCTCACATGTTGGTTGATAGTTCAACTGCTTATTTGGAGGTGGAATAGAATAGATTAAATAGATAATTGAGTTAACTGATTGAGAAAAAAAGCTAATTGAAAGATTGAAAAAGAATGATTGGAAGATAATTGATTGATGACAAAGAAAGCTTTATTTAGAAAAAATCTAGTTAGAAGATAGAAAAAGGATGATTGGAGAGGATTAAAGAGATGATGTAATTAATCAATTAACTGAAATGATCAATTAAAATAGATGGAATAATTAACTGATTGAAAGCTTTTTGGTAAAAAACAAAGTGGAAGATAGAAATAGGAATTGAAAAGATAATGATTTAATTAATTAATTTAGCATGTCCTTGCACTTTGAATTTGATTTTCAATTTAGACTTTGCCTGAGATTTAATTCGAATATTGAATTTATTTTAAATTCAATTTTTAATTTGAATATATTTAGAAATTGACTTTGATTTTCAATTTAAATTTTGCATGAGATTTAACTCAAATATTATTTTTTTATTAAATTCAATTTGTTATTTGAATACATTTAGAACTTGACTTTGATTTTCAATTTAATCTTTATATGAGATTTAATTCAAATATTGAATTTATTCTAAATTCAATTTTTTATTTGAATATATTTAGAACGTTGACTTTGATTTTCAATTTGATTTTTGAAATCATGCACATGTATTTGAAATTAAAAGAAATTGGAAGAATATGAATATGAATTTGAATTTGAATTTAGAGAATTAATGAAATTAGATGAAATTAAAATTTGGGGATTTGGAATTGGAATTGGAATTTGAAGAAATAATTAGCTAATTAAATAATTTAAAGAAACTATTTAATTATTTAGAAAATTAATTTAATTAAATAATAAAGATGATTTGAATTAAAGGAATTAAATCACAATTAATTAAATGATTAGTATTTAATTAATATTTAAAAAGGGGGAAATGAATAATTGATTAGAAATAGAATAAATAGTAAGATGATGACGAAATATAAATTTAGAAAAATAAGATTAATTAGCTTAATTAAATAATTATTTAACTAATTGGATGAATAATTAGTAGATGATTAATGAGACATTTTTAGGTGTCTACAATGTCAACATAAGTTTCAAGTTTCAAAAAGTGAAGAGAGTAGATCTAGTGCATTAAGAAGCGTGTAGATTGTTTTAAGATATAGTTCAATCAATTGACCATATTTATTTTTATAAGAATAACAATCAATTTTATAAATTTAAAATTGATATAAAAAGACATTCAACTATTTATCAAAATTTACAAATCATAACATTTTAGCTCACACCAAAAACTAATATCATTTTCAAAAACAAAAACAATATTATTACTATCCAAACTAATCAATCAAACATATTTTACTTATCATTTCTGCATTCCCTTTATTTGCCCTAAAATATTTGTGTACGAAGCACTTATATTTCAACACAAACTATTAATTTAATATGCTTCATATTCTTTCATTTCTTATAACATTTTATTCATCTAATATTATGCATGCATGGACACCAACCATTTCAACTGCGAGATCTAGTCTGCTATAAACAGCTATAATGGAGAACATACTCCAGCCTTCACTTCATATTTCTTATTTCAACACACGATTACTGCTGTTACACGTTGCCTTTCCTTATCGAAATGGGAGGCGAGTTATCGAAATCAAATCTATAAATTGATATTTTCTGCTCACTTTCTTTGCATTGGATTCTTGCATTCAGAATGGCTATCAAGATGAATTCTTCTGCTCTTGTTTGCTTTTATATGCTCTTGATACTTTCTGTTTCTCTCTGCAATACCATCGAAGCAAGAGAGATTGAAGGTAGAATTCTTATTTCTATTATATTTAACAAAGCATCTCACGCTTTTTTCCCCTTGGTAATAAGTTGGGTGCGTAATGAAATTGGTTTTGTTTCAGGTGGAGCAGTTGCAGGGAAAATGGGTCCAGAGTGTTATTGTTGCAAAGACCATTACTATACAGGATGCTGCAAAAACTGTCCCCCCCCTATCCCTCTGCATAATTGACTTTGCAGATTGGCTGATGTTGTTGTTTATGGATCTTTAGACTTGTTATTATAATTAAATAAATGGCTCCATAATTTCAATTTAAGTGCTTTATAAATCTCATACTTTTTCTCTCATGTTTGGCTATCTTCTTATAAGATTTAGATTTACAGTTTAAATGGCAAGTTTTAATAATGTCTGGAATAACAAATGTGCCTCCAAAGATTTCACTTAGCGTAGTTTTTTAATTATTGGTTTTTGTTATTACACACTTTTACAGTTTAAAGAGAACAAATATATGTTTTCTTTTATATTCTAGCACTGTGGAGTAAACGAGCAACATTTAGAAGCTAAGTTGTTTGTATAAGTCAGTTTTCAAAAAAAATATTGGAAGATGGTAATGATAACATTTGATAAATTTTTTTTTAGAGTAAATGAGCAACATTTAGAAACTAAGTTGTTTGGAGTAAACGAGCAACATTTAGCAACACTAATGTTTTATTTACTAATTTATTATAAACATACTATTTTTATTGAAAACCTATCATTTATTGCCAATTTCATTTGTATATTGAACACTTAATATTACTAAATACCCTCGTAATTTCTTAATCAAACTGATCCATTGCTTTTGTTTCAATGGTATACCTTCCATGTGAAATTTGGTCACTCCTAAAGATATAAAGGAATTTTCATTAGCGTAGTTCAAATTTACCTCAAATATTATGTATAAAAGGTGGAACCATGAGAAAGACATGCATTCTATTTGACAAAATAGTAATTTTGAATTGTGATTCATACTAGGGAATACCATACCTCCTTAACGAAAAGATATCACCAAACAACAAATTAAATGTTAGTCTTTTTCTCTTTATTCAATTATAATATAATGACTGAAACCGTAAATGGATTATAAGTAACCTAAATTGAAGTGTGTCTTATAGTAGAATTCTTTCTTTCTTTAATAGTTTCCAAAGCTAAAATTATATTATAAAATTAAAAAAATACATATAGCAATCTTGAATCATGTTTGGTTAGACCACGTAAATTCAAATATTGTACTTAGCTTACGTTTAGAGTTGATAAATATGTGTTCTCTTTTAGTCTTTAGCTAGTGGAGCTAATAAAACTATTTAGAATCTAAATTTTTAACTTATTTAATTATAATTAATTGTATCAAAAAAATTCAGATTTTTCAATTGTAATTTACTAGAAAGGAATGTCTTGATAGACAACAGATGGTGCAATATATTTCTAGTAAGAAATAACTATTGAAATAATTTTTTATGAGAAGAAAATAGTTTCATTATAATGTTCATTGCAAAGAACTTTTATTTATTAATTTATAATGTGTCATATAGAAGCCATAGATTGATTTCTTAGTTAGTATATTAGAGTGCATCATATAAGTTGTGCATTCACATTGTAGAGATACAAGTTACATTATAAGTTGAACTCTAAAAATATGGTAATTAATTATAACCTTTGCATTGAAATAACCTTGGAACATCATTATTGTATATATCTCAAGTTAAAAGATAATTGAAGAGTGCATCCTATGTTTGTTGTTTGAGTAAACATGTGAATGTTGTGAGATGTATGAGTTAGATCATGTATGCTATTATGAATAAGGGTATTTTCAATAAGTGCCAATTCGTCAAAAGCTAATATTATTTCAAGTCACTCAACTAGTGGTTGGAACCTTGAGCTATTGTTCACTAGTGAGACTTAGTAATTGAGAATGAACAAGATGGACAAAATGTACTATGTGCCCACATATTATATTATGTTTAATGTATGGTGATCCAATGTGATGTATGATGTACTACGTGTTCACTTCTTACTTACATTTTGGATTATCTATTCGATTTATTTAGATTTTTCTTATTGATTATTATAATTATTTAAAATACCACCTCCTCTTAAAAAGTATTGTATCCTTAGTGATATATTATTTTTATCTTTCAATATAAATTTATAGACCTCTTCCAATCTATGCAAACATAATATATTTAACATTTCATGTTGTATATTTATTCTAATCATAAATTCATATCATAGAACCTTTAGTTCTACCTCACTTTGACAATATAATTTGATAATATTAGAGTGGTGGCTTATGTAGTTTTTCCCATTGAGCTTTTTTCACCTCATATTAATTATCAATTTGATGAATTATACCTATTAGAGTTTACCTAAGATATGATAAGGTCTCCATGTGTTCTATTTAGTAGTGTGATAGGGACAGGGTAAGCACAAGATATTTCAATAAAATAATCTAATCAATATTATAATATGGTTCCCTCTAAGAGAGAAGATTAATTGGTTAGGATAAATTTGGTTTATAAAATATAGGAAATTTATCACAAAAGACTTGATAAGACATGTTAATCAATTAAGGTTTCTTAAATGAAATTAAATTTTAAAGAAATCGATTTTCTATAGTTTATATTATTGGATATGAGGTTTTCTAAATTTAAACACACTATCATAATAGATGAACATGATAAGATGGTACTTTTACCTTGAATCATCATAAGTAAATCACCAAAACTTTATTAGTAGCTATTTCTCCATATATTAAAGGATATAGAATGGTGTAGTCATCCTATTTTCCCTTGAATAAATCTATCAAGAAATAGTTTTCCCTGAAATGAAAGAACCTAAACTCTCCTCAAATAAAAAATATTTAATAATATATATAAATAATTAAATTATTGCAAAGAATATTTCTAACTCTTATTACCTCATTACAATTGGTAATAATTGTTGGAAAAGAAAGGAATGCAACCTTGAGTAAAAACTCTTATCTTATAAGTAAATTAAAATAATCCAAGTGTTACATAGATAAATAAATAATCAATAACTTGATGCATCAACATGAGAAGTGAGTATAACAAACTTGAGATCCAAGGTAGTTTTGAACTTGTGCTTCCTGTTTGTTTCGCTTGCTCTGGTCGGTGTTGTTTTGCGATGAATGTTGCAACGGGGGCCCTCTACGGGCTTCCCAGTCTCTAGGGACTCGAAATCACAAGATTCATGCCTATCCTCTACCCTATGTGGACTCTCTAGTTGCAGAATCATTCTAGCGCCCTCCTTTGCCTTGGTACCACTTCGATTCCTTTTTTTATAGATGTGGAACCTTCCACATTCATGGAAAAGCTCATTAGTGGGAGCCCTGATAAGATGGGGAAATCACCTGGGGTAAAAGCACAAAACTGTGTTAGGTTTCAGGCCAACTGATTAGCACAAGTGAATTTAAGTAATTATAACTAAAAAATAATTTTAGTCAAACATATTGTCTATATAGATTCATTTTAACTAATTTATATGTGGGCCACAACTTTTCCAATTGGAAGTGTCTACTAAATGTATACTTTATACCACTTTGGGTCTAATTACCAAAAATTAAAAAAAACTCGATGTTTCAACAATTGTTGCTCTTATAAATAATATTCTTTTTGAAATGTAAAAATACCCTTTTATAGATCTATAAGTGAATCTCCCAAAATATAAGGTTGATTATCTTGTAAAGGAAAAATACTAAAATTTATTAAATTTTTTTGAAAAAATATGATGCAATAGAGAAAAGAATCTATGCCAAGATGATATAATTATTTTTTAATTTGGATAAATAATTAAGAAAAATGGTGGTGGGAATTGGAGAGAGTTATATTTTAGCACACACAGCTATCAATTTATTTGAAAAATATTTTTTTTATAAAAAATTGTAAAAAGTGTAGACATGCACTAAAGTTTCAAGCTGTCAATATACACAAAAAAAAATTAAAAAGGTAAAATTTACTAAATGAAGTGTGGTGGCTTGTGTGACTTCAATTTCAACATCTTATTAGCAACTAAATTATAGTGTTTACTTTATAAAAAACTACATTAAAATAATTTTATAATTTTTTGTTAAAATTACAAATATGAAAAAGACAAAATAATGTAAATTTTATTAGTTTGCATCATTTCAAAATTCAAACATATATTTCACTTTCTATTGATTTAATTTAAAAAGTTGAATCAACATTAGCCATTTCCTTTATAAAAGTGTGACACAACTTTGTACTCTTACCCTTTGGCACCCTTGTTTCTTAGGTAGAATGTGTCATTAAAGAACATCAAGTGGAGATCTTAGATGTACTACTAAAAATGGAAATAGAAGAGCTAAGCCTTTCTTTGGGTGGTAAGTTCTTGGATTTTTGCCCCTGTCTGGACCAGGTTAAGAAATGGGTGGCAACTAAATGGAAATCGAAAGGTAGCGTTTCTATTAATGCCATGTCAAATGGACTTTTTATTTTCAGTTTTGTCAATCAAGAGGATATGGCTTTCATCCTAAAAGATGGGCCTTGGGCTTATGGAAGAAACAACTTCCTATCCTTGTGTAAAAGGAAGGCAAATCTTGACCTATGGAAGGATTTAGGTGCAGTGTCTCCTACATGGATCCATCTTCCTGATCATCCCTTTGAGTTTTGGAATATGGAGTTTTTCAAGGGGATTAAGTTGATTTTGACCTTCCTAAACTCATCTGCTACCAGTTGACCCAGCCTATTGATTTCCAACTTATTGGAAGATTGCTCTGCTTAGGTTAACCTCAAGGTTGTCATCTGAACACTTATCTCATTTAATTTTCTTACAATGGACCACATCACCCAAAATAAATCTAGATTGATCTATGCCAAAATTTGTGTTAATGTAGCTATTAACACAATGCTATTGACTAAAGTGACACTCCTCTCTATGTTGGTCTCCTAGTTCCAACCTATCGAGTATGAGAATGCAAAAGCCTTTTGTCAAAATTACAACAGATATGGGCATCTAAGCACGGCTTGCAAGAAATAGATGAGATTGAAGCTACAATGTTCACCCTATGGTCTTGGATCATAAAAGTGGGGAGAATTGAAAGACTCTTAATAATGGCCTAGAGAAGGATCTTCCCACTGGCCCTAACCCATCTAATTATGAGATTGAGAAAAATATTGCTCAGGACAAGAAGAAACAAATTGATAATCTCACTACCTCATCCTCAAATGGTTCCATGCAGGTTGGTGAAATCCCACTACCTATCAATAACATGACCTCTAGTCAAATGTAGAGTGTTACCCTTGAGGAAAGGGAAATGGTGATTGATTTGAGTCACAACCCTTCCAAAATGGTGACCATGATTGGAGTTGAGGAATCTAAGGAGACAAAGGAAACTGGGTCAAGGGATCCCACCCAAGATAAAGAAAATATTAATTTGGAGAATCAGATGAAGACCTCGAAGATGAAAGGAAATGGTGGTTTTGTGAACCTCAAGGAAAGCTTGCATCTCTTTGGGTTCTCTTCCACACCCCGACTGCCAAATCAAAATTATGGTTCTCAGAGGATGAAATAAATGAAAAAGAGTGAACCCAAGTAACTACTAAGAATAAAAAGAAGAAGAAAGAAGATGTTGGAGGTGAAGGAAAATTAGGGAGACCTTTGTAGAAGGATGTTAGGTTGAAGGATGCAGTTTCAGAGGTTGCAGTGTGAACAAAAAGAACCTTGGATGGTCTCTTTGAGAATAAAAAGAAGAAAACTTAACCTCATCCCAGGCCTAAGATGTTGTCTCCACTCAGGGTGAGTAGATTTGTTGCTTTGTTTTTAATGAAAATTCTACCCTAGAATGTGAGGGGCTTGAATAGCCCTCTAAAACAGCATATACTTAGATGCACATTTATTGAACAAAAAGTAGATATAATTTTGATTTAGGAAACTAAAATGAGATCAGATGTCTTCATAAAGGCTATCAATTCCATTTATGCCTTTGTTGTCTTCATTTCTAGTGATGTGGAAGAAGAGTTTGGGGGCATTGTTACCCTTTGGAACCCGACCCTTTTTTATGGTACTCTGATTCATTCAACTAAAAATTGTTTGATAGTTAAGATGTGAGACCTTAAATCTCATCTTCGATGGTTCCTTATAAATGTTTATGTGCCCAATGCAAGAAGCCCCTAGTCTTCTTTGGCTATCCTTATTCTGAATCAGGCAGATGCTTTATGAATGGTTGTTAGAGTAATTCTCCCCTATACCCCTAAGAGAAATCTGGTGGCATAGAAGACTACTTGGAGAGTATGACTGATTTGGTTGACTTTATTTTAGATATGAATTTGATGAATATCAACCTAAATGGTTCTAGATTTGCGTGGTCTAATAGGATACTAGGACAAAATCTAATTCAAGTTAGGTTAGACATGCTCTTTGTTACTGGTAATTGGAAAAACTATGACTCCTCTCTATGTTCCTTTCCGAGATCTGGGTCTAACCATAATTCTATTCTTCTATCCTTGGAAGACTCTAGAAAGAGAAAATTTTATCCCTTTAGATATGAGATAATGTGGTCACATCATCCCTTCAAATTTTTAGAACTGATCAATGGTAGAATGTCCCTTTTAATGTTACCCTAATGTATTGTATTTCCCAAACACTTAAAATCCTAAAAGAGAAGGTCAAGGGATGGAACTGTTACTCATTTGGGAATATCTTTGAAGAAAAGAAAGTCATCATTGATAATTTAAACAACATACAAAAAAATATTGAATAAAGCAAAGCTTCTAAGGAAGAAAAAAGGGAGGAGATTGAATTAAGAGATAAATGGGTCGGGCTAAATAAGAAAGGGGAGGTGTTTTGTAAGAAAAAAATCTAGAGTAAAATGGCTCAATGATGGGGATAAAAACACTAAATTCTTTAGAAAGATCCCTAATGGATCTTTTAAGCTGACAGGCTGTAATTTTTAATTATTTGTTTTAAAATAAATTCTTCTTGTTTATTAAATGATCTTTCAAAGAGAGACAAAAGTTGCAGAAAGGTTGTGTCTTTTGTTTTTGTTTGTATTTTTCCATATATAGGTAAACAATGAATAGCAACAGCAACAAATATGAAATAGGCTAGAAAATAATGTGCAATAATATAATATTCAGCCAATCCAGAATAGCTACAAATCGTACCAGACAAAATACATAAATGATATGCCAGTAAAGTATCTACCAACCAAAAAAATGTTGCCGACTGCAAGAAAGACCATCCACGCACAATGAAAAGAGATGGCTGATGAATACCAATCAGCAACCCAATTGCCAGTTGGAAGGAGGTCGTACGACTATTGCAGTCATGTCGAGGCAGCCAAGGAACTCCCACATGCCAAGCAATATACCCAACATCCAAAGGCAAAGCTCTTCCAATGCTGAACTTGCACTCCAATCAAAGTCTGAAACCAAATGAAGTTGTTGAAACCTTCTATTAGGGTTTGCGTCCCAGTTCTCCAGAAATCACTCCTCAGAGAAAATTCACAAATGCCAAATTTGAAGATGTAAAAAGATAATAAAATAATGAGCCAACATCTCCTTTTATCTCCCTCTCAAAGCTACTTGAACCCTAAAGGGAGAATATGCTTTTACCTTTATTAAATAATGGCATATTCTTAATTAAAAGGCCTTTATGTATAGGAAAAACACCTCTTTCATCAAATAACAAAACTCAAGGTGCCAGAAGGTCTCTAGATGATGAAAATAAATTATAATAATTCAAGACCTTTCCAATGAGCTATAACACATATGCCTGCCTGACCAGAAGAAGCCAAAATCCCCTTATTACTCCAATTAGCTATATAAATAGCTTTATTTAATTAATAAGACGCTAACTTAGGAAGTATTAAAAATATATCCCAAATAGCCGTATAATGCTCATCTAACTCCAAAAGTCTTAAATGGAGCCCACCACCTATCAATGATTGTTGTCGGAAATCATGGATCCTCGAGCAATCTTGTCCCTAAAATCTAGGGATGCTCCTAGAGGCTAGGAAACATACCCAAATCTCCTGAAACTGAACCCAAGGAATAGTCTCATGGTAACCCAACCCTGGGTACTATCAAATCCTCCTAAATAGTAGGAATAGCCTCCACAAAAGAAGGAAATGCCTCCTAAAATTAAGGAACTGCTCCAAACTGGTGCACTACTACCAGAATACCAAATCCCAAATCCCAAACACTGAATATCCTCTCTGAGTCTCTATCCACCACTGTCAGCCTGCAAGACCCAAAATAAGCTGACTCACATGTCTTTGCTAGACAAAGCTAAAGAGGGGACATGATAGTCCTCCCCTCTCAGAGATGCTTGCCCACAAGCAACTGCAAAGCTGGATGTTGCAAAATAGACTCACCCTCCCTAGTGGCATCCTCTATGGGAAGATCTCTCCAGCGTACCAAATACTCCCGAATCACCCAATTTCTCAGCCATCATTCCCTCACCTCAAGAATCTCCTCAGGGACTAAAGTCAATTTATGTTCCTCATCCATTGGAGGCAAATCAGGTGATGTTGTAATATGTTGTCCCAGGGCCTTCTTCAGGCATGACACGTGAAACACATTATGAATTTAACTGCTAGGTGGTAACTCAACCTCATAAGCAACCTCTCCAACTCGCCTGAATACTCTATATGGTCTATAAAAACAAGGTTTGAGCTTCTCAGGTCCCCATAAGCTATTGTTATAACTTAGAACAACACCATGAATGAGGTTGTAAATATTATTATACCAATGCCAACCAAGGATATCGATCCTGATCTCAATGTCCACCAAGTAGTCATATCTCTTCACACTCCCATGGAACTCAAGAGCTGATGTGGACCATGATAAATTTGCAAGTGCATAGGAAATCGCAGTAGGACAGCCACTAACTACCGGAGAGTCAAGAAAGATTGAATCACCAACCAACAAACAAATAGCTACCATATCACATGAAATTTGTGACACATCCAAAGAAGAATTGTAGACGCCCTTATCACCAAACAAAATTGTTTCTTGGGTGGTTGTTCCACTACGAATGATATCCATAAAGTCATTGTGCTCATTCATGATTGCATATCCTTCAAATTTGTGATCATCATGAAAATCCAATGATGCAATATGTCACTCCTCTAAAATTGGTTTGAAATCAACATACTTACTTTGCTTATGCTCAATCTCTAAGTCTTCTTTTCTTGGAAGAAAGTGTGATCAAAGATATGCAACTCTTTGTTGTCTTGCCTGATTTAAACGTTTGTGGCACTCCTTGATTTTTTTTAAGTGCTACCTTTTCTGGACAAAAAACAACTTAACCTGCAATTCTCTTTCTAGAGCCCCTTCATTCAACCTTCCATACTATTCTATCTGAGCTACTCCAAAGTGCATAAAATCAGTCCCATGGTTAGATGCATCATCAAGCTTATTGCACAACATGATTGCACCTTCTGTAACACCCATGGTAGAATCTCTAGCACTCATCTCTTCATGCTTAGAATTTTCATTAACTTGAAAAAGAAAAGGTATTTTACTGCTATTATAAAAATCAGAATGACTGTCATGCATTTGTGTCATGTCATCAACTCTTACAAGTACCTCTTTATTGAGAATAACACAAGCATTTTGAGTTCTATCACTTATAGAATATCCTTCATTTGTTATTCCATGTATCATGGTGGCAAACTCTCAAGAATGAGAATGTACACAACTGTTGTCTCTAATCAGAATTTTGGGCTTCTCCTTTATACTTTCTTTCAAATCATCAAACATCACCAACTCTTGACTTGTCCCATGTCTATCTTCCCAAAATTGAATGCCAACATTAGATGACTCGATAACATTGTCTTCTACATGAGTATGGGCTGCTAGCTTAGTGTTATTACCTTTCCTTGTGTTTCCTTTGAATTCTCCAACACAAAATTGTACCTACACACTCTTGGCTGCCACATCTTCAACAATAACCATTAGCTTCCTTGGCTCTTTTTTCATTGCTGAAATGCCTATTGTCAGCGCGTTATTGATTTTTCTTGTCTCAACTGAAGTATTGCTGTCAACATCAACTACAAACTCAGCATAAGATAAGTCTTCCTCCTCATTATGTATGGAGTAGTGTACGTCACAAACTTCTTCAGACTAATTTAATACTGTTGTTTTGATATAAACAAATCTAGTCCTCTTGGAAGAGACATCATCAAAATAACCATGCTTAACCAATGTATCATGTATACCAACATTTGCAAATTCAATTTCACTACTTGCTCCATGAATAGGAGCTGCAAATTCATGGAATTGAAAGAGGATGATGCTATTGTCTTTAATCATAGACTTAGGAATGATTGTAGCCTTTCTTCCATTACCTTGGAAAACTTCAATGCAAGAGTACATTTGCATACACTTGGCAGCCCAATCAAGTAACATATCAAGACTTGAGACTAGGACATCCTTACACTCAAGCAAAGTGTCAACATCATAAAGGTGAGACACAAACATACAAACTGATTTGTGTACTTCTCTAACTGCTATTATAAAATCAGATTGTGGTCAAATAGAAGTTCCCACCACAATCTCATGCTTATTTATCCTTTCATAAATGTCAACCATGCTATAGTTGTCTTCACTATCCTTCTTGGATTTGTGCCCATATGAAATCAAAATATTTATGTCCCAGTTTAGGAAATCAGAATTATGTTCAAACCTTCCCAAGGTGTCTTCATTGCCATTCCTTATATTGTTCTTGAGGGTAGGTTATCCTTTCATGAATGTTGACCTATGAAGTGTACCCTACTACAAGTAACATGGATTTATAGCTTCCATAGCTGCCTTTAATCTAATCCATACCTTCACCTCCATGATTGCTATGCTTTTCCTTACCAATTGTCTCCAAGGTGTAGTATGCAAAACAAACCAAACATTATCAAAATGCAAGATCTTCTTAGTAGACAATCTCTTGGACTCCATAATAAGCTCTTTAAGATAAAATGCCTCATGTGACCTTAACAACTGTCCTTCCATTGTAGATGATGCATGATTAGCCAATTTGAAATGAAATATGTTCCATTCCACACAAATGGATATGTCACTTGTGGCTAGTCCATCAAGTGTGTAAATATCAGCATTAATGTTTTGAGTCTTCAAAGGGCTCTCTAAAAGAGGGAAGTCATAGAATTCATAAGGCAAACTAAACCAAACTGAATTTCTTGAATCATACCTCCTTTCTTCTTCACACAATGTAACATGCTCTTCTTGTGGGCTTACCTCAAGAAGCTTTTCCCTTGTAAGCTCTTCATCTACACATTCTTCCCTTGGAATAAATAATGATCTAATGTATGACTCTCTTTGTCTTTTTGCATTATCAAGTTGATTGCATCTTTCCTTGAACTCTTGCAAGTGTTGTCTTGCTTGGGTAGCAAGCATCTTTGCTTGCATAGCTCTATCTAACCAATCTCCATTCAACCTTTGGCAATGCTCTATATCTGCTGCCCCAAATTACACAAAATTTGATTTATGATGGGTTGTTTCATTCATGCTAACCTCTGATTTTTCTTCATGTATGGAATTGGTCTCAACAATAGAGTCAACTAATTCACTAGAGAATACATCTATTTCATGTAACTCAAGATTCATTCGCTCAGAGTTGTTTCTATTGTCATACTCTCCAACGAAATCCACCCGTAAGACACCTTCCAAGGATGTAGAAGCCTCATATGAATTATTCCCTAATGCTGAGATTTTTTTTCACCAATCAAATCTGCTTGGCTATCAAAGTCATCAAGTAATTTTCTACCAATCTCATTTGCAGACATCATTTCCTTTGCTCCTCCACTACTTCCATGGTTCTCAAATGACTCATGTTGCCTCCTTGGTTAATGACGTGGACTCAAAAGCATCAAGTCATCTTCATCGGGTATTCCTATGAATTGTGTGAAGGAAAAATAGTCACGTATCTTTTTTGGAAGGGAACAATACTTGTCATAGTTGTTCATAATTGTATCATTCAATGTGTTTGCAGGAGACCTCCTCTTTGTACTAGTTGATGAAGTCATACCCTTAGAGTGTCTGGAACTCCCTGAAGGTGTTTGTTCAATTTTTTTCCCTGTTTGTTTATTCTTAGACAACCCTATCATGATGACCAATTTGGTCTACAACCAAGCTTCAATATAAAATCAAACTACTGATCTTCACCCAACAGCCTGGCAAGATCAAGGCTCTGATACCACTAAAAGATCCCTGATGGATCTTTTAAGCTGACCAACTATAATTTTTAATTATTTGTTTTAAAATAAATTCTTCCTGTTTATTAAATGATCTTTCAGAGAGAGACAAAATTTGCAGAAAGGTGTTGTCTTTTATTTTTGTTTGTATTTTTCCAGATATAGGTAAACAATGAATAACAACAACAACAAATATGAAATAGGCTGGAAAATAATGTGCAATAATATAATATTCAACCAATCCAGAGTAGCTACAAATCATACAAGGCAAAATACATAAATGATATGCTAGCAAAGTATCTACCAACCAAAACAATGTTGTCGGTTGCAAGAAAGACCATCCACGCACAATGAAAAGAGATGGTTGATGAATACCAATCAACAACCCACGTGCTAGCTGGAAGGAGGTCGTATGACTACTACAGTCACGCCCAGGTAGCCAAGGAACTCCCATGTGCAAAGAAATATACCTAACATCCAAAGCCAAAGCTCTTCCAATGCTGAACTTGCACTCCAATCAAACTCTAAAACCAAATGAAGCTACTGAAACCTTCTATTGGGGTTTGCGTCCCAGTTCTCTAGAAATTGTTCCTCAGAGCAAATTTAGAAATGCCAAGTTTGAAGATGTAAACAGATTATAAAATAATGAGCCAACATCTCCTTTTATCTCCCTCTCAAAGCTACTCGAACCCTAAAGGAAGAATATGCTTTTACCTCTATTAAATAATGGCATATTCTTAATTAAAAGGCCTTTATGTATAGGAAAAACACCCCTTTCATCAAATAACAAAACTCAAGGTGCCAAAAGGTCTCTGGATGATGAAAATAAGTTATAATAATTCAAGACCTTTCCAACGAGCTATAACACATATGCCTGCCTGACCAGAAGAAGCCAAAATCCCCTTATTACTCCAATTAGCTATATAAATAGCTTTATTTAATTAATAAGATGGTAACTTAGGAAATATTAAAAATATATCCCAAATAGTTGTATAATGTTCATTTCACTCCATAAGTCTGAAACGGAGCCTGCCACCTGTCTGTGACTATTGTTGGAAATCATGGATCCTCGAGCAATCTTGTCCCTAAAACCTAGGGATGCTCTTAGAAGCTAGGAAACATACCTAAATCTCCTGAAACTAAACCCAAGGAATAGTCTCATGGTAACCCAACCCTGGGTACTATCAAATCCTCCTAAATAGTAGGAATAGCCTCCACAAAAGAAGGAAATGCCTCCTAAAATTAAGGAACTGCTCCAAACTAGTCCACTACTACCAGAATACCAAATCCCAAACATTGAATATCCTCTCTGAGTCTCTATCCACCACTGTCAGCCTACAAGACCCCAAAATAAGCTAACTCACATGTCTCTGCTAGATAGAGCTAAAGAGGGGACATGATAGTCCTCCCCTCTTGGAGATACTTGCCTACAAGCAACTACAAAGCTGGATGCTGCAAAATAGACTCATCCTCCCCAGTGGCATCCTCTATGGGAAGATCTCTCCAGCGTACCAAATACTCCTGAATCACTCAGTTTCTCAGCCATGTTTCCCTCACCTCAAGAATCTCCTCAGGAACCAGAGTAAATTTACCTTCCTCATCCATGGGAGGCAAATTGGGTAATGCTGTAATATGTTGTCCCAGGGCCTTCTTCAGGCATGACACGTGAAACACATTATGAATTTTACTACCAGGTGGTAACTCAACCTCATAAGCAAGCTCTCCAACTCACCTGAATACTCTATATGGTCTGTAAAAATGAGGTTTGAGCTTCTCAGGTCCCCATAAGATATTGTTATAACTTAGACTAGCACCATGAATGAGGTTGTAAATGTTATTATACCCATGCCAACCAAGAATATTGATCCCAATCTCAATGTCCACCAAGTAGTCATATCTCTTCACACTCCCATGGAACTCAAGAGCTGATGTAGACCATGATAAATCTGCAAGTGCATGGGAAATCGCAGTAGGACAACCACTAACTACTGGAGAGTCAAGGAAGATTGAATCACCAACCAACAAACACATAGCTGCCATATCACATGAAATTTGTGATACATCCAAAGAAGAATTGTAGACGCCCTTATCACCAAACAAAATTGTTTCTTGGGTGGTTGTTCCACTACGAATGATATCCATAAAGTCATTGTGCTCATTCATGATTGCATATCCTTCAAATTTGTGATCATCATGAAAATCCAATGATGCAATATGTCACTCCTCTAAAATTGGTTTGCAATCAACATACTTACTTTTCTTATGCTCAATCTCTAAGTCTTCTTTTCTTGGAAGAAAGTGTGATCGAAGATATGCAACTCTTTGTTGTCTTGCCTGATTTAAACGTTTGCAGTGCTCCTTGATTTTTTGTAAGTGCTGCCTTGTCTGGACAAAAAACAACTTAACCTGTCGTGCTCTTTGTAGACCCCCTTCATTCAACCTTCCAGACTGTTCTATCTGAGCTGCTCCGAAGTGCATAAAATTAGTCCCATTATGAGATGCATCATCACAACATGATTGCACCTTGTGTAACACCCATGGTAGAATCTCTAGCACTCATCTCTTCATGCTTAGAATTTGCATTAACTTGAAAAAGAAAAGGTATTTTATTGCTATTATAAAAATTAGAATGACTATCATGCATTTGTGTCATGTCATCAACTCTTACAAGTACCTCTTTATTGAAAATAACACAAGCATTTTGAGTGCTATCACTTATAGAATATCCTTCATTTGTTAGTCCATGTATCATGGTGGCAAACTCTTGAGAATGAGAATGTACACAATTATTGTCTCTAATCAGAATTTTGGGCTCCTCCTTTATACTTTCTTTCGAATCATCAAACATCACCAACTCTTGACTTGTCCCATGTCTATCTTCCCAAAATTGAATGCCAACATTAGATGACTCGATAACACTGTCTTCTACATGAGTATGGGCTGCTAGCTCACTATTATTACCTTTCCTTGTGTTTCCTTTGAAGTCTTCAACACTGAATTATACCTGCACACTCTTGGCTGCCACATCTTCAACAATAACCATTAGCTTCCTTGTCTCTTTGTTCATTGTTGATATGCCTATTGTCAGTGTGTTATTGATTTTTCTTGTCTCAACTGAAGTACTGCTGTCAACATAAACTACAAACTCAGCATAAGATAAGTCTTGCTCCTCATTATGTATGGAGTAGTGTATGTCACAAACTTCTTCAGATAATTTAATACTATTGTTTTGATATAAACAAATCTAGTCCTCTTGGAAGAGACATCATCAAAATAGCCATGCTTAACCAATGTATCACATATATCAACATTTGCAAATTCAGTTTCACTACTTGCTCCATGAATAGGAGCTGCAAATTCATGTAATTGAAAGAGGATGATGCTGATAGTTGTGATACTTAATATAAGTATAGATCCATTAGCCAACAAGATGAGAGGGGGGGGGGTGAATCATACAAACTTAATCTTCCTTAAAAACCTCAGATTCAACCTCAGTAACATGTATTTCAGTGATATAACCAAAACTGTTAAACATACAAACTCAAAAGCATATGAACATCATAAACCTCATGTAAAGCGGAAAATCGCGATCGAACCCTAGTTGCTCTCCCCTCTTCCAACTCCAAGGAGAGAGAAGGGAGGTTGCTAGGGTTGATGGTTTTCACTTAAGGGAGAGACTTTACATTCAAAAGAGGGGTTGAAACCCAGAAGATCCAATCCCACACAATGCAAGATTGGATGCTAAATGCGTTTCAAGGGTTAGGAAAGCAAGACTAGCCTCTTTTGTAAAGAATGTGCATAGAGTGATTAAGCTAGGAATGCATAGAAAGTGACAAATATTCGCTTATAAACTGAGATAGGGATATAGGATGAAGCTGCGGACCTGGAATTAGCAGTAAAATGTCGATACGGCGCTGTCCTGCAAATTTGAATAAAAGTTGTCGGGATGATGGCGCCCGGCGCCACGGTCCTCCGAAAAATCCGCGAAACGAAGGGGGATCTGTTCGTCTCTGCACAAGGATTCCAGATCTTCAATTTCAGCCGCGTACCTGCAACCTACACACAGAAAAGTAAAGACGATTGGGGGGTTAGGGATTAGGGGTTTGCCTTTAGGTCAAACCTCAGTTTTGGAATTAACCAAGAAATGAGAAATTGTTGTAAATGTAAATGTCTGTAATGTAAAACAAGTACTAATACCTTGTTGTAAGGATGTTTGTATCCTTATGTGCGAAGGTATAGATGTTGTTGTTTGTTGTATGTTGTATGTTGTAGTATGTGATCTCCTCTTCAATGGTTGAATCCTTGTCTTGAATGCGACACTTAGCCTTGAATGGAGACTTAGAAGGAATGCTTGAATGCTTGAATGCTTGAATGCTTGAATGTTTGAATCTTGCTTTCGCCTTTTTTCCATCTACCCAAATGAGAGAGGAAAATGTAGTTTATATACTTGCCAATTAGGGTTAATAGACTGATTTTCCTAACCTTAGGCCGACCAGGAAACAATAATTTCCAATTTGCAAACAAAAAGACCCAAAGTCCAAAAGAGACCGGGCCCAAAATAGGACCCAGGGACCAGGGCACTGGGCGCCATGGTCCTGGGGGACCAGGGTGCTGGGCGCTCTAGTCCCACCTCCCGGGACAGCAGGGTGCAAAGGAGGTTCAGGCCAGGGTGCTAGAAAATGCAGTTTTCAGTGTCATAATCAGGTTTCGGGGTCTCCATTCAGGTTGTGTGTTGCGTCGCCATTGTGAAGACCGAAATGCAGTCGAAATTGCAAGTGTCACAATTTTAGGACGCTAGATTTAGCCCCCACTTTAGTGGGAGTATGTATGCTCATACTTCCGGTAAAGTACAAGGAAACAACATTGAAAGACTTTCACCACGTCAAGGAGGCAAGACACACCAAGCCCCCAGTGGACTAAGGATCTTACGACTTCGATTGACAAAGTAAAAGGGAAGATCACGAGGGAGAACCATGACTATCAGTAGTAAGGTTCCCTCACTATGAGTCATGTAAAAAGAAATACCAAAAATTTTCAAGGCAAAGCTAAGTTCACCAAGAAATTTTCAAGTATCTTAAAGGAATAGACAGGGTGTATGCCCCCCTACGTTAAAGCGATCGTACATGCCTCAACGGGGGTGATTGTTTTAACGTAGTGATACACATAAGAAATGAGAAGGGAAAGGAGCACGTTATCACAAAGATTTAGCCCCCAAGTGTGAGATAAACCCAAGGATAATAGACACAAACACAAAGCACAAGGTGACTTCGCTTTCCTTGGGGTCAGTATGCTGTATGATAAGTCATGTATATATATGATATGTATGTATGCATAATTGTTCTTCATTCCCCAATCAAGGAAGGTCACCTAGAAGAAGGGAACACATGTATCTTTTGAGTCAACATGAGAGAGACCAAAAGAGATCTCAATGCTTTGCATCGTCCTCAAGTAGACAACACTAAGGACAACAAATAGAAGAATGAGAATAACATATAGAAGAAGTAACACAAGAGAGGAGGAAAGATTCTGCTATGCTAATGTAACTAGTCTAGCATGTCATCTACCCCCCGATCTTGCTGATCAATGTTTCGGGAAGGCAGGGAACACGCTAGAGGAGGAACATCCAACACAACGGATGGAGCTATCACAAGATCTAAACAAGGGCTATGTTCATGTCCCGAGCCACGTTGTTCTTGTCTAGGAGCTAGGATAAGTGCTTTAGAAAATTCATTAGATAAATGGTTATCAATATCAACAAGTTCATATTCACTATCAGAAGCAAGAGGAGTAACATGTTCATCATGAATAACATTTTCATCCATGGCATCATCAAGATTTATAAAAATAGGATCTTTAACCCGTACAGGATCAAGACCGTCATGCATCTTATGTTTAGGAGATTTAGGCTCAATTTCCGGCTGAGGAGAAAATGGAATAATGCTTGTTGAAGGTGTCTTTGGAGATTGTAAAGTTTGAGAAGCGGCTGCTTGAGCCCTAAGACGATGCTTTCGTCGGCGTTCACGTGCAGAACGATTTCATCTAGTCTTAGTAGGAAGTGTAGAAGATTGAGGAGGAGGAATGTTCTCATCCCTATCACTTGGGTGTTTAGGTTGTGGTCTCTTAGGCTGGATAATAGGAGAAGAAGAAGGTCTCTTCTCTCTATAGAAGGAAGGAGGAGGAACTGCTCCGTATAAAGGAGGAATTTTTGGTTTAGGAAGGAGACCAAGTCCATCATGACGAGGAGGTATAGGTCTACTTTTAGAAGATTTATTAGGCATAGACATAGTCACATCCATAGGGATGGGTTGGGAATCTTCTTGAGGAAAGACATTAGTTTTATCTTTCAAAGGAAGAACTTCCTTCTCAAGAATGATAGGAATATCAAGTTTACGTGTTCTAGGTTCACTTAAAGATAGGATCATATGTGTTTTCCACTTTTGATAAGATTTGAAAAGATGGTCACTTCGCGGAGGAAGAGATTGGAATTGTTTAGGCCAAAAGTAATCAATAGGAACACTAGAGGTTCTTTCAGCTGGTTTAAAGAGACTATGATTGACAGTAACAACTTCACCATTATGGGGAAATTTTAAACATTTATGAATAGGAGAAGCAATAGCTTTCATGGAAGATAGCCAAGGATAGCCAAGCTTCACACGAAATTGTTCGGATGAAGGAATAATAGCAAAGTTTACATCAAGAGATTTGTTATGGACCTCAATAGGCAATGTAATAGAACCAATTGCAGGAGAAGAAAATGCATCAAATAATTTCACAACAACATCTGTTTTGTCATAGATCACTTGATTCAATTGCAAAGTAAAAAGAAATTCTTCAGTAATAACATTAACCATGCACGAAGGATCAATAAGCACTCCACGGCAAGGTGTATTCTTAACTTTTGCAACTATGTATAAAGGACCATCAGGTGCCCTAATGGTTTCACTAGAATCAAAAGTGATGGAAGGTTCTTTAGGATTTTCTTGCTGCTCTACAAAGTTAATCACATTCGGAGCCATAGACACAAGACCAGCAGATGAGAGAGAGGAATCATTAGCCTCAATCGCATTAGAGGTATGAGAAGGTAATGGATCAGTAAAAATCTAAAGATTTTGGTTAGGAGGAGCTACAGATGTGTTGCCTTTATCATTCACTCCAAAAACAGAAATAGTATTATTATCAATCAAATCTTGAATTTTAGCCTTTAAAGAAAAACATTTTTCAGTATCATGCCCAGGCTGACGATGAAATTGACAAAAAGATTTGTTATCAAAATAAGGTGAAGTAATCTTTGCAGGATCAATTTGCCTTATAGGAGGAAGAGTAAGCACATTTTGTTCCAATAACTTATTCATAATACTATGCAATGATTCATTCAAAGGAGTATACTTTCTTTCTTTCTTGAAAAACTTAGAAATAGGAGGCACACTTGATGCTGCATTCACATTGTTGTTGATGATGTTTTCATTGAATTTGATGGAATCTCTGTTCGGTTTAAACTTTCCAAATGGTTGTTGACTGCTATCACCCTTATCACTCGGAGCCATAGGATGTGATTGTTCCATTTGACTCACAGTCAGTTGATAATTGTGAAGAGTTGCGCACAACTGTTGGAAAGAAGTAAACTCAGAAAATAGAAGTTTGTCTCGAATATCTTTTTGTAAATTAGAAATAAAGATTCTTTGAATATCATTATTAGGCACTGGAAAAGAAATTTGAGCATACAAATACTTATATCTACCAATGAAATCAGTCACTTTTTCTTTAACACCTTGTTTACAATGCATTAAATCAATCAAAGTAACTTTAGGACTTATATTGTTTTGAAATTGTTGAATGAAAGCATTTGCAAGTTGTTCAAAAGAAGTAATAGAATAAGAAGGCAACGAGCAATACCATTGTAGGGCTTTGTCTCTTAATGTTCTAGTAAACAGTTTTGCAAGCAACCTTTGGTCATAAGCAAAATCAGTACATATTGTTTGAAAAGTCTTAACATGTGTTAGAGGATCACCTTTACCATTATAAAGCTCCAAATGCGGGATTTCAACATGTTTAGGAGGGATAGCTCGGGCAATATCAAGAGAAAGTGGGCTTGCAACATCAAATGTGGGCACACTAAACTTAGATTGATTCATAGAGGCAATTTGTTGCTGTAAAGAAGAGACAGTTTGTGCAAGATTGTTAATGGTCGCTTCAGTCGAAGAATTCATATTGGGTGTGTTAGATTGAGATGGAGGTGTTATTTTATTGAAAGAAGGTAAAGAGTAAGGTGGTGGGACTCTATGATAATTAGTCATAGGAGATGATTGGATAGGAGGAACACTACAAGGAGGAATGGAATGGTTAAATGAATTGCCCCCTTGCGTCATATTCATTTGCGGAGATGTAATAGGAACACTCATTGAAGGAATGTATGAAGAAGTTGGATTAAATGAAGGAAGAGGGTTAATTGAAGAAGGGGGATTGCCCCCATGACTGGTGATCACAGGAGGAATGTCTTGTATAGAAGTAGTCATTATGTTTGATGTAAAGGTAGGTATGCTAGCAATAGAAGTTGTCAAGGGAACAGAATGATTGACTTGAGTAGGAGGTTGTGTATAACCTAAAGATTCGGCACAACTCTTCATAGGCATCACATTTGAATCCACAATGTGTGCAATACCATGCAAGATATCAATTCCATTCTTATCACTTTGAAGCATGCATTTTAGACCCTCAATTAAAGGAAGAGCTTGACTATCGGGATACTCATGAGACATCCATTGGTGAAAATCATCAAATTGATTATCCAATTTCGAAAGTTGTTCTACAGAAACCTCATGGAGAGCTTCTTCATCATTAGGAGGATTAGAGGAATTTCCCATGTCCTCGTTAAAAAGACTACTCAAATTAGGTTCCATCTCCTCAGTATTTAAACCTCAGAAAGACTTAATTCTACGGCTTCGTCTAATGGGAATAGTGGAAGTAGGGCTTATTTTTGTAAAACTCATGCACTAGAAAGAGAGAGAAGATTTTGAATTTAGAGGTAGCAATTTTTAGTAGAATCAGCCAATATTCTAGATTTAAGCTGTTAAATGCAATCACGACAGTCTCCCGAAATTTCGAAAAAAATGTCAGGGACTGTGGCGCTCGGAGTGCACACGGTCCCGGCAACTTTTTTTGAAATTTGCAGGGATGAAAGGTATGATGATTTTAGAGCTAATCTGAAAAAATTGAGTGATCTTACGATCTGTAGATAGGCCAAATTAAAGTTGCAATCTCAAAATTGAACCCTACCCAGATTGTCGAAAAATGCAAAATTTGAATTTTGAAAAAGAGAGGGAAACTGAAATTTTGAACTTTATGATTTTAGAGGGAATGTCAAAAGCAATGCAAGTTTTGAAACTCAAAAGTTGACTCAATTTCACGCAAAATTCAATTTTGAGAGTGGAAATTAAAGTTGTTGTAATTAAGCTTTTAATTTCAAAAGTCACAAATTACAAGAATTTGAATGAAGCACTGAAATTTTGAATGAATGCAAACACACTTTTCAGATTTAGGATAGTAAGAACACAATTTTGACACAAAATTTCAATTTTGATGATTTTTGAATGATTAGAAGCCTTAAACCAAGCAATCACAAGACCAACTTTGACTGTAATTTTGAAAGTGTTATAATTGATAAAATCAGCCAAAATTCTGGATTTTAGCAGAAAAATACAGTAAGATCTAGCTCCCGAAATTTCAGAAAAAATGTCGGGGACGATGGCGCTCGGAGTGCACACGGTCCTCGCAACTTTTTTCCAAATTTTCAGGGATGAAAGATATTGTGATTTTATTGCGGAATCCAAAGTTACAGCTGATTTGGAGATGTTTTGATCAGTGAAATTGTCAGACAAAGGTTGAATCAAGAGGGTTCCAAAAATTAGGGTTTTGACACTTAACCACTTAATTTTCAAAATTAAAGCACAAATATGAATTGATAATTTGTAATAGAAGGGTAGATCTGAAGCAAGCATTAGCAATTAAATATTTCACAAGTTCAATTTTCAAAAAAGAAAATTTAGGGTTTTTATGCAATCAACCTCTAAAATTTGTAAAACATGGAAATGTAATCAAGGAAGCCAATTTTCAGATCTAACCATGAATAATCAGAAAGGATGCTCACGTCGGGTTCACCAAAATGTAAAGCGGAAAATCACGATCGAACCCTAGTTGCTCTCCCCTCTTCCAACTCCGAGGAGAGAGAAGGGAGGTTGCTAGGGTTGATGGTTTTCACTTAAGGGAGAGACTTTACATTTAAAAGAGGGGTTGAAACCCAGAAGATCCAATCCCACACAATGCAAGATTGGATGCTAAATGCATTTCAAGGGTTAGGAAAGCAAGACTACCCTCTTTTGTAAAGAATGTGCATAGAGTGATTAAGCTAGGAATGCATAGAAAGTGACAAAGATTCACTTATAAACTGAGATAGGGATATAGGATGAAGCTGCGGACCTGGAATTAGCAGTAAAATGTCAATACGGCGTTGTCCTGCAAATTTGAATAAAATTTGTCAGGACGATGGCGCCCAGCACCACAGTCCTCCGAAAAATCCGCGAAACGAAGGGGGATCTGTTTGTCTCTGCACAAGGATTCCAGATCTTCAATTTCAGCCGCGTACCTGCAACCTACACACAGAAAAGCGAAGATGATTGGGGGGTTAGGGATTAGGGGTTTGCCTTTAGGTCAAACCCTAGTTTTGGAATTAACCAAGAAATGAGAAATTGCTGTAAATGTAAATGTCTGTAATGTAAAACAAGTACTAATACCTTGTTGTAAGGATGTTTGTATCCTTATGTGCGAAGGTATAGATGTTGTTGTTTGTTGTATGTTGTATGTTATAGTATGTGATCTCCTCTTCAATGGTTGAATCCTTGTCTTGAATGCGACACTTAGCCTTGAATGGAGACTTAGAAGGAATGCTTGAATGCTTGAATGCTTGAATGCTTGAATGTTTGAATCTTGCTTTCGCCTTTTTTCCATCTACCCAAATGAGAGAGGAAAATGTAGTTTATATACTTGCCAATTAGGGTTAATAGATTGATTTTCCTGACCTTAGGCCAACCAGGAAACAATAATTTCCAATTTGCAAACAAAAAGACCCGAAGTCCAAAAGAGACCGGGCCCAAAATAGGACCCAAGGACCAGGGCGCTGGGCGCCATGGTCCTGGGGGACCAGGGCGCTGGGCACCCTAGTCTTGAAGGACCAGGGCACTGGGCGCTCTGGTCCCACCTCCCGGGATAGCAGGGTGCAAAGGAGGTTCAGGCCAGGGTGCTAGAAAATGCAGTTTTCAGTGTCATAATCAGGTTTCGGGGTCTCCATTCAGGTTGCGTGTTGCGTCGCCATCATGAAGACCGAAATGCAGTCGAAATTGCAAGTGTCACAATTTTAGGATGCTACACCTCATAACACCAGATTTAACGTGGAAACCCAAATAGGGAAAAACCACTGTGGGATTTCGGACCCACTAAGAAATATACTCTTCTAGAGTATGCTCAGTTAAAAGCAAATCCTGTTAAAGATTACAAACACATTGCTAGATGTGACCCGATTAAGGGATTTCCCTCAGATTTGTTAGGATCTTCACCTTGTTATAAGTGACCTTGTTAAAGGATTTCAAACACTCAATCAGAATGTCACCTTGCTAGAGGGTTTTACAAATAAGACTATTAAGTCCACTCGGTTAAGAGATTTTCTATCACTTTCACAAAATAACAGTAATAAAATCTATCTGCAACTTCACATCTAAAATGCTGAAGTAGATTCTTATTTGCTCAATATAATCTAGACATAGAACTAATCTTGTCTATCTGCTGGGCTTCTATACTCTGTTATTCAAAATAGGTCTTCAAGCTTCTGTGCTGGGTAATCACTATGTAGCATCCCTGTGCATACACTTGCCCACATACATTGATTATCTGATTATCAACAGTTTCCTATTTATAAACAATTAGGTAACAGCTTAATCTCCTTGATCACATTTTCCATGATCAATCATAGCCATCAGATCTTCAATCTTGTCCATGTTCAATGCATCTTTCCATCTGAAAATGTTTTACCCCACCTTGGAACTTACATATTAGTCTTGGAACTTGTGCCAGGGTATTGCGGTTCAATTTGAGCTGTAGATCCCCATGCCGACTTTTCATTGCCTTAGATTTGTTAACAAACTTCATTCATGGCTCACCAATCATTGATCGGTTACAACTCGGTGAATACTAAACTTCACTCAGTAGACATTCCACCTTCATTAACCGATAGCGATAACCTTAGGGTTTACCAACTAGGTTCTTTGCTTGATAACATAGTATAGTATTAACCTTTATATTTACAACATATGTATGATGTTAAAACAATATAAACATCATGATCTCATCATTGTCTGACTCGGTACTAGTTGCCCATTGAATACCTTATTCATCCCCTTATTCATCATATTCTTTCCTGTGTCTTTTACCGACATCTTTATAATCTTCATATCATACTTCTCAAGATATGGCAACATCATACTGAATTAGAAAATCAATTTCTTGACATCAATGACAAAATAATAATATCAAGATAGTAAACATCTTTAATCAGTTATATCCATAAACATCAACAACCTTCTCAATATCCTTATGAAATGCCAACAATCTTTCATTGTCTGTTATAATACAATATTGCCAACAATCTCCCCCTTTGGCATTGATGGCAAAACCAATTGATTTGACCTTAAAAGATTCGGATTTTTGTGATTCTGAAATTCTAAAATGCTCTCCCCCATACATTAGACTTTTCCTATTTTCAATCTTCTTTCCAAGATGTAGTCTACTCAGTTTTCTTTTAGTCTTCTCCCCTGATAGGTCTTCTTATATTAGTCTTCTCCCCCTTTGACAACTATGCCAAAATTAAAGAACTCAAACATAATTACTTTCTGTAAGAAGTTATTTCCTATTGTTGTGTATCAACTGAGTCTCGGTCAGAGCATTTATCTTCAATTCCTGTTCCCTATAATATTTCTTATATTATTTCCTGTACACCTTTAGAAAACATCCTAAAGTGTATAAATCAACATCAACTCCTAAAAGATATTCATTAGATTCATCGGATTGATGCTTTCACCGAACTCGGTCAGTGAGTAGAAGATAGGGGTAGGACCCCTAACTTACTTCTGAGATATTCAAAAGTGTCCCTTGGTAGTGGTTTGGTGAAGATATCTACTATTTGTTCCTTTGTGCTAACATACTCCAATACCACTTTCTTCTCTAAGATAACGATATTTGATAGATATGTGCTTTGTCTTAGAGTGCATAACAGGATTCTTTGAAATATTAATGGCACTAGTATTGTCACAGAATATAGTTACTGGCTCGGTAACTTTCTCATTTATACCTTCCAACAGTTGTTTGATCCATGCAATGTTGGTACAATTCAATGCTACAACAATGTATTCAGCTTTTGTTGTTGACTATGAAACACATCCTTGTTTCTTGCTAAGCCAACTCACTAGTCTTTCTCCTAAAAAGAAAGCTCCTCCACTTGTGCTTTTTCTATGATCAATGTTGCCTACCCAATCAGCATCAGTATAAACTTTTAAATCAAAATCATTTCCTTTCTGATATACTAAGGCATAATCCTCTATGCCTTTCAAGTATCTAAAAATTCTTTTGATTGTTGTCATGTGTGTTTCCTTAGGATTTGCAGAGAATCTTGCAACTATACCTATTGCATGTGCTATATCTGGTCTAATGTGAACAACATATTGTATCTTTCCAATCATGGATCGGTAAAGTGTCTCATCAACAGATGCAAATTCATCATTCTTTGATAATTTATAGTTGGTAGTCATAGGAGTACTTACTGATTTTGAATCCTCCATTCCAAATTACTTCAAGATTTCCTTTATGTACTTGGATTGAGTAATGAAAATCTCATTTTTCTTTTGTAGTATCTGTAAACCTATAAAATACTTTATCTCACTGATTAATGACATCTCAAATTCTTTTCTCATTTCATTTCCAAAGTTCTTGCATAAAGAGTCATTTCCACAAAATATAATATCATCAACAAATATGGTTGAGATCAGTATTCCATTTTCATCATTCTTCATGTACATGTTGATGTTCTCACTTGTCCTTATAAAACCAATATTAACCAAATAAGAGTGCAATGTTTCATACCATGCTCTTGGTGCTTGTTTCAAACCATATAAAGCTTTGTTCAATTTACATAAATGATCTTTATTCTTGTCTTCAACAAATCCTTCAGGTTGTTCAATGAAAACTTCTTCTTCTAATATTCCATTCAGAAATGCAGATTTGATATCCATTTGGTATATCTTGAAATTTTTGAAAGTAGCATAGGCCAACAATGTTCTTACTCCTTCAAGTCTAGCAACAGGTGCAAAAGTTTCACCATAATCAATTCCTTCTTCTTGAGCATAACCTTTACAAACTAGTCTTGCTTTGTTTCGAATGACCTCTCCTTTTTCATTTAGCTTGTTTCTGAAAATCCACTTTGTACCAATTAAATTTTTGGCCTTCGGTCTTGGGATTAGTGTCCATGTGTCATTCTTCTTGATTTGATCAATCTCTTCTGTCATAGCATTTATCCAATCTTCACTGTTAAATGCCTCTTTCACTATTCTCGGTTCAAATTCAGATATCAAACATGTGTTCTGTCTCAGTTTGTTTCTTGTCATCACTGGATCATCCTTATCTCCTATGATCTGACTTGGTGCATGATGTCTTCTGACATACTTGGCTAATACAAGCTCGGTAGGCTCTATATGATCTTCTTCATCACTTGGTAACTGGATATTCTCTTCATTTTCTTCAATAGTCTTCTCGGTAGGACTTCTCAGTTGAACATAGACATATTCATAATAGTCTTCTGGTTCCTTGGAATTTCCTTCATCATTTCTTTCTGCAAATTCATCAATTTTCACATTTGCACTTTCTACTATTTTGTTAGATGATTTGATCAGACATTTAAATTCTTTGCTTCTAGAAGAGTAACCTAGAAACGTTCCTTCTTCACTTTTCTAATCAAATTTGCCATTTCTATCATCTTTATGAACATAGCATCTACTTCCAAAGATTTTAAAATAACTTCCATTAGGTTTCTTATCATACCAGATTTCATATGGTGTCTTCAAAGTACCTTTCTTCAATTGAACTTGGTTCAAGGTGTAAACTGCTGTGCTTATTGCTTCTCTCCAAAATGTTTGTGGCACCTTCTTTCAATCATCAGTGTTCTAGCACAATCCACAATAGATCTGTTTCTTCTCTCAGCTATTCCATTCTGTTGTGGAGTTCTTGATGCAGAGACTTGTCTTTTAATACCATGATCATTTCAAAATAAGTTGAACTCATCAGATGTGAACTCTCCTCCTCTATCTGATCTAAGACATTTCAGTTGTCTTCCTATTTCATTTTCAACTCTTGCCTTGTACCATTTAAACATTTGAAATGCTTCTGATTTTTCTTTTAAAAACATTACTGACATCATCCTTGAATAGTCATCCACAAATAATATGAAATATTTATCACCATAATAACTTTGAACTTTCATAGGACCACAAAGATCAGTGTGCACTAGATCTAAAATTCCTTTAGAAGTGTAAGACTTACTTGTAAATCTTTATCTTGTCATCTTACCCATCTGGCATCCTCGTCACATAGCATTCTCAGGTTTTTCAAGACTTGGTAGACCTCTTACTCTGTGCTTCTTGCTTATTTTGATCAGATTATCAAAATTGACATGACAAAACCTTTTATGCCATAACCAGGTATCATCTAACTTTGCATGCAAACACTTATTCCGAGTTGAGTCAAGGTGAAATGTGTTACCTTTTTTTTGTGTCCCAGTAGCAGCTAACTTTCCATTTTTGTCATGAACTTTGACAATTCCCTTCTAAAATTCTATTCGGTAACCTGTGTTATTTAGCTGTGCTACACTCAACAAATTGTATTTCAAACCTTCAACCCAATAAACATCATTACATCTTTCATTATCAAGAAGTGTTATAGATCCTTTACCTCTCACCGGACATGGTGCATCATTACCAAATCTAACATAGCGTCCATCATAATCTTCTAATATAACAAACTTGTATTTATCTCCTATCATATGATGTGAGCATCCACTATCTATAATCCAAGAATCATTAGTGTTTATGTGAGATATTAGGGATTTTTCTTCATACCTTTCTTCATCTGATCCATCCTTGATAGCCACATAAACTACTTCCTCTGTATCAGTCTGATCTTATTTATCATCATTGGATTCCTCATCAACTATTAAGCATGTCTTTCTATCTCTTCTTCTAAAGTCTCGGTGTCCTCTATAAAGATTATCTTTCTGTCTATCATCTCAGTAATCTCTCTTTTCGGTAGAATTTTTGTCAGGATAGTTAGAAGCCATATGTCCTATTTTATCACAATTGAAACATTTCAAAGGTAGTTTTCCTTTATACTTACCTTTGCCTCTCGGTAACCTTTTGGCTAATAGTTCTTCAAACTCTTCTTGCTTTCTAATTTCCTCATATAATTTGTGTATTGCCTCCATGTTCTTACGAAATCTTTCACTTGCTCCACTGTGATCTCCTTCAGAGTACTTATACTTTCTTTCATTGAAATCATTAGATTCATCAAGATGAAAAGAACTAAATGCAGATTCAACTTTATTTACCGAAGATCCACTGTTATCAAAATTACTTAACTTAAATGCATGTAGCTTACCAATAGTAGCATCTAAAGAAATTGACATATTAGGTACAGACCTCAATTCATTGATTGCAGAGACTCAGATTGCATAAGTTGGTAGAAGGGTTCTTAACAACTTACTTGTTATATCCTTTTCTTCAATAGTTCCACTTGCTCCTTTGATTTGATTGACAATCTCCTTTAGTCTTGTATTGTACTGAGTTATGTTCTCACCTTCATTCATCCTCATAGATTGAAGTTGTCCTCTTAGACTATCTACTTTTTCTCTTTGAACATGTCATCTCCTCCATATACTGATATGAGCTTATCCCACATTGCCTTTGCATCATTGTAGCCTTCTAGATCATTAAACTTTGAATCGGTCAGTGTAGATGTTATTTCAATCATTGCTTGAATATGTTCTTGCTTTGCCTTTATCTCTTCCATAGTCAATGGATAGGTGCTTGGTGTGACAAAATCATTCTCCAAATAGTATACTACATATTCTCCAACTCTTGATAGATGTAGCTTCATCCTTTTTTGCCATGTAGAGAAACTTGACTTGTTCAACTTCAGTGCATCCCTCTTATACATCTTTGGATCTTTAACTCAAGTGCCTTTAAACTTTCCTTCCAGAGTCTAGAGCTTTGATACCAATTGATAGTTCTGATACTTAATATAAGTACAAATCCAATAGCCAGCAAGATGAGAGGGGGGGGGTGAATCATAAAAACTTAATCTTCCATGAAAACATCAGATTCAACCTCGGTAACATATATTTCAGTAATATAACCAAAACTGTTAAACTTGCAAACTCAAAAGCATATGAACATCATAAACCTCATAACACCAGATTTAATGTGGAAACTCAAATAGGGAAAAAACACTGTGGGATTTCAGACCCACTAAGAAATATATTCTTCTAGAGTATGCTCAGTTAAAAGCAAATCCTATTAAAGATTACAAACACATTGCTAGATGTGACCCGGTTAAGGGATTTCCCTCAGATCTGTTAGGATCTTCACCTTGTTAGAAGTGACCTTGTTAAAGGATTTCAAACACTCAATTAGAATGTCACCTTGCTAGAGGGTTTTACAAATAAGTCTGTTAAGTCCACTCGGTTAAGAGATTTTTTGTCACTTTCACAAAATAATAGTAATAAAATCTATCTACAACTTCACATCTAAAATGCTAAAGTAGATTCTTATTTGTTCAATACAATCTAGACATAGAACTAATCTTGTCTATCTACTGGGCTTCTATACTCTATTATTCAAAATAGGTCTTCAAGATTCTATGCTCGGTAATCACTATGTAGCATCCCTGTGCATACACTTGCCTGCATACATTGTTTATCAACAGTTTCCTATTTGTAAACAATTAGGTAACCACTTAATCTCCTTGATCACATTTCTCATGATCAATCATAGCCATCAAATCTTCAATCTTGTCCAGGTTCAATGCATCTTTTGATCTGAAAACATTTTACCCCACCTTGGAACTTGTATATTAGTCTTGGAAATTATGCCAGGGTATTGCAGTTCAATCTGAGCTATAGATGTCCATGCCAACTTTTCATTGCCTTAGATTCATTAACAAACTTCATTCACGGCTCACCAATCATTGATCAGTTCCAGCTCATCAGCTTCCTTCATTAAATAACGCATGTAAACATTTAATGCATTCTATTATAGCTCGCTTACAACTTGGTAACAACTCGGTGAATACTAAACTTCACTCGGTAGACATTCCACCTTCATTAACCAATAGTGATAACCTTAGGTTTTACTAAGTACGTTCCTTAGGGTTTATCGACTAGGTTCTTTGCTTGATAACATGGTATAGTATTAACCTTTATATTTATAGCATATGTATGATGTTAAAACAATCTAAACATCATGATCTCATCATTTTCTGACTCGGTACTAGTTGCCCATTAAATATCTTATTCATCCTCTTATTCATCATATTCTTTCCTATGTCTTTTACCGACATCTTTATAATCTTCATATCATACTTCTCAAGATATGGTAACATCATACTGAATTAGAAAATCAATTTCTTGACATCAATGACAAAATAATAATATCAAGACAGTAAACATCTTTAATCAGTTATATCCATAATCATCAACAACCTTCTCAATATCCTTATGAAATGCCAACAATCTTTCATTGTCTGTTATAATGCAATATTGCCAATAGATGCTGCTATCCTTAATCATAGACTTAGCAATGATTGTATCGTTTCTTCCATTACCTTGGAAAACATCAATGCAAGAGTACACTTGCATACACTTGGCAGCCCAATCAAGTAACATATCAAGACTTGAGACTAGGACATTCTTACACTCAAGCAAAGTGTCAACATCATAAATGTTAGACACAAACATACAAACTGATTTGTGTTCTTCTCTAACTGCTATTATAAAATCAGATTGTGGGCAAATAGAAGTTCCCACCACAATCTCACGCTTATTTATCCTTTCATAAATGTCAAACATGCTATAGTTGTCTTCACTATCCTTCTTGGATTTGTGCCCATATGAAATCAAAATATTTATGTCCCAATTTAGGAAATTAGAATTATGTTCAAACCTTCCCAAGCTGTCTTCATTACCATTCCTTGTATTTTTCTTGATGGTAGGGTTTCCTTTCATGAATGTTGACCTATGAAGTGTACCCTGCTGCAATTAACATGGATTTATAGCTTCCATAGCTACCTTTAATCTAATCCATACCTTCACCTCCATGATTGCTATGCTTTTCCTTACCAATTGTCTCCAAGGTGTAGTATGCAAAACAAACCAAACATTATCAAAATGCAAGATCTTCTTAGTAGACAATCTCTTGGACTCCATAATAAGCTCTTTAAGATAAAATGCCTCATGTGACCTTAACAACTGTCCTTTCATTGTAGATGATGCATGATCAGCCAATTTGAAATGAAATATGTTCCATTCCACTCAAATGGATATGTCACTTGTGGCTAGTCCATCAAGTGTGTAAATATCAACATTAATGTTTTGAGTCTTCAAGGGGCTCTCTAAAAGAGGGAAGTCATAGACTTCATAAGGCAAACTAGACCAAACTGAATTTCTTGAATCATACCTCCTTTCTTCTTCACACAATGTAACATGCTCTTCTTGTGGGCTTACCTCAAGAAGCTTTTCCCTTGTAAACTCTTCATCTACACTTTCTTCCCTTGGAATAAATAATGATCTAATGTATGACTCTGTTTGTCTTCTTGTATTATCAAGTTGTTTCCATCTTTCCTTGTACTCTTGCAAGTGTTATCTTGCTTGGGTAGAAATAATCTTTGCTTGCATAGCTCTATCTAACCAATCTCCTTTCAACCTTTGGCAATGCTCTATATCTGCTGCCCCAAGGTACACAAAATCTGATTTATGATGGGTTGTTTCATTCATGCTAACCTCTGATTTTTCTTCATGTATGGAATTGGTCTCAACAATAGAGTCAAATAATTCACTAGAGAATGCATTTGTTTCATATAACTCAAAATTCATTCCTTTAGAGCTATTTCTACAGTGATACTCTCCAACGGAATCCTCATGTGAATTATTCCCTAATGCTAAGATTTTTTTTTGCCAATCAAATCTGCTTGGCTATCAAAGTCATCAACTAATTTTCTACCAATCTCATTTGCAGACATCATTTCCTTTGCTCCTCCACTGCTTCCTTGGTTTTTAAATGACTCATGTTGCCTCCTTGGTTGATGACATGGACTTGAAAGCATCAAGTCATCTTATTCGGGTATTCCCATGAATTGTGTGAAGGAAAAACAATCATGTATCTTTTTTGGAAGGGAGCAATACTTATCATAGTTGTTCATAATTGTATCATTCAATGTGTTTGTAGGAGACCTCCTCTTTGTACTAGTTGATGAAGTCGTACCCTTAGAGTGTCTGGAACTCCCTAAAGGTGTTTGTTCAAATTTTTTCCCTCTTTGTTTATTCTTAGAGAACCCTGTCATGATGACCAATTTGGTTTGCAACCAAGCTTCAATATAAAAACAAACTACTGATCTTCACCCAATAGGTTGGCAAGATCAAGGCTCTGATACCACTAAAAGATCCCTGATGGATCTTTTAAGCTGACAAGCTTTAATTTTTAATTATTTGTTTTAAAATAAATTCTTCCTATTTATCAAATGATCTTTCAGAGAGAGATAGAAGTTGTAGAAAGGTTGTGTCTTTTGTTTTTGTTTGTATTTTTCTAGATATAGGTAAACAATGAATAACAACAACAAATATGAAATAGGCTGGAAAATAATGTGCAATAATATAATATTTAGCCAATCCAGAATAGCTACAAATCATACCAGGAAAAATACATAAATGATATGCTAGCAAAGTATCTACCAACCAAAACAATGTTGTCGGGTGCAAGAAAGACCATCCACACACAATGAAAACAGATGGATGATGAATACCAATCAGCAACCCACGTGCCAGCTGGAAGGAGGTCATACGACTGCTGCAGTCACATCCAGGTAGCCAAGGAACTCACTCATGCCAAGAAATATACCCAACATCCAAAGCCAAAGCTCTTCCAATGCTGAACTTGCTCTCCAATCAAAGTCTGAAACCAAATGAAGTTGCTAAAACCTTCTATTGGGGTTTGCGTCCCAGTTCTCTAGAAATCGCTCCTTAGAGCAAATTCACAAATGCCAAGTTTGAAGATGTAAAAAGATAATAAAATAATGATCCAACATCTCCTTTTATCTCCCTCTCAAAGGTAATCGAACCCTAAAGGGAAAATATGATTTTACCTCTATTAAATAATCGCATATTCTTAATTAAAAGGCCTTTATGTATAGGAAAAACACCCCTTTTGTCAAATAACAAAACTCAAGGTGCCAGAAGGTCTTCGGATGATGAAAATAATTTATAATAATTCAAGACCTTTCCAATGAGCTATAACACATATGCCTGCCTGACCAAAACAAGCCAAAATCCCCTTATTACTCCAATTAGCTATATAAATAGCTTTATTTAATTAATAAGATGCTAACTTAGGAAATACTAAAAATATATCCCAAATAGCCATATATTCTCATCTGACTCCACAAGTCTGAAATGGAGCTTGCCACCTGTTTGTGACTATTGTCGAAAATCATGGATCCTTGAGCAATCTTGTCCCTAAAATCTAGGGATGCTCCTAGAAGCTAGGAAACATACCCTAGAAGCTAGGAAACATACCCAAATCTCTTGAAACTAAACCCAAGGAATAGTCTCATGGTAACCCAACCCTAGGTACTGTTAAATCCTCCTAAATAGTAGGAATAGCCTCCATAAAAGAAGGAAATGCCTCCTAAAATTAAGGAACTGCTCCAAACTGGTCCACTACTGCCAGAATACCAAATCCCAAACACTGAATATCCTCTCTGAGTCTCTATCCACCACTGTCAACTTACAAGACCCCAAAATAAGCTGACTCACATGTCTCTACTAGACAGAGCTAAACAGGGGACATGACATCTTCCACCAATATACCTTGAAACATAGAAGCAAGAATAGGATTAGAAAGATAATTAAAGAGGATGGTTCGTCTACTAAAATGAGGAAAAGATGGTTGAGATGTTTATTCATTTTATGAGTCTCAATAACTTGAATAAATAGGGAAGCTTTTGAGACCCTAATGATCTCCTTGATCTGATCCCAGAAGTAATTGCTAAAGAATAACTATTCCAGTTGACCAACAACATGACCATCCAAGGGGTTAGGGATGCGGTGTTTTCATTTGTAGCCTTCAAAGTTGATGCAGCCATTACTGATAAACCCTCAAAAGAGAACTACTCGGCTTATGTAGCAAGAGTGACACAATGAAAGAAACAACAAAACATAGAAAGATTATAGAAATAGATCATATTATTGTCTTAGAACCTCCGACAACCAACTAGTTATCATCATACAGTCATCATAGAACATCCGGTAGTAAACCGTTTACATGCAAGCTACAAGCCAGATACAATCCATCTGGAACTCTTAGAGTCAATCAAATCTCTAATAATGAATGTAAGTCCTTATTTTGATTTCTACTTCTTCTTCCCTTCAAATGATTACATAATATCCTATATATATACCCTCTGGAACATATCTGGGTTGGCCTCAAAAGATTAAATTTACCAATGCAGGAAAAATGAAATGTGTAACTAGGTTAGCCCTAAGAATGAAATAAATTCCTCCAAAAAATAACAACCAAGAAGTATTAATCAACAAGAAGGTCGACCACATGCCAAATAATATCAAACAAGACCCTAAATAGATCCACATGCCAAGAAATCACTCCGAAAATGAAGGAAAACCAACCAGTAAGCTCAAGAACTATCTCAAAACAAAGAAAAAGTCAAATTGGGAGCGATAACTAGCTAGAAAAGAATCCAAATGGACTAAAAATCTGGAAGTAAGCACATGAACTAGTCTGGAAACCAAAAATAGGATTTGCAATGAAAAGCAAGCAACTACCAGCACCTACCAATAGGAACACATAAAACTGCACACTGAACTGAACAAAAACTAAACTAAAAGGAAATTTTTTTGGTTGATGCAAGATTTCTCATAGACCGGGGATGCTCCTACATCAGACACCCTAGGTAGAAAGAGGTGTTCCATGAGAGGTAACTCATGAACATCGAAAAGGATTCAGGATAAAGACCCCATGCTCATATCTTATCTAAACATCTTCCTTATCTACAAACCTCTTCTTTATCTCCTCTGAAACCTCAACTAGATTCTCTAACTCTTGACTCTCTTTGTTTCTCTTCCTTTGCTTCAGATCTGCACATTGTCTCTACTTACTACTTTCTTTCTTCTGCAACTCTAATTTTTTTCACCACAAGTCTAATTTTTTTCCCCCACAAGACTTCATCTGGTGTGTCACCATAACCTTTTTGTCATCTAGTTCTATCTATCTATCAGGCTTATCTATTATATCCTTCTACAAACTCATGCCACCTTTTGATATAATCTCTGCAATTGGTTTCTTAGTACTGCCACTTCTCTCAAGACTCAGGTTCTTCACCTCCTTCTCTTTCTCCATCAAAGAAGTCAATGTGAACTTCTACCCATCTTTCTCAATAGTGATTAGGTTTCTTCTATAGTTATAAATAGCTCTTCTATCAAATTGCCAAGGTCTTCCCAACAAGACATGACAAGCACTCATAGATACAACAGCACACAAGACCTCATCCCTAAAAGTTCTAATATTAAATCTCACCAAACATTGCTTCTTTACTTCTAACTTTTGATCATCTTGTAGCCAACTTACCTTGTAAGGAAAAGGATGCTCAAGCCTCTTGATGCATTCATAACTGGTAAAAACCCTCAAAAGAGTCAACCGACTTATACAGCAAGAAAGACACAACACAAACAACAAGAAAACATAACAAATTTATATAAACAGATCATATTCAATCCATAGAAATTCTAGCAATCCTCCAGTATTCATCAGATTATCATCAAAGAACATCTAGTAATTAACCAGTTAGATGCAAGCTTCCAGCCAGAAACAACCCAACTGGGACTCTTAAAATCAACTAGATCACAACATGTGAATCTCAATCCTTATTCAAATTTCTACTTCCTCTGCTCCCACAAATGATTGTAGACAACATTATATTTATACCCACCATAACACATCCGGGTCAGCCTTAATGGATTAAATTCACCAATGTAGGAAAATGAAATGTGTAATTAGGTATGCCCTAAGATTTAAGAAATCTTCCTAGAAATTGACAACCAAGTGATACGGTTCAGTAGGAAGGTCGGCCACATGCCAAAGAAGATTGGACAAGACCCAAGATGGATCCACATGCCAATAATCACATCGGTAATAAAGGAAAGCCAACCGATAAGCACAAGAACTATCCCGAGATCCCAGAAATAGCCAACCGAAAGTGATAATTGATCAAAGAAGAACCCAAATGGACTAGAAATCTAGAATCAACCACATGAAACCACCAAGAAACTGCAAACAAGATCTTCCACAAAGAACAAGAAACTACCGATAAGAATACTGAAACTACACAAAGAACTAAACAAGAACAAAATTAAAAGGAAATGTTTTTGGTTGATGCAATATTTCTCATCGACCGAGGATGCTCCTGCATCAGACAACCCAGGTAGAAAAAGATGTTCCATGAGAGGAAACTCATGAACATCTAAAAGGATTCTGAATGAAGATCTCATGCTCATTTCTAGTCCAAACATCTTCTTTATCTGCCAATCTCTGCTTTATCTCTCCCAGTGCTTCAACCGACTTCTCTAACCTATGACTCTCTTTGTTTCTCTTTCTTTTCTTTAGATCTGTACATTGTCTTTGTTTCTACAATTATGATTTGGTTCTGCCACAAGACTTTATCCAGTTTGTTACCATCAGCTCCCTGTCATCTGGTTCCATCTGTCCATTAGACTCATCTATCAAATCCTTCTGCCAACTCATGTCACCCTCTGGTATAATCTTAGAAACTGGTTCTATCAGATATTTTTTTAAAACCTCTAGTATATCCTCTACAACTAATTTTGTCAGATCTTCTGGTATAACCTCTACCAACGGTTCTTTCAAACCTTCTAGTATAACCTCTACCACCGGTTTCCTACAAATTTTCTCAGGACTCAGATTTGTCACCTCCTTCTCTTTCTCCTTCAAAGAAATCAATGTGAACTTCTACCCATCCTTTTCAATAGTAATTAGGTTTCTTCTGCAATCATAAATAGCTCCTCTATCATGCTACCAAGGTTTTCCCAACAAGACATGACAGACATTCATTGACACAATATCACATAAAACTTCATCTCTGAAAGGCCCAATATCGAAACTCACCCAACACTGCTCCTTTATCTCTATCTTTTGATTATCTTGTAACCAAATTACCTCATAAGGACAAGGATGCTCAAGCCTCTTCAACCCAAGCTTCTCAACCATCTCCTTAGATACCAAATTATCAGTACTTCCACTATCTACAATGACCTTGCAACATTTACCACCTGATTTGCATACAGTCCATATAAGACTCTTCCTCTGAGTAGATCTAGTATCCTTCTTCTAAACATAAGGGATTCTCTTTTCTTTGGTGCATAGTCAGATCTAGTACCATTTGATTCTTCACTTTCCACACAACTTTTTGCCATTCCTTGCTTACATTCATAGGATCTATGTCTGGTTTCTTCACACTTGAAATATTTGCCAAGAAATTCTCTACCGGTACTGCTGCTACCTTTCCTTAGTGTCTTTTGCTCCAGTTCTTTACTCCACTTAGGTCTTGCCTCCTCTTCTTCAACTGGTTTCTTCATACTATCATTCATCTTAAATTTCTCCTTTCCCTTATTTGATTGTCTTCTTCTCACCTTCTCCTTAGCCTTCAACATTGCAACCATCTATCTCCACTGGGTGATCTTCAATTCACCATTCTCCACTTTGTCTTCCTATAATTCTTTCTGCCATAAGGTAGCATACCCTTTCAACTTGGTATGTGCCAAACAGACTCTCTGCAGGTCCTTGACATCCTCAAACTCAAAGTAGTCCTCCAACTCTTTGATCCAATCAATCAGATCCTCTAGGTTCAGCGTTCCGAAAAAGTTAGAAACCTCAACTTTATGCATTTTACTTGCTTGCACCATTGCTCTTAGGAATATTTCCTTTCTCTCATCTTTCAGTCCTTTACCTTCCTCAATCTCTTCACTGACTTCCTCATATTCATCCTCAGAATCAAGATTTCTTCACAAATTAGCTAAAGCATTCTAGATTTCATTCCTCACTTCATTCTTGAAGTCTTCAATCATCTGTTCTACCCTTCGGGGGTTTGTTCTCCTTGGCGATAACTCTCCTTCCACTCTGGCAAACTGCCTCAACTCGGTGATTTGACTACCGGTTTCAATTGCCTCCCCTTAGTGATCTATTAAACATGCATGCAACCTACTTCCAATCGGTGATCTATCCACCTCAAGGAATGCCTCAATGTTCACAAACAATTCTTCCACCAACCAGTCCATAACCAACTCTGATACCAATTGATGTAGCCATAACCAGTAAAAACCATTAGAAGAGTCAACCGACTTATGCAATGAGAGAGAAACAACACAAATGACAAGAAAACATAAAAAATTCATATAAACAGATCATATTCAAGCCATAAAACTTATGGCAATCCTTTGGTAATCATCAGATTATCATCAAAGAACATCTGGTAATTAACCGGTTACATGTAGGTTTCCAGCCATAAACAACCCAACCGAGACTCTAAAAATCAACTGGATCACAACATGTGAATCTCAATCCTTATTCAAAGTTCTACTTTCTCTTCCCCCACAAATGATTACATAACATCATATTTATACCCACAGGAACATATCCGTGTTGGCCTTAAAGGATTACATTCACCAATCCAAGAAAATGAAACGTGTAATTAGGTCGGCCCTAAGATTTAAGAAATCTTCCCAGAAAATAACAACCAAGTGATGTGGTTTATCAGAAAGGTCGACCACACACCAAAGAATATTGAACAAGATCCAAGATAGAACCACATGCCAAGAATCATGCCGGTAATGAAGGAAATCCAACCGCTAAGCACAAGAATTATCTCAGACAGTTAGAAACAACCAACTAGAAGCGATAACTGAACAGAGAAAAACTCAAATGAACTAGAAATCTAGAATAAACCGCATGAAACTACTAGGAAACTGCAAACAAGATATGCCACAAAGAACAAGCAACTACTGATACATACCGGTAAGAATACTGAAACTACACAAAGAACTAAACAAGAACAAAACCAAAAGGAAATGTTTTTGCTTGATGCAAGATTGCTCATCGACCGGGGATACTCCTGCATCACCTCTTCAATCCAAGCTTCACTACCATATCCTCATATACCAAACTATTAGTACTTCCACTATCCACAATAACCTTGCAACACTTACCACCTGATTTACACATAGTCTGGAAAAGACTCTTTCTTTGAGTAGGTCTGGTATCTTCACTGCTCTGCTCCATCATGACTCTTCTAAACATTTAAGCGATTCTCCTTGCTCTAGTGCATAGCCAGTTCCGGTAACTTCTCCTTTCGGTTCCTCATTTGCCACACAACTTCTTGTCATTCCCTGCTTACATTTATAAAATCTATGTTTAGTTTCTCCACACTTGAAACATTTGAGGGAAATTCTCTATTGGTACTACCATTGCCCTTTCTCTATGTTTTTAGTTCTAATTCTTTACTCCACTTAGGGTTTGATTCTTCTTCAACATTTTGCTTCTCTATACTCATATACCCCTTGAATCTCTCCTTCCTTCTAGGCTTATTCAGTTGTCTTCTTCTCACCTTCTCCTCAGCCTTCAAAGCATACTAGTAAGCTTCTTCAACCGTGAAAACCCTCAACATACTCATCTCATTCTGAATGTTAAATGCAAGTCCATTTATGTACCTCACCACCTTTTCTCTATCCATCTCTCTATGTCCAGATCTAATCATCACCTTGTAGCACTAGTATATTTGGGCCTAATTTCTAACGAATAATTGTCGGATTTGTGATGACACAACATCGGACTTCCGACCAACTTTACCATTGAAAACTCATCGTCGGGCTTCCTGACGATGCCATTTGCATCGGTCATCTGATGATGTTATGAACTCATCTGACAGCAGCTATATCTGCACCCCTGGCCACAAATTTTGGTGGATTTCCATCAAAATTCTGACGGATGCTATGTTTGCTCCTTGACGACTGTCTGACATGGAAGTGACGTCGGATATATAGTATCCTTGTTAGATGTTTCATTAGTTGTCATCAGAATTCCAACGACGAGAGATGATGTGGCTCAAACGGCTTTGTCGTCAGTGCATGAAAGCATTGAACGAGTTCTACTTTAAAAAATTGCATAAAACATTTATTATTTATTTGATTCAGTGTTATTTGCAAAAAATGATTATCAATGATGTTTCCTTTCTCCAAGAATTGTCTAGGATCTTTCCGTCAGATAATATGTAACATCAAATGATTAAATATTATCTTTACAAATGCTTATTTTATTTAATTATTATCTAAGTGTGAATTAAAATTTATATCTGTATGGAAGCAAAACATACAAGCTAAAGAGTCATGTGCAAGCAAATTTTGTAAAAGAAAGCAAGCCTGCATTATCTTGCATGACATGGAAACAAGCTCATCAACTCCCTAGAAGAGAGCAATTAGACAAAAGAAAAGGAAAGTGTTAAAGGATGATAAATAGATAGAGATTATGCAATACAAATAAACAATGTCTGGAGTGTGTGATGTGACGTCTCTAATTTATGTCCGGAGGGACTAACTGGTTTTGGAGTTCCTGTGAAACCTATTGGGCCACACTTGGAGGAAATCAATGTGTTCATGCAAGGAGCATCTTTTTTCTATTATGAGAATGATGCTTTTGCACCGAAGGATATTTGGAAGTCAATATCTAAAAATTTATATAGTGTGGAACCAGAGTTGGCAGACTTGAAGTAATTTTCAGCTTTCAGAAGACCAAGAGGCTATGTACACAATCTCCCAATAGAAGGGCGATTTCAAGAATTACCTCCCCCCCTAATGACTATTCAGTAAGCACTTCCTCAAATAAAGGCCTATTAGCCTCCATGGGATCAAAGAAAAAGATTGAAGCATAGACTCTAGACGATGTGGTGGTGTCCTTCGTGAAGAACTCTGGACTGTAATTAAAAATTCATGAGGGAAACTACAAGATAGTGAAGAGAAATACATTCTTGAAAAGTGGGAAGAATGGATCTTGGTTTGGGTGGGGCCAAGTTAGGTGGCTCCTCTAGAGGTTGACGAGATAGAAATTATATTAGGATTTAAAAAAGATCACACTCGTGGAACTTCGTGTGCGACTTATTGATTGCATTGTTTGGGTAATGCATTCCAAATAGATATAGTTGCATACCATTTATCTGTCTTGATTAAAGACTTTTATCCTGATGGCATTAAATTAAAGTTCTTTCTCTTCTATCTAGTATTGGTGGAGAAGAGGTTGCTTTGCATTGACCTGACCTACCACCTATCAATGTCTTCTCCACCAATACCAGATAGAAGAGAAAGTACTTTAATTTAATCCCATCAGGATAAAAGGCTTTAATCAAGACAGATAAATGGTATGCAACTGTATCTATTTGCAATGCATTACCCAAACAACACAATCGATCATTCGCACATGAAGTTCCACGAGTGTGATCTTTTTGAAAACCTAATATGATTTCTATCTCGTCAACCTCTAGAGGAGCCACCTAACTTGGTCCCACCCAAACCAAGATCCATTCTTCCCACTTTCCAAGAATGTATTTCTCTTCACTATCTTGCAGTTTCCCTCATGAATTTTCAATTATAGTGCAGAGTTCTTCACGAAGGACACCACCACATCGTCTAGAGTCTATGCTTCAATTTTTTTCTTTGATCCCATGGAGGCCAATAGTCCTTTGTCTAAGGAAGTGCTTCCTAAATAGTCATGGGGGTGAGAGGTAATGCTTGAAATTGCCCTTCTATTGGGAGATTGTGTACATAACCTCTTGGTCTTCTAAAAGATGAAAATTACTTCGAGTCTACCAACTTTGGTTCCACACTATAGAAATTTTTGGATATTGACTTCCAAAAATCCTTTGGTGCAAAAGCATCATTCTCATAATAGAAAAAAGGTGCCCCTTGCATGAACACATTGATTTCCTCCAAGCGTGGCCCAATAGGTTTTGCAGGAATTCCAAAACTAGTTAGTACCTCCAGACATAAATTAGAGACATCACATCACACACTCCAGACATTGTTTGTTTGTATTGCATACTCTCTATCTATTTATCACCCTTTAACACTTTCCTCTACTTTTCTCCAATTGCTCTCTTCTAGGAAGTTGATGATCTTGTTTCCATGTCATTCAAGATAATGCCTGCTTGCTTTCTTTTACGAAATTTTCTTGCACATAACTCTTCAACTTGTATGTTCTGCTTCCATACAGATATAAATTTTAATTCATGCTCAGATAATAATTAAATAAAATAAGAATTTGTAAAGAAAAGATTTAGTCATTCGATGTTACATATTATCTGACGTAAAGATCCTAGACAATTCTTGGAGAAAGGAAACATCATTGATAAACCTTTTTGCAAATAACATTGAATCAAATAAATTTAAAATGTATCATGTAATTTTTAAAAGTAGAACTCGTTCAATGCTTTCATGCACTGACGGCAAAGCCATTTGACCCACACCATTATCCATAATAGAAAAAATCAATATAATAGGATATTATAAAGAATATATACAAAAATATGAAAGAACATTAAATTACCATTACAAACCCATAAACCATTAAATAGTGAAAATAGATATAAATTTGTAAATGTCTCCCTACAAACACCACAACCATAACCAAAACAAAAAAAATTCTTACCCGCAAAAACTAAGTAGCTGGTGAGTTGCAAGTCTACAACATCTCTCAGATGATCAAACCGTTTCTTAATTTTGTTCTTTTGATTAGTTAATGGATTTAGTTGCATGTACAAGTTTTATATTTGAAGCCTTCTATTTCCCTATATTTGAGACTTAATAAAATTATTGTGAGTAGGAAATTGATTCAAGAGTTACATGTGAAGAATTTGGCAAAGTAAATGATGACAATCAAACTCAAATTTTATCTGTCTTGAAAGCCTTTTATCCTAATGGTATTAAATTAAAGTTCTTTCTCTATTTTTTGGTGATCTCTAGAGAAGAGGTTACTTTCCATCGACCTCAGATACATTTAACATGTGTTGTATCTATGGAAATATGTATCATAGGTTGACGCAATGCAACCTTTGCTCCACCAATACCAGATGGAAGAAAAAGTACTTTAATTTAATGCCATCAGGATAAAATTCTTTCAAGACATATATTAGGTATAAAAGGAAGCCTACCCTTTCATTTGAAGGGGTCTACCTATAATTCAAGTGATCTCTTAATTATAAAATTAATTCAATTCCAAGTGAACAAGCAATCAAGCATTGAAGGAGAATTCAAGTTGGTGCAGGTGCATTTGGAAGACCAAAGGACTCAATGAAGCCATTAATGACTTTTGAAGGTCTTAAGAGTGAAGAACCATAAATTATGATGTCTTAAGGTCCATTATGGCCTTTAATGATGAAAATTGTAACAAGTTTGTAATTTGTCCTAAAGGGCCTGGTAAGGACCTTAGGACCAACAAAAAGATGTAATAGGAATTTATGGCTTAGGGAGTCTACAAGAGTTTAGGAAAGTTCAATAAATCATTTCATGACCATGTGTGTTAGAAATTAAGAGTTTTTGATTAAATGGTTGATGTAATGCTTTGTACAGAAGAGAATGCTTGTGTATGGAATAGGACAAGCAATAACAACAAATTTTTGTTTTCTTGAAATTTTTTGGTGTTTTGGCTTATGGTAACTTTGTCTTGAGTGTGTATTCGAATTCCTAATGCATTGAAGAGACCTAAACATCTTATTTGCAGGGAAGATGAACTGATAATCCATTTGTCTCAGACTTTAAACTAGTTGCATTGACTATTCTAACAGATTTGTGCAATTTGGCATTTGATTTGGTTGATTTACAATGAGAATAGTCATTCCATGAATGTAAAAGGCCTAATATTCCTGGGATGGAACTCCTCTAACATATACAATAAATTACTAATAGGTTGATGTGTAGATTGGGTGGAGAACTGGGGTGCTCACCAAAACAGTGAATGTAAGAGTGGAGAAATCGCTTGCTAAGGAGCAGCAGTAGCAAATCCGCCTTAAGGAGGGGCACATTTTATGATTGATAATGTTTAGAAATTTCAAATAAAAGTTTAATCCTTCATCATTTGGATGGTATAGTGTTTGGAATAGGGGTATATGAGAAACCCTACTTTTAAGGGTTTGTGAGAGGCTAAATAAGGGATTTTGCATCTAAGAAGGCCAAAACTTGTAAATAATTGCATTTCCTTAGTTTTGAATCATATACTTTCCAAAGCAACCTTTTGATAGTATATTTTGTGTACCATCCTAATCCAAAAAGCATTCATTTTGTCTACACCCAATAGTCATTGCTAAAATCAATTTAAAGTGTATTCATTTAGGGACCTTTCATAAAATATTCTCGACTTACACATCATAAAAGGATCTTATAATATTCATTATTTATAACGATAAGAATTTGGTTGTTCCATACACCTTCCTTTACTATTTTAAAAATATCATCGACCAAAATATTGTGTAGTAGTAGTATGGAGTGCATTTCATCTATTTTATTCCTAAATATTTCATCATACCACTTTCTTTTCAAAGGCGACTGATCGATTGCACTATTTGGGTAATGCATTCCAAATAGATACAATTGCATACCATTTATCTATCTTGATTAAAGACTTTTATCCTGATGGCATTAAATTAAAGTTCTTTCTCTATTTTCTGGTGATCTTTGGAGCAGAGGTTGCTTTGCATCGACCTGCGATACATTTAACTTGTGTTGTATCTACGGAAATATGTATCCTAGGATGATGCAATGCAACCTCTATTCCACCAATACCAGATAGAAGAGAAAGTACTTTAATTTAAAGTCATCAGGATAAAATGCTTTCAAGACATATATTAGGTATAAAAGGAAGCCTACCTTGTCATTTGAAGGGGTTTACCTACAATTCAAGTGATCTCTTAATTATAAAATCAATTCAATTCCAAGTGAATAGGCAATCAAGCATTCATCAAGAATTGAAGGAGAAATCAAGTTAATAAAGATATTTAATAGAGGAGATATTTAATAAAGATATCATCTTTTAAATTAAGAAATGGGTAGGAGATTAAGAATACAAACCTTCCATATTGCACACTTCAAGGTATATTCAAATTACAAGTTACATTTATAGGGTCTGTCATATTCGAGCTAGCTACTATTTCAACACATTCTAACACATGTATCTATTTCTATGCAATAATTAGTAGTAGCTACATAGACTAGCATGGTACATAAGTTATTTTCTAATAGTGCCCTTCATATGAAATTCTTTCAAGATTATTTAGTTGTATCTACCTTCTCAGGTTATGCAAATGGAGATTAGATTAGGTTATGTATCTACTTTCTTGCTCTATAATTCTCGTTGTGTTTAATAAATTTTTATCCCTTTGGTGAAAAAAAAGGAGGTTGATGATAAATATCTATGTTGTCTATTAGTTGATTCCCATGACAATAATTATAAGATCCTATGTTGGCTAGGCCTCACAATAATTAGAAGATCCTAATTACTACTATCCTAAACCTTGCATTGACCATCACAATTTCACAGTGAGTTGAGTTAATTAGTCCATTAGCAAGATTGTGAAAGAGTTTGGTATTGAGTTAGGTGTTGATGGAAGGTTTAAGGAGGTACACTATCATCATAATTAATGAGAGTTTTGTGTGAAGAAGAATGGCCATAAAAGGAGTGACTATGCTAAGTGCTTGAGACTATCAAAAAAAGTGAGTGTTGCAGCAGTGAATCTTCCTTTGACCTTTGTGTGTTTGGAGAGTAAAGACCCACATATCAACTATCTACTTCGATATCCTAGGATGGTGTCCACCTACTCTAAAACCTTGTGGGCACTCTCTGTCTGATACTAACATATACATAACATGTACCTCTCATATAACCCTATGTTGGCTATGCCCCACCATAATTAGAAGATCCTAACTACTAAAAACACTAGATTCTCCCCTAAAAGGTTGTTGAGTCATAGAATGCCTAGCTTGATAGCCCTATAGTCTCTCATACCTAAAATATCCTTGTGTCGATGATGGTCAAATGTGACTACCCTATGGCCCCTACTATGCTCTAGACCTTTGTCCCTAATATTGATACTATTAGGTTTTTCTTTGTAAATCATATAGTAAGTCTAAATTATCCTTTGAAGGATGGGGAGGCCTATGGACACTTTAGTCCCTTCATCAAGGTTGCAAAATTCTCTCATGCTTCTTGTGTCCTCCCATGTACCTCCTTTTTCATAAGAGACTTTGCCATAGCAACCCTAAAGTCATTTGGATTGGCCATGTGTAGGAAAACTAAAATTTTGGGATTTCCACCCCTAATGAAATAATTGACAAGTAACTTGTCTTGAATGTAATCTACAAACTACATAACTCCAAAAACTAACTCTCATGTTGAGCCACTATGAAACCTTATTATGTAAATTGTGAAACTCATCTATGCATCTTTGTCAAAAATATTTTGAAATAGAACACACTTTGAAGCACTCCAAAATGGTATCTAGAGAGGGTTTCCAATGTGAGTTGGTGCATTTTATCCTCCCAGTACCACAAGGTGGAATCAAGTCCTCTCAAAAATTGAATTGAAAATTATGCCTTTAGGTTGCTCACATATAGATGCAACCCAAAGCATAAGTCTAAGCTAAGCAACCAAGACTTATCCTCAACCCCATTTGTGGATCTTAAAAATGTAGAGGATTGGAGATGAAGCTGTAGCGTAGAAATTAGGATTCATCACAAGATAAGTGAATCAAAACAAAACACAAGACATTATAACTCAATCAAAAGAACACTCATTGAAATGAACCTAATTCTAAGCACACTCAATAGAGGTATGGAAACAAAGCATTCAAAGATGAAATATTACGCAAACCAGATGTAGAATTGAACACTCCTTCTATGCGGCTCCATTGTTGTTCTTTCCTCTTCAATGGGTTTGTGGATCTCACCTACAAGTGCACACACAATTGAAAGCAAGATTGATGAAAAGCTCAAGAGTACTAGAAGCATAAGTTCGGTCGTTTTGATAGAAATTCGGATTCGAGATTCAAGGTTATTAAGGGTTCGAAGGGTCAAGGGATTTGATTGAAGAAAATCATCCAATTTATAGAGAAATTGGAGAAAAGACAAGATTAGCATGACATTGATATTTTGGCAATTGATTTCAAAATGGAAAAATTTAGTGAAAATAAGAAGGTTATGACACCTTCTATGTCATGAATTATGACATATTGCCAATGCAAAACTTAGATGACTAGAACCCTATGACATCTTGCTATGCCAAGAGTATGACACATGAAGCACAAAAATAGGGAGAACTAGAGACAAGTTAATTAGGTGGAAATTAAAATTTGACAAATTAGAAAATAGGTGGAATTAGGAATTAGAAAATAATGAAATTAGGTAAATTAATTAATAATTTGTCATTTATTAATTAATTCACAAAGAGGAATAATTAGCCAATTAAATAAACATTTAATTGTGACAAGAAGAATTAGGATAAATAAACAATTTATTAATCCTAAAGGAAGAAATGACACACACAAGGTTAAATGATTAAATCACGAAACCCTAGAAGATGAATTAGGTCTTGAAAGATAATTGACTCGATTCGATTTGATTTTGGATTGATAAATGACCAATGTGATAAAATGATTCGATTGATAAATGATTTGATTGAGATTGGTTGACAAAAATCAATGACAAATTGACCAAAATGACATGATTGAAAAGGACAAGGATCGATGACGAATCGATCGCAATATGACAAGATTGACAAAGATCGACCAAAATCATGATTGAATATTGTTGTCAACAAGACCAAATTCGAAGGTGAGATGAATGAAGAATACAAAAGAATGACTCGATGCTAGCAAATGATAAAGATCAAGTGCGTGACATAGGAGAAATGTTAATGCGACGCAAAAACCTAAAATGAGGGAATGCGCAATTGTGAAAGTATGATTCCGCAAGCGTTGACCATTTTTAGGTGTCTACAGAAGCAACTCTCGAATATGATCCTTTGGCTCATGATATGTGCTTGATATAGTCTATACCTCTTGTATTTATGCATGATGAAGCTAGGTAATGTGTATTGATCAATATTCTGTCTCCTCTATTTTTATTTCCCAAATTCAAGGTGAACTCCTAATAAGCTCCCAAGATGCAAGTATATGCTCCTCTACTACAAGTGGATCCTCATGGCTTGTAAGATTTTAGGTCCATACTCAGGCTACTCATCTTGGTGAAAACTCTCAAAGTGATATGACCCGTCCTTCCATTTTCTACACCCTATTTTCTAACCCACACCTCATAACCTTTACCTCACTTCCTATCATTATTATCTTCCATCTACCTTTCATATCCCCTATCTTAACCTCCTCCACTTTCCTACATCATATCCTAAACCTTATCCTCATACACACTTACTTTTACTTCACCTACCTAACCCCATTCCATCCTTCACATCCTTTTATCTCCCCCATTCACTTTCCTACCTTCCAAACCCCTAACATATCCTAACTTACTCTTTCACCATTACATCCTTCATCACTTACCTCCCTATCTTATCCTAACACACACCTCATAAAATTATACCTCTCAGCTTCCATTTTATACCTCCTTCCTAATGGTACATTTATGCTCCCTTCCAAAACACTGACAAAAAATAGCACTCGATCACTACACAGTGCTCTCATGGTTCTACAGCAGGGATTTTCTATCACAACCATATATACCAGCATCCATAATTAGGATATATTTTACATAATGGCACTCGATCACACAGGTTTAGGCCATCTCTCTCCTTAATTAGGATATATTTTAAATATGGAAAGTAGTGTTAATATGTTTCAGGCTAACTATATTTTTCATTATTTAAAATACAGTGTTTAATTAATACATGATTGTAGGATTGTTCAATGGTTTAGGTCTTGTAAGAAATTCTTCTTTTAAATCAATCATATCATATTACAGAAACCTCTCACCATCTTTTCCATTGGCAATTAATCTGATAAATCTATAATAAACTTTGAATCTAAATATTTGAATATGTATAACAATGAATTTATTGATTAAACCATTCCTACATCCTGCAACGATTAAACCATTCCTACATCCTATAGTGATTAAACCCACAAGGAACCTATGTCCACCTCCCTCCTTCGTGTTCATCAGGGGATGGCCCAATAATAACTTCTTGACTTACTAGACCCCCACCCATGACTTCTTGAGCATGTAATCGATCCAGATTATTTCGTTGGAATTGGCATGGGAGGAACCACTTGATGGGGAGGCTTCAAGAGGACTGAAACGCACAATGAGATGCGAGGAAAAATGAATAGGGGAACCTACTACAATGACATGGTGTTGTTGAGCAGAAACTTTAGACTAACACAACAACTCTGCAATCTATCAAACTTCAATCTCCAATCCCGAACTCATTCCCACACAACTCTTGTTCATACACACTCTCACGGAAAGCACATAGAGATGCTACCCTACCACGTGCGTGCTTCTTCTAGCCATGGCCCATTCCTACAAATGACCATGAGAATGATAATGTACATTCTTCCTGCCCAAACTCCACCATGTTCAAGCCACTTCACATGGTAGACACGCGAGCAGGAGGCATATTTACTCAACTCTTCAATTCCTCCAACCCACGTCCCCAATCGATTTAGAGGGAATAAGAAGCAAAAAACAAACAGTTACTTAACTGTTCAGCAAACACCAGACTCGTAAATAGTTTTCTAATGTTGGTTTAAACATTATACACTTATAAACAAGGATTTAGTCTGGCGAAGGCTTTTAACTGTTGTTTAAATCCTAAACCCATACACCCCTAACAAAATGTCAAACGGCTTACAAATTGGCCCAAAACATGCCCTTATTATAGTAAATAATGCCCAAACTTGAAAATGCCCCTAAACAGATGGCAAACAAAAAAACATAACAAAATTCCTACCATGAAGCTGGAAAGTTTCTTGTTGCCTGGTATCCTGGTATAGCTGCTCCTATAGCACCACTTCATTTCACGGTTGGAGCACTAGTAGTAGTTAGCTAGGATAACTAATGATTAAACCCATAGGTTCCCTGTAGAGGCAAGATTTTGTAATGGCAAAGGCGAGACGAAGGGGCAGGATTTTTTAATGGCAGAGGTCAACGGGACGAAGAGGTAGGATTTATGAAATGACTTGGTCTTTTCTTTTTTTTTTAAGTAATGCACGTAGTCATCAGAATTTCAACGAATGCGGGCACTTTTTCTAAAAAAACCCAAATGTCATTGCCAATTCCTTCTCCATCGAAACCAAATGTTGCATTATCATCAGAATTCCAATGAGATCGAGCATTTTTTCAAAAAAAAAAACAAATTTTATCACAATATACCTTCTTTGTCGGAAACCTCCATCAAAATTTTAGGCCAAATGTATTAGTGTAGAATTCCTCAGTGTACTCTTTCATAGTCATGTTTCTCTATTTCAGGTTCTGCAACTTCTTCAACAATTCCAACTCATAGTATCCCGGTATGAACTTGGCCTTCATTCTTGCAACCATTTGTCTCCACTGGGTGATATTCATTCTACCATTCTCCACTTTTTCTCTCTATAATTATTTCCACCATAAGGAAACATGCCCTTTCAACTTAGTCTTTGCCAACCAGACTCTCTGCGGGTCCTTGACATCCTCAAACTCAAATTATTCCTCCAACTCTCTAATCCAATCAATCAAATCCTCTGGGTTTAGCATTCTAGAAAAGTTTCAAAGTTCCACTTTATGAAATTTACTCACTTGCACCACTTCTATTAGGAATCTTTCCTCTCTTCTGTCTTCCGGTCCTTCAGCCTCTTCCGCCTCAAGCTCTTCACTGGCTTCTTCATACTCATCCTCAGATTCTGGATTCCTCCACACACCATACAGCTAATGCATTTTAGATTTCATTCCTTATCTCATTCTTGAAATCCTCCATCATCTGCTCTACCCTTCAGGGGTTTGTCCTTCGAGGGGACATCTCCTCTTCTGACCCGATGAACTACCTCAACTCGGTGATATGACTACCAGTTTCAATTGCCTCTCACTCGGTGATCTATTGAACACACTTGCAACCTGCATCCAATCAGAGATATATCCACCCAAAGGAATGCCTCAAGGTTTGCAAACAACTCTTCCACCAACCAATTCATAACCAGCTTTGATAGCAATTGATGCAGCCATAACCGGTAAACCCTCAAAAGAAAACTGACTAGCTTATGCAACAAGAGTAACACAACAAAAGAAATGATAAAACATAGAAAGATTATAGAAACATATCATATTATTGTCTTAGAACCTTTGACAACCAACTGGTTATCATCATACAATCATCATAGAACATTTGGTAGTCAATTGGTTACATGTAGGCTACAAGCTAGATACAACCCATCTAGAACACTCAAAGTCAACTAGATCTCTAATCACGAATCTAAATCCTTATTTTGATTTCTATTTCTTATGCCCTTCAAATGATTAAATAATACCCTATATATACCCTCTGAAACATATCCAGGTCAGCCTCAAAAGATTACATTTACCAATGCAGGAAAAATGAAATGTGTAACTAGGTCGGCCCTAAGAATGAAATAAATTCCTCTAGAAAATAAAAACCAAGAAGTACGGATCAATAGGAAGGTCGACCACACACCAAAGAATATCAGACAAGACCCCATAATTGATCCACATGCTAAGAAAATGCTCCATAAATGAAGGAAAACCAACCGATAAGCTCAAGAACTATCCCAGAACCTAGAAACAATGAAACTGGGAGCGATAACTAGGCGAAAAAGAATCCAAATGTACTGAAAATATGGAAGTAAGCACACGAACCAACCTAGAAACCAAAAATAGGATCTGCAATGAAAAGCAATCAACTACCAGCACCTACCGATAGGAACACAAAAAACTACACGTTGAATTGAACAAGAACTAAACTAAAAGGAAATATTTTTGGTTGATGCAAGATTGCTCATAGATCGGGGATGATCCTGCATCAAAATCCCTAGGTTCTGACGGCTTCCTCTTGCCTTTTTTCAAGAACAGTGAGAAATTGTTGGAGAGGATATCTACCTTATAGTGAAAGGCTTCTTCCAATTAGGTAAAATTCTCAATCAAATCAATTGAACATTCATTGCCTTAATACCAAAGAATGAGAATGTTGTTTCTACTAAAGACTTTAGACCATTTAGCTCATGCAATAGTTTGTATAAAATCTTGTCAAAGGTAATGGCTAATAAAATAAAACCTATGTTGGATAAGATGATCTCTATGAATCAAAAAGGTTTTGTCAAAGGGAGACATATCTTGGATGGTGTTATTGTTGCACACAAACTTATTCACTCAATGGAAAACAACAAAAAACCCTCTATGGCCTTTAAATTGGACATTTCAAAAGGCTATGACAAAGTCTCTTAGAAGTTTCTCTTTGAAGTTCTAAGGAAGTTTGGATTCAAGGGTAAATTTTTAAATCTTATCTAGTGCATTGTGTTACAACTCCAAAATTTTATGTGCTTCTAAATGGATCTCCTAGGGGTTATTTTTCTAGTGGAAAAGGGCTTCAATAGGGTGACCCACTTTTACCTTACTTTTTCATTATCATTGTTGAAGTTCTGGGAAGAAATATTTACAAACTCAGAAAGAGAGGAATGTTAAAAGGGGTGAGGGTTGCTTCTACTATAGATCCTATCTCACATCAATAATTTGTTGATGACACCATCATATTTGGAGAAGCTTATGTCACAGAAGTGAAGTACTAGAAAAGGACTTTGGATAATTATGCTAAGTTCTCAGGGAAACACATAAACTATGAGAAGACTAAGGTATTATTTATGAATGTAAATTACAACCTACAAGAGAAAATTACTAATATCCTTTCTTGACAGGCTGTTGTTCTTCCAGATTCTTATTTGGGGTTACCTCTCATTTCCAAATCCCCCTCCCCAACCTTTTGGAATGGGATTATTGAGAGGTTATAGAAGAAGGTGGCTGGGTGGAAGGGAAAACTACTTAGTTTGGCTGGGAAAATTTAGTTGGTAAAGTATTGTCTCTAGAACATTCTAGTCTATTACCTTTCCCTCTTCAAAATGCTAGGGACTGTGGCAGAAAGGATAGAGAGGATTCAAAAAATATTCCTATGGACTGGTATTGAGGAAAGAAATAGGATGTCTCTAGTAGCTTGGGATAAGGTCTAATGTTCCATTAAGTTGGGTAGTCCAAGGATAAGAAAAATAAAAAATTTCAACATGGTGTTGTTATCAAAAGTTGGTTGGTAGTTGACTAAAAGAAAAAGGGACTGGGTTGAAATGTTGAAAGCTAAATACCTCAATAATGAAAGATGCATCAGATTCATGAATCAGATGGAATTACTCTTAGGTTCATTCATTTAGAATAATGTAGTAAAAACTAAAGCTTTCATTAAGAAAGGTGGAAAAATGATTAGGGAATTGCAAAAAAAAAAAAATCTAGGATGATGTATGGAATCAAGACTAGGCCCTCTCAGATCTGCCTCAATGAAAAAATGTCAAGCTGATTTTGATTAAGGGATGTGGGAAGATGGCACAAGACTACATTGTTTGGCAAAGAGACAAATCAAAATGGAATAATATTGAAGAGGAGGTCATTCAACAAGGAGATATATCAATCCATTACCATGATCAATTAGTCAAAGAGGAAAAATATCTAAACTCTCTCTTACCTGATTGTACTTTCCTCTCTTTCCATGGGGAGGATGAATGAAAATGGAGACATAAATCCTTAGGAGCTTTCTCAGTTAAGTCCACCTATCATAATATGGAGGAAGAATCACTTAGGTATTCAATCGAAAAAACATCTTGATTAAAGGGTCAATCCTGAAAATTAATTGTTTCTCATGGGAAATAGCTCATGAAAGAATTCTCACAATAGAAAATCTTAACAAAAGAGGGTTATCCTTTGTTAACAAATGTGTTTTATGGTACAAAGACATGGAGAGAATAAATCACTTATTTTAACACTACTAATATACCAAGGAAATCTGGAATGGATTGCTACAAGATTTAAAAACTTGTTGGATCATCCCAGATAATATGAAATATTTCATGGAGAAATGGCCCTTAACTCCATATAGTCACCTTGTATCTAGAAACATTTGGCTCTAGATGCCACCTATAATGGCTTGGAACATATGGAAATAATGAAATAATAGATTGTTTAGAGACAAAGCAAGAAGCAACAAGGTGTTATTCAACATCATAAAACAACAAGTTTAAGAGAGTATTAATATGGATCAACCATGAATAGAAAAAGTCATGCTAGACCTTAGACTAAAACAAAAATGGGGGAATCAGTCATAGTCTACTAAGGTTGAATTAGCACACTATGATCCTGAGGAAGAGCTATATTTTGTCCCCACCAGAGGAAGGTTGGTTGAAGTGTAACTTTGATGGCTATTCTAAAGGGAATCCATGATTATCATGAGCGAAATGCTTAATAAGGGACTGTAGAGGTCACATGATAGAAGGACTTTGTGCTAACCTAGGAAGAGGCACAAACAACAAAGCTGAATCCATGGTGGCATAAATGGGTCTTATACAATTACAACAACATAGATGTGAAAACTTATTGTAAACTACCTGAATGATATTACCAAATCCCCATGGGAGATATAAGGAATAATTCAAAACAGTAAAAATTTATTCAGGGTATTCAGTAGAATAAAAGTGCAGCACCTAGATATAAGGAAGGACATGTGGTAGTAGATGAAATTGTGAATTAGGGTTTGACAAAAACTAGATGGTGTTACTTTAATCATACAAAGAGCTCAATGGGATTAAAACAAATTTTGGCTACGGAAAGGATAAATTTCTCCCTAGATGATATGGTCAACTTTTCAAAGGGGTATCAGTGATGGCAATTTCTCTTATACTAATGAGTGCCAATAATTTTAAAATTCAAATTACCCATCCATTTTCCTATAATATGGTGAGGAGGATGATGATTAACTAGCTATTAGGGATGATGTGTAAGTTTTAGAGTTGGTAGAAGGATGAAGTGGAGGTCATAAATTCATAAGATCTAGATGGATGTATGAGACAACCCCTTCCTTGCCTAATGACATTTTCAAAAGATAACAAAATCCTTTGTGGGAAAGGTGGTGGTCTTGATTTTAGAGATGCCTTAATTTCTCATAATATGAAAATAAGGCCCACATGTGTGGACAACGCAACTCATAAAGCAAAAAATGACCCTTTTGGGAAGTATTGTTTAAAGGAAAAAGCTATCCAAAAAATCTTAACTGCTCTGTGATTCACTTAAATATCTATAGGTTGTGCTCTGCTAAGAAAAAAATCAACATGGGGGGCCCTCTTAAGAGAACTAAGCCAAAAAAAATGTGATGGACTTTAGAATAATGAAGAGAATTGGGAGCTTTTCCTTAATGCGGGTATGAATCCCTATTTTGTCGCCATGAAAGGGTATAATAAGGCTTTATCTATGAGAGTTTGTAATTCATGGCAAAATGGCAAGGTCACTATGGGGTGTATCTCCTTTGTAGTGTCACCAGAGTTTGTTGTAGAGGTAATGGGGTTGAATAATGAAGGGGAGAAAGTGGAGAGATGAAGAAATGGTGACTACAAAACTTACATGAAGTTCAATTCTTCGAGATGGGTGAACGACCAGTGGTGGTTCAAAATGGGCATGATTGCTCTGCTCTCCCAAAACCCTATCCCATAGTTAGTTTTTTGGTAATGAAATATTTCACATTGGAGGGGCATTACACCATAGTTCATTGGTATTGATGTAGTAGCATCCTTGATTCTTTTGCAATCTTGCATCAACCAAAAACATTTCCTTTCAGTTTGTTTTCTGTTTTGTAGTTTCAACATTTCTTTCTGCATTTTCTCACCAGATCTTGCAGAGCTAGATTTTTCTTGTGAACATGATTATCTTCCATATTCCTGAACCGCGAGATGTTTTGATCTTTTTTTGGCAAGTTATCACTTCCGGATTTTGAGACAGTTTTTTGGCTTAGAACATCAGAACCACTTGGACCTATTTGCTATTGGTGAATCTTGCAGATCCTTTTCTTAGCTTGTAGAGCTTTATTTCATTGATTTCAATGTTCCTTGGCATGTGGCCAACCTTCCCTCTAATCCACACTTCTTCCTTTGGATTGTTTGGAGGATTCTCTTTGGTGGAGGCCAACCTGATGGTTTTATATTTTTGATCTTGTTCTTCGGTATTTGATCCCTCCTAGGCCGACACAGATCCCTCTAGACCATATAGATCAATGTAATTAATCATCATAATTAATTAGAGATAATATAAAAGATATATCTTAAGATTTACAGGTTCAAAGTTAACAAATTCTATAATTGAGCATGTATGTAGCAGGCCAGTGAGCAAAATCTTGAAGTCCAGATGTTACTAGTTATTTGTAATCAGTTTTCATGATCTAATTCATTCATTTTTGCATTTCCTCCATCATATTGTCTTTCTTTCATTTTGTTTACTCTTATTGCACCTTTTAGATAGATCTCATTGAGGTCCCTCCTAACCGTGACTACACTAGGTATCATTTTCTCATTTTCAATCACATTAGGAATGGGGAAAGAATTAACCTACCCTATTTTACAACCCCTCTATAAAAGCTCAAGTAAACACTTGCCAATCATAGTAAATTGAAATTTAATGTTACAAAAGAAATCCCTTAACTTTGAGGAAACAAAGGAAATATCAACTGAAAACTCAAAGGATGAATAGTTCTAGGTAGAAGAAATGGAAGAGGAAAGCGAGACTGAGGAGGACTTAGAGAATTCTAACCAGAACTCACTACCTCCCAACCCTCCAGAGGATGAGGAGATGGTTCCTTGCTAATCGGATTTTCCATCTGACAAACAAAGTAGAAAATATTTGGAGCAGATAAAAGAGATCAAAGAGTGTGTCCTCAATTTGGAAGAGAAAAATGAAGACTATAGGTAGCATTTTGATAATCTATGTGAGATATTTGGCTTGCTTTGCGACATTAGTGATGGTGTAATGAGAAAGGTTGTCATGGGGGCTGTGTTAGCACAAAGAAAGATAAAGAAGAAAGAGAAAGGAAGATAGAAAAGCAAGGGAAGAGAGAGAGGAGGTAGTGAAGATAGGGAGGACAATTAGGAGGATACCTGGGAAAATTAGGTCAACAGGCTCTAGCATAACTGGAACATGATCAACAATGATTAGGTAGTCTTTTCTAATTTTTGTTATGTGGAATACTAGACATAGGATTGATGTTGATACTGGTAGTTTTTTTGTAGTGTTAGGCTTGCTTGCCACTTAAACCAAACTTTAATTTTGATGATGTCTCTTGTTACTATTATTAATTGTGTTGATACTCTTAATACAGTTATTATGATAGGTAGATTGTGGTTAGTAAGAGTTAGTATGTTTAGTTACAGGCTCATGTTAATTTTTTATTATTTCTCAGGAATAGTTGTGGAAACTTTATGGACTAGTTGCTTGATGCTAGGGATTATGTTGTTGTACTCTGATTTTTCTATTTTGTGGGTTTAGGGTCTTCTCCCTACTTATATAATAAAAAATATGAGAAGTGAGTCAAACCAAGAAATATGAAATTATAACATCATAACTTTGGCTCTTATTAGTAGTAATAAATCAACTATGACCAAGAAAATTTATAGAGCAAGGTAAAACAATGCCACAATGAAATAGAAAAGGATCATGACCAAACCAAGAGATTGATGAAGAATAGTGAAAGGAAAATAAGACAAGTTCAATAGGTAAAATATTATTACATTATTGAATAGTTATTGAACATTACATGATCATAGATTAAAACATATAATGGATGGGATAATGACCATATGAAATCAACAAAAAAAAATTACCTCAAAAAAAAATGGGAGTAATTAAGAATCATAAGAGAGCTAGTCACCTAAGATGAAGTAATAAATAAATAATTTCTCCTTTTTAATTAATTGGAATATGTCAAGCTATGAGTAATAATAATATTTTCAAATCCAACTATATTGTTGAAAGTAATAATAGTCACTTTAAATAATCTAACCTAGTGAAAGAAAAGACAATTACGAGTCAACTTCTAATAGATTGAAAGACTTTAATGTATTCAATTTTATTAAATGGTTATTTATGACATAAGAAACAATAATAAATCATCTTCTCAACAACAAATGTAACTTCAACACTCGATATCTACAACAATAACTTTTACCTCTAATAATATCATTCAAATGCTAAAACAAAATCTAAATTATTCAATATGGGAACATATACATAATCCTCATACAGAGCTAAAATTTATAGTCCTTATAATAGTAATTTAACACTAATATCATATAATATTTTTTAAAGAATTTAAAATTAAACCATCCTAACAACTAAAGTTTAAACCTACAGTATCTCATGAGCGCATATAAAAAAATTATAAACATCTAGTAATATAGCTACAAGTCTATTAGCCCCATTTTTACTTTGCTTGATTTTAATTTTTTTATGTTTGAAGTCTTGTATAGTGTGGACACTAATGTTTGCATCAAATTTATGAAAGTGGTATCTTGATTTGAAAGTGAATCATTTGTGTAGTCATGGAAAATGGTTTGATGTAAAATGTTTGGAAAAATGGAAAATCATAGCTTTGTATGTTTCTAGTGACCGTTTTGACTTGACTTCAAGATCAAGACAGAGAAAAGTTCAAAGTGTGATCTCTTAAGATCTTTTGGATAGTAGAAGAATAACCAATAAATGACAAAGATTGACAAGATTATTGATAGAAGAATTTGTATTCTCATATCTAGAATTTTTGTATAGTTCAAATGAAATAAAAGACATTCATGTATCACAAAGTGGATATGATGTTGATTGGTTGTAGACACATCTATAAATAAAATTATTTAACAGACTTTACCCATTTACTACTCACCAAAAATATTGATGTGATCAATTATTTTTATTATTGGAAGCAAATATTATGTCACATTATCTCATGGTGAGCATGATTCATTTGACATAATACATTAAAGAGGTATCTTCTCCTATACTACAATGATTGTGTGATAGGAATAAAATGGAAATTGTTGAGAAGGATTTTTAACTTTCAATGAAATGCAAGTAATAGGCATGAAGCACTGGTGTGGTACATGAATTGCTCAAAATAATCTCTTAAAAAAATATGGTTGCATAACATGCAACAATTTCATGTTCTTCACAAAATGAATTTGTTGATTTGATTTTAGCAAATATTGAGTAAATGAAGGCATACCAACAATGACAGGTAGAGTATCCATAAAATGGATCCATTGAAAATTCTCTATTAAAGAAACATATTCAAATGTATGGTTGCTAAACAAACATTGTCTGGTGTATGGTTGCAAGTTTCTAGAAAACTCGCATGCAATAGAGCATAATAACAAAACCTTTAGCTAGATAAAAGAAAGGATCATAAAATAATAATTCAATGATATCTCTAGATCACACATGGTATATCAAGTATAAAGTATGGGTAAGTGCACTAAGATGGGGATCTAAAAGTTGTCACTTCATGTTTTGGTTTCATCGAAGATATAATGTATATAATGTGAGTGCATTATAGTGCACTGGCATTATGGCTTGGTAATGATCGATCATAGGTTCGGTCACTACTAAAATATAATGCGCTCACATTATAACACAAGTGTGTTATGGGTTAGTAGCCATTGAGCCTAGGCTTGGTCACTAGAAGTCCATAACACAAGCATGCTATAATGCATTTGCATTTTGGAGAAGAATTTCTTTTTTTAATTCTTCATCTTTGTCTTGAACTCAGACTCAATTTTGTTCATCAAAATATATACATAAAGAACATAACATGAGCACATTATAACACACTTTTCAATGTCTTTATCTTTTCTTATACTTTAAGTTACATTTCATGTATATATTGGTAGGATGTTTGAGAGTGGGTTCACATCTCTAAGAGTTATAATGTAGATTCTAAGATTTAGAGGATCTTATAAATTTTCAAAGTTAGTGAAATTTCAGCAATCAACAAACTCCTATCAACATTCTCTCACTCTTTATTTCACTCTCTTTAAATATCCCTTGAGCTATAGACTTATCTCTCTCCTTATTACTCTTCATGTATCCCCTCTCCACCTCTCTATATCTCACTCTCTCCTCTCTCCCCCAAGATCTAGACGTATCTCTCTACCTCTCTAACCCTTCACTCCATAACTCTTTGTCTCCCCTCTCTCTCTCTACACATCTCCCCCTCACTCCCTCCCTAAGTGTTAGGATAACTGGTGAACAACTGAGAGGGGGGGGTGAATCAATTGTTAACAGATTATAACTTTTAATCCACAATATAACCTTAAACAAATCAAGTATCAGTAAACCACATACATATGCTGATAGGAGCAGATACCAGTAAACAATACAACTTAACAATTAACCAGATAATCAATGAAAGAAACAATACCACATAACAACGATAATTTTTTTGCACACTTGTGGTCAACAATCGTGAAAAAAAATTGTGAATGGAGGGAACAGTGTGGTTGGTTCCTCTAGTTCTACTGCCTCTACAACTCAAAGACAACCTATGGGATCTATGGTGGATGATGAGGATGGGAGACAAGATGAGGACCCATGGCATCGGGACCCTACTCTTGATCGTAAAAATAATGAAGATTCTTCAAAATCGGGTCCCGAGATCGTTAATGTTGATTTGGAAAAGATGACAGAGGTGAAGGATCTCAAACCCTAGAATTGTCTTTTTGCAAACAAACCCACTGGTAAGTCACCCTTCCCCTCTGTGGAAGACATTTTTGATAGAAAAATAGGCAAATTTGCTATTGCAGTACCAGATGTGGTTATCGATCATAGTATATCTCTAATGGTTTTCTCTCTAGTGGGAAAATTTGTTTGACCATGACCCAATATTGAGGATGCTAGGTCGTTTGTTAAGAGACAATGGAGGTTGAAAGGTTAGGTTGATGTTTCTACCTTGTCAAGGGGTTTTTTTGTTTTCTCCTTCTCTTGTGGGGAAGATCTAGAAATGACCTTGAGTGGCAGACCATGGATGTTTGGTAAATCTTCATTATCCTTAAGGAAATGGTCTCCAAATATGGAACTCAATGACTCTTTTTCTAAATCCGCTTTGGTTTGGGTGAGGCTGCCTAGTTTGCCGCTTGAATTCTAGTTGGAGGATGTTTTATCAGGTATTTCTAACTCCTTTGGGGAGCTTGTAGCTATAGATCCTATGACAACAACACGAAAGAGACTAGTGTATGCAAGGATTTGTGTCAATATTTCTTAGAATATGGATCTTCCTAGTTCTATTGAAATAAACTCCAAACTTGGGATGTGGGAACAAACCATAGAGTTTGAGTCCCTCCCCTTTGTGTGTTTCTCTTAAAAGAAAGCTAGACAATGGGCTAAGGCTTGCCCAAGTTACCCCAAAAAGGCCCAGAAGCCTAACAATCTTGTTAAACAGATATAGAAAGAGAAGACTAACAAAAAGGAGGACAGTAGAGCAGAAGGAGGAAGTGGACTTCCTAGTAACCTAAAAGATATAACAAAAGATGATAAGAAAGCTAGTCCTTTCAAGGTTACTCTTCAAAAGGAAGATAAAAAGAATGAAAATAATAGATTTGAGATCAAAATAGCCAATGTATTTGAATTTTTACAAACTTAGGAGGAAGAGAATGTAACCATAGAAGAAATTATTGAAGAGGGTGATATTAACGACAAAAAATGAATTCCAATATGAGGCACTTCAAGTTTCAGTAACGAAAAGTAATAAAGCTTGTCCAAATGACTTTGAAGGACTAGAAGTTATTGTTGAAAAAAAGAACAAGTTCGGATTGCCTCAGGTTAACCTAAATTCTCTATTTCAGAGTGTTGGAACTAAGTCACCCACCTCCTCTCAGAAAGTTGGAGAACCATGGAATAATAAGCAATATGCTCATAAAGATGAAAATGATGAAGAGATAATAGGGGTGGGAAAAAAGAAAAATAAGAAGACAGAATGCTCTAATGGGGTTAAAACTAGGACCAAATCTAAGGCGGATATTGGTCTTTCCAAATCCCCGTAGGGACATAAACCCCATGAAGTGGCATAGGGACTAGGAGAGAAAACAAAACATAGCTGATGGAAGGTAGCGAACCATTCAGGAATCCTTCTCCTAGGTTTCTGTTGGCATTTTTGATGTTTATGTTGTGATTGTCATTGATGGACACACACTTGCATTGAGATCTCTTTTATATGTATGAGTTAGAGCACAACCAATATTTGTTCCAATGGGTATGTTGTATTATAGTCTTTAGACTATTGATGTTTTGCAGAATGTGTTTCCCAATCTGAAGCGGTATGTTGACCCCAAGCAGTTCATGGATCCCAAGTGATACGAGGGATTAAATCGGCATAACACATTTTTACCAGTCTTCATTTTTGTCAAACCGGCAACTAACATTTTGTATGAACCAGTAATACTTTGTGATGAGTTACCATCCACCGATTGTTTGACGGTGCCGACACATTAACAATGTTTTTTGTGTCATGTTACCAAGTATGTCCTGGTTCATTGAACCTAGGAAATTGTAATGTAATCCTATTGTACTAACATGAAATCAGATTCCTTTATAAGGACATCATGTCTAGGGTTTTAGGTTGTTGATGTGGTTGTAGCGAAATTTTATGTTGTTGCTAGGGTTTAAGGTGGTTGAGGATTTGGAAAGAATATGAATGTGTAGAAGACTAAAGTAATGCTGGAGTGCATTAGGAATGAGCTATCAAGGATCTAACCAAGCAGTCTATGCTATTAGCTAGATCAAACACTTATTGATTACTCACATCTTTGACAAGTCTGTAGCCCTTAACTAGGTAGGCCCAAAAGCCTTTTGTAAATCCTCTAACAAGGTGATTCACATCTGTGGATCTAAAATCCTCTAGCAAGGTAGTCTTTAATCAGACTTATCTCCTAACAAAGATCAAGATTCCTAACAGGATCTATTCTATTAAAGAACAAAGTAAGACCTTAATTGCTTTGAACTTAACTGGTTTGGTTCCTATTCTGTAGATAGTTACTTGTGAGTTCCATCTCACCGTGGGTTTTCCCATTTGGGTTTCCAAGTCAAAATCTCTTGTGTTATGGTATTTTTGCTTATGTGGGTGAATGCATTATTAGCTATTTGGTTTGCATGTGTGTTAACTGGTTTGTCTGCTAAACTATTTTATTGGTTTACTATTAGTCTTGCAAAGTGTTTAAGTGCAAATATTTTTGGCATACTAATTCACACCCCCTCTTAGTATTCATCAGTTTCCAAATGAAGGTAATATCCTAGAACATTCGAGGCCTAAATGGTCTCCATAAATAGGATGTTTTATAGAATCTTATTAGAGATCAAAAGTCAGATATCATCCTGGTTAAGGAAACCAAAATGAGTAAGGAAAAAGTTGAAAATTTAAAATTCTTCAAATAGGGAGGAGTTTGTGGTAGTAGCTCAAATGGGGTGTCAGGTGGGGTGGCTATATTCTAGAACAAGAAAACTATTGATGGAGATCTGATAGATGAAGATGGTAATATTATCTCTATGAAAGTAAAAAGTTTTATTGAAGGAAAGGAATGGGTGGTTACCAACATTTATGCCCCAAATTCTAAAGCTACTAGGAGTAAATTTTGGGACAAAATCTAGGAGAAAAGAAGGTTTTATTCTCAGGATAGCTGGTTGTCGATGGGAGATTTCAATACCTCATTGCAAGGAATTGACAAATATGGAGGAACTCAAGCTCAACTGGATAACAGGACTGACCTGATGGACTTCATCAATGCCAATGCCTTGATTGATGTTGATCTTACTGGAGCTTCCTACACTTGGTCTAATCGAAGGGATGGAGGAGACCTCATTCAGGTAAGGCTTGATAGATCCCTTATCACTCATGACTGGATCCTTAAACATAGATGTTCTTTATCTGTCATTAATAGAATTGGCTCAGATCATTATCCCATTTCTTTTGTTGCTGAGTCTGTTAAGAGAAAACATTATTTTCCTTTCCGGTTTGAGAAAATATGGATATCAAACCCCTCTTTGGAAAAATCCATTGCCAATTGGTGGAATATTAATGTGGATGGATCTGCCATGTACAAAGTTGCTAAAAAACTAATAAATATCAAAGATAACATCAGGATCTGGAATAAGAAGGTTTTTGGAGATATTTTTGAATCCAAAAAAAAATTGAAGGAGGAATTAGAATAGATCCAAAACTCTATTCAGAAAGATGGCTATAATAAGTATCCCAAGGCTAAGGAAGATGATATTCTAGCCAAACTTCACAACACTATATCTAGGGAAGAAATCTACTGGAGACAAAGATCAAGGGCTATTTGGTTGGAAGCTGGGGATGGAAACACTAAATTCTTTCGCATGACTTCCATGAAACATAAAGCTGCCAACAAAATATCTAGATTAATTGCTGATGACAAAATTCTTCTTAAAGATGATGACATTGGGGATGAAGTTGTCAGGTTCTTCTCTAATCTCCTCACTAGTAGTAAGGATATTGACATTGCTAAGCAACAAGACCTAGTTGATAACATTCCCAAGATTATTGAACCTCACCAAAATAAGACTTTATCTGCTATCTGTGATGCTGATGAAATTAAAAAAGCTATTTTTTCTTTTGAAGGGGACAAGGCTCTGGGCCCAGATGGTTTTCCCATGTTCTTCTTTCAGGAATATTGGCATATTGTTGGGAAAGATACGGTCAATGTTATCAAAAAATTCTTTGGGTCCAGAAGAATCCTTAAGGAAATCAATTCTACTTTTATTGCTCTAATTCCTAAGGTGGATAGGGCTGACTCTATTGGAAAGTTTAGGCCAATAAGTCTTTGTAATTCCTTTTATAAGATTATTTCTAAAGTCATGACTTCTAGAGTTTTGGCTATTCTCCCCTTTGTCATCTCTAAGGAGCAAAAAGGATTTGTCCTTGGTAGGCAGATTTTGGATTCTATTATTCTTGTGCATGAGAATATCCATTCTCTTAATACTGCTAACAAAGAAGGGTTCCTGATAAAATTGGATTTGGGAAATGCCTATGATAGAGTGGAATGGCAGGTTCTTTTCAAGATTATGGAGGCCTTTGGATTTGATGAGAAGGTAATTAAAGTTACAAGAGAACTGATATCTACCCCAAATTTTTCTATTCTTCTTAATGGGTCTTCGTCTAGATTTTTTAAATCTTCTAGGGGACTCAGGCAAGGAGACCCTATTTCTCCTATTCTTTTTACAATATTTGTGGAGACTATGAGAAGACTGATTCAAAAACTAAAAGTGAATAAAACCATCAAAGGATTACAACCCTCCTCTGCTAATGTGTCCTATACTCATCAACAGTTTGTTGATGACACAATTTTAATGGGATATTCTTCTATTGGTGAGGTTGTTGCCTTCAAAGGTGCTCTTATCAATTATTCTTTGGCTACTAGTCAACACGTTAATTGGGAGAAGTCTACTATTTATTTCATAAATACCCCTATTATGAGGCAACAAATAATTGCTAACATCATTGGTTGTAAGGTGGAGATGCTCCCCTCCACTTATTTGGGTCTCCCTCTGGGTTTGGTTCCCCCAAACTCCTTCTGGAACTTGTTAATTGACAAACTCAACAAGAAATTGGCAGGTTGGAAAGGATCTATGCTATCTCAAGCTAGTAAGCTTCAACTTCTTCAAGCCACTCTTTAGAATCTTCTTGTATATGCTCTTAGCTTGTTGAGTATACCGGCTAAATTTGCTAAAGCTTTAGAGAGAATTCAGAAAATATTTCTTTGGTCAAGGGTAGAAGACAAGAAAAGGATAGCCTTGGTTGCTTGGGACAAAGTGTGTAATCCTAAGTACAAGGGGGGTTTAGGTATTAAATTTCTTAAAAATTGTAACAAAGCTTTGCTTGCTAAACAGATATGGAGGGCTTATGGCATTAAGAAAGATTGGAGTTGGGTGTGGTTTGATAAATATATTCATAACTAGCCACTTCATTCTCTTCTCTACTCTAAAGATATCCCTATTGGGTCTTTCATATGGAATAGTATAATCAAGTTGATAAAAGTTGCTAAAGCTGGAGTTGGATGGATCCTTGGCAAAGGTGGCAAAATCAAGTTCTGGGAGGATGTTTGGATTAAAGATGGACCCCTCTATAATCAGGATTGCAGCCAATTCATTGATGAATGCAAAAGAAGGTATGGGTCTATGGTTTGTAATTATTGGAAGGAGAATAAATGGGTGAGGCTTAATGCTATTTATGTTGGTTTTTTGCTGCTTCAGCAAGATTTGTTGTCCTTTTCTATTAGTAAAGACTTTGATGATGTGTTTATTTAGAAGAGAAATCCCAGGGGTAACTTCACTATTGCATTTGCTTATAAAAAAATTATTACTTGGGTCAGCAACCCAATATGGACTAAAATCTAGAATAGATTCCTCATTCCTAAAGTTAACATGTTTTTTTGGCTTGCAACTCACAACAAGATTCTCACCATTGATAACTTGGCTCATAGAGGTTTCATGTTTCCTAATAGGTGTGAGTTATGTTAGAAAGAGGTAGAATCTATGGATCATTTGTTTATCCATTGCTCCTTTACATGGGAAATTCGGAGTAAATTTTGGATGCAATGGAAAGTTGAATGGGTTATGCATAACAGTCTCAAGGAAGTCATTTGGCAATGGATCTTTCCCACCAAATTTCCTCTCATCAAGACCCTCTGGTCCTTTGTCCTTCCTATGACCTATTGGTATATCTGGAAGGAGAGAAATAACAAAATTTTTAGGGAGGCTAAGTGTATGTCTCAGGTGGTTTTTAAAAAGATCTGCAGGGTAATTAAAGAAAACATAAACACTCTTCACAAAAACAACAAGTAGTGGAGTTATCTTAATATGAATGATAATGAGAAAGGTATCCTCATCAAATGGAATCTAATTCACAAGATTTGCAAATCTAACATGAAGAGTAGGAGAGAAAATGTTGTTCGGAGATTTCCCTTTCATGATTGGGTTAAGGTGAATTTTGATGGGGCAGCCAAAGGCAAATCTGGGAAGTTGGGAGGGGGAGGAGTCATAAAAAATACTCATGGTATTTATGTTGCTACTATTGCCTCTCCCTTTGGAGTTCAAAACAATCATGTTGCTGAAGCTCATGCAATGTTAAAATGCCTCCACCTTGCTAAGGGTTTTAAATTTTAAAAAATAAGGTTGGAAGGGGACTCTCTCAATATTATTCAGGCTATCAAAGGCACTAATTCTCCCTCTTGGATCATTTACAATATCATTGAAAATGCTAAAAAATTATTAGATGCCTACGATAGTGTTTTCATTTCCTATATTCTAAGGGAAGGTAACAAGTTTGCTGACCTATTAGATAATGAAGGGGTTTATGTAGAGGAGGACACTAAATATATCAGAGAAACCTCTTGTAAGAAGGATGTCTGGGTGTAATTATTATTTGATCGTGTCCATGGTTCAAGTTAAGTTTATCATTACTTTTCTGGGTCCGGATATCAAAGACAGAGATTGGAGTTATGTGAAGTGTCAGCTGATGATCATTTTTAGGCATTGTGATTATGATCACTAGTGTGATGGGGCTAATCATAATAAGTGCTGGTTCATTGTGACTGTTATTAAGGACCTTTTCAAAATCAAGGAAATTACCCTATTTTTCGAGCCCAGCATTTTGTTCAAGAGTCTGCGCTTAAGTCCTGGGTTTTAGTTTTTGAGTAACTTGTGCTCTATTGAAGGCCTCGACCTGAAATATAACATGGGAGGCAATTTTAATAAGAATGAGCCTTCTAGCTTTGATAATTCAAAAAGCAAATAGAAAGTTTGGCAGAGGCTACATAGACATGGTTTCACAGCCTACAAGGAAAAATTGCATGGTAGTAAAAATTCGATGTCTCAAGGTTTCGCCAAGGGATGGAACAATAACAAAGTCAGTATGTTTGGGGAGCCTTGGAAGCTGGATGAGGATTTGGTGGTGGAAGTTACTAGTTTACAGAAGGAAGGTACCAAGTTCTACAGAGATCGAAAGTTTACGGTGGAAGCCATCAAGAACTTCCCTAAAAGTGATGAAGAGAGGGTTCGGCTCACCAAGAAGGACAATGTATCTTACTACCTACCTCATTAGGTAAAATCCTTCTCGTAGAAGATGTTAAGGGTTTTGATGGAATTCTAAATAGTTGATGGTAGGTTTACGAAGGTTTATAATTATCATTTTTCTATTCTAAACCATTTCCGCCATGGTTTTAAGATCTCTTTTCCTTTCTATTTAGCTTCTTCCCTGAATGAAAGCTTGGCCGACCATGCAAAAAAACCCAAATCCTATCCCATAGCTCACCAAGGTCTCATTTTTCTTATTTATGAGCATTTGAATAAAAAAGATAGGGTTAATAAGGAAGATCCTTCGATGGAAAATGCCCACATTTCAGATGGTCATCATGGTTTTGAGTCTAACGATGATTCGTGTAACATTCCTCTTCATAAGAAAGGGAGGGTTGGTGATGGAGATAAAGAGTACACAGATGTGAATGCTAGTTGAGAGGAGGAATAGGGGAATGTGGCTGATGATGAAGTAGAGAGTGAGAAGAAAGAGGTTGCAGGAGAGGAGGAGGAGGTGCAGAGAAAAGAGTATGTTGAAGAGCCTGATTCAAACCCTATTATCTCAGATATCAAAAATGTAGCTTAGCATACCACAGAGGAAGTTAACCCTAAGTCTATGAGCTCTGCGCAGGGTATGGAAATGATGGACTCCATTTTGAACGCTACCAGAAATAAAACTCTGTAATTTTTCAATTTCCAAAAAAGGGTAATTGAAAATATCTCTAGTATTCAGAACAAATAGAGAGATTTGGATTATAAGATTTAGAATTTGATTAAGGATACCAATACTGGGAAAGAGGATGTGGAGGTGGACACTAGTGAGGCAGATGATGAAATTGAAATGCAAGACTGGCTGGAAAAAGAAATGATTAAGGGAGACTTGAAGCATCTTGAAGATGTGATCAGAATCATCAAAGATAAGGTTGAGGTTGATAATAAAATTGTTATCAACTGGATTACTAAAACCGAGAAGGCCTTGAAGAAATTTATGAATCACAGCCTTGAGGTTTTGAAGGTCTCGTCTCAAAATATGAATGCCCTGGTTGATTGTATGGAGAAGAACCAACAGAACAAAGAGATGGTGATCATTGAAGATGTGTCAACCTCTATCTCTACTCCTCAATCCTCCAGACAAAGAACAAGGCAGACTACTAGTGATCTAGAGATGAAGACTAAAGACACCCATTAGAAGCAGGAGAACAAAGACTTAAGAGAAGCTGCTAAGGCTATGATGATGTTGGTTAAGGACGTGGAAGAGTCTATAAAGTTTTTATCTGAAATGTAATACTGGTCTTTGGTTGCCAATCTCTCGCTGGCTTTTTGTTGTCCTTTTCCTTAGCTGTTGTTTTCTCTACTGGTCTTTTGCAGCTTTACTTTCTATGTCTCGTTCTCTCTAGTTTCTTTCATGCTTATCTTCTCATTATGTAAGCGGGTTTTGGGTCCCTTAAAACCTAATTTTCCTTGATAAAAAACCATACCACATACACCATGATTTGTACATGGAAAACCCAGAAAGGTTAAAACCATGGTGGGAAGCCTACCCACAGTCAGATGATACTTCTGCAGAAGGTGTGTGTTACAATGAGGGGCATGAACTTGCAGGAAGGCACATTGCCTAGATCTTATTGCTCATTACAAAAGAGTCTCACTGACTACAAAGAGGCTACAACCATCTCAAAATAAATGGACAACAATTCAATAGAGTGAACTGCCAGAAATAACATCTACCATGCCTGATTACAATCCCAGTTAAGCTCAATGTCAGAGGACTAAATCCTCTTCTGAATCCAATTGATCACCAATGATCGATCAACTCCTCTTCCTGAATTATATTAAAATATTCGCACATTACATTCCTTGACCATGACCTTTTCACTAACCATGATACTCTACAAAGTGTTTCTACCTCTTATTTATACAAACCCTGATGAATCAATGATGAACAGTTGGTACCAAACTGGTACTTAGAGGGGGGGAGTGAATCAGTACTGGTAAAAATAGTTTTCCTTGAACTAGTTAGACTAAGAACCCTACCTTTTGAGTGGCAATAAATAATACTGGTCTAAACCAGATTACTACCGATTAAGCATAGTGAAAGACATAAATCGATAACTCAACTTTTCACACAATCTCACATCTTATTTCCACTTCACCCATATGCATACACTAGTAATACTTTAACAGAAATGTAAAGACTTACAGGTTCAACATGCTTTACCACTTAACAGAGAATAACAAAGCATCATATGAAAAGCATCACACATAACACACATATTTTTCACGTGGAAACCCAACTAGGAAAAACCATGATGGGGATGAATACCCACAAGCTGTTCTTTGAACCCTTTTGAAGTCCACTCTGTTAGAAGCCTAGTCTGGTTAAAGACTTTACAATAGGTTCTATTAGGAACTGATCCTGCTAGGGATCACCTGGTTAAGGGATGGCTAGCATACCCTGTTAAGGGTTAAACCCGGTTAAAGGTTACCTTGTTAGATTATTTTTAGAACTCAATGATTTTGAGTCACCCTGTTAAAGGATTTATAGCAAGTCGGTTAAAGCTACCCTGTTAAGGGATTTTCCAACTATTGAAGTGGTTAGAGGTCAATAGGTATTACAATGATCTAGTAATAGCACTAAATGCCAATGCAAATCTGCTTTAGTTCCTTCCTTCTGCACTCACACTCTATAAGTATCTATTCTCATATATGGTCTGGAAAGAATCACGTATCTTTGCACTTAGATACACACACAACATTTGCCAACAACCTCAACATGAAAAACAACATCAACCTTATAGGAAACAGATAGGTCAGTAGCATAAACCCTAAACCCTAAATAATTAGGTTAAGCAATACAGCTAGTTCAATCCTGACCATTGAACACTTTGCTTTGAATACAATGGTCTTGAATAGATCTCAAGATGTTCTCCATCATTCATTCTTCACCGCATCTTGGAGGCATTAACTTATCATGCGTTCTCCACCGTTTGTAGAGGCTTCGCACATTCCTGAGGTAGATAGGATCAATCTACTTCATGCAAGATCCTTCACGCACACAGAGCTGATGTGGTAACACAATCTATTCTTCATTACAATGCTAGCACAACACACAATGTCATCAGTTGAATCACATAGTCATAGAACACTTCAACCAGAAACCTTGAAGCTAAGACTACCAACCGGTAGTCATACCATATGAAACCTTGATACAAAAAATTCCATATATCGGTTCACATTCCAACATACTGGTTCTCTTGGACAGACATACCGCTTCACTTGTTCACATATACTAGTTCACATTTTCAAATATACTAGTTCACATTTCAACATATCGGTTCACTTGGACAAACATACCACTTCACTTTTTCACATATACCTGTTCTCTTGCAAGTGCTTACTTCAATATACCTTCACTCTTCATCATATTGACATCAATGACAACATACTCTGCACATATGCTAACAATCTCCCCCTTTGGCATTGATGGCAATATACAAAGATATCTCTGAGCTTTACATCTTCTCCCCTAATATTGCAGATATCTTCTCCGCTTCACATCTTCTCCCCCTTTGACAACAATGCCAAAGTGAAGGCATAACCATCTATGTTCTACTATGTTTCTCCCCCTAAGGAGTAACATCCTTCAACACACCAATCCTGAGAAAAATATATCAATGTAAGTCCTGACTAATGTGGAGCACACACCTTTAGTTTACCTCTTGAAGGGGAAGCACCCCTAATTCACCTCTCAAATAGGTAAAGGTATCCTTCGATAGAGGCTTGGTGAATATGTTTGCTAATTGCTCCTTACTGGAAACATGTTCTAGTACAACTTCTTTGTTTTGAACCTTTTCCCTTAAGAAATGATATTTAATCTCAAAGTGCTTGGTTCTAGAATGTAAAACCAGATTCTTGGAGATGTTAATCACACTTGTGTTGTTACAAAATATAATTACTGGTTCAGATACAGGAACTTTGAAGCCATTTAGTACATGCTTCATCCATATTGTCTGGGTGCAGTTCATAAATGCTACAACATACCACGGTTCTGCTATAGACTTAGAGATACAACTATGTTTCTTACTCATCCATGAGACTAGTCTTCCACCAAGAAAGAATGCACCATCGGTTGTGCTCTTCCAGTCGTCCACATTACCAGCACAGTTAGCATTTGTAAACACTTTCAGGTTGAAATCATTACTATATGGATACCATAATCCATCATCAATAGTTACCTTTAGATATCTCAGAATCCGCTTGACTGCTATGAAGTGGGATTCTCTTGGGCTTTTCTGGAACCATGTAGCAATGCCCATTGCATGTGCAATGTCCAGTCTACTATGTACTATGAAATGCAATTTACCAATCATTGATCGACATTCCTTCTCATTTACCAACCCCAAGTCATCCTCTTTGGATAATTTACAACCGGTCACCATCGGTGTACCAACTGGTTTGCTGTCTTCCATGCCAAAGGTCTTCAACACCTCTTTGACATATTTGGACTGAGATAAAGATTCCATTTTTCATTTGTTGAATTTGTAGTCAAATGAAGAACTTAATCTCCCCTTTAAGTGACATCTCAAACTCCTTTTTCATCTCATCTGCAAAATCATGACTCATCTTATCATCTCCTCCAAAGATTGTCATCAACAAATACCTCACAGATCAGAATCTGGTCTCCTTCTGACTTCAAGTAGATATTACTATCCTCACTTGTTCTCTCAAATCCAATCTTCACAAGATGGGAGTGCAAGCATTCATACCATGCTCTAGGTGCCTGATTTAGTCCATACAAGGCCTTATGTAGCCTACACACCATGTCACTATCTTCTGATAGGGCAAACCCATCTGGTTGCTCTATATACACCTCCTCTTCTAGTATTCCATTCAGGAATGCAAACTTTACCTCTATTTGATATACCTTGAATCCCTTGAATGCTACATATGCAAGAAGCATACAAACTCCTTCCAATCTGGCTACTAGAGCAAATGTTTCTCCATAGTCTTCTCCTTCTTCTTGGGCATATCCTCCACACACCAATCTAGCTTTGTTTCTAACCACTGAGCCATCTTCATTCAACTTATTTCTAAAAACCCATTTGGTGCCAATGACATTTTTATGCTTTGATCTGGGTACCAACGACCATGTACCATTCTTTTCTATCTAGTCAAGTTCCTCTTCCATTGCCTTGATCCAGTCTTCATCTTTATGTGCCTCTCTGAATGTTTTAGGCTCAAATTCAGAGATCATGTAAGATTTTTCTCTGATCTTTCTTCTTGTAAGAATTCCTGCATCACTGTCTCCTATGATCCACTTTGGATCATGATTCAGCTTTACATACCTAGGAATAATCTTAGTTGTTTCCTGTTTCTTTTCTTCTTCATCCTCATCTTCATCAGCATCAACATCCACCAGTGTAGGAGCATTGTTACTGGTGCTTGGTTGTTTTTCAACCGGTTCCCAGAAGGTTACCACTGGTTCATCTCCTACTTGCTCACTATCGGTTTCCTCAGGTTTCTCAGAGGTTTCATCAATTCTAACATTGATGCTTTCAACAATTCTCTAATTCCTATTGTTGAAACATTTGAAATCTTTTCTCTTTGTGGAATACCCTAGGAATATTCCCTCATCACATTTAGCATCAAACTTACTCTAATGTTCACTCCTCTTGATATAACATTTACTACCAAACACTCTGAAGTAGCTTACCACTAGTGTCTTACCGGTCCAATACTCATAAGGTGTTTTGTCCTTACCCTTTTTGATGAGTACCCGGTTCATTGTGTAGACTACAGTGCTCACCGCTTCTCTCCAAAAAGTGTGAGCAACCTTTCCTTGGATCAACATAGTTCTAGCTGCTTCAACCATAGTTCGGTTGTTTCTTTCTGCTAGGCCATTCTATTGTGGATTCTGGGGGGCAGACAGTTGCCTCTTGATTCCATTCTCTTCACAGTATTTGTTGAATTCATTGGAAGTGAATTCTCCTCCTTGATCAGTTCTTAAGAACTTAATCCTCTTACCGCTTTATTTTTCTACAAGTTCTCTAAAGGCTTTAAACTTTCCAAAAGCTTTAGATTTGTCCTTCAAGAATGTGACCCACATCATTCTTGAGCAATCATCAGTAAGAATCATAAAATACCTATCTCCCTACACACTACTAGTTTTCATAGGACCACACAAATCAGTATGCACAAGATCAAGTAAATTGCCTGTAGTGAAAGGTTTACCTTTGAAGGTTGAGGAAGACATTTCCCTCAATTGACACTCTCTACACAAAGGATTTTCCAGTTTGCTCAGCATAGGCAATCCTCTAACTACGTTGATCTTACTGGCCTTCACAATATTGAAAAAGTTTACATGGCAAAGTCTCCTATACCATATCCAGCTATCCTCAAACTTAGCCATAAGACATGTACTGACATTAGCATTTAGCTAAACTAGGTTACCTTTCATCTACATACCTGTAGCCATCAGTTCACCACTCTTTCCTTTGATTTTGCACACTCCATTTTTGAATTCCAAAGTGAGTCCATTAACATTTAGTTGAGGAACACTCAAAAGGTTGTGCCTTAGACCTTCTACCCAATACACATTGTCAGCACTGCTTCTTCCATTCAGAGAGATGGACCCTCTACCTTTTACCATACATGGTGCATCATTACCAAAATGAACCTCACCACCATCATACTCTTCCAGAGATAGAAACTTACTCTGGTCACTAGTCATATGGTGAGAACAACCACCGTCAATAATCCACTCATTGGAATTATCAAAGTGGGAGACAAGAGCCTTCTTGTCTTACACATCTTCCTTGACTGCTACAAACACAATATCTTCATTTTATTCATCTTCTGATTCCTCATCAGTGACACCTTCATCAACTGTTACAAAATAGTTTCTCCGATTTCCTCCTTTGAAATTCTTGAACCTCTCCAGTTTATCCTTGTTGTCACCATTAGGGCAGTTTACAACAATATGTCCTATCTAGTTACAAGAAAAATATTTCAAAGGAAGCTTACCTTTATATTTACTGGTTCCCTTGGGAAGTCTCTTGGCAAGAAGAGCTTCAAATTCCATCAGGATCTCCTCATCATCCATTTCTCTACTTTGTCTTGGTTCACCACTAGTACTAGCTTCTTTGCCTTTTTTGGATGGTGTAGCAGATGCTCTGAAGGCTGATTCAGTCTTTTGAATACTACCATCATAATTATTTAGCTCATAAGTTGTTAACTTTGCAAGGATGGAGTCTAGGGATACCTTTGTCTTGTCTACATACCTCAACTCCTGAATAGCAGCAACCCTTATTGCATAGACCGGTAATAAGGATCTCAAAACTTTGCTAACAATAGTGGAATCTTCCATTTTACCACCTACACTCTTGATATCTCCAATAACAACTTTGATTCTTATTCCATATTGTTGAATGGTCTCTCCTTCAACCATCCACATGTCTTCAAACTTTCCCCTAAGACTTTCTTCCTTAGCTTGTTTCACATGCTCATCACCGCCATAGATATTCTCAAATGCATCCCATACTTCTTTGGGATTCTCTTTGTCCTGAACATCAATAAACCCAATGTCAGATAAACTGTTAATTAGGGCTTCCATGACTTGCCCATTCTCCTGAATTTCTCTCTTTTGATCATCAGTGAGAGTACTGGTAGGGATAACATAAGAAATCTCAACATAGCTCCAATGTTGAGCACCCATGCTTATGATGTATATCTTCATTTTGCCCTTCCATATTTTAAAGTTGTCTCTATTGAAATTTGGACCTTCCCTCTTCATCATTAGAGTAGGATATTTAACTCAAGCGGTAAAGCTTACAACACAGAGGACCTGGAGGATGCTCCGATACCAATTGATGAATCAATGATGAATAGTTAGTATTGAATAGGTACTGAGACGGGGTGGGGGTGAATCAGTACTGGTAAAAAAAGTTTTCCTTGAACCGGTTAGACTGATAACCCTACCTTTTGACTAGAAAGCAATAATACTGGTCTAAACCAAATTACTACTAGTTAAGCATAGTGAAAGACATAAACCGGTAACTCAAATTTTCACACAATCTAACATCTTATTTCCACTTCACCCATATGCATACACTAGTAATACTTTAACAGAAATGTAAAGACTTATAGTTTCAACATGATTTACCGCTTAACAAATAATAACAAAGCATCATATGAAAAGCATCACACATAACACACATATTTTTCACATGGAAACCCAACAGGGAAAAACCATGGTGGGGATGAATACCCACAAGCTCTTCTTTGAACCCTTTTGAAGTCTGCTCTATTAGGAGCCTAGTTCAGTTAAAGACTTTACAATAGGTTCTATTAGGAACCGATCTTGCTAGGGATCACCTAGTTAAGGGGTGGCTAACATACCCGGTTAAAGGTTACCTTGTTAGAGGATTTTTAGAACTCAATGATTTTGAGTCACCCTGTTAAAGGATTTATAGCAAGCTGGTTAAAGCTACCTTGTTAAGGGATTTTCCAACTGTTGAAGTGGTTAGACATCAACAGGTATTATAATGATCTGGTAATAGCACTCAATGCCAATGCAGATCTGCTTCAATTCCTTCCTTCTACACTCACACTTTGTAGGTATCTATTCTCATATCTAGTCTGGCAAGAATCACGTATCTTTGCACTTAGATACACACACAACATTTGCCAACAACCTCAACATGAAAAACAACATCGACCTTATAGGAAACAGATGGGTTAGTAGCATAAACCCTAAACCCTAAACATTTAGGGTAATCAATTCAATTGGTTTAATCCTAATCATTGAACACTTTTCTTTGAATACAATGGTCTTGAACAAATCCCAAGACGTTCTCCATCATTCGTTCTTCACTACATCTTGGAGGCAATAACTCATCATGCATTCTCCACCATTTGCAGAGGCTTTGCACATTCCTGAGGTAGATAGGATAAATCTCCTTCATGCAAGATCCTTCATGCGCATAGAGCTAACATGGCAACATAATCTATTCTTCATTACAATGCTAGCACGACACATAATGTCATCGGTTGAATCACATAGTCATAGAACACTTCAACCGGAAACCTTGAAGCTAAGACTACCAACCGGTAGTCATACCATATGAAACTATGATACAAAACATTCCATATACTAGTTCACATTCCAACTTACTAGTTCTCTTGGATAGACATATCGCTTCACTTGTTGTCATATACCGGTTCACATTTTCACATATACTGGTTCACATTTTCACATATACCGGTTCACATTTCAACATACCGGTTCTCTTGGACAAACATACTACTTCACTTTTTCACATATACCGGTTCTCTTGCAAGTGCTTACTTCAATATACTGGTTCACTCTTCATCATATTGACATCAATGACAACATACTCTGCACATATGCCAACAAACCCTATGGCCTAAATCAATTAGGTTAGCCACCTAAAAGATATTACAATAAGATCATTACATAATTCCTTATTATAATGATATGCCATGTCATCTTAAGACCAAAATAATAATAACAAATCCATAAATCATCTTGAAGCATCCTGGTAATGTGTAGAGCACAAGTTAGCATGATGTCAATCCATAACCTAGATAGCTACTAGATCTATTCTGGGTCCACCACACCAAAGTAATGTCTTCAAACAGTTGAAGCATGATCAAAGAACATCTTGAGCATCCTAAAATCCATGAAGAAGCTGCACCAACACCAATTAAGAATCCTATCATGATTCCTCAATGAAAGCTCTACTGGTAAAGCCTTAAACTAGTGCCGGTAAGGGTTTACCAGAGTGTATGATAGCATTCGATTACCAGACCAATACCAACTTACCAAAACATGCTCATGGATCATATAACACATGAAATCAGACATACTTCACTAATCCAAACATGTTGAAAGTATCCAATAGAAAGTCTCTTTTGTCAATAACACTAGATCTTCTATCGGTAACCAAAACACGTATGCCAGAAACCAATCATAATAGCTAGTGTTGACATTAATGATAAAACATCAATGCAACACATAATTAAGTCATCCATAATGCCAACAATATCCCCCTTTGGCATTGATGGAAACACTAGATGTTGAAAACATCTAAGTACCAAGAAGTTCCAAACAAGTCTCCCCTTATGAATGATAACTCTGTAAGGTTCTGAATGATTTTTCCCATTTCTATCACTCCCCCTTTGACATCAATGCCAAAAATCTAACAAAAATATCAAAGCAATAATCTCAACCTTTGAATCTCAAAGCTGACTACTCCCCCTTTGTAGTAGCACTAGTCATCAGTGCCAGATTGAATAATGTCTCTGATAATGCATGTCAGACTAATGACAAACTTCATCAATCAAGTCTTTGTCAAAAGGGTAGAAACCCCTAACCTATCTCTCAAATATTCAAATGATTCCTTAGATAGCAGTTTAGTGAATATGTTTGCAATCTATTCTTTAGTGTTCACATAAACCAATTTGAATTCCTTTTCTTCTACCTTGTCCTTCAAAAATTTATATTTTATTGAAATATGCTTAGTCCTAGAGTGAAATACCGGATTCTTAGACATGTCAATAGTTGCAGAGTTATCATAGTAGATAACTACCGGTTCAGTACAGTTTACCCTGATATCCTTTGACATTTACCTAATCCACAAGACTTGAGTGAAATTAGTTTTTGTTGCAACATACTCAACTTTTGCAGTAGATAAAGAAATGCATGACTCTTTTTTGTTGATCCATGAAACTAGTTTCTTTCTAAGAAAGTGATGGGGTTCACCTAGTTTACTAACACTTCATCTAGTTGGTGTTGCTCAATTCAACCAACTCTCCAGTCCTAATTGCATTCTAGACCTCCAATTCCTTCTCAATCTCTTCTAGGTATTTCTTCTTAACCATTCCAAGGTGTTTTCTTCAAGTGTTTTAGCTAGGAATGCTACCAAGTTACAATGCTTCCCATGTGCTCAATTATGGCTTTCTTGGCTTAAAATTGTCAAATTGACCTCCTACTATTGTGAGTTGATGTAGAGGTGTGGAGGTGGATAATAACATGTTTTTAATTCCTTTTGGGTACTTTTGAGGTTTTCTTTCATTTCCTTCCTTACCGATTTCACCTTTTTGCCTAGAAAAGGACTACAAGGAAAGAGCCCCAATTAGGCCTCCAAAATCCGGTTTTCTAGGGCTTGCAGGAAAACGGTCCCAAATACCCCATAGAAAGTTTGGATTTTCTTCAAAGATACACCTAACCTAAATTTATTTTTGTGGTTTTGGATCCTTACTCAACCGTACAATATGCTAACCCCAAAATGAGGGTTTTGAAGGGATCTTAGGCCTTCTAGCCGGCAGTGACAAGTCAAGTTAGTGTTTGGGAATCAAATGATTTTTTCAAGGCTTCTCCTTGCATTGGAAACTCTATCCCAACTTCATGGACCCCTCCAAAATATTAGATGGTGGTTTGGCATTCACCCCTGCACTTTGCACTTCAATTTTACCTTGTTTTCTCTAGCCGGGTTGCTCCTGGACTCGCCTAGAACAGGGTGTTGGTCATATTGAAAATCATCTCCAGAACTTGTCCCTAAATATGTACACTTTAAAAGTGGTTTCCCTTCATTTTCGAAAAGACCATGATTGTAGCACGTGTGGAATTCATGGGGCAACCATTTTACATAAAACTGCTATATATAAGCCAAAACTCGCTGTGTGCAAACCAAAACATGAAAACACTAATGTAATATATATATAAAGCTTTAAATGGAACTAAAAAATATGTAACACATTAAAGAAACTCAATCCATTGTTGTATTAATGGATTCAATCCATTTGCATTTACAAAAATGAACAAAACAAGCCAAAATGTTGCCAACTAGTTTGAAAATGAGTAGTTTCAGATTGTTGAACTTACAAAACCAAGTCTCCAACCTTGGTAACCATGAAAGAGAGGGTTATTATATCATTTCCAATGTGTGGAGTATTTCTAGGGTGTTGGACAATCCCTAACTCTATCACTAATCAAATTAGGACAAAAGTTGTCATGACAAGTTTCAAAAGTTGTCATGACAACTTTTTGCAACTTTGCACTTTTGCACTTTTTGGCCTTCTCAACCTATGAGGCCTATTCTAAGTCATCAAAAATGAATTTTAAAATATTTCTAATTCTAATTTAACCCTCACTAATTCCTATACCAAGTTTTTACACTTTTGACCATCAAGAAGGTCAACTACCTACTCAAACCACTGTTTATGCACAAAATGCAAACCTAAGAAGAATGAACTCAACCTAGGCCTACATTGACTCTAAACACTAGCTCTTGGACCCCCTTGGAGTCCTTATTCACTAACTGACTTGGATAGGGTCAGTACAAGTCAAAATTGAGAAATCACTACTAGCCTAAGTCCTAGGTGCTCTGGCACCATTCTCCCAAACAAAACAAAATCATGTCACCTGCTTGGGAATCAGATTTTGATCAATTCCTAGCTTCTTAAAATTTGTCTCAAGCACCGATGGAGTTTTAGCATCATCCATATCCTATCATTTGATTAGGTGCTCCCAATAGGCTTGATTCCTTGTCTTCTTGGCAATCCTTGAACTCAACACCTTCTCAGCCTTTGGATTTGGTTTGGCTGGTAATTGAAGGTTGTTCACATCATCTGATACCTCTAAGTGAATGTAATCTAAACCTTTAATTGGTCCCTTTTAGGCAACTAAATCTGCTATTTTGAAAACTGGTGACAATCCTATGTCACTAGGTAGATCCACCTTGTATGCATTTTCTCCATACTTGGCTAGAATGGCACATGGACCTATCCTTCTCATTTGCAACTTGTTAGGCACTCCTTGCTGTAGCCTTGCTTTGTTTAGGTGCACCATGACAAGATCTCCCAGTTGAAATTATAGGTTCTTCCTTCTTTCATCAATTTTTTGTTTGAGTTTGCTTGTGTTTTCTATCAATGCTTGCTTGACTGATTCATAGACCTCCTTCATTGATTGAGAAAAGTCTTCTAGATATCCACTTCTTGTTGCTGCACTACCTAGGTCTCTCAACTCTAAAATACCTCTTGGGTGCACACCATAGACCACTTCAAAAGGGCTCTTTCCGGTAGTCCTATTCATGGTGTCATTATATTTATATTCATCTTGTGAGAGTACTTGATCCCATGTCTGACCATACTCCTTAGTAAGGCACCTCAATAAGTTTCCCAAGCTTCTATTCACCACTTTGGTCTGCCCATCTGTTTGAGGATGGTAGGTTGATCCAAAAGAGAGGTTGGTGGCAAGCTTTTGCCAAAGTGTCTTCCAAAAATGACTCATGAACTTTGAGTCCCTATCTGAAACAATGCTCATGGGTAAATTATGTATCCTTACTACCTCTTTGAAGAACAAATGAGCTATTTGGCATGCATCATGAGTGCTCTTGCAAGGCACAAAGTGAGCCATTTTGCTAAATCTATCCACAATGACATAAATGTTGTCATATCCCTACTTTTTCCTTAGTAAACCTACTACAAAGTCCATACTAATGCATTCCTAAGGTATACTTGGTATGGGAAGAGGTTGGTATAAACCGACATTTGAAGAAGTACCTTTGGCCTTTTGGCAAACTATGCAAGTCTCCACATACTTTTTCACATCTTGATTCATCAGTGGCCAATAGTAATACCTTTGAACCAACTCTTGAGTCTTATTGACTCCAAAATGTCCACTAAGGCTTCCATTATGCTTCTCTTGTATGAGATTTTCTCTCATTGAGCCTCTAGACACACAAAGCTGCCCACCTCTAAACAATAGCCCATTTTGAAAAGTAAAATCAGAATGCTCACTATGGAAGTGATTTTGATACTCCTTACACACCTTGTAGGCATTTTAGAAGTCTTCATCCTCTAGGTATAAGTCACTAAAACTATCAACACCTATGCTTCTCAATTGGATTTCTTGGACTATCAAAAGTCTCCTGCCTAATGCATCAGCCACCCAGTTTAACTGCCCTTTCTTGTGCTTAATGGTGAATGTGTAGGCTTGCATGTACTCCACCCATTTCATGTGTTTATTACTGAGTTTGTCTTTTAAGCTTAGAAAACTCAATGCTTGGTTGTCTGTATAGACTACAAATTCCTTAGGAAGGAGATAGTGTCTCCACTTCCTCAAAGTCTGCACTAAAGCATATACCTCAAGATCATAAGAGGAGTATTTCCTCTTGGCATCACTTAACTTCTCACTATGGAAGGCTACTGGTTTTTCTTCTTGGATTAGGACAGCCCCTACTGCAATATTGCTTGCATCACATTCCACTATGAAAAGTTTCTCAAAACTAGGCAACACTAGCACCGGTTGAGTAGCTATCTTCTCCTTCAAGGTTTCAAAACCTTTGTTTGCTTGTTCACTCCACAAAAACTTTTCCTTTATTCCACCTCCAATGGTTTCTAACATTGGTGCACATATAGCACTGCGTTGCCTAATGAACTTCCTATAGTACTGAGCTAGTCCATGGAAGCTTCTCACCTTTGTTGCTGACTTAGGAGTAGGCCAACTTACTATGGCTTTAACCTTGTTGGGATCCATCTTGAGGTTTCCTTGAGACAACACAAACCCAAGGTAAACAAACTCCTTCTTAACAAACTCACACCTATCCAAGTTCATGGTTAGCTTCTCATCATACAATCTTTGTAATACATCTTGCAAATGATTAATATGATTTGCCCTATCCTTACTGAAAATGAGAATATCATCTAGATATACCATCACAAATTTACCTATGAATTCCTTCATCACCTCATTCATGAGTCTCATGAATGTGCTTGTAGCATTGGATAAGCCAAATGGCATTACAAGCCACTCATAAAGACCCTCTGTAGTCTTGAATAAAGTTTTCCATTCATCACCCCCATTAATCCTAATTTAGTGATACCCACTTTTAAGCTCAATCTTGGTAAAGTACTTGGCTTCTCCTAAACAATCCATTAGGTCTTCTATTCTAGGAATTGGGAACCTATATCTGATGGTGATCCTATTTATAGCTCTAGAATCAATACTCAATCTCCAAGTACCACCTTTCTTTAGGGTTAATAGGGTAGGGACGGCACAAGGGCTAATGCTTTTCCTAATTAGGCCTTGGTCTAAGAGCTCTTGGATTTGCTTGGCAATCTCAACATTTTGTTGGGGAATCATTTTATAAGCTTCCTTATTAGGAAAGGATGCTCTGGGAATGAAGTCTATTTGATGGCTTATGGTTCTTTTAGGAGGTAAGGTGGTTGGTTGTCAATCACTTACTATGCCTTTGAATTTCTTCAACAAGTCTTGAACCTCTATTGGAAAATCTGACTACTTTTTCTTATCTTTATCTTTGGGCTTCATTACTAGTACAAAATCTATACCTTCACCTTCCTCAAGTGTCTTCAAGAACTATTTTTTCACTTACCAAAAGAACATTAGGACCTACTACCCTCTTTTCACCTTCCTCAAGGATAGATTGGATCTTGAATGTGACTCCATCCTTCTTGAATGAATATGCATTCTTGGCTCCATCATAAATAGCTTGTTTATCAAATTGCCATGGTCTTATTAATAGAATATGGCATGCATCCATGGGTAGGACATCACATAACACCTTGTCCTTATAAATCCCAATGGTAAAATCCACCCATGCTTGCTCATTGACTAGGACATGTTGGCCTTTGTTCATCCAACTGACTCTATAAGGATTGTTGTGAGGTATCCTTTGCAATTTGAGCTTACTCGCTGCCTGTTCTGACACAATGTTGTCTATAGACCCTGAATCAATGATTACTTTGCAAACTTTGTCCATAATCTTGCATTTGATCTTAAATAAGGACCTTCTTTGGCTTGGCTCTTCTTTGACTGGTTCTTTGATCAAAGTTCTCCTTATCATCAGGTTGTCACCTACCTCTGACTCTATGGCAACCTCTGAAGTCTTTCTGCTTGAAGACTCTTCTTGAAGATAGTTCACTCTTCTTTCACTACCATGTGATGATGTTCCCTTCTCTGGAAACCTATATGCTGGATGACCAAGTTAGTTGCAATGGTAACACTTCATTGTTGCAAAATATGAGGAACCTCTACCTTGGCCACTAGATCTTCCTCTGAAACCATTGTTGGATCCCCTTCCTCTATTGAATCCTCCTTTACTAGTGCCACTCTCTTGCTACTTAGTGAGTTTAGACTTTCCTTGTGTTCTTTGTTTAGAACTTCTTCCTCCAAAGCCTCCCCTATGGCCTCTATTGTCTTTTCCTCTACCCCTGCCCCTATTGCTACTTGAGTCATGTCTTCTTTTCAATTTTTCCTCCACTTTAAGGGAAATTTGATAGGTTTGATGGACTATTTTTGGGCTCATTAAACTGATTTCTTTTTGGATGTGTGTAGGAGAAAAAGTGACACTAAGCAAATAGGCCCTAATCTCACTTTCAACCACACACTTGTGGAATACGAAAGAGCCTAGAGGTATCACAAAATTGGCTACTTCTTCTTGTGAAAGAGAGAGCCATGGGCTACCTATCAGGATTTCTATTCCTTCGTTGAAATTGAAAGATCAAATGATGCAAGTTCAAGTCCTAATCCCAAAATGCATGTACAAACAAATAACAAGATTGCAGAATTGAGATTAAACAATGAACAGCTGTAAATACAAGGATGAAATAAGAATGCAGATGCGTACCCGAAGTCAAAATCTGAGTGAAAATGTTCGGGACGAGGGCGCGGGCGCCACTGTCCTAATTCTGCCCCTGAAACTGCTCCAGAAACTGCTATTTTGTAACCTGAAAAGCTGTCAAAATGCTGAAAACTACTGTCTGTCAGGAGGACCAGGGTGCCCAGCGCCCCTGTCCCAGGGACCAGGGTGCCTAGCGCCCCTGTCCTGGCAGGACCAGGGCGCCCCATGCCCCTGTCCTGGTCTTTTTCTCTGAAACTTGGTGTGAAGTTCTGTCTCTGTCTACTTCTCCCGGATCTGTCACCTACGGCGTCATCCGAGTCTCGAAACCTGCACTTATATCTGAAAAGGGTATGGGCGGCTATATAGGGTTTTGCCTTCATCAAACCCCCGCTTCGGTGATTTCCACCTCCATGAATAGCCAAGTTGTATTGTAAAAGTAATGTGTGTGCAGACCTTGTGTGTGTGCAAGATCCTAAAATGCAAGAAAGCAAACTAGAGCAACCTAGAAAGTAAACCCTAATTGCTTGTAAATGATAATGTAAATGCTCTAAATCAAGATGCAAAGTGATCTAAAGCATGAATAAGTGATATATTGAAGCTTATGCAAAGACATGAAAACAACATGAAATCATACCCAACCCCCAAGGGAGGGGTACAAGCCAATCTTCAGTCGGTAATCTCCTATTGCTCTTGAATGTCTTCAAAGCTCTAAATGGATGAATGAAATTGATGAAAGCTTGATAGATGGATGTTGAAGTCTTCAAAGATCTTCTCTTTCGCTACATAGAAGGTCCCTGAAAACAAAATTTGGATCCCTTCCAATGAAGAAAGAGAGCTCTTATGTAGGAAACCCTAGATCATAATTTTGTCTTTTGGACGACCTAGAGATTGAATATCCCACCAATTTCTTGGGGTTAAGCTTTATTTTATGATTGGATCATGCTCCTAAAATTTTGGGAAAAATGTCTGGGACCATGTGCACTCCGGGCGCCATGGTCCCGACAACTTTTCACCAAATTTTTAGGGCCATCGGATATGATGATTTTAGAGAGAATCCCGAAGTTACAGGTGATTTCGAGATGTTTTGACCCCCAAAATCAAGCCCCCAAGTTCAAAATAGGACCTAATCAGGGTTTTTGATTAAATGATGTATTGGAGGAATAAATTTAAAGGGGCACACTTTAATGAAAGGGCCCAACTTTATGATATGGGAGATGATAAAATAGGACCTTAGACCTAATTAATTTAATTAATTAAGTGCTAAAAGGGAAATACAATGCAAAATGCGCCAAGGCGGGTGCTAAACTAGGTGTGAAATTGTACCACCCTAGCAAGTGCGTACAATTTATGACGCTACAGGATGTTCCACCATAGACCATTTAGGTACCTAGCAACCTTGAGACTCTCTTCTTCCACCACATGTGATCTAAGGATAAGTTTGTGAAACTCCTCTATATAGCTACTAACATCAAGGTCTTTTTGTCTTAAGTTTTGCCTCTTCTTATGAATTTGCACTTCATAGTCATCAAGGAGATAGACTTCTTTGATTTTGACTAACATCCCTTTCCAAGAAGAATGGGTGCTTTGCCCATTTTCTTCTTTTCATCTTGCACAAATTTCCACCATATGAGAGCAGCTCCTCTCATCCTTCACTTGGCTACTTTGACTCTTTGGGCTTCAGTTATGCCTTCACATTCAAAATGATTCTCCATGCCTTCAATCTATTCTTGGACCACTTTTGCCTCCATCTTACTAGTGAACAATGGCAATCCTTCTAGTGATTTACCACTCAAGGCCTTCAATGCCTTCAGGAAAGGTTCTTGTTCTAGGATAGGATCAAGTTTAGGTACTTTGTCTATCTCTGACACTTCTTTACCCTTCCCTTCTACTCCTTCAACCTTTACCAACACTTCATCTGCCTTGGTTTCTACCTCACCAAGCTTACTCTCCAATTCTAGCAACTTCTCCTTCAGGAGTCTATTTTCTTCCTCCTGATCATCCACTTTCTTTTCACACTCTGCATTCGTCACCATTTTGATATCTCCTACAAATTCCACTAAGGACATCTACTCACCTACCCCAAATCTTATAGGCTCTAATACCAATCTCATAGGGGTTCACCTAGTTTACTAACACTTCACCTAGTTGGTATTGTTCAATTCCACCAACTCTCTAGGCCTAATTGCATTCTAGACCTCCATATCCTTCTCAATCTCTTCTAGGTCTTTTTTCTTAACCATTCCAATGTGTTTGCTTCAAGTGTTTTATCTAGGATCCCTACCAAGTTACAATGCTTCCCATGTGCTCAACTATGGTTTTCTTGGCTTAAACTTGTCAAATTGACCTCCTACTATTGTGAGTTGATGTAGAGGTATGGAGGTGGCTACTAAAATGTTTTGAATTCCTTTTGGGTCCTTTTGAGGTTTTCTTTCATTTCCTTCCTTACCGATTTCACCTTTTTGCCTAGAAAAGGGCTACAAGGAAAGAGCCCCAATCAGGCTTCCAAAATCCATTTTTCTAGGGATTGGAGGAAAATGGTCCCAAAGACCCCCTAGAAAGTTTGGATTTTCTATACACCTAACCTCAAGTGATTTTTTTGGTTTTGGCTTCTTACTCCACTGTACAATATGCTAACCCCAAAATGAGGCTTTTGAAGGGTTTCTAGGCCTTCTAGTCGGTAGTGACTGGTCAAGTTGGTGTTTGGGCATCAAATGATTTTTTCAAGGCTTCTCCTTGAATTGGAAACTCTGTCCCAACTTCATGGACCCCTCCAAAATCTTATATGGTGGTTTGGCATTCACCCGTGCACTTTGCACTTCAATTTCACCTTGTTTCCTCTAGCCGGGTTGCTCCTAGACTCGCCTAGAACAAGGTGTTAGTCATATTGAAAATAATCTCCAAAACTTATCCCTTCATATTTACACTATAAAAGTGGTTTTCCTTCATGTCCCAATAGGTCGTGATGGTAGCACATGTGGAATTCATGGGGTAACCATTTTACATAAAACTGCTATATACAAGCCAAAATTGGCTGTGTGCAAACCAAAACAAGAAAACACTAATGTAAACTATCTACAAAGCTTGAAATGGAACTAAAAACTCTTTAACACACCAAATAAAATCAATTCATTTCTGGATTAATGGATTCAATCCATTTGCATTTACAAAAATGAACAAAACAAGCCAAAATGCTGCCAACTAGTCTGAAAATGAGTAGTTTTAGATTGTTGAACTTACAAAACCAAGTCTCCAACCTTGGTAGCTATGCAGGAGAGGGTTCTTATAGAATTTCCCACATTTTGAGTCTTTCTAGGGCATTGGACAATCCCTAACTCCATCGCTAATCAAATTAGGACAAAAGTTGTCATGACAACTTTTTGCAACTTTGCACTTTTTCACTTTTTGGCCTTCTCAACCTATGAGGCCTATTCTAAGTCATCAAAAATGAATTTTAAAATATTTCTAAGACTAATTTAACCCTTACTAATGCCTATACCAAGTTTTGACACTTTTGACAATCAAGAAGGTCAACTACCTACTCAAACCACTATTTATGCACAAAATGCAAACCTAAGAAGAATGAACTCAACCTAGGCCTACATTGACTCTAAACACTAACTCTTGGACCCTCTTGGAGTCCTTATTCACTAACTGACTTGGCTAGGGTTAGTACAAGCCAAAATTGAGAAATCACTACTAGCCTAAGTCCTAGGTGCTCCTGCACCAGAAAGAAAGCTCCACCAGAAGTGCTCTTCCTATCATCAGTATCTCTTGCCCAATCTGAGTCAGTATATGCACTTAAAGTGAAATCATTATTTTTGGAATACCATAAACCATATTCTATTGTTCCTTGCAAATACCAGAATATCCTTTTTACTACACATTCATTATTTTCTTTGGGATTACTTTGATATCTTGAAACAATACTTACTACATTCATAATATCAGGTCTAGTCTGAGTTAGATATAACAGACCACCAATCATAGACTTATACCTTGTCGGATTTACTGGTGTAGAAGTATCCTTGATAGATAATTTCTCACTTGTCACCATAGGAGTACTTACCGGTTTGGAATTATCCATACCAAACTTCTTCAACAATTCCCTTAAATACTTAGTTTGACAGATATAAATGCCTTTGTCAGTTTAAGTAATCTGCAAACCTAAGAAAAATCTCATCTCACTAATCATGGACATTTCAAATTCATTTTTCATATTGTTAGAAAATTCCATGCACAATTTATCTTCTCCTCCAAAAATGATATCATCAACAAATACTTCAATAATTAGAATATCATTATCAGTGATCTTATAATATAAATTAATATCAGCACTGCCTTTAGTAAAAACCAAGCTTCAAAATATATTTATCCAACATTGCATACCAAGCTCTAGGAGCCTATTTCAATCCATATAAGGATTTCTTCAATCTTCAAACCATATCTTTATCATTTGTAGGTAAAAATCCATCAGGCTGCTCAATGTATACTTGTTCCTCAAGCTCACCATTCAAAATGCACATTTAACATCTATTTGATAAACCTTATAGTTCTTATAAGCCGCATAGGCAAGAAATAGTCTAACAACTTCAATTCTAGCTAGAGGTGCAAATGTCTCACCATAATCAATTCCTTCCATTTGAGAATAACCTTTACAAACCAATCTAGCTTTGTTCCTTACAACTTGACCATCCTCATTCAGTTTATTCCTAAAAGCCCATTTAGTTCCAATAACATTCTTATTTTTAGGCCAGGGAACTAAAGACCAAGTCTCATTTTTCTCTATCTGATCTAATTCATCTTCCATACCCTTTAACCAATGTTTATCCTTACAAGATTCAATAACAGTTGCTGGTTCAGCTTGAGAAATAAGACATACCTCTTCATTTGCCAGTTTTCTTCTTGTCATAACTCCCTTGTTCCTATCTCCAATAATTTGATCTTTAGAATGATTTAATCTTAGATACCTTGGTTTCTTTTGAACTTTAGGTTCACTGCTCTAATCATCAGTCATAGTTGAAATTTCAGATTGTGTCGGTGTAACTGTCTCAGCTTCATGTACCAGTTGAGGCATTGTCAGTTCAGTTATGATCATTTCCATTGTTGGTTCCCTATCATATGATATAGAATGATTTATGTACTGTTCATTCACTTTCACATTAGCACTCTCCACAAATTTCTGCAATCTTTTGTTATAACATCTATATGCTTCTCTCTTAATTGAATAACTAAGAAATATCACTTCATGACATCTAGGATCAAACTTTCCAATTGAATCATCTCTTTTGAGATAGAATTTACTTCCAAAAATTATGAAATATTTAATAGTAGGTGTATGTCCAAACCATAGTTCATAAGGGGTCTTATCAGTTTCACCTTTGATGTGAACTCTGTTGAATGTGTAGACTTCTGTAATCATTGTTTCTATCTAGTAGATATGAAGCAATTTGGCTTCCATCATCATAGATCTAGCTGCATCCAAAATAGTTATATTATTTCTTTCAACTACTTCATTTTGTTGAGGAGTCCTAGGTGCAGATAGATGTCTCTTGATTCCATTTGTCTCACAACAACTGTTAAATTCATGAGAAGTGAACCCACCGCCATGATCTGATCTTAGAAATTTGATTTTCAATCCATTTTCTATTTCAACCTTTGCTTTAAAGATCTTGAATTTCTCAAAAGTTTTAGACTTATCCCTTATAAAAGTCACCCACATTATTCTAGAGTAGTCATCAATAATCAACATGAAATACCTATCACTTTGAAAGCTTCTAGTCCTTGTTGGACCATATAAGTCGGTGTGAATAAAATCAATTACATCATTAGATTTATCATGTATTCTCTTAAAAGAACTTCTAACTTGCTTACCCAATTGACATTCCTTACATACCGGATTATGAGGCTTCATAATTTTAGGTATATCCCTAACTGCCTTAGTTGAAATGATCTTAACAATACAATCAAAATTAACATGACACAACCTCTTATGCCATAGCCAACTCTCATCAATATGAGCAATCAAGCATGTCTTATTACCAATGTTCAAGTGAAATATATTACCTCTAGTCTGAATACTAGTTGCAATCTCCAAACCAGTCTTGTTAATGATTTTGCATTTTCTATCTTTAAACTGAAGTTGAAAACCCTTATCAACCAACTGACCAACACTAAAAAGTTTATGTTTTAAACCTTCTACATAATAGACATTATCACTATTATGCTTGTCATCCAAAGAAATAATACCTCTACCTTTGATCATACATGCCTTGTCATCTCCAAATCTAACTTGACCACCATTGTATTCTTGTAGTGAAGAAAATTTCCCTTTATCTCCATTCATATGATGTGAGCATCCACTATTAATTACCCATTCATCCTTATCTTCAACTTTTGCTGCCAGGGCCTTCTCTTCATTTTTAATAGCCGTTTAC